>NC_141617.1:7085686-7685686 GCF_047967505.1 Dipteris shenzhenensis | reverse complement strand
ACATAAATTTTCCGATGGGGATGTAGAGGAAGTAGGCAGGAAACTGTCAAATTTTTTGATACATTTTGGTAGAGTTTTGCTGTAACAGCTATGGTGACAACCCGACGAGGTAGGATTGTTTTTATAGATTTCTATCCCCCCGACTGGTGGGATATTGGTATGGCGATGGTCAGTGTTGAATTTGATGGCGTCGATCGGTGGCAAACCTTGATGGCGATGGTCGGCGTGGAGTGTCTTGGGCCTTGATTGGCATGGTACTCAAATGGCAATGGGGCAGTGTTGTTTTGGATGGCGACGATCGACGGGGATCGTGATTGTGATGGTCGGCGATGAACCTTTTGACGACGGTTGGTGGTGTAATGGCTTGGCAATGGTCGGCGGCAAATGCTTCGATGATGATCGACGATGAACGTTTTGGTGACGGTCGGCGGTGAACGTTTCAGTGACAGTCGGTGGGGTAGTGGCTGTGTAAAAATAGGGAAAAGAGAAGGAAGGAGTGGGGTGGGGAAAATGTGGACTGAGCGGAGGACAATTGCGTTATGCAACGTGATAGTGAGGTCAACATGTAAGAACATGAACACTTGTAAAAAATGCATGAACGGACTCTTATCACCTAGTGTTGACCGTTTCTGCATGTGCAGTGTGTTAGAGAGGGACTAGTGGGCTACAGGTGCATCAAGTGAGATGCCTACTATACCGACTCACCTAGACCTAGACGTGATGATTATGATGAATGCGGTGGAGGCGGGTGCCGTACTGCAGCATAGCGAGTGAGGAGCCATGTAGAGTATGCATCTAGCTTGTTTCTTACCTTGGATGCCAAAGGCACCTTTGTGTCAGACTTTGTTGTTGTTGCAGGATCCGACTTCGAGTGTCCGTCCCCAAGGTGAGGTTCTTGTGTAACTCTTCATGGGATGGAATTCGGTTCCTGTGGAGTTTCTCGATTAGTGGTGGCAATGCTTGTGTTGAGTCGAACCGCCCATGGCACCAGGGCATATTCGGTACCTTGAGGCTGGCCTACTGTGTCCGGGTCGTTGGCAGGTTCTTGTGGAGCTATATTTTGGGAAGAGACAGGTTCTTGTGGTGCTGCCTTCGACGCCTTTTGGGTTTGCACCGTACTCTTCTAGATCCAGGCAACTTTATTGCCTTAGCCACCTGAGCGAGTGGTGTTGCTTAAACTGTTGGTGATGCGTGGCGATGGATGAGGCATGAGCATTGGGCACGGCTTCCTCCAAGTAGTGAATGTGTGTGGGGGAAGCGATCTTGAGTTGACCAAAGTTGCTATTGGTGCATTACCATTTTCTAGGTGTCGGTTCTAATCAAAGTGACATTGGGTGCAGAGGATAGCATCTTGTACTTGCAGCTCCTAGATTTCTTGGGTGGAGCATGGTAGCATTGGTTGAGTGTGTAGCAATGGCATTATTTTACCACTACGGTGGTGAGCTTTGTTCTCCTTTTGAGCTGGGCCCTCAAGCTGGGCCCTTAAGTGGTGTGCTAGTGGAGGCTAGGGCTTTCAATTGGCCTTGTTGCATCGCTTCATTATCATGAATCGGCGAGGTCAAGGCCGAAGAGGGGGGGCTTGGTTTGTATAGCAGGACTACCGCCGTTTGACCACCATTGGTAAGTGAAGCATTTGGGGCATGCTAGATGATTTGGCAATTGACGGCATAGCACCAGGTTCATCCTAGAATAATCTACTCTTCTGTGGCTTATGTAGGGAGAACATAAAAGCGTATATCCACAGCTTGGTGAACAACCATTAGACTTAGATTTACATAACCCAAGGTTTGTAAAAGTTGGCCATTTATAGCTCTTATTGAGGCAATAGTGAGGGCTAGGGGTACCTGTAGCCTTTCCCATATCTCTCAAGAGATGAAGTTGTGGCTCGCTCCTTGGTCCACGAGTGCTTTGATGCGCATGCGCGGTACCTGTAACTAAACGCTCGGCAACCTAGTTGGATATATTGTTAGCTCATCTGTTAGTTGCATCTATTCAGTCATTGCCTTAAGAAGGGTCATTTGTCTACACTATCGAATCTTCGCATTACGGATTCTGTCTTCCTCGATGACCTGGTGCTTCATCCTGGCCACCATGGCTTGAAGGGTGGAGATAGTGAGTGGTCCATAGTATCTTTTCAATTTGCTTCCATTTAGGTAGCCATCCATTTTTGTTCCATCAAGGGTGGCTATTCAGCACGACCCTTGCGGGGTGATCTCAACTACGTGGTAAGGACCCATACTTCAGTACTTAAGCTTACGTTTGGTGTTGTGGACACTGTATAGGAGTGCCAAGTCTCCTTCCACCAGGTCCTTGTTCTTAAGCTTGCGGTTGAACCACTTTTTACGTCGGGCCTTTTCTACTCAGAGAGCGTAGGCTGCTCGCAACCTTGTCTCTTCTAGCTTTTCGAGGTCAACTAGCCTTTTGGCTAGTGTGTTTTTCGTGAGTCTTTCCTTTACGGCGGCAAGGCGGAGGCTAGGCACTACATACTCCATTGGCATTACTGCCTCTACCCCAAAGGCTAACTTGAAGGGCGTACAATGTGTTGCCACCTTGTAGGAGGTCCTATAGGCCCATAATGCTACTATGAGCTTATGCGCCCAGTCGGAATGACTAGCTTCTACCGTACATGTGATAATCTTACAGCACGTTTTATTGGAGCTTTCAGCCAAGCCATTTGCTCTGGGGTAGTATGGTGTTGACTTCCTATGAATGATCATAAACATGCTTGTCAAGATTGCTATGGTTTCGTTGAGGAAGTGAGTTCCTGGGTCACTAACTAACTCCAACGGGCATCCAAACCGTGTGATGACTTGTTCATATAAGAACTTCGTGGTGGATCTTGCATTAGCCTTTACCGTGGCTCTTCCTTCTAGCCACATGGTGAAGTAATCAGTGGCTAGGATGATGTATCGAGCCTCGATCCCTTAGTGGCTGGGCTTATGCGACCAATGAAATCGATGCCCCACATCTCGAAGGGTTGGTCAGCGAGGATCTCGATCAAGGGCATCATGTCTACCCTATGTGGGATTTGGATGCACTAGCAAGGGTCACATCGTTTGACAAATTTGACCACGTCTCCGAAGAGTGTTGGCCACCAGAGATGAGCTTGCACCACTTTACGTGCTATAACCTCAATGCAGCAAAATGGCCTCCTATGATTCCTAAGTGGGCTTCTTCAAACACCTCGATGTATTCGTGTTCGCATACGCATCTTCGCAGTATGCCATCCTTACCCATGCGGTAGAGTTGGCCTGCTATCAGCTGATATGGTGCTACATCTTTACTGAGTTTACGGGCTCTATCCTTCTTAAGGTCTTGGCCTAGGGGTAGTCCATTGGCCAAGTAGTGGCCGATTTTGACGGCCCATTCTGGAATGACACCGAGGAAGAAGAGGGAAGTGTTGGGGAGATCATCTTCTACTCCTGTTAGAGCTTTGCTGTTTGGGATCCTCGATAGGTGGTCGACTAGAACGTGAGTTTTGCCCTTAGGCACAGCAATTGTAAAGTCAAATTCTAGCAGGATCGACATCCACCTAGTGATGTGTCCCATCATGCAGGGTTTGTTGACCAAGTACAACAGTGCTTGATGGTCCACGAAGAAGACAAACTTGTTAGCTAACAAGTAGTGCCTGAACTTCTTGACTGCATAGACCATGGCGAGACCCTCTCTCTCAGTGGTGGTGTAGTTAACTTCGCCTCATTTAGTTGACGGCTTACAAAGTATATCGGGTAATCCAAATTATGCTCCCTGGGCTGGGCTAACACACATCCAATGGCAAAGTTAGAGGCATCAATGTGGACATGGAATATTAAATTCCAATTGGGAGACCTCAGTACTAGGGTAGTGGCTAGAGCTAGCTTGAGGGTTTCAAAGGATGTTTGGCATTCTTCGGTCCACTCAAAGGATACTAGCAGTTTGTATAGCTATGTTGGCATAGAAAAAAATAAATCTCTGGTAATAGCCCATATGGCCCAAAAATCATTGGACTTCTTTAGTGTTGATGGGGGGCGGTAACTCAAAAATGAGTTTGACTTTGTTGTGGTCCGTAGAGATTACATTCCGGGACATTATGTGACCCAGTATGACACCATGTTTGACCCAAAATTGGCACTTAAGGGGTTGAGGGATATGCGGTATAAGTGGCACTTCTCGAGGATAAGCCTCAGATACTTCAAATGGTCATCCCATTTCGAGCTCACACAGATATCATCCAAGAAGACTTCCACAATGTCCCTTAGGTAGACCTTGAACACCATGATCATCATACGTTGGAAGGTAGCTGGGGCATTGGTTAATCTAAATATCATAACCGTGGCTACATATACACCCCATTTGGTCGCAAAGGTGGTCTTGTGTTGATCTTGGGGGGTGATGAGACTTGGTTGTAACCTAAAAATCCATCTAGGAAGCTATAACCTTCCTTTCCGACTACCCTTTCTAGGGCATGTTCTATGAACAGCAAGGGGTGTCACGTCTCGTGGCCGCATTAACCTTCAAATCCACACATACTATGATTTTTCCATTCTTCTTCAGGACTATCACAATGGGTGATACCCAATCTGTATGCTCGATTTCATAGATGAATCCTACATCTATAAGTTTTTGGATTTCTTCCCTCGCTATGAGTGTGTATTTAGGATTCATAGGATAGGGGCATTGCCGTATTGTCCTAGCATCATCCATCATGGGGATTGTATGATGCACTACTGCGGTAGGTACCCCTTTCATGTCTGTGTATTTCTAGACCATGCTGCCCTTATGTTCCCGTAGGAGAGCTATTAAGGCATTCTCTGCACTGGGAGTGAGGTCATCGGTGACAAATACGGGTTGTGGGTCCTACCCTTCCGGGGCTAAGTTTACTTCCTTGACTGGGGCGGGTCCCTCATATCCTTGAGAGCAACCATCCTCTCAAGATCTTTTGGCTTGTTGGTATAAGATCTTACGATCTTGAATAGTATAGGCCTTGTAGTGGGCTGGCATCTGCCGCATAGGTCTTCTTTATCCTCAATCTCCTTCTCTTTTTTTGTCGAAGCAATGGACTTTTTGCCCTTATCTTGGCCTTTGGATAGAGGGGATTTGGGACCTGAAGGGGGCTCTTCCTTTGTGCTTATAGAGTCAACGGGGGTGGTTACCTTACTCACCCTATTTCCCTAGTTAGAGGAGAACTCGTGGTGGGTGGTCATGGCACCTACGTAGGTCAACCAGTGAAGATTTAATTTTACCTTTACTATTCCCTTGCTTACCTCTCGGGGTTTGAGCATATTGAACATCCTTAGGGGAACCACCGAGGTCAGACCCTCGAGCTCTAGGGTGGTGATCTGAAACCCTACTTTTTTCGGGACATCTATGTTGGCTAAGATGTGTATCCAATTCTGCGAGAATTCTAGCTCGAGAATACTAGAAGTCGTCAGACTCCTCATCCTCTTCCTTGTCACAGGGTTGGAATAGCTTTATGGAGGTGGTTTGGACAGTGGTGTTGGACTATGTGGCAAAGAGGTGTACTAACAATGGGTGGGCCTTGTAGGTATGTAGGTCCACTCTCATGGTTTGCTCCTTGTGTCGCAAGTAGATATTATCAGTACGCCAGTCATGCATGAGTCCGGACATTCGCAAGAAGGGTCTGCCTAGGATAGCTTCATATCTGGGCTATCGAGTGAAGTCCATGACCACGAACCTGAGAGGGTACGTGAATCCAAACACCTTAATGTTTATGCCAATCAGCACTCCCAGAGGTTCAACGGTTCCTCCATCGGCTAGATTTACTACTAGATGGATCTGCTCGAGAGCGGGTTTTCCCCATTTTTCCCAGCATTCCTTGGTACAGATACTCACTCCTACTCCCCCATCCAGGATGGCTTCCACCTTCTGGTTTTGGTAGAATATGGGGATTGAGGCATTTGTGTCATTACCCTTGAAATACTGGCCTAGCTTGTTGATGGGAACCTTGGGTAGGTTCTGCCCCTTTTCTAGCATTGATTGGTTAGGCTTAGGGCGAGCAGGGGCTAGAGGTAGGAATAGCTTGTTCATCCAATTGGACAGATCATGCCATAGGATGGGATTTTCTCTTAACAAAGACGCGATCGGCATTTTCACTTCTGTAGATAGGAAGGCAGCTAACCTAGCACTATTGCAGGCTTTTGGTGAAGCTTCTTCCTCCATGGACAACATATCATCAAAGTTGTATAGGTCTCCTTCGTCTTGGAGGTTATGCAGCACTGGATCTTCTTGGAACATCTTCTGCATCAGATCTGGAGCTTCTGACTATTCCAAGTCGAGGTGTTCCTCTTCCTCCACTCTTTTTGGGACCTTGAGCGATTTCGTTCCTCGATGCTCCATCAGGTGGGCTAGATGGATAGTATTTGACTCCCTATTGGCCTTTAGTCAATGCTCGAACTTATCTTGGCACTCACGCACTAAGTTCTTGGCATTCTTTATGTATTGCTTCTCTAAGACCGGGGTCAGGGTAGGTTTCTTTATAGATGGGTGCTAGTGCCAGGCCCTGAGCCTGCACTGGTTTGTTTACTTCTGGAATCAGAGGTACCTTAGGGTCACCCTGTATGGAAGACTGTTTGAAAGCAAAGGAGGTGGCAAGGGTAGCCATCTCATCATCAAAACCATCCTAGATGAGCACCTGATCGAAACCGTCACCTACTCGAATGGCCTTCTTGAAATGAGTTAGAGGTTCTAGAGGAATCTCAAGACCAGGCAACGGGGATACCTTACCCTTCTTGGTGAGCTTCTTCATGGCCTTGCCTAATGCCTTGGCTTGCATCCTTGTAATGACTTGTATTGGCACCGCGGTCACATGGCCTTGTTCGATGCTAAGTAGATTGAGGCTGGTGCTCTTTGGCGAGGTGAGTGGAGTGGTTGGTCTTCTTGTGGGATAGTCCTAGAATAGATGCTCCATGCCACATCCTATGCACAAGGGGGTGGGGTTGGGGCAGTGGGTGTACGATCCCTATATGGACAGTCCTTCAAGAAGTGTGGGCCCTGGCATTTGAAATAGAAGACCGGTGGGTTTGAAGTGCCTCGGTAGGGGCATTCACTTGGTCTATGGGGACCTTGGCAGGTATAACATTGGAGCGGGGGCCTCTGAGCGATTGACTTTAGATCTCTCATTCTTGTGTTTATGGGGACAATCTGGAATACGGGGACTTGTTGATCCTCTAGCGGGAGGTAGTGAGCCAGGGCTCCACTCCCCTCCTCGTAGGAGTAATAATCATGAGGTCCATGATTAGGGTCCGTTTCCTCTCGGTCATTGGACAACTCTTCTACCAACACTTGATTAACTGGGGCGATGCGAGGTAGCAAGGGTTGTGGGCATAGTATGGGTGGAGGCAACGGAGTTGGCTGATCCCAATACTAGCTAGAGCTAGCCACAGGGCCACCTTGCGAGATCTAGGGGTTGGGTGGAGCTGTGAGGGCCAATGGGGGTCGCATTTTGATACATGGGTTGGGGAAGGGACCTCAAAAATTGACATTAGGAGGTGTCATTGTTTCCCCACCTATGGCAGTGCGCACAGTAGAGTGCCAGCCTAGCCCTCAGGTGCAGGCACTCAGCAGGGGTGGTTGCCATTGCATACCCCGCACCGGACATTGTCTCTTCGTGGGAAACAAGTGGGGGTTGCTCGGCACCTCTTTGGAGGTTCCTGCTCTCCATTGCTGACCTAGCTGGTCCAAGAGATTCAAGGCTAGCTCACTAACATCCAAACTTTTAAGCTCATTAGCCTCCTTCTTGCTTGACTCTACACTCGAGGACCTAACCAAAGGGGCTACTTCGGAGGGGGCCGAGGCCTTGTTCGAATGCACTTTGTCCATCATATTGTCACATATACAGATGGCCACCTTGTTGCATAGATCAAAGGAGGTCGGATTCATCACCATGAGGTGGTCGTGTAGCTTTGGGTTTGCTAGCCTGATAAGGAAGCGAGGCAACAGTTGTTCGTCGCTCATAGGGTTCATAGCAGGCATTGAGTTGCTTAATCCTCGCAATGTAATCCCTTAGGGATTCTTTGTCATTTTGTTTTACCCCATACAGCTGGTTGATCGGGCTCCATTTATGGCCACTAGGGATGAATCCCACAATAAAAGCCTTTCTCAATGTCTCCCAGTTGATCTTTTCCTCTAGGGTGAGAGCCCTATACCATTGACCTGCCTTGCCGTCCAGGCTAAGGCCGAATGCATTGGCCATTTCAAGGTCACCTGGTGCACCAAAGGCCTCACAAATCTGCTCAAACCTTTCCACATGGGAGACTGGGTCTCCTTCTTTGAGGAACTTGGTCATTAGCTTGGAAATGGCTATGGGATGGCTTCTTGAGGGATTTTCCATCCTTGCAAGGAACACTGGGGTGGGTGGAGGTGGTGTTGCTCCCCTTCTTAGGGCATTCACCAAAATACGCATTGCCTTGTCAGTCAACACTATTTGAGCAGCTAGCGGAGGTGGTGTTGTTGTGGGCCTAACGGGTCGCAGGGCTAGCCTTAGGCCTGGCCCAGCTGGTGGTGTCCATGTAGTTGCTGGTGTCGGCATTGGGACATAAGTACCCATGCCTGTGTTCATTGGTGCAACCGGTATAGATGGGAAGGGAAGGACTCTCAGAGGTGGTGGGTCCTGGGGCATATTGGTCCCATGCTGCGGGTGGTAGGGTGTGAACTGCAGTGCCACAAAGTTGACAAAGACTGGTGGGTCCGGGACTATTAGAGGATCATAAGGCATTCCACCTTGGAAGTTCCTAGTATCACATAAACTCGGGTCCTATCTATGGAGTTCCCTCATCCATGGATCTTCATCATCTATGTTCTCCCACTGGGGGGGTCTGGTGTAGGCGAAAGAACCTGGATTGGCGAAGGTAGTTTCTGTCCCGGTCTGTGGCTCGGGAACTATATGTTGTTGGCCTTCCCTTCTTATGGACATGCTGGCAAAGGGTTCTCCATGTCCACCGACTCTATTCGTCCTAAGCGGCCGAACATGTTAGAGAACGTGCCTTTAAGCTTGGATGCAACCGAAGGTGCAAGAGAGTTGGGAGAGGCTACACTCGTGAAGGGGGCTTCCGAGGCCTTGGACCTGAGGGGTCTTGCATCACTCCTTCAAGGATCTCTATTTCGTCTGAACTGGATGGAGTATCTGTATGGGGACCTACGAATGAGTGGAGGCTCAGGATCGAGCTTTCGGACTCCCAACTAGGACGAAGGGTAGCTCGACGTGCTTTCTTCTGGCATTGGACCCTTTGGCAGAATCCTTCCGGACCTCAAGTGCATGTGGGATGCCTCTGGCTGGGGACACCCAAGCTGAACTGAGGTTCTTGAATTTTTTGTTAATTCCCCAGAGGTATCGCACCGATGGGCAAGATAACTCTACAGCATCGGTCGATGGCTACAGGTATAGCAACGGGTGGTGTAGTATGGTTTTGGCAACAGGCGGTGGTGTAATCTTTCAATGATGATCGATGGAGTAAGGAAATAGCACCGGTCGGTGTGATGGATGTATCACAATGATCAGTGGGAAAATAATTACCACATGGTTGGCGCGATTGGTCGGAAGGGATATCCCCTAGGCGTAGGGATACATGATGACACCAGACGACAGGATTGCACAGCGACGGGTGATGTAATGGAGTAATGCGATGGCAAAGGGAAACAATTATGACCACGGACAGAGGGGTGGGTCCACTACACCGGCGGTGGGATAGTAAGATAGCAACAGTTGGTGGGGAACCGTCACTGCACCGATCAATGACTTGTCAGATCAGTGTGGAAGTAACTCTGACATGCATTAACTGCAGGTGGCGGGGTAAACCGTAGTCAGAGGTTAGGTCGATGGGGAAGCGTTACGGCATTGGGTCAACACAAGTTGACCAAGAGGATCCAGCTAACGTGCCGATCGGCAGGGAATCTGGTCGGTGTGATACGTTATAGCGCCGACTCGACACGATAGTCATACACAGTTTCGCTGACTGAGGTTTGATGACTTCTGAGGATTTTGCAATTTTTGTTCATGATTTTTTGTGATGGGGGGTGCTACACTACCTATTCTACCTACCTAATGAAAAAAAACTTGAAAACAAACACTTTTTGAAAGTCAAAATGCAAAAACTCAGAAAAGGAGAGTTCTAGAACATGAAACTACTTTAAAACTTGATAGAAAAGCCTTAGTTTTTTGTTTTTTGAGGTGATTAGACCACACACACACCTTAGCAATCAAGCCTACTAAGTTCCTATCAACTTGAAACACCAAAAAGCATCCAAAACAAGCTTCCCAAGCTCACAAATGGCATTCCTACATGAAAAAATAGATTTCCGTCCTCTCTCTCTCTCTCTCTCTCTCTCTCTCTCTCTCTCTCTCTCTCTCTCTCTCTCTCTCTCTCTCTCTCTCGTTCCACCTCTCTTCTCTCCTACAACTCCACTAACAAGATCCAAGGTAAGCTTGAAAACTTATGCAATGGGAATATATCAAAGGGAGACAAGTGCAAATGCAAAAGCATACCTTTTATCCCCGACAGCGAAACACTATCTATTGGACATTAACTTGTATTTTACACTAATCCTCATTAAAGCTTGTTGTATTTAGTTAATTGACCATGTACCATAGGCTATATAACTAGATGGGTCCTGACTATAAAAATTTGATTTCAAAATAGTGGTGCAAAAGGGAGATCAATGCTACATCGCAGGCCATATGTCACGATTTATTATAGGAGAAGATCTAGATGGCGTCAAACATGACTTGCCATGTACATCACCACATTTCAAATAGATGCTATCCTCAATTTGTGTGTAGAAATGATTGCCTTTTAATTATAAGAATTCCACTCCCTAAACTAGGACCAGTGGATGGAAGCAAATAGATTCTAAAAGTTGTTCCATCCTAATTGGTTGCAGGTAAACTATACGAGATCAAATTATAAGAAGATGTGGTATGCTACATGCGATCATGATGATCATTAAAGGGGAAGTTCATGAAGGCATAGTTGGAGGACACTTTTCTGGAAAAGTGACAACAAGAAGAACCCTCTTGGAAGGGAATTGGTGACCCACAATTTGGGTAGATGCCTATGACTATATAAAGATGTGTAATGTATGAACGATTAAGCCCCAACCAAGGATTTCAATCCCTTGACAATAGTTGCTACACAAAAGCCATTCTAAAAATGGGGAAGTGACCCATACATCCATCTGATAGGGGGACATAGGTGGGCTACATCATTGTGGCCACTTTATCTTCACTTAGTTCAGTAGATTGCCAAAGCTTACATGTTTTATTTTGTTCTAAACAATAAATTTTAAATTTGACACATGATAAGAGTAGCTAATATTGGCATTGCATGATGTTTCAAGACATAAGATCAACATCGACTTGGGGCTTTAGTTGTGCCCAATAAAGAGGACTACAAGCAACATCTTTTTCTAGTTCCAATGATAGTAGTACTTCTTACACTAATGATGTGATGCATTTAATCCATGAAGAGTTGAATTAATAGTAATTCCCATCCCTTCCTACCCTCTCCCATGTGTTCATGTGGGGATAAAATTTTCATGTTTGGATTTCATGAAATATGTCGTTGGTTGGGGACCTCCTTGCTTGTCTCTCATTATGCTAAGATTGGGTATGCCTACAGTACCTCAAAGTTGCTCAGTACCAGTTGGACCATTCATCATTATTCAGGCCATTCACGGTGAGTTTTTTACACACATTGAGATAGCCATTATAGGTACATCTAAAATGTTTTAACCCAACTCCCTTGTTTGGGTACTGGCTATCCTATGGACTTACCAACAATAAGCACATAGGAGGAATTCCCACTTCACTACTCATGCATAGATTGCTCACACATTAGCACACTAAATAAAACTATATGAATACAATCCCAAAAAAAATCATCCCATACTCTAAGGATAGGTAATCAAGTCAATTGGGGGAAGTTGTTAACCCTGTGGCAATAAGAGTCAAAACCATATTCTAGAGCAACCAATATGAGATCATAATGTGTTTGGAGTAGGCAGAAAGTACAACTTGTAATATTTGAGGCTGAAGGTAGATTTAATGCAAAGATAGACAAATAAGTCTCTGGAAAAGATCTAGAAATACTTGTAAAATCATGCTCTAGAAAGAGAAATACTAAAATCCACACTTTATGCTGTTTGGAGAGAGAAAGTTGTTGCACATTGTATGAGAGAGAGAAACCATACACTTTGTGCTAGAGAGACAAATTCCTTACACTTTGTGTACAGGGATGGAAATTTAGGAACATGTATAAACATCTCTCAATGCAAAAAAGATGCAGCTCTTTGGGTTCAATATTCATTTCCATTTTGTGTTCATGTTCTTGATGTTCTAGTGTCCATGCTCCCTTACACTATCAATGTGTTCTAGCGTGCTCTCACCCTTGTAACCCAAAATCTTTCATTCCTTCCTCCCTCCTCCTCCTCTGCTCTACTCCTCCCTTCTCATTCTCTTTCCTCCTCCTTCCTCTTCCCTTTATCCTCCCTCCTCCTCCTTCCCCCTCCTCCTCCTCCCTTCCTCCTCGTCCTTCCTCCTTGCTCCTCCCTTATTCTCCCCCTTTCTCATCCTCACGCTTGTTCACTTGTCAACCCTTGACTCCATGGATCCATGAAGAAGACTAGCTCTCCACTCTTCAACCTTGAACCCATCCTAAACCCTACAACCAACTCTCAACCTTAAACCCACTTGTCAACCCTTAACCCCATGAATCCATGAAGGACACTCAACCTTGAACTCATCCTAAATCCTCCAACCACCTGGCAACCTCAAATCCCTAGTTAGATTTTCTAAATCTACCTTCTTTTTAAACCCTAAACCCTTGAACCTCTGTGGAGGTGAGAACTTCTATCAAACATTAGGGTCGTTTCTTCTTACCCACCTGAGCTCACACCCAAATGGATTTCCATGCTTCAACCTACACCTTCACTAGAATACAACCCATGGAACTATGCAAAAATTGTGAACACCTATGCTACAATGAGCAATGACATAATTGTAGGTGACTAAGACCCTGAGACTTGGAAATGAGAGAAAACATGACAATAAAATTATTCTATATCAAGTGTTAGTGCATATTAACATTTGCACGTGATGTTGAGATTGCTCATCAATAATGTTTGTTTTACCCCTTTGAATAGGCACAAACTATTCTTTGAATATCAAGGTACACCATCATGGCTTGAAGTGTTATGATAGACATTGGAGTCTGAAGTAGAAGTTTATCAAGAAGATACAATTGAAAATGCAAAAAAATATGCTTCCCCTTGTACTGATATTTAGCCACCCTATGAGTGTGCCACCTTGATCTTGAGAAAAAGGGGACTTGTCCTTGCTTACTTTGTCATTTGGCTCAACTATCTAGGAGACTATAAAAGGGTTTTCATTATGTGTTCCTCTTGATGGTCGATGGGCCTTCGCTCTATCTTGGTACCCCTAAGTAGCTTCTTTCCACATCTCATTTTAATGACCTTTTTTTCCCCAATAATCACAAAAAAACTTTGGGAAATCATACAAGTAATGATATGGTTCATTATAGGCTTGATACATGACTCTCACATTGGCAAGCTTTGAGTGCCTATTTGATTATCTGCATTTTTCGACACATTGCAATCAGTTCATGAGCAATCAAAAAATCTTATCGAAGGTGATGACTAGTCTTTTATCATAGTGTATTCTCAAAATCTACCATGCGAATATGATGGTGAGGAGGTGGGACCTTCGTATTGTTGCCGATTAATTTTTTTATTATATGTTAAGGAAAAAGTTGTATAATTGTATGGACTACTTTTCAAGAAACTAGGTTGTAATAGTACCCAAGGACAAGGTCAAAACAAAATTTGTATTGATCTTTTGGGGTTTTTAAAGTGAGACCATGCCTTTTGTTCTACGCAATGCGCCAACCAATCACTTATTTGGAAATCTTCTTTCTAAGGACCACAAGATCTTTATGGATGGTCTGACAATGGATACATCTATAAACCCTCATATAGAAGATTGAGGCACATTTTTATGAATTGTGAAATTGACTTTGTTTCTTTAAACCTAAAGAAATATGTATTTGGAGCACCTTATGGAGTGTTGCAGGGTCATGTCATAAGTAATCGAAGAATTGACATTGATCAGGAAGCTTCAATCCATTCAAGAGTTACCTCCCTTGACATTCAACAACTTTGAAGTTTTGTGGGTGGTGTGGGTTACTATCAAAGCTTTATTAGATACTATAAGAGCATTTTTGAAAAAGTGGGGATATCCCAAGTCCCACTTTTTTTAAGACTCACAATTTTGGCCCAAAAAGGGGGTATTTTGAAACAAATCTTTCTCTAGCTCTAGAGCATCAGTCTTGGAAATTTATGAAATAAGTACTACATTCATGAGTTGTTATGACGCTTTATGGAAATTCTGGCTCCAAATCATTTATTATTGCCTAGATTTTTCAATTTGATTATATTAGAATACACTTGTATCTCCTTCTTTTGCCGATATTGCATTGTAGATATTGCTTGGATGCTTTCGATGTTGCCATAACTTAAGGACTTCTATTTTCAAGGTCCTTTTTTGCAAATACTTTTCATTGTTTTAATGAGTTTTAAAAAAATCATTTTGAATCCTTTAACATCTCCCACATTTTCAATTTAATCATACTAGAATTCACTTGTGGTTGTGCATTTTGTAGACATTACATTGAATTTTCTCTCTTTGCAAGTTTTCATATACAAAATTATGAAAGTTCATAGATTGTGTTTGTATTGACAACGATGTCATTTCACATGCATATAGACTCCAAACTTTATCTCTGATAAAGTAAAGCAAATGGCTATTTGGTTTATGGCATTGCCTACAATTGAGGAGGCAAGGCTAGGTGTGGAAGTGGCAATTCATGGCCTATATCTCGGTCCGTAAGCCCCCCACATTAGGAAAACCCCTTCCATGTTGATAAGCTACCATCTTAGGTAGGATGGTTGGATTTTGTCTCTTTGGAAACCCAACCTCAATCGTGCACCTACTTTGTCAACAACAACTTCCTTTGTGGACAGTGATTTGCTTGTGGCCTCCTCAACTTTGGAAACCCAACCCCAACCTCAATCGTGCACCTACTTTGTCAAAAACTTCCTTTGTGGACAATGATTTGCTAGCGGCCTCTTCAACTTTAGCCTTTGAAAGAGAAGGTAAGGAAGGAATGCTTCCAAAAATGTATATCTTCTAAGGCATTTTGATCTATTTTAACTACAAAGGTTACTAAAATACCCATATCATCTTTACTTCCTAGGTTGCTTTACAATAACTAGGAAAATCAATATAGTTTCTTCTAATATGTAAATAGATTTATCTTTGCTCATTTAGTCCTCTAAAGAAGATACGTAATATGCTTCTATTAGGAGGGACCTCTTAGCATCAACTATTGGCAACTATTGAATGCCTTGATTTTGGTCATTGAGTTTCTCACCTTCTTTATTTTTAACTATTTGTTGATCAAATTAAGAACATTCAAGGGATCACCTTTCAATTGACTAGGTTGAAATTAGATATTAATTTTTTTTTTAATGTTCTATGTCAATTTTCTTCTCATCAGTGAAGTTCATGAACCATTCTAGGGCTTTCACATTTACGAACATAGACAAAGAGTTGATCTTTTCTTTATCGTTAGTAAATTGGTTTAAAAGTCACATATCTAGAAACATTTTTGGAACTACCTCCTCAAAATCTCCACTCCACTCAAGAGTGTATGTGCTTGCTTCACCCACTGACGAAAGTTTTAAGCACATTTCACCTCACACATCCTCCCTTTTCCACACTCACATATACAATGTTTCTTTTCTTGTCTCTTCTCTCACAAATTTTTTTCTCCTCTCTTTCCACTCTCTTTTCTTTCTCTCACAAATGTTTTTTGTGCTCCTCTCTTTCCACTCTCTTTTTAACTCACAATTCTACTCTCCAAGCTTTAATAAACTAATTAAAAATAATAATTCATATTAACTATAGGTTTAACTTTCTAAATAGGATTGTTTAATTCAGATGCTTAAGGCAACTACAAATACTAGCAACTTGCAACAAAACAAAGTGCAATGGCAACTGGATATCAACAATGAAAATGCAAACCTTTTAAAAAAAGAAAAAGAAAATGCAAACCTCAACCTCACAAGATGAAGGGGTTTGCTATTGCAAGATTTCGGAAGGAAGGAGTAGTAATAGCATGGGTACAATGGGAGCACATAGATACCAAATGACTACCTATGTGTAACACTACTAACTACATCAGTAGAACCATAAAATGTGCACATATCCCTAATTAGATTTTCTCCATGATGCACTTTCTATTGGGTTCACTTTGAAAACCTATATAACAGATTCAAGCAACCACACATTTAAAATGTCTACCAGCTCTTTATGATTAAAATTTAAACATAAATACCCACCTTTTAAAATATATGCTTTAACTTTGACTTCAAACTTCCTTTGTGTTTGATCACATAAATTAATTGCATTGGATAAGTATCTTTCTAATGCCCTTATTTCTTTATATGGTATGTACCTACCCAAATTAGAAAATTTCCCTTCCATTAACTAACAAGTTGCTTTCCATGTTGATACGATGATTGCATTGGATGCGATTTGGCATGTGGGATTTTATTTTGGTTGCCATTAACATCATCTCATATCCACATGAGGTTGATCCTTGCACCCTCTCCTTTCATAGCACCACGCCAAGCGTAAATTGTTCATTTCGTTTATAAGACGTCTCCATATAATTATTGTCCACGTTATAATTAGTAGTAGCAGTAGCAACACATTAATTGACAACAATAATAGTCATCATTATTGTGGGATATCGCACATGGAATCTTGTATAATGTTAATGCTTTTGTAGCTACAAAGAGTCTAATCAATTTGTGTCCCTCTATTCTATATGGCATTACCTAGGTTTATAAGCAACCACAAAGATATGTGCTCTCATGCTTATTTAATAATGTTTGTCTACCTCTCATGCTTTAAAAATTCTAAGCTTACTTTTGTTTTAGTTGCTACACATGTTTAAGAGATATGCTAATGCCCATTTGGAAGTTTCCTATGAAAAAAGATAAGGACATCACACCCTTTTATGTAGGACAAAATATTTTATTTGCAAGGATCTAATCCATGTGCATGCATCGTGTGTTAACATAATGTTAACTTTGGTGTAGCATTCCCATGGATATCGTTGGAATTTCCAAGAGCGCAAAATGGAGGTTAGACTATACTAGTTAGCTAGCTAAACAATACTAGAAAACCATTTTTAATGGAGTAGGGAGATAATTAGCTAGCCATGTAATAAAATCTCCACACATTTATGTTATAGGTAATAAGGTGCATGATGAGTTCTTTGGGACTTTTTGATTTCAACTTCAAGGAGCAAGTTACAAAGGTGGATTCACTAAGAGAAGGGACTAATGTGCACTACAACAATTACCATTACAAAGAAAGAACCAAATTCCAATGGGCAGAGGATGCAAAGGTTGTGATAGCATAGTCAGGGGGGGCCTTGACATGACCTTCAAGGTAGAGCATGAGGAAATCATAACCTCCATGCACAATTTGTGTTTGAACACATTTTTTAAACCTTACATCCAACTTTTGGAATGTGATGGTGTGGGCCCATGTATGCTTTTCATGTGTGAGGCATCTTAGCATGTGCAAATAGACATGGTGAAAGTAGCATGTGCATGGTGGGACTGGCATCCCTAAGACTAAGACCCCATGGAAAAGAGGATTCCACATTGATATTGCAGGTCCCAAAGACTACATATGGTGTTCCTTGTAACAACCCAGGGGGCTCCTTTGGTAGCCCTTTAGTGCACTAGCTCTTGGTGACCTTAGAATGTCATGGAGATCGTAACGTCTATCATATGAAAGTCAGAATCCCCGTGTTCCATTATTTTGTAATGAGAGTGGTAGGCCTACTGCTGCATCACATCACATAAGCATTCACCCTCGTGTCAAATGTGGTCTCTGTGCATGGCATAGCATCCATTACCATAATAGCCAGATGAGGAGTCTTTGAACGTAGAGATCATCACTACCCTTCCCCTTCGTGGGCGCTTCTTACTGGTAATGCTTCCAGAGCTAGGATACCTTACCCACCACTACTAGGACAGGTCCCTCATTTCCACCTCTAGAGGTACTAGCCTACCCTCCGACAGAGAGAAGAGTCCGCTATTGCTTTGAGGACTCTAGTGTGGGGCAAATCCTGTGCATTTCTAACGGGGCTGTTGAGCTGGAACAATTTGCCATCAAATCAAATGTGGCTTTAATGGGGGTCTAATATGCAAGCAGTCCAGCAGGTCCATGTGACCCGTCTCTTAGCCAGTTAAGCGGTGGCGTGTTGCCTATTCACTTGGTCAAAGGTGCGGGAGTTCGAGGTACTCTCATCAAATCATACATTCTTATGTTTTCAGATTTCTCATGATTACGCCCCACAAACTTTGACGGGCTGATTTAACAACGAGGAGATGAAGAAAAAGACTCGGAAGATCAATAAGTAAAACGTCGGGGCCTGCGCTGACGCAAAATTATGATGTCGATGAGCAAATTAAAGAAGAAGACGCACGAGAAGAAGAGAAACAGCAAGAAAAACAAGAGAAGAAGGAGAAAAACAGCGGAGAAAAAGCGGAAGGATCACTAGGAAGAGGAACGAAAGGAAGAGAAGAAACGAGGGAAGGGGAAGAAAAACGGCGGATGAAATAGCAGAGGAAGAAGAAAAAGGGCAAGGAAAGCAAGGGAAGGGGAAGAAAAGCGGCGGATGAAATAGCAGAGGAAGAAGAAAAAGGGCAAGAAAAACGAGGGAAGAGGAAGAAAAACGGCGGATGAAATACGGATTAAGGATCAGGTCGAACGAAAGAAAAAGTTGAAGAAGAAGAAGAAGAAGAGGAGGGAACAAGGAGAAGACGGATTAAGGATCACGACAAGGAAAGGAACGAAAGCAAAAGGCGAAGAAGGCGGCGGCGAAGAAGAAGAAGGCGAAGAAGAAGAGTAAACGAAAAGAAGACGACGAAGGAGGAGGTACAGTAGACGAAGAAGAAGAAGAAGAAGAAACGGAGAAGCAACCGAGATGATGAAGAAGAAGAAGAAGAAGAAGATGAACGAGGTACTGTGACTGGTCAAGCTATGGTTGCTTGGCGGACAAGTTTTGAGGCACAAGGTCGTCTTCTTCCACCATCCGGCGGATGTGAGCTTTGTTTGTGCGTGCGGTTGATGGAGATGGAAGGTCCCTCCATGTCGGTGAGTGGAGCAATCCCCTCCTGCACAAGAATCACAAGCTTTTTCTCCTCCACATCCAGATGATTTTCGTGGTTTTCATCTCATCATCTCCCAGCTTTCCTGGATGTCGCGCTCCATCTTTGTTTGTGAGCTTTTGCACACGAATCAAAGGTTGAATTCTCCGCCGGCTTTGCTCGCGAACACTTCCCTCTCCAGATCGATCCGTCATTTCAATCGCTAGCTTCGTCGCACCTTCCCCTGCAACTCCATCGAACTTCACATCTCACATGCTTGTTTCGTCTCATTGAACCTCCACAACCGAACATTCCTCATCTGCTGCATCGCGCTTTAATTGCTGTTTCGTAGCTCGATCCCGCTCATCGCCACCGGTAGACCTCGCTCACCGCCTCACAAGCCCGAGCTTTCGCAATGAAAGATCGAAAAATGCCTGCTTCCACTACTGCCTATTTCACCTTGAATACCGGGGCCAAAATCCCGGCAGTCGGATTAGGAACTTGGCAAGCAGACGGCGATCTTTGCAGACAGGCCGTTCGAACTGCTCTAGAGGTCGGTTATCGTCTTCTCGACTGCGCTCATCTGTATGGGAATGAGGCCGAAGTGGGACAAGCCCTCGCAGAATCATTGAACGGGGGAGTGCCAGGGCTTCGACGGGAGGACGTTTTTGTGACCTCCAAGGTCTTGTGCACCACGAATGCGCCCAAACGCGTGGAACAATCGGTAGAGGTGTCGTTGAAGAACCTCGGATTATCCTACCTAGATCTGTTTCTGGTTCACTGGCCAGCGGTTTCTGGAGTGGGCGATGCAACGGATCCCCCATACAAGGCAGGCAGCAAGCAAGCGCCAAAGATCAAGGAGGCATGGAGGGCGATGGAGCAGCTGATGGAGAGAGGGGTGGTGAGGGCGATAGGGGTGAGCAATTTCAACACGAATCAAATCAAGGAGCTACTGCGATATGCGAGGATAATTCCAGCAGTCAATCAGGTGAGATTGGATCATCAAATTCATCCATCCGATTATTCCATCCTTTCGCAAACTATTTCGCATCCTGGTGGTAAATGGAGTTTCATCCGTTTTGCAAAACAGTGGAAGAATTGGATGGATGAATCTTTTGATGATGATTTGATTTTTGCACCTGATGATTTGAGTCTGCATGTGGAGCTTCATCCGTTTTGCAAAATAGTGGAATAAGTGGAAGGATGAATCTCTTGATGATGATTTTGAGTGTGCAGGTGGAGCTTCATCCGTTTTGGAGACAGGATGAATTGGTGAGGATGTGCCAGGCGAAGGGGATTCATGTTTCAGCACACACTCCTCTGGGGGTGCCAGGGAGCAGCCGTGCAGGAGGCATGCAAGATGATGAAGAAGACGCAGGGGGACAGCATGAAGTTTTGTCTCCCGACATGCCTCTGATTTTTGCAAGATCCGGCTCCGTTCATGCTCCCATGCTTAAGACCTCTCCTGTTTGCATGCTGGCTGATCGACTCCACAAAAATCCTTCCCAGGTAATTTCTAATCATCTCACACAATCATTAGCAGCAATCAATGTCTGTTTCCACACAAAAATTGTTCTTGTCTTCTCATTCTTGCTACAAGATAGCAATCACTCTAGATCTCCTATGGGATTGCCGTTCAAAGTTTGCAAATATCGTCTCTTTCCAAGAGCAGCATGATTCTATGATGGTGCTGCACTGCTGAATGAACTTCTTCTATGGTGGTGCTGCATGAGCTTCTCATTCTTGCTGCAAATTTCACCCTCTAGACACAGAGAGCTCCTAGCATTGCCCTGATAAACTTACATAATCTTCATTTGCATCTGCCTGATAACTTACATAATCTTCACATATACGATTGAAAAGTGCTTCTCCATATACTGGCTTCTTTGACTGCAATGTGAGTGATCAATATCTGCAGCTTAAGTGCCGAAAATTTGTGCCCATACGTTTATTTTGTCAAGTCTGTCCTCGATCTTTACAGGTGGTTTTGAGATGAGGGCATTGCTACATGTGGGTTGCTTGGCTGAATCTGTTAATATTTTACAGGTGGTGCTGAGATGGGGCATTCAGCGAGGCACCAGTGTACTCCCACGTAGCCTTCATCCAGACCGAATTCGATCAAATTTTGACATAATCAACTGGTCCTTGTCCCAACAGGATTGGACCTTGATCAACTCCATGGAGCCGCAGCAGCCTCTCATTCACAGGCCTTCTTCATTCTGGCCTGACAATGGGCCCTTACAATCGGTTGAGGAGTTGGATGACACTGAATTCAACGAGTGTTAATATGTGGTAGTGTGTTGAATTCTCTCACTCTATCAGTTCAGGAGTTTTATGACAATAAAGTTGGACAGATTTTCAATCAATGTGGCGTTCCGAATTTTGAAAGCATTCTAGTGTATATATGCAGAGAATTAAACAACCCTTGCCTTTGACTTGCACAACATGGATCCCCCCCCCCCCCCCCTCCCTCCTCCCCTCCTTTTTTTCGCTTAAGGTCCTACGTGAGAATCATCATTGCTCTGAATGACACTCATGATCCTTCTTATTTTCTTTTAGATCATGATGCCCGACAGGAAGCTCTCATTTAGAGGTGATACCATATTTGGCAGGTGGAGTAGCTCTTCAAGGCTCTTGATTCACTCAAACCACTAGCATTAACGTGCATTTCATGTTATGACCACTTTGATGACCCCATGTGGTTTGCCTTATCATCTTCAAGCATTCTTGCTTGAGCAAAAATAGTTATGAAAGGTAGCAGATCTGATAGTGGATGTTACACATGCATGGGGAATGAATCCATTTATGAAAAAATGGCTGAAATATTATCCTTCTAGCGTTAAAGAAGAGAGAATTGGATGACCCAACTTATGTGACTAAATTGCAATTGTTTAAGAAACAGGCGATGTCGTACGCACAACATGTCACACCTAAGGCTTAAGATAGATATTAAACAAACTACCCTATGAGTGAGGCAACGAGGGTAGCTTGAGAGAAGACTAGGCCACCTAACATTAAATTCCTAGAATGGCATCTCTAATTTCTCATAGCGCTTTATGTTTAAGCAGATAAAAATAGGAATTTAATTCTTGATCATCCACATGCAACTCCTTATGCCTTGTACTTTTTAAGGAGTTAATTCAATTCTAGTGGTGGGAACAAAATAGTAGAACCCATGAGCAATCAGATGACTAGGCATGAATCATTTGCATTGGCCCATAAGCAAATGTCCATTAAGATGGACAGCCTTTCTATGCTCTATTGATTGCGCAAATAGGTTGGATCCAACCCTTAACAAGTGCGTTATCTCTAAAATAATACATTAGGGGAGAATTGGGGTCTCAAAAGGGCCTCATAAGGAATTGATTAAGAAATGGATTAAGTTAATTACAATTGAACCACTATGGTAACCCATGGGCTAAGGGCCCCTTAGCATTTACTCAATTGACATGGTTTACAATTGATCAACCTTGGCCTTTGGATGGAAATGGGTGGTGGATGGATCAAAGGCCTAGGATGGCTTTGGTGGGCTTCAAGTGGCAAGATCTGACAAGGTGAGGGCAAGGTTTGACTTTGTGGAGGCTCATTAAGAGGAAAAAGGCAACTTCTATGCCTTGTACTTTTTAAGGAGTTAATTCAATTCTAGTGGTGGGAACAAAATAGTAGAACCCATGAGCAATCAGATGACTAGGCATGAATCATTTGCATTGGCCCATAAGCAAATGTCCATTAAGATGGACAGCCTTTCTATGCTCTATTGATTGCGCAAATAGGTTGGATCCAACCCTTAACAAGTGCGTTATCTCTAAAATAATACATTAGGGGAGAATTGGGGTCTCAAAAGGGCCTCATAAGGAATTGATTAAGAAATGGATTAAGTTAATTACAATTGAACCACTATGGTAACCCATGGGCTAAGGGCCCCTTAGCATTTACTCAATTGACATGGTTTACAATTGATCAACCTTGGCCTTTGGATGGAAATGGGTGGTGGATGGATCAAAGGCCTAGGATGGCTTTGGTGGGCTTCAAGTGGCAAGATCTGACAAGGTGAGGGCAAGGTTTGACTTTGTGGAGGCTCATTAAGAGGAAAAGGGCAACTTCTATGCCTTGTACTTTTTAAGGAGTTAATTCAATTCTAGTGGTGGGAACAAAATAGTAGAACCCATGAGCAATCAGATGACTAGGCATGAATCATTTGCATTGGCCCATAAGCAAATGTCCATTAAGATGGACAGCCTTTCTATGCTCTATTGATTGCGCAAATAGGTTGGATCCAACCCTTAACAAGTGCGCTATCTCTAAAATAATATATTAGGGGAGAATTGGGGTCTCAAAAGGGCCTCATAAGGAATTAATTAAGAAATGGATTAAGTTAATTACAATTGAACCACTATGGTAACCCATGGGCTAAGGGCCCCTTAGCATTTACTCAATTGACATGGTTTAAAATTGATCAACCTTGGCCTTTGGATGGAGATGGGTGGTGGATGGATCAAAGGCCTAGGATGGCTTTGGTGGGCTTCAAGTGGCAAGATCTGACAAGGTGAGGGCGAGGTTTGACTTTGTGGAGGCTCATTAAGAGGAAAAAGGCGCCTTTTCATGTGCACCCTTGATCTAGATCCAACATTAATGGCCAAGATTGAGGCGCTTGTTTGGAGGGCTAGGATGAAGGCGTATTTTGGATGGTGGAGATGAAGATTTGAGATCAAGGGGTCGTATTGAAGCACCTGTTTGGATGGCCCAGATTGAAGCGCCATTTGCTCTCACCTCCTCCTTTGGCTCTAACCTAGATCTATGGCCCAAATTGGAGCGCATTTTGCACTCATCCCCTCCCTTGGATCCACACCTTGATCTATGGCCCAGATTGGAGCGCATTTTACTCTCATCTCCTCCCTTGGATCCACCCCTTGATCCATGGATCAGATCGAAGCACAGTTTCCCCTCATCCCCTCCCTTCGATCCACCCATTGATCTAATGGTTGGGAGTGCTCTACCATAAATTTGAATGTGACCCTTGGATTGGAGATCAAATCAACGGCTAGGAGTGAGGACCATGGGTCCAAACCATGGGTGAGAGGTGTCCCCAACCATAAATGCTCAATATGTCCTTTTTTACAACACAACATACCAGTGTCCCACACAAAGAAGCACTCTCATTGGTACACCTCAAATCCATCTCTAATCCCTTGAAATTAGGAAACACTAATTGGAGGCCCTTTTGAGATCCCATTTCTCCCCTAATGCCACTGTTGCTTGCCTTGTGGATCAAGTTTTGGTTGTCTTGTGGATCAAGTTTGGGCTTCCATTCAGATCCAAGTTCGAGATACATCTAGAACCAAGTCCATGTTATCTATCTAGAATTTGGTTTGGGCTATGTGTTTAAAATCTAGCATCATTGAGAAGTGGGGGCTCGCATGTGGGGTAGCAATCTCTAGCACATCTATTATGGGTGAAATTTGGGGTTTGTCTGATAAATTCTCTCCCCCTAAGATACCACTTTGCTTTTCTCTTTGGAGATGACTACGAGTGGAAGTGCAATCTCCCAGATACAACTTTTCTTTATTGTTGGAATGACCTGCTCCACTCTTCTCATATAGGAAGATGAGTGGACATCATGTCTAGATATGCTCAATAGTATCAGAGAGGCCACATGCCAGGCGTGATGAGAGAGTGTCAAGGAGCATGGACTCCAAAAGGGAACCCTTTAGAAGCCTTGTGTGGAGTTGGAGGATTTTTCTATGCGAAAGTTTGCATAGTCAAAGGTGCCATGGGATATTTTGATAGCAACGCATGTCAAGAAAGGATATGGATAGTGACATACTAGCTTATGTGATATATGGGAAAATGAATTTATAATAATTGACTAAAGGAGTGTGACAAGTATCTATAAAAGGGCCCCCTCTCTTCCTTGCTCAACAAAACTACCTCCACCACTTTGCCATAATTCTCTTGTAGCTCTTGTATCCCCAAGACTCTTCTTTGAGTTCTTTTCCATGACCCTT
This sequence comes from Dipteris shenzhenensis, assembly GCF_047967505.1. Taxonomy (NCBI): domain Eukaryota; kingdom Viridiplantae; phylum Streptophyta; class Polypodiopsida; order Gleicheniales; family Dipteridaceae; genus Dipteris; species Dipteris shenzhenensis. Next base: position 7,660,439 of record NC_141617.1, on the reverse strand, counting down.
CACAAGATACACAATGATACAACCTAGCCTCCCTTAAACGATGCGTAGTAGAAATATGTTAATCATTTTGAGAGACAGCTCACAAAACTTCCCGTATTACAATTAGGACTACTTCAACCAACTACCAAATATAGTAGAAGAGTGACATGATGCACACGAATTTCAAATGCCAACCACAACAAAATCCTTCTTGATCACACACAACTATCAAGGAGATTCAATCCTATTATTTGGCTCGATTAGTGAAAGATGGTGTGGATCTTGTATGCCCTAAATAGGGGCTTCAGTGAGATCCTTGTACTTTCTTCTCTTGTAGCTGCGTTTTCTTCACTTGCCCTACAAGTTGTGATTGCTTCAACTCACTCATAGCTTGTGGCTCCCTAAGTGTGCTTTGCTACTCACTCCTTGTGTGACTTTTCTAAACAGAGTCCCAAACTTCATTGTGTGATTGAGTGCTTGAAATTCTGAGAGTTACAACTTACAACCCACTATGTGAATGGCTCCCAACGTTGACTCCTTGACCTAGTCCTAGATTAGGCTCTCTAATGCTTGAGTATGTGCAAATGCCTCACTATACTTCAACTCCTTGTGTGCACGCACGCGCGTGTGTGTGTGTGTAGACTCGACAAAACCCCGTTTCATATTGAAATGAAAACAATTTGGGTAATGGACACAAAAGAGAAAACTATTGTGAAGCATTACCAAAAAAACAAGAGGCGCGCAATTCGCAAAAGGTTTTTAGAATGCATGACTGAATAAAAAAGTTTTGCTTTGATAAGTCATAGCAAGCATCATTGTTGTTGAAGAGGGGAGTCTACATACTTGCCACCATCCCAACAAGAAAAACGTGGTGAGAACCCACTTAAACCTTAGTTGGGAAGCAAGGTGTCATAAACACCCCTCCCTTGTTATTGGGGTCACAATAAAAATTAACACTTAACCACAAACCTATCAAGCTTAATTTTAACTTATGAGTGTCTAGTAGATTGGAGTACCATGAGTGAATTTTTGACTACTTCCATCTGTATGGACTAAGCATTCCACCTTCCCTGCATTTGTAATAGCTTAAGGCTATAAAATGAAGTTTACAATAAACTGGTTATAATGTTTATTTTCATTTCCTAAAAGGTTAAGACATACATGTCCAACATCCATTTGAAAGTAAAGCAATGAAATGAGATTCTTGCCAATCAATCCCGCCAAGTTCAAATCTAGTTATTATCATTGATATATTCCTAAAAATATGGACTAATCCTCTCTCTTAAGGGAAATTCATCATAAAACCATATAGAATTTCCCCAATAAATAGCCTTAATGGAAATTTCCTATAATGCCACAAAGACATCCTCCAATAACAATATTCCATGAAATTTCTCACCATATCAGTTCCCTCATATTCCTTAAAGGAAAATATTTCAAGGTAGGATATGTCCTGATTAGTCCATATCACGTGGCCCTAGATGAGTCTCAAATAAGGGGTAATCATTAAGATAGTTATATTTCATTTCTTCTAAGATATCTATCAACATTCGTATATCATCCCCAATAAGAAGACTATTGAAATCCCTAACTCCCCATAAAAGTATCGATGAATTACAATACCAAAGTATAGGCTTAACAATCTGCCTCATGAGTCCATTATGATGAAAGTAAATGACACATGAGAGAGCTAATGGCTCAGATTTCTACCTCATGAGTCTTAAAAATAAAATTGAGAACCCAAAAAGAATATCCTCATTTTTTACTTTGATAAAGAATCCCGATAAAATTGAAACCAGAAAAATGTACTAAGGGGACTTCTAAGGGATCATTTACTCATGCTAGTAAGGGAAATTTATTTTATCACACTAGTATTAAGCTTTAATCTTTTAAGGGAAATATCCATAGAAGCACATTTAAAAAGGAAAGTATATCCTTTCAAGAGATACATAATGTAATCTATCCCAATGTTCTAAACATTTTGTAGGTATCCATCAAATTAATATGAGCACAATGTATGGTGTTCATTCCTTCAATTCTCTAATTAATTAAATTCAGCCTCCTTTTCCTTGGTTAACTCCATAACATTCTAATCAAAGTCCATGCCTTTCTTAAGCCAAGTTTAGACAGAATATTAACAAGTAGAACCTTGCACATTTGCACTATAAAGCTGTCTAAGGGAAACCCAAAAGGTGGTACCATCAATAGTCAGCCAAAAAGTAGAACTTATTATTCCAACATTCCATGCTCTTTTAAGAAATACTCTAAGGTTGATCATATCCTTTATCATATAGAAAAATATATGTAAAACATCCAAGTAAGAATGGCATTAGAAGAGAAATATTCTGAACCATAAACTTTGGCAGCATTCATTTTTGCATTAATAGGGCCCTATAATTTTCCTCAATAACTTCATGTCCCAAGATACTTCCTTCAAATACCCAGCTTGGGTGTCCACTGGTAGGACACTTTTGGTTATTCCCTACAACTCTTGGCTTACAAGCCATCGTTATTGATGAATTTTATGTATGTTACAATGTGTTTACACCACGAGCATGTAACCATGAGTTTCAACTTTGCTGCTGCTAGAGATGAAGAGGCTTTTGGAGCTCTACAAAGACGAGGGTGTTAGTATCACAATGATTGGTACCAGTCTCAAAGGCGCATTGGTCACTTAGAGTGCTTATCACTTAGTATCACAATGACTGCTGGCCCCAACCTCAAAGGCGCATTGACCACTTAGAGTACTTACAAAGTTGTTAGAGGGCTCGACCTCTAACATTTATGGAGCCTCTCGGTCAATGAGAACTGTCTCCAATGGTCCTCGGGAAACTTTTAAATTCTTTGTTCCTCTACCTGTCATGGAGACCTATAGACAAGGTGATAAATGCATATTCCCAATAACAAGCTACTTAGAGAAGTAGAGTAAACACACTTTAGAGTGGACTCATTTAATGAATCATGGAGTAAAAGTCAAATAAAAGGAATAAGTTGCCAGGGTTCAAGATAGAACAGGGGCACGTAGTCTAAGATTATCTCAACTCTATCTCAGTCCAAATATACACATAGACATAGCTAGCGGGCAGTAGTTGAAGTAGATCAAAGGCATTCCAAACAAGAGAACACGTCCAAACCAGGACACAATGGAGCAATCGCAAATTATTATAATGGTAAGATGCTGCAGAAGTAAGGAAATAGAAAAGCTATTGCAAGCTAAGGAGATCCCCATGACCCTCAGACGTTCAATAGATGAAGACAAGGCAAGTATTTCTTATCATCACAACATGGTGGGAGCTCTTACTTGTTTTCAAGCTGCGCTACATCACTACATCTTGGTGCCTAGCAAGTCAAAAAATGACATAAGCTAGTAGTAGAAGAACATACGTGTCCCATGCGTAATAGATTCTCGTACATGAACAAAGATCATCACACCATATTGATGCTCAACACAAGATCAAGCTAATGGGAAAACTATATAGAGCAGTTTTCAACTATGTACGTGAGCAGAGATCATTACACCATATTGGTGCTCAACACAAGATTAAGATAATGGAAAAACTATATAGAACATACGTGTCCCATACAAGAACAGAGATCATCACACCATATTGGTGCTCAATGCAAGATCAAGCTAATGGAAAAACTATATAGAACATACATGTCCCATACATAATAGATTCTCGTATATGAACAGAGATCATCACACCATATTGGTGCTCAACACAAGATCAAGCTAATCAAAAAACTATATAGAGCAGTTTGCAACAATGTTCTTGGAGCATGAGTCATCAAGGATACAACTTAATCGAAAGAACCTGGTGGTCTCACCCGTTGACCATCCACTTATGATTCTTTGCCTTGCATTAGTCGACAGAGAACAATATGCAAGCGGCTCTCTCATTGAGGAAGCTATCTATTGTCAAGTAGAGGGAGCAAGAAGTTGCTATGTAGAGAGCAAGAGGCAGACAGTTCCAACACCCCTACTCAGTGCTCGGAGGGTAGTCCTTTGAGTTATCCGTGGCTTGGGCACCATAGTAGGGGAGAAATAATCCAAGAATGGAATTTTCTTGAATGGCGAGTGAACAACAAGATTACCTGATGCACCAGCAAGCCTCCCTCCATAGCTTGCATGCACCTCTTGCAAATGGATCTAACTCTTTGGGACTCTATGGATTGGAAACAAGGATGAAGTACACCTTCACGCTTTTTCTCCTCTTCATCTATTAGTTTTCCTAAGTAGATGTTGGGTATACCTCCATGCTTCTTCTCCTCTTCATTGATCTCCTCGAGTTGCATGAGGATATGTACTCCCCCCTACAATCAATGGACCATTCTCTTCTATTTTAATCCTCATGGAATATGGTGGTCCAAGGTCCTAGAGTTTACACGCATCCCTTCTCATAAATTTCTTGCCCATGTCAGAGTGTCATTCAAATCACAATTCCAAGTCTATGTAGCTCATCACATTACGAAATTAAGGTGTTCCATTGGTCCAGTGCAAAGGGTTCCATTGGTAAATTATCCCAATTGGTGGGCACTAAATTAAAAAGAGCCCTTCTATCATGCCCATTGGTATTATGGTAGGTGTGGCAATGCAGCTCAATGACATATAGTCCCCATGCCATTTATTAATTAATTATTGAGGCCTTTTGTTTCAACTCTTTAATAAACACATATACCAATTAGATCCAACCCATTATGGTTCCCCTTATCATGGTTAGGTATGTGAGATCCATCCATATCAATATATAAGTCATGGGTACCCATTAAATCTTAATGGCAGCAGGGAACCCCGTTATAAATAAAATTTTAAATAATCATGGCTAAACCATAGGGTTAGAAATTTGGATCGAGTTCATGGCATCCTTTTCCCTTTGATCCACATGTTGGGGTGGAGAGGCATCATCAATGTGGTGCTCCCATTTTTCAAATAACTAGGTAGACCCAATGGTCCTTCCAACTCTCATTTCCATGGTGGCAAATGTCAATAATAATATCAAGGGTCACCAAAGTATTGATGAAGTGCCAAGGGTCCCAAGGGAAGTCTAAGCAGGTGTTAATTTATAGACACATCCCAAGACTGCAAGGCTCCCTGATGGAGGTGTGTGTGTGTGTGTGTGTGTGCGCATGTGTGCGTGCGTGCATGCGTGTGTGTGCATGCGGCATGTGTAGAAAGTGTGGGGGTTAAAGGTCACCGTGCCTTTACCCCGGTTATGTACAATACTCAAACACATATATAAATGAATGAAAAAGAAGATTAGGGTGGTTCTGCACCCACCAAAACTTGTGTGGCTCTCTGTTTCTCTCTCTCCCTCTTCCGTTCTTGCTTCCGTTGAAAGCACTCTCAACTGGTATCAGAGCCCAGGTGATCTGGCTGAGTGTGCGTGAATGCTTGAAGCTCAGCAGCTCTATGGGAGGAAGGAGAAGCTCTGTGGGAAGCTTTGTGGGTGACTTTACTTGCATCCGAGTGTGTAGAGACCTTGGAGGAACCTTTGGAAAAGTCACTTTGGTTTTGCGAATGGTTTTGAGAGCCTGTTAAGTGTTTTCAAAGAAAAAGTCATTTTTTGAGCTTTTCCCTGTTCCGTTCGATGACAGAGACTCCGTATTGACTTATAGAGGCAACTATTGCTTGCTTTTGGTGTCCACTTCACTTTAGTAGCTTGGAAACACCTTCATTCTTGAATCTGGGATCATTTCATTGGATTTCTGACTCACTGTGTCAGTTTCTGCGTTTTTCTGCCCGGGGTGTTGGAACTCAAGTTTGGAGCAACTGTTTGCAAATCTGTCAGTTCCGCTGGACTCAGGAGGTCCTAAAACTTCTATGTTGCTCATCATTCGCACTCCGGTGGAGTTTACAAACAACTCTGTTTCCAAAAACGTTTTTCAGCTCGTGTGTTGAACCCAGTGATTGAGACCACGGTTTCCAAAACCATCTATCCCATTGCGTTCCGGACGCCCAAAAACCCCTACCTATCAGTTCTTATGCGATTCGGTGGAGTATTTTCAGAGTTATAGATCTCTGTGTATTCGATTTTGTCTCTCTGTTATGCGTTTTTCATTCTAAGGTTTTGAAACCTTAGATTTATGCCACATGGCAGTGGATAAGTGTTGACTCCCATTTCTCACTCATCGGTTGGGATTTTATTGTTTCAGCAGAAGAGAGATATTTGTAGATTTTCTTGCTGAGTCCAATTATGCAATGGCGCCCATGTTTTGAGGCATCTCAGGTTCTATTTTCAGTAGCGGTCATTACCGTGAGACCATGATTTCTTGAGCATACCTTATGCAGATCACTCTGGTTGTAGTTTAAGCAGTGTGCACTCATTTGTGGTGTGCATTGGGTTGTAGTGGATGATTTATAGCCATTTGGATGCATTGCGGTCCTTATTGGATGTGCTGATAGGCCCAAATTGCCTTGTGGGATGCTATTTTTATGGACGCTTTGCACATGGATGCTATTTTATGCTGAGGGATAGCTTTGACACATTGTAGGTGATGCACTGATAGTGCTATGCTCTCTTGGATGAGATATTATTAATGCATATGCCAGTGGACGGTGTTTATGCTTGAGTCATTTGGCACTTATTGGCATTTTGGATTGCCATTGCAGTTGGCATTTTCTTTTGGGCCAGATTTGCTCATATGGATGCATAGTATATGCACATGAGTCAGATGCTTTGAGACATGAGTTTTGGTGGTATTTCACTCTATTGTGGCATACACATTTGGGTGCACCTGGTATTTCGTGTGATTCTCTCTTGTAGGCACTAGCATTTGGGATTTTGCTTTATTTGCATTATGGCATCCTCTTCCATGTTTGAAAAGGAGTTTTTCAACATTAAAAAGTTTGATTTTTCTTTGTGGAAAGAACAGATAAGGGATGTGCTTATTCAAAAGAAGCAGATTAAACCCTTGGCAGGGATTGAAGCTAAGCCTACAAATATGTCTGAGGATGATTGGAATGAGTTGGATGCATTAGCAAAGTCTACTATTAGACTTCATCTTGCAGAGTCAGTTTATTTCACAATAGGAAGGGGTCTCCATTGCTTCTCACTTGAATGAATTCAATATTATTTTCAGCCAGCTTCAGGCTCAGAAGATGAATTTTGATGCGGAGACTAAGGCAATATTTCTCTTATGTTCATTGCCATCCTCATGGGATACCTTCCGTATAGTTGTCGGTAACTCTGCACCTAGTGGAGTACTGAAATTTGATGATGTTGTAGGGAAGTCTCGTAGCAAATCCAGGGCACGGAACATTGAGTGTTACCACTGCGGTAAGAAGGACCATATGAAAAAGGATTGCTACAAGCTGAAAAGAGAGCAAAAGGATAAGAAAAAGAATGCAAATTGGGGTGCAAATCAGAAGGAAGACAGTCCAAGGGAGGACAAAGGAAAAGTGAAGATCGAGGAGATCAATGCAGTCACACATGATAGTGAAAATGACGTTCTCTTCATGTCTAGTTTATCTGCAGAGTTGCTTACCACTTCAGATGATGCATATTCCCAAGATTGGATTTTGGATTCTAGTGCTTCATTCCATGTTACTCCCCATAGGGAATGGTTCTCCACTTATGACAGTGGAAAGACATGTTGTGTGCATCTTGGAAATGACTATGCATGTGACATAATCGGAGCAGGTGACATAAAGTTTTCTTTTGCAAATGGGTCTGCATTTATTTTGAAACATGTGAGACATGTGCCTAAGTTGACCAAGAGTCTTATTTCATGGGTCAGCTAGATGATGCTGGTTTTCACACCCCTTTTGGCTTTCAGAGTTGGAAAATTCAGAAGGGCTCTATGGTTTTGGCCAGGGGTGCCAAGTGTGGGACTTTGTATCCCTTACATGTATCAGGGGTATTTGATCATGTTGTTGTAATAATCGAGCAGCCAAGCACTTCTTTGTGGCATTGCAGGTTGGGGCAGACGTATGTGGTCCCTGCCTACATGGTCATTAGTTGGGGCTGAATACTATGTGACATTCATTGATGATGCAACTAGGAAAGTGTGGGCTTATGCTATAGCTCGGAAGAGTGATGTGTTCCAGGTATTTCAGAAATGGCTGGCCTTGGTTGAGAATCAGTCAGGTAGAACGCTTAAATGCCTACAAACTGACAATGGTGGAGAGTATCTCTCTCATGACTTTCAGCATTTCTGTGATACACGTGGGATTAAGAGGGAGCTCACATCCCCTCGTACTCCATAGCAAAATCCAGTTGCAGAAAAGATGAACCGTATCATTCAAGAAAGGTTGCAATGCATGCTTTCCAATGCAAGTCTTTTTGGTGGTTTTTGGGCTGAGGCAATGAAGACAGTAGTGCATGTGATTAATAGATCACCTAGTAAGAGTTTGGATGGCAGTCTTCCTGAAGAGGCATGGAGTGGCAAGAAGCCCTCTTACTCTCATTTGCATATATTTGGGTGTGAGGCATATGCACATGTTCCAAAAGAGCTTCGAAAGAAGCTAGATCCTAAGTCTAGGAAATGCATCTTTCTGGGTTATGGTGAAAGTGGAGAGACGGGCTATCGTCTCTGGGATCCAGAAGCAAAGAAGATCATGCGCAGCCATGATGTAGCCTTCAATGAGAAGAAGATGCATAAGACACCCATGAGGGATGTGGAAATGAGGAGAATCACTTTCCAGGATGTGAATCCACCTGCATATGTTGATAGACAGCAAGTTGTCCATGCACCAAATGTGCAAGAAATGGTACCACCAAGTACTCCCATAGGTATACAATCAAGGGTAGATAATGGATCTTCTATTGGTGGAAATGATGAGCCAAATGTGGCTGATATGCAGTTGGGACAGCAAGCTGAAATGCCCTTGAGAAGATCATCTAGAGTGTCTAGACCGCCTGATAGGTTTGTTCCAGGGGTAGACTATGTGATGCTTACTGATTGCAAGGAGCCTTCTTGCTACAGAGAGGCTATGATGTGCGAGGATCAAAGCAAGTGGGAGTATGCTATTGCAATCAGAGATGAGTTCACTTATGAAGAATAAGACTTGGGACTTGGTTTCTTTGCCATATGGAAAGAAAGCATTGCCATGTAAATGGGTCTACAAAATGAAAGTCACAGGTGATGATGTGCCTAAGTACAAGGCCCGTTTGGTTGCTAAAGGGTTCAAGCAAGAGAACGGTGTGGACTTTCATGAGATATTCTCTTCAGTTGTGAAGATGACCACACTTAGATGCATGCTTGGACTAGTGGCATCAGAGGATACGGAGCTTATGCAGATGGATGTTAAGACAGCTTTCTTGCATGGGGCTTTGCATGAGGAAATTTACATGGTGCAGCCGGAAGGCTTTGAAGAAAAGGGCAAAGAGCATACAGTTTGCAAGCTAAAGAAGAGTCTCTATGGTCTTAAGCAAGTGCCTAGAGAATGGTGTTAGAAGTTTGATGCTTTCATTCGGTCCCAGAGTTTTAGAAGGAGTGAAATTGATCACTGCCTCTACACTAAAAGGGCTAAGGATAATAGCCTGATAATCTTGGCACTATATGTGGATGATATGCTATTGGCTAGCAAGAATACTTATGAGCTAGATGCATTAAAGGCCAAGTTGCATGAGGCCTTTGATATGAAGGATTTGGGACTTGCAGGTCATATTCTTGGTATGTGCATCACGCATGATCAGAGTCGGAAACTCCTTTGGCTTTCACAAAAATAGTATGTTACAAAAGTATTGCAGCGTTTCAATATGGAAGAGGGGAAGGCAGTGAGTACTCCATTGCCTCCATATGTGAAACTGAGTCATACAGATAGTCCCAAATCAGATGAGCAAAGGGCCATGATGGCCAAGGTTCCTTATGCATCAGCACTTGGGAGTCTTATGTATGCTATGATAGCTACTAGACCAGACATTGCATTTACAGTGGGAGTTGTTAGCCAGTATATGGCTAATCTAGGAAAGAGGCATTGGGAGGCAGTTAAGTGCATCATGAGGTACATGAAGGGTACCAAGAAGATATGCATCTGCTTTGGTAGAGGAGACATGCGTGTACTTGGGTACACAGATTCAGACTATGTAGGGCATGTGGATAGTAGGAGATCCACTTCTGATTATGTGTTCACCTTTGCAAGTGGTGCAGTGTCGTGGATGTCTCGCACACAGAAGTGCATTGCTTTGTCTACCACAGAGGCTGAGAATGTTGCAGCCACAAAGGGTTGCAAGGAGGCTATATGGCTTGATCGGCTAGTGGGAGATTTGGGGATTCATACAAGTGTACCGACATTGTATAGTGATTCCATGAGTGCTATATAGCTAGCACGGAATCCAGTCTTTCATGCAAAGACCAAACACATTGAGGTCAGGTACCATTTCATCAGGGAGGTACTTGAGGACAAGCGCATAGAGCTTGTCAAGGTTCATACAGATGATAACCCTGTAGATATGCTGACGAAGAGTCTACCTAGTCATCAGCAGTTTGAGTATTGTCATGTATTGATGGGCATTGGATAGTATGCTCACTGGTTGTTCTCCCTTAAAGGCACATTGTCCTTTAAGTGGGAGGTTGTGGGGATTAAAGGTCACCGTGCCTTTACCCCGGTTATGTACAATACTCAAACACATATATAAATGAATGAAAAAGAAGATTAGGGTGGTTCTGCACCCACCAAAACTTGTGTGGCTCTCTCTTTCTCTCTCTCCCTCTTCTGTTCTTGCTTTCGTTGAGAGCACTCTCAGAAAGATCCTTCCATGTTAACCTTGAAGTGGAGCCATAGTTTTTCCAATTCCTATTTGTGCTGAAATTTCTTGTGGAAGTCAACGACATACACCCGTAACTCATGGAAAAACAGGCCACCCTTCAATGGGTTCTGAGACATCACCCATGAACATTTGCATGGCTCTTGACTCATCACCATGAATGTGTGTAGGTCAACCTATCCTTCGCATTTCATTTGGTACTTTTGCCTTTTGGAATGGATTTTGGGAGTTGTATGCATTTACTCTACCTCTATTCAATGGAGGCTTGATAGATGCACCCTTTATTTGCCCCTACTCATTGAATACATTGATTTGATGATGTGGGATTCATTCAAACCTTGCTTGCTTGTGTTAACAAGGGTCAAAATCACAACCATGTGCAATCAACATGAGCACATTGTGTGTATGTGAAGCATGGACAAATTCATGGTCTAGAGAGAGAAATACTAGAATTAGTTAGAGAAAGACGCTCACCATGGTCAAGAGAGAGAGATATTGGAATTATAGTTTTTCAAGACTTTTCATATGTATGAATCAACATCATCACATTGTGTATATGTGAAGCATTGACAAAATCATGGTCTAGAGAAAGAAATACTAGAATTAGTTAGAGAAATATGCTAACCATGGTCTAGAGAGAGAGATTCTAGAATTACTACCTTTCAAGACTTTTCATACATTTGAATCAATATCATACATCAAATTTAATTTGTAATCATCTAGTCACTCAAAATCACCAAGTCAAGAAGAGATACAATGCACAATGCAAGAAATTTATTCATGATTAAACATTTATAGGAACTTGACAAATGCAACATGAAAGGAAAGAACGAAAGATTAATAATTTGATAAAGGAAATGCATATTGTAATGAATTCTTTAATTTGATGGGTGTTGACTCTGTGTTAACATGGACTTAAGTAGAAAAGAACGTGTGTGTAGAGTAGTGTCAAAGCTCCATATAAGGCTAGGAATAATCTCTCTTAGGATACGATTCCTACATGCAACATACATACAATTCCTACATGCAGTTCCTATATGCAACTCCTACATGCAACATGCAACTTCTACATGTGCATCCTAGATGCAAGTTCTACATGCAAAGAGAGAAATTCTAAAAATTCCTACATGCAAAGAGAGAAGCTCTCCAACTTGTATAAATATCCTTTAATGGAATGAAGCTCACACTCTTTGGGGTATTGTTTTGAGTTCTATTTTGGTGCTCTATGCAATCGTCTCCAAGTGCCCATGCTCCCTTGCACTCCACGTCCAAAATCATGTCCTAATCATGCCTCCTTCTCCCCTCTCATCCAACCTTGCAACTCCTTCTCTCCCCCATCCCCATGCTCTTACAACTTCTTCCTCTCCCACTCCTATGCTTCCCCTAAACCTTTACCCTCTTAGAGTAGTTTCTCAACCCTTGACCTCCATGATCTACAAGGGAGACGAGTTCTCCAGCATGTACTCTAATCTAAACCTTGGATCCTCCTTCTAGACTTATAACCTCTTCTGAACCTTGAAACCCCCTTCTAAATACTAGAACCTCTTTTGAACCTTGGAACCTCCTTCTAAACCTTGGTAACTTTTCTAAACCCTTAATCCTCCTTCTAAACCCTAAACCTCTCTTCAAAACTTAAAACCCCCAATGGAGGCTAAAGCCTTCATTTACGACGACCATGTTGATGAACATTCCTTTCACACAAGCATGCAGGATGTTTCCTCCCTACACTTGAGCCTATATTTATCACTGGAATATGACCCAAGGTCCTAAGATACATTTATACTACAAATGACGACACCAATATATCTATAGGTGATGAAAATCCTTGGAACCCTACACACCCGAAACACCCTACTCTTCTTATAGAAGCCATGGGATGAACATGGATAGAGACTATAATTGGCATCGTTGTTGCTAGGGAGACTAGCATCTCAAGTAACAAGTAGACATATGCAAGTATGAGTGAAGAACAAACCACCACGAGCTATCATGGACATATCACTCAAGGGATCAAGTCCAATATAGTCTTTATCCCACGGCTTCCATAGGAAGAGTAGGGTGTTCAGGGGGTGTACAAGTTTTGGAGGCTTTTTGTTACCTATAGATATATCGGTGTCATTGTTTGTAGTATAAGTGTAGCTTAGGACCTCGAGTCATATTTTGGCGAGAGACGTAGGCTCATGTGTGGGGAGCAAACATCGAGCATGCTTGTGTCAAAGGAAGGTTCATCAACCTGGTCAAGGTAATGAAGGCTTTTGCCTCCATTGGGGGTTTTAAGGTTTAAAAAGGAATTCAGGGTTTAGAAGGAGGATTCAAGGTTCAAAATAGGTTCTAGGGTTTAGAAGGGGGCTCCAAGGTTTAAAAGAGGCTCCATGGTTCAAAAGGGGGCTTGAAGGTTCAGAAGGGGTTTCAGGGTTAGAAGGAGGATCCAAGGTTTAGAGTAGAGTACATGGTGGAGAACTTGTCTCCCTCATAGATCATGGAGGTCAATGGCTACTCTAAGAGGGGAAAAATTTAGGGGAAGCATAGGAGTGGGAGAGGAAGAAGGTGTAAGAGCATGGGGGTGGGGGAGAGGGAGGAGGAGGGAGTAGGTGATGGAGAGAAAGAGTTGCAAGGTTCGAGGAGAGGCAACTAGGACGCAAGTTTAGGACATGATTTTGGATGTGGAGTGCAAGGGATCATGGACACTTGGAGACAATTGCATAGAACACCAAAATAGAACTCAATACAATGCCCCAAAGAGTGTGGGTTTCATTCCATTATGGGATATTTATACAAGTTGGAGAGCTTTCTCTCTGCATGTAGGAATTGTAAGACTTTCTACCTCTACATGTAGAACTTGCATCTAGGATGTGCATATAGAAGTTGCATGTTGCATGTAGGAGTTTCATGTAGGAGATGCATTTAGGAATTGTATCCTCGGGTTATGGCTTATTGTGGTCATGGAGTTGGTATGCCATCGATGTAACCCAATCACTGTGGAACTTGTGGCATGCCATTTGATCCTGTTGTAATGCCTTTGCACCATGCAATTTTTTCTCTATTTCCAAGAAATCTGTATCCACCATTTGTTCAAAAAGAGATATGTGGCCTGACCTTGAAAATAAAAGTCCTTAAGTTATGGAAACATTGAAACCATCCAAGCAATATCTACAATGCAATATTAGCAAAAGAAGGAGATACAAGTGAGTTCTAATATAATCAATTTTAAACATCTAGGCAATAATAAAGGATTTGAAGCCAAAATTTCCATAAATTGTTGGCAATATGATGTACGTATTGGTCATACCAACTTCAATATGTACTCATGAATGTAGTACTTCTTTCATAAATTCCAAGACATATACCTTGAAGCTAGTGATTTTTTCAAAATACCTCCTTTTTGGACCAAATTTGTGAGTCTTGAAAAAAGTGGGACTTGGGATATTCCCACTTTTTCAAATATGCTCTTATAGTATGTAATAAAGCTTTGATATTAGCCCACCCCACCCACAAAACTTCAAAGTTGTTGAATGTCAAGGGAGCTAACTCTTGAATGGATTGAACCTTATCCTGATCAATGGCAATTCTTTGATTACTTATGACATGACCCCACAACACTCTATATGGTGCTCCAAATACATACGCCTTTAGATTTAAAGAAACCAAGTCAATTTAATAATTTGTAACATGCGCCTTAATCTTCTACATGAGAGTTTATAGAGGTATCCATTGTCGAACCATCCATAAAGATCTTGTGGTCCTTAGAAAGAAGATTTCCAAATAAGTGATTGGTAGATGCAAAAGGCATCGTCTAACTTTAAAAACCCCAAAAGATCAGTACAAATGTTGTTTTGAGCTTGTCCTTGGATGCTTATACATCTAGTTTATTAAAAAGTAGTCCACACAATTATACAACTTTTTCCTTCACATCTAATAAAAATTTTAATCGGTGACAGTTTGAAGGTCCCACCTCCTCACCATCATATTCACATGGTAGCTTTTGAGAATGCACTAAGTGAATTTAGGTATATGATAAAAGACTGGTCATCACCTTAGATAAGAGTTCTTGATTGCTCACGAACTGATTGCAACGTGTCTAAAAATGTACATAATCAAATAGGCACTCAAAGCTTGCTAATGTGAGAGTCCTGTATCAAGCTTACAATGAACCAGATCACTACTTGTATGATTTCCCAAAATTCTTTTGTGATTATTGGGGAAAATAAGGTCATCAAAATGAGATGTGGAACGAAGCTACTTACGGCTACCAAGATAGAGTGAAGGCCCACGACCAGTAAGAGGCAATAGGCACTTCAATGTAACTCACCCAAAAGGAAAAGAGAAAATTACCAATACTCCCTCAACATCGAAGTATACCCCAATTTATGTGAAATGATATTGCTTGATTGAGGTTCAAAAATATTTTTGATGACCCAATCTCAACTCCATAATGACAAATCTAATAAGGTTTCTTTTGATTCTATACCTAGGTCCACACTTAGTTTGTACAAAGGACCCTCAGGTGCAAAGACTATTAAGGATAGACACCTCAAACACACAATGAAAACCCTTTTATAGTCTCCTAGATAGTTGAGCCAAATGACAAAGTAAGCAAGTACAAGTCTCCTTTTACTCAAGATCAAGGTGGCACACTCATAGGGTGGCTAAATATCAGTACAAGAGGAAGCATATTTTTTTGTATTTTCAATTGTATCTTCTTGATAAACATCTACTTCAGACTCCAATATCTATCAAAATACTTCAGGCCATGATGGTGTACCCAAAGAATAGTCTGTAGCCTTTTCAAAGGGGTAAAACAAACCTTGTTTTATGAGCAATCTCGACATCACTTGAAAATGTTAATATGCACTAAAAATTGAGATAGAATACTTTTATTGTCACTTTTTCTCTCATTTCCAAGTCTCACGGTCTTAGTCACCTACAATTATGTCATTGCTCATTGTAGCACAGATGTTCACAATTTTAGCATAGTTCCATGGGTTGTATTCCAGTGAAGGTGTAGGTGATGGAGGTTTTGATCTCCATAGAGGCTCAAGGGTTTAGGGTTTAAAAAGAAGGTAAATTTAGAAAATCTAACTAAGGGGTTTAAGGTTGCACGGTGGTTGGAGGGTTTAGGATGAGTTCAAGGTTGAGGAGTGGAGAGCTAGTCTCCTTCATGGATTCATGGGGTGAATGGTTAAGGAGTGGGTTTAAGGTTGAGAGTTGGTTAGGACAATTTCAAGGTTGAGGAGTGGAGAGCTAGACTCCTTCATGGATTCATGGGGTCAAGGGTTGATGAGTCAACAAGGGTGAGTACGAGAAAGGGGGAGAATAAGGGAGGAGCAAGGAGGAAGGATGAGGAGGAAGGGAGGAGGAGGATGAGGGGGAAGGAGGAGGAGGGAGGAGGAGGAGGATGAGGAGGGAGGAAGGAGTGCAAGATTTTGGGTTGCAAGGATGAGAGCATGCTAGAACACATTGATAGTGTAAGGGAGCATGGAGCCAAAAGATCAAGAACATAGAAATGAATAACGAGGCATACCATTCACTAGCAAATCTATCTAGAGTTGTAAAAAACTCTACTTATTGGCATGATCCCCTTGATTGTTTGCTTCGACCAAGTGTTAGACTAGTTAACATGACCATCTAGTCTTCACCCATACCTTGGAAAGCATTGTGCTACAACTTTGAGGCAAGATTTGCTGTGTTACGACCAACAAGAAGACTATTCGAAAGGGTGGATGAACTCGAGATGAGAAGTTGAGATGTTGATGTGGTAGTTGCAAGAGTACTAGGATGAGTTAGGCAATATGGGACTAGAGATTGACAAAACATGTGTGCCTCAAGATCTATGGAATGCTCTAAGGTGGATGGAACCTATGTGGAAACATGATGAAGAGAGTGCTCATGACATGTATCTCAAGTCAATTAGGTTCCAAGATAAATTAGCTTGGACTCACAAAGAGAATCTTAAGATAGTGCAAAGTGCTTGATTGATATTACTTCAAATGAACCTCCCTTTTATAGGTGAGGGTACTTACATCCATTTGCTTGCTCACATGTGGGATATCTCCTCCATGCCATGTGGCAGCTTACCCTTTACTCATGCCTTTGCTCTACAAGTGCTCATGGCACCACAACTCTCAACACCTCCCCATGGTGCCATAATCCTTTGGCTACTGCAAGGTGGTCAGATGTGAGTTACATGCCATCACCTTCCCTTAGTGCATGTATTGCTACTTAAGGTGGTGAAGTGTGATTTACATGTCAATACCTCCCTTGGGTGCTTTCATAGCTACTCTCATGTGGTCAGGTTTGATTTACAAAATATAGGCAAGGTTGGCAAGGTTTTTGTTTCTCAATACATGTTGTTCTTGTCATTCTGCTCATGGCTTGATGATGACTCCACGTAGTTGACATGCTGGTTCTTTAATCTGCAATCTTCTTCTTTGTGTCACTTCATGCATGATGCTTTGTTCTTCCATGTGCCTTGATGCTTTATGTGTGGATGCCATGCTTCGTGCTATGGTCATCTCATGCACTTGAGCTTTTGGCATGCTTATGATAGCGATGTGTGCATTCATGCTTTGATTTATCATTTGTTGCAAAGGTCTTACCAATTCATTTCTTTCAATATTGGCAGTGTCTAATTGCATACAATGATTCTGACATGACAGGCGTGTAGAGCTCAAAAAGACAATCACTTTTCCTTTAGGGAGCATGTCCAAATTCCTCCTAGATTGCAAGTTACGGCTTATCGAAGTTTCTGTGAAGAAGAGGGCTTTTGATGATGTGGCACAGGGATTCCCATGCTGATGCAGTAGATGTGCACAGTGCCATCTCTTCTAATAGATTTGGTCAAGCTCCAATTGTCGAAGGGCATGATATGTTCTATTATTTTCAACTAGTGATCCTTGAATTCAAAGAAAAAAACAAAGAAGTGCTCAAAAGGATGAATGTCGAATCTCATATGTTTATTCGTAGTTCAAAAAAAGACACAGAGAAAGGTATTGCTTCACCTATAACCAAAACTAGAGTGAGAGGGACTTGTCCTACTACAAGAAGTATGGTGCATGCTCAACATGTTACATTGAATGAAGAGGAAGAATGCATGCTAGGAAAAATTGCCAAAATGGAGCCATTGAAAGATAGTGAGTTCTTCTTTTGTTTCTTCCTCACTTACCTTAGAATTATGAGGGTTCTCTTCTCTTGCTTTTCTTTTCGTGCATACATCAAAAGGAATGCAAACCAGCAAGAACAGTGTTCATTGACATTTCGCCTTACACAGGTTGTGTTAATCCAGCTGAAAATTGCATTT
Source organism: Dipteris shenzhenensis (assembly GCF_047967505.1). Lineage (NCBI taxonomy): Eukaryota > Viridiplantae > Streptophyta > Polypodiopsida > Gleicheniales > Dipteridaceae > Dipteris > Dipteris shenzhenensis. Next base: position 7,642,454 of record NC_141617.1, on the reverse strand, counting down.
TCCCTACAAAATTTGATATAGATTGTGGTGATTCTATTTTGCTTCATGAGTTATTGCCATACCTACAGATTCACCAATAATGAAAGAGTGCAATGATTCTAAGTCGCACATATTTGTGGTGCAGCAAGTCTCGAAACGGTTCACAAAATGGCGTGCTGGAAAGCTGCGAGTCGAGAGTCGAGACACCTCCAAAAATTATGTTTTTAGACTTTTCTGATTCCTTCTTCTCGCTTTCGGATATAAAGTACTCTTGGACTCGGAGTACGCGGATGACACAGCCCTGTATGTCCAGGATGATGAGTTGATGCTGGAGAGGGTGAGGATGACCAACCTGTAACTGAACCAAACCTATGTAACCTAACCAAAGTCTTTGAACTCAAGGTTAACTAAACTCAACCATTGTGTTAACCAAGGTTAGAATCTATCTTCCACATGGCAAGAAACTGACCAAGCCTATGAACCATGGGTTAACATCACTTAACCTTGGTTAGAGCCTATCTGCCACGTGGTCTAATGCTAGAACCTTAGGAGAAATTGAAGGTTTGCTGTGCAGGAATGCCGACGACGGACGAGCGGCTTTGACGGAGGGAGCTCGAGGATGACGGGTGGACGTGTGGTGGAGCTCTTTGCTCACGAACTTGCCATGGAAGATCAGCCTATGTGAGAAGGGTAGGATGTTTACGTTGGATGCGGACATGCCTGAATTGAGTGCAGCAATGTTTGCACATGGGATTGGTGTAGTTGCAGATATTGATATCTGGCATAAACACACACACTGGTCATGTTAATGTACAACGACTTAAATCAATGCAGGCCCAAAATATTGTTGCAGGATTGCCTAAATTCAAGGTTGCAAAAATGCATAAGGTATGTGAATCCTGTCAATTTGGAAAACAGGCAAGGAAACCATTTCGTAGGCATATTCAAGAGAGTAAGAAGCCATTGGAATTAATCCACTCTGATGTGTGGACTACTAAAGCTACATCTATTGGAGGCTGTCATTATTTTGTCACTTTTATTGATGACTATAGCAAAAAAGTTTGGGAGTTATGAAAAAGAAAAGTGAAGTGTTTGGGCATTTCAAAGCTGTTAAAGCTATGGTTGAGAAAGAAACAGGCTTGCAACTAAAATGCCTAAGGTCAGATGGAGGGGGAGAGTACCTCTCAAATGAGTTTGCAAGGTTCCTACAGGAGCATGGCATAAAGAAGCAATATTCATGCAGTCATACCCCACAGCAAAATGGACTTGCAGAAAGGAAAAACAAGCATATTGGAGAGGTATCTCGGGCCATGCTAAATGAAAAAGACCTACCAAATTATTATTGGGTTGAAGCAGTTGCTACAGCAGTTTACATAATGAACAGGACTCCCACTGCAGCAATACATGGCATGACGCCAGAGGAGATGTATACTGGTAGGAAACCAGATATTTCTCATTTGAAAATTTTTTGTGGCATTGCCTATGTTCATGTGCTAGATGAGTTAAGGTCCAAGCTAGATCCAAAAGCTAAGAAGTGCATCTTTATTGGTTATTCTCTGTAGTAGAAAGGGTATAGATGCTATAACCCTTCTACTCATAAGTTTACAGTGAGCAGAGATGTTGTTTTTGATGAGATGAGCAGCTGCTATGAACCAGTAAATGTGATTGATGATGTAGATGCACAAAATGGTAATGCTGCATAGAATTCACAGCAGCAATCACAAAATATTAGTGGACGTGCAGTGTCCTCTAGCAGTGGTTCACATACTTCGCCATGGACAGGCAGATTGAGATCAAGAGAATCTCCTCAAGGCAATGCAGATAGTGGTATGCAGGTATCACGAAAAGGAAAAGAGAAGGTGGATCAGCCCATGTTTGATGTGAATGCAGGTCACTCTTATGTGGATGGTGAATCCAGTGGCTCAAAACAGAGCATTGATGATGAGTTGGGTATTCCTTCTATTGTTACACCTGGAGTAAGGAAGACTAGGGATGTTTTGAGAGCACCTAGAAGTAAGCCTACTTTGCGCAGGTCTACCAGAGCTAGGTATCTTGTGGATAGGCTGTGATGGATTTACATCCACTCACTATGCCTATATGGTCAAAGTGATATAGGAACTAGAACCCACTTCTTTTGAGCAAGCCATGGGAAAAGAAAAATGGGAGAAAGCCATGGATGAAGAAATGGATGCCTTGGAAGCAAATGCTACATGGGAATTGGTGCCTTTGCCTAAAGACAAGCATGCAATTGGCTGTAAGTGGGTCTATAAGGTGAAGCACAATGTAGATGGTCCTGTGAACAGATACAAGGCAAGATTAGTTGTCAAGGGGTATGTACAGACATATGGCATTGATTATGAAGAAACATTCAGTCCGGTTGCAAGGATGGCAACCATAAGAGCAGTCATTGCTATGGCTGCATCAAAGGGATGGTCTTTACATCATATGGATGTAAAGAATGCCTTCTTGCATGGTAATTTGCAAGAAGAGGTCTTTATGGAGCAGCCACCAGGTTACGTTCATGTTGTTCATCCTGAGTTTGTTTGCAGGTTGAAGAAAGCCTTATATGGCTTGAAGCAAGCACCTAGAGCATGGTCTGACAAGATAGGACAGTATCTTGTCATTATTGGCTTTTAGAATTCCAAGGAAGATTTCTCACTTTATGTGAGAAATCCAGAGAAAGGTATTATGTTGCTTGTCATTTATGTTGATGATTTGATCATCACAGGTGACAGTGATGAAGATATCCTTCATGTGAAAATGCTATTGAAGAAGAAGTTTGAGATGAAGGATTTGGGAGAGCGGCATTATTTCTTGGGCATTGAGGTTATTAGATCACTAAGTGGGATACGGCTCTTACAGGGGCAGTATGGATTGGACATGCTGTCCAAATATGGGATGACAGGCTGTAAGCCTATTTTAGTTCCTTTGGAGCAGAATATGAAGCTGGGCGCAAATGCAAGTGAGCTTCTAGAAGACCCTACTATGTACAGACGCATAGTAGGAAGTTTGATTTATATAACTATTACCAGGCCAGACTTGAGCTATGCTATTGGATTGGTAAGTCAGTTTATGCAGGCTCTAAGGAAACCACATTTGGATGCAGCTAGACACATACTCAGGTATGTGAAGTCCACATTGCAGTATGGACTATTTTATGAGGCTGGGGTTCAGATATAGTTGCATGGATACACTAATGCTAATTGGGTTGGTAGTATTTCTAATAGACGATCTACCAGTGGATATGTGTTCTCTTTTGGGAGTGCTTTAGTCACTTGGAGTAGCAAGAAACAGCCTACAGTTGCCTTGTCGAGCATAGAGGCTGAGCACAGGGGTGCATCGATGGCTACATGTGAGCTAGCTTGGTTGCATAAGCTTATTTATGATATGCATCAGTGTACAGATGGGCCAGTTGTCATTTATTACGACAACATGAGCAGTATACACTTGGCAAATAACCCAGTCTATCATGCTAGAACAATGCACATTGAGGTGCATTATCACTATGTGTGGGAGAAGGTTTTACTAGGTCTTATTGATCTAGTTTATGTCAGCACAGAGGATCAGGTAGCTAACATGTTCACGAAGGCATTGGGCATACAGAAGCTGCACAAGTTCAGAGACCTGCTCGGTGTGTAGGAATTGGGATTAAGCTTGAGGGGGAGTGTTGAGATATCGAGCCCCACTCATGATATGCCAAGGTGACCATTGTGCATTTATGTCACCAACTTGTTAGCTGCAAATGCGGTTGGTACACCACCCATGAATAATAGCTAGATGACAGCTATCCTTATGTACTCTAGTTCGTGGCTCAGTTAGTATGCCACCTTAGTTAGCTGAGTTTGGTTTGAGACCCACATATAGGGTTCTTCTATTTCTTTGTACAAGAGTTTCTTTGGCTTTCACAACTAAGAAGAGGAAAATTGTTTTCAGCCTCCACCTTTGTGTGTATTCCCCCATTGTGTATGTGAGAAAGCCGTAAGTGAGACTCCTTCCTTCTCTCCCACTATATTCACAAGGTTTGGAACCTTCCTTGATGGGGAAACCCATTTCATTTCTTGAACAAGACATATAGTCCCTATAGTCCATCAATAATGATTTTATATTCATTTTATTTTCTTGCATGAGTTGTTTTCTAATGTACATAGGCTTTCTTCTTCTCCTTCTATAGCAATCCTCTCATGCATGGTACACCAAGCTTGGTACTTTCTTTCTTGATCATGGATTCACATGCCTCCATGCTGATCAGAGTTATGCTGATCAGAGTATATATACTCTTAACAAATCAGGGCGTCTATATGGTATTACTGTCTATGTTGATGACTTATTAATGGCTTTAGTAAGTGATAACCTCATCCTTCTGTTTAAAATAGATTTACATGCGGCTTTTAGCATGAAGGACCTCAGTATCGTCACACATTTTTGGGTATGCAGATCTCCTAGTTTGATGACTTTAGGTCGGTTTTTCTCTCCCAAAATTGATACCTAACATCCTTTCGAGAACAATGGGCATTCCTCTAAAGCAAACATGTCCCCAGTCCCACGGTTTCTCTTCCTATCATCCTTGATTGCTATGAGCTTATCCATGATTTTCCTTTTTGTGAAATCCTTGCGCAATCATGTATGCCATGCTTACTACCTGCCCTAACCTTGCGTTTCCAGTCTCATACTTAAGTAAGTTCTTTGCTACTCCACATGGTCTCCATATTCAGCTCTCAAGCATCTCCTCCAATACCTCACTGGCACTTTACAACCCCTTTACAATATGGCATACAATACACCTCACAAGGAGCTCCTCTTGCAGGCTACTCTGATGCTGACTGGGCAAGTGATGCACACTCTCAAAAATCTATGTTAGGTTACGTATTCCTTATGGTGGCAGGAGGTCTTGTCAACTGGTCTTCTTGATGATAGGAATGTGTTGCACTTTCATCCACTGAAGTTGAATATGTGGCTCTCTCCCATGCTACCAGAGAGCACATCTAGATTCAATGTTTCCTTTCTAAACTCCCATCTATATCTCTTCCAAAAGTAATCCTATTCATAGATAATCAAAGAGCTTTATGCCTCTTTGGTGATGGCACGTTTCATAAGGGCACAAAGCATATTGATGTTCGGTGCCATTTCATATCAGATCATCTTCAAGCTGGCTCATTACACCTATCCTATTGCCCAAATGAATAGATGCTAGCTAACATCTTTACCAATCCACTCCCTCATGATCTTCATCGACTTCTCTTCTCTCAGAATACAAGACAATATTCAAATCGTTGACTAGGTAGACTCTTCATCACCATATCTGCAGAGTTATGATCTGTATGGACCTTGAGAAGCTCTATGCAATTGTCCTCGAGTACCTCCCTGATGAAATGGAACCTGACCTCAATGTGTTTGGTCTTTGCATGAAAGATCGAATTTTGTGCTAGCTGAATAGCACTCATGGAATCACTATGCAATGTTAGTACACTTGTATGAAATCCCAAATCTCCCACTAGCTGATCAAGCCATATAGCCTCCTTGCAACCCTCTGTGGCTACAACATACTCAATCTCTGCAGTAGACAAAGCAACACAATTTTGTGCATGAGACATCCATGACACTACACCACCTGCAAAGGTGAACACATCACTAGAAGTGGATCTCCTGCTATCCACATGTCCTACATAGTCTGAATTTGTGTACCCAAGTACTCACATCTCTCTGTTGCCAAAGCAGATGCACATCTCCTTGGTACCCTTCATGTACCTCATGATGCACTTAACTGCCTCCCAATGCCTCTTTCTTAGATTAGCCATATACCGACTAACAACTCTCACTGCAAATGCAATGTCGAGTCTAGTAGCTATCATAGCATACATAAGACTCCCAACCGCTAGTGCATAAGGAACCTTGGCCATCATGGCCATCTCCTCATTTGATTTGGGACTATCTTCCTGACTCAATTTCACATATGGAGGAAATGGAGTACTTATTGCCTTCCCCCCCTCCATATTGAAACACTGCAACACTTTTGTAATACACTCCTATGAAAACCAAAGGAGTTTCCTACTCTGGTCACACATGATGTGCATACCAAGAATATGACCTGATATCATCCACATAAAGTGCCAGGAGTATCAGGCTAATATCCTTAGCCCTTTTAGTGTAGGAGCAGTGATTAATCTCACTTGTTCTGAAACTCTGGGACTGAATGGAAGCATCAACTTCCTGATACCATTCTCTAGGTGCTTGTTTAAGGCCATAGAGACTATTTTTTAGCTTGCAAACCAAATGTTCTTTTCCCTTTTCTTCAAAGCCTGCCGCTTGTACCATGTAAATTTCCTCATGCAGATCCCCATGCAAGAAAGTTGTCTTAATATCCATTTGCACAAGCTCCATATCCTCTACTACCACAAGTCCAAGTATGCGTCTAAATGTGGTCATCTTCACAACCGGAGAGAAGATCTCATCAAAGTCCACACCCTTCTCTTGCTTGAACCCTTTAGCAAAATGAAATGGGCCTTGTACTTAGGCACATTATCACTTGTGACCTTCATTTTGTAGACCCATTTACATGGCAATGCTTTCTTTCCATGTGGCAAAGAAACCAAGTCCGAAGTCTTGTTTTTCATGAGTGAATTCATCTTTGATTGCATAGCATACTCCCACTTGCAGTGATCCTCGTGCATCATAGCCTCCCTATAGCAAGAAGGCTCCCCGCAATCAGTAAGCATCACATACTCTCCCCCTCGAACAAATCTCTCATGTGGTCTAGACACTCTAGCTGATCTTCTCAAGGGCATTTCAGCTTGTTGTCCCGCCTGCATATTAGCCACATTTGGCTCATCATATCCACCAATAGATGATCCATCATCTGCCCTTGATTGTGTACCTGTGGGAGTACTAGGTGGCACCATTTCCTGCACATTCGGTGCATGGACAGCTTGCTGTCTCTCAACATATGCGGGTGGATTCACATCATGAAAAGTGATTCTCCTTATTTCCACATTCCTCATGGGTGTCTTATGCATCTTCTTCTCATCAAAGACCACATCATGTATTCATATGATCTTTGCTTCTGGGTCCTAGAGATGATAGCCCCTCTCTCCACTTTCACCATAACCCAAAAAGATGCATTTCATAGACTTAGGTTCTAGTTTCTTCCGAAGCTTGTTTGGCACATGTGCATATGCCTCACACCCAAATATAGACAAATGAGAGTAAGAGGGATTCTTGCCACTCCATGCCTCTTCAGGAATACCACCATCCAAACTCTTACTAGGTGATCTATTGATCACATGCGCTGCAGTCTTCATTGCCTCAACCCAAAAACCACAAGAAAGACTTGCATTGGAAAGCATACATTGTAACCTTTCCTGATTGATGTGGTTCATCTTTTCTACAACTAGATTTTGCTCTTGTGTACAAGGGGACGTGAGCTCCCTCTTAATCCCTCCCATGTGTATCACAGAAATACTGAAAGTCATGAGAGAGATACTTTCCACCATTATCAATCTGTAGGCATTTAAGCGTTCTACCTGACTGATTTTCAGCCAAAGCCAACAGTTTTGAAACTCTTGGAACACATCGCTCTTCCGAGCTATAGCATAAGCCCACTTCCTAGTTGCATCATCAATGAATGCCACATAGTATTTAGCCCCGCCCAATGACCATGTAGGCGTGGGACCACATACATCTGAATGCACCAAGTTAAGCCTTTCAGTCTCTTTCTTTCTCCTTCTTTTATGGTTTGATTTAGTCTGCTTCCCATAGAGACAGTGCTCACAAAATTCAAAATAAAAAAAACTCAAATGCGGTACATAACCCAAACGGCATAATATTTTGATTCCATTCTGGCTCATGTGCCCCAAGTTGCAATGCCACAAAGAAGTACTTGGCTGCTCGATTATTGCAACAATGTGATCAAACACCCCTGATACATTACAAAGTCCCACACTTGGCACCCCTGGCCAAAACCATCGAGCCCTTCTGAATTTTCCAACTTTAAAAGATGCACGCTTAGCTCCAATCCCTACCAAGGGTTTAATCTACTTCTTTTGAATGAGCACATCCCTTATCTATTCTTTCCATAAAGAAAAATTTGTCCCATCAATCTTTTTAATGCTAAAAAGCTCCTTTTCAGACATGGAAGAGGATGCCATGATGCAAGTGAAACAAAATCCCAAATGCTAGTACCTACAAGACAAAAATCACACCAAATACTCGGTGCACCCAAATATGTCTGCCTGAATGAAGGATAGTGTCACCAAAACTCAAGGCTCAAACCATCAAAATGAATCTGACTCATGTGCATATACTATGCATCCATATGAGCAAATTTGGCCCAAAAGAAAATGTCAACCTGCAATGACAAAATAATGGCAAACCCAATGCCACCAAAGCCAATTGCCTCAAGCATGAACACCGTTCATGGGCGTAAGCATCAATAATGTCTCATCCAAGAGAGCATAGCACTACGAGTGCATCAACTGCAATGTGTCGAAGCTTTCCCTCAGCATAAAATAGAATCTGTGTGCTAGACATCCATCAATAAAGCATCCCACAAGGCACTCTGGGCCTATCAGGACATCCAACAAGGATTGCAATGCATCCAAATGTCTTGTAAAGCATCCACTACAACCCAATGCAAACCACAAATGAGCACACATGGCTCAGACTGCAACCACAATGATATGTATAAGATATATCTAAGAGATCATGCTCCACAGAAATGACCACTAATGAAAATAGAACCTGGGATGCTTTAAAACATGAGCATCACTGCATAATTGGACTCACTAAGATAATTTGCAAATATCTCTCTTCGCTCTGGAACTCCAAAATCCCAACCAATGAATGGGAAATGGGGAGTCAACCCTTGTAATTGACCTGTAATCCAAAACTCAAAGGTTTGAACCTTTGAATGGATTTTTTGACAGAGAAACAGACGATTTGACACCTCAGAGAGACCAAATCTCTACAAAATCAGCTGACATGTAGGGGTTTTTGGGCATCCGAAACACAATGGAACAAATGGTTTTGGAAACCGTGGCCAATCACTAGGTCCAACACATGAACCAAAAAATGTTTTTGCAAACATACATGTTTGTAAATGCCATCGGAGTGCAAATGATGAGCAACATAGAAGTTTTAGGACCTCCTAAGTCCATTGGAATTGACAAATCTACGAATGGTTTCTTCAAACTCAAGTTCCAACATGCGGTCAAAAAAACGTTGAAGCAGAGATAGTAAATCAGAAATCCAACAAAAGGATGCCAAATTCAAGAATGAAAGTGTTTTCGAACTCCCAAAGTGCAATGGACACCAAAAGTAGGCAATGGTTACCTCTATAGGTCATTCCGGACTCTCAGTAGTCGAAAGGAACAGGGGAATCATCAAAAAACGATATTTTTTGCTTTAAAACCACTCAGAGAACTTTCCAAAGGTTTTTGCAAGGTCTCTGCACACCAGGATGCAGGTAAAGTAACCCAAAGGAACTTCTCCTTCCTCCCACAGAGTTGTACCAGTAAACCTGGAGCTCCAAGCTCACACCTGAGCTCAGCTAGAACACCCCCGCTCTGATACCAATTGAGAGGTATCAACAACAAAAGTGGAATGGAAGAAGAGTGAGAGAGAGGGAAAGAGGGAAAGCTAGAATAGAGAGCTACACAAGTTTTTGGTGGGTGCAGAACACACTAATCTTCTATGTCATCCATATATATATGTGTTTGAGTGTTGTACATAACTCGGGTTTAGGTACATATATGAAGACTATCCATGCAATCATCCAATGGCTTGGACACCTCTCCCATGGCATCATCAAAGGCTCTGTCACGTGAGGCACAAAGGGTGTGCTCTCTCCTTCCACGAGTCCTTAGTCTTTCTCCTTAGAGACTATTCCCACGTAGGGAAAAAGCTCTAGCAAAAAATCTGGAACTCCCGAATTTGGGAGGAATTTGGGAGGCTTGTGCCGAATTTGCCTTACATTCAGGGCATCCAAATAACATGGCTAACATCACAAAATTATTGTGATGTTAGCCATGTTAATCGGCAATCCGTGTGCTACAGATCTCATCCAACGAATGAGCGTGAGATAGAAGAACAGAAACCTACTTCAGCACCATCAAAAATATTGCTTTGTGGAGGTATTCAAACACGAGGGAACACGTCAGGATTTTTTTAGAATGATGCTTCTCTTATTCCTCTCAATACACATAGGAATGTCCTCTCACCCAACAGAGTAAGCTCTGTATGAGAAACGGTAATGGAGGCGTGTTTCTCATTGAATGGGTTTTTAAAAAAAACCTTCTCTCTCTCTCTCTCTCTCTCTTTCTCTGTCTCTCTCTCAACTACTGTTCAAGTTTGTCTCAACAAGCTCTTCACTTTCATCCCCCTCCTCAATAAGTGTCAATTTTGCTTCCTCTACCACTCCCCCTCTCCCTCTCCATTGCCATGTCTCCTTGCTCCCTCCAATGCTTCTGAGCTAACGTTCCTCCCACCCTCCCTCTCCCCCTCTCATAGCCTCTCTAGCCTCCCTTCCCTCCTGGGGGTTAAAGGTCACTATGCCTTTACCCCGGTTATGTACAATACTCAAACACATATATAAATGAATGAAAAAGAAGATTAGGGTGGTTTTGCATCCACCAAAACTTGTGTGGCTCTCTAATTCTCTCTCCCCCTCTTCCGTTCTTGCTTCCATTGAGAACACTCTCAACTGGTATCAGAGCCCGAGTGATCTAGCTGAGCGTGCGTGAATGCTTGAAGCTCAGCAGTTCTATGGGAGGAAGGAGAAGCTCTGTGGGAAGCTTTGTGGGTGACTTTATTTGCATTCGAGTGTGTAGAGACCTTGGAAGAACCTTTGGAAAAGCCACTTTGGTTTTGCGAAGTGGTTTTGAGAGCCTGTTAAGTGTTTTCAAAGAAAAAGTCGTTTTTTGAGCTTTTCCCTGTTCTGTTCGATGACAGAGACTCCGTATTGACTTGTAGAGGCAACTATTGCTTGCTTTTGGTGTCCACTTCACTTCAGGAGCTTGGAAACACCTTCATTCTTGAATCTGGGGTCATTTCATTGGATTTCTGACTCACTGTGTCAGTTTCTGCGTTTTTCTGCCCGAGTGTTGGAACTCAAGTTTGGAGCAACCATTTGCAGATCTATCAGTTCTGGTGGACTCAGTGGGTCTTAAAACTTCTATGTTGCTCATCATTCGCACTCCAGTGGAGTTTACAAATAGCTCTGTTTCCAATAACGTTTTTCAGTCCGTGTGTTGGACCCAGTGATTGAGACCACGGTTTCCAAAACTGTCTGTCCCATTACATTCTGGACGCCCAAAAACCCCTACCTATCAGTTCTTACATGATTCGGTGGAGGATTTTAAGAGTTATAGATCTCTGTGTATTCGATTTCGTCTCTCTGTTATGCATTTTTCATTCAAAGGTTTTGAAACCTTAGATTTATGCCACATGGCAGTGGATAAGTGTTGACTCCCATTTCTCACTCATCGGTTGGGATTTTGGAGTTCCGACAGAAGAGAGATATTTGCAGATTTTCTTGCTGAGTCCAATTATGCAATGGCGCCCATGTTTTGAGGCATCTCAGGTTCTATTTTCAGTAGCGGTCATTATCGTGGGACAATGATTTCTTGAGCATACCTTGTGTAGATCACTCTGGTTGTAGTTTGAGCATCGTGTGCTCATTCGTGGTGTGCATTGGGTTGTAGTGGATGATTTATAGGCCATTTGGACGCATTGCAGTCCTTATTGGATGCGCTGATAGGCCCAAATTTCCTTGTAGGATGCTATTTTTATGTACGCTTTGCACATGGATGCTATTTTATGCTGAGGGACAGCTTTGACACATTACAGGTGATGCACTGATAGTGCTATGCTCTCTTGGATGAGATATTATTAATGCATATGCCAGTGGATGGTGTTTATGCTTGAGTCATTTGGCACTTATTGGCATTTTGGATTGCCATTGTAGTTGGCATTTTCTTTTGGGCCAGATTTGCTCATGTGGATGCATAGTATATGCACATGAGTCAGATGCTTTGAGACATGAGTTTTGGTGATATTTCACTCTATTGTGGCATACACATTTGGGTGCACCTGGTATTTGGTGTGATTCTCTCTTGTAGGCACTAGCATTTGGGATTTTGCTTTATTTGCATTATGGCATCCTCTTCCATGTCTGAAAAGGAGTTTTTCAACATTAAAAAGTTTGATGGGACAAACTTTTCTTTGTGGAAAGAATAGATAAGGGATGTGCTTATTCAAAAGAAGTAGATTAAACCCTTGGCAGGGATTGAAGCTAAGCCTGCAAATATGTCTAAGGATGATTGGAATGAGTTGGATGCATTAGCAAAGTCTACTATTAGACTTCATCTTGCAAAGATAGTTTATTTCACAGTAGTAAATGAGCAAACTACGGAAGATTTGTGGAAGAAACTGTGTGCCACTCATGAGAAGGAAACTGCCTCTAATAAATTTACCTCATGAAGAGGTTGTTTCAGCTGCAGATGAAGGAAGGGGTCTCCATTGCTTCTCACTTGAATGAATTCAATATTATTTTCAGCCAGCTTCAGTCTCAGAAGATGAATTTTGATGCAGAGATTAAGGCAACATTTCTCTTATGTTCATTGCCATCCTCATGGGATACCTTCTGTATAGCTGATAGTAACTCTGCACCTTATGGAGTACTGAAATTTGATGATGTTATGGGTAGCTTGTTGGCTGAGGAGATTAGACGGAAGTCTATGGATGGCAACAAGCAGGATGCAGCCTTAAATGTGCAAAGGGGCAGATCACAGTTCAGGGGGAAGTCCCAAGAAAGAGGGAAGTCTCGTAGCAAATCCAAGGCACGGAACATTGAGTGTTACCACTGTGGCAAGAAGGGCCATATGAAAAAGGATTGCTACAAGCTGAAAAGAGAGCAAAAGGATAAGAAAAAGAATGCAAATTGGGGTGCAAATCAAAAGGAAGAGAGTCCAAGGGAGGACAAAGGAAAAGTGAAGATCGAGGAGATCAATGCAGTCACACATGATAGTGACAATGACATTCTCTTCATGTCTAGTTTATCTGCACAATTGCTTACCACTTCAGATGATGCATATTCCCAGGATTGGATTTTGGATTTTGGTGCTTCATTCCATGTTACTCCCCATAGGGAACGGTTCTCCACTTATGACAGTGGAAAGACAGGTTGTGTGCTTCTTGGAAATGACTATGCATGTGACATAGTGGGAGTAGGTGACATAAAGTTTTCTTTTGCAAATGGTTCCTACCTAGTGATTGGGGAGACCCCAAACCTACCTTCAATGGGAACAACTATCCCCAAAATGGTGACAATGCAAATTGGTCTAACATTATAAGTCACTACATTATACAAGATGACCGATATATTCCGGTCTACTAGACAGCACCGATTCCTCAAAAAATTGGATATATGGACATCCTAGACAAGACACCACCCATTCAATGCCATACCTGTCAAAGGCCACACCCAAACAATGAGTGTCACCTCAAGGGAGCAACGAATTAGTTGGTCACATGTGGACCAACGTCTATTACACCACCACCATTATGCACTAGGTGTGGTGTGGACCATCTTTTTAAGGATTTCTCGATGACAAGGTCATCTAAGTCCACAAGCCTTAACTTGTTAAGCATTGAGAGAGACCAAGTGTCATCAGTATTCTTGAATGTAATCACGAGGTTACAAGCTAAATCCCTTAATAAAGAGCTTTGCAAACAAGCCAAAAGGGATAAAGCTAGCATGTCACACCCTAGAGGGGCAACTAAATCAGGACGAGTAAGTGCCAAGGGTGCAACGAAGATTGGGAAGGGAAAAATAAGGTCATTATCCAAGATGGCTTGGATGAAGACACAGCCTCCCTAGCAACATCCTCTTCCTCTTGTGGTGCTTTCTCAAATAGGAGTAGCAACAAACACCTACATGAGGCAAATGAGGCAACGATAACAGCTTCAACCCATGGCCAAGCTACACCACCTAAGGGTCATGGTGAATATCCCAACCCATGGGTGGGGAAACAAGGTCTCACCGAGGCACATAAATTGGAACGCAAGTGCCAAGAGGAATGTGAGTAGAGGCTCAAGGCAAGCAAGAGTACTAATACAATTCATCCAAGACATGAGATAAATGCTCGAACCTCAAAAGCCTTGTAAATACTTGGAACGGTAGAGGAAGAAGGTGTGTCATGCCCTTCAACAGAGGGATCCACCCTAATGCAATGGATGTTTGAAGAAGACCTCACCTTGCAACAACTAAAAGAGGTTGACAGCATGTCCTTATATGGCTTGGAAGAGTCAAAATCAGTAGGCACAGGACCTAGCACTGGTCCTCAAGACATCATTGGATTAGCCTCATTCCTATCCACTGAGATCAAGATGCCCATCGTGACACTATTATGGGGTAATCCTACTCTATGGACAGACCTCTCAGATTGGATGAATGGGCAAATAGTGACATCCCAATCCACTAATCCTGAGAATATTGAATCTCTCAACAATATCAAGACCTTCCAAGGGTGCCAATCAACAAATAGGGCCAATATTTTGAGAGTGATAACATGAATGCAGTGTTACCCATCTCCTTCCGTGATCAGAAAGCTATGGCAATCTTAGACGAAGGAGGAGGTGTTAGCATTATCATGAAACAATGCTAGGAAAAGTGGGGAAGTCCCGACTAAGAGAGTACTTTCTCGGTAGTTAAATTAGTTGATGGATGCACGGCTCATCCCATAGGAGTACTCAAGGACATTGAAATCAAAACCTTTGGTCTCACGTATCGGGTGTGCCTTGTTGTAATGGATTTCCAAAACAACCTTGGGTATGAGGCTATACTAGGGAGACCTTTCTTGCATATGGCAAGATTGATCCATGATTGGAGCTCCAATAACATTTATCAGCAGACTCACACTAGGTCTGAAAATATATTTGCAGCTGAATCAAATACCACCGATAGGTCTGTGTTGGTAAAGCTAATTAAAAAATATGAGAAAGAGGACAATGAGAAGAGTCTTGATGAACCTTTGTGTGCTCCTTTACCAAAACTAGAAGACTCAGTTGATTAGATGCATACACTAGCGGCAATAGATCTACCAACTGTTGAGGGCATTTAGGTGATGCATCTTGATGATGAACAACTTAACTCCATTACACCTTTTTACACCATAAGAGCGGTACCACCTAATCAAATTGAACTAGGAATTGACAATGCCATTGATCCTAACGAGATAGATATGACTCCATCTCAACTTTGGGTAGAGCTAATATCAGTAGGTGCAACATGCCGAATACAAGCCATGGTAGATTGGCGAGCAAGCCACAACCTCATCTCCTAGGAGATATTAAAGCATCTCGACCAAGTACGCCTTCAATTATGTGATTCTAAAATTCAATCCATAGAGGGTACCTCTTGTGAAAGATCCAATATATGATCACCGCCCCACTAAGCCTAGTGCACATAAGATCAACAGAAGAACTAAGGAGGCTCAAAGCACACTAAATAAGACATGAGAGGGAGATAGCAAATCTATATCTCTTGCAATGTGTGTTCTCAACAATACATGATAGGCCTCTTATATAGAGACTGCCCTTTGAATAGTCAACACATGTGGGATCCTCTCATCCACATCTCTCCTTGTGGATGTCATCAATCCACATCTCCATATCATGTAGTCCACATCCTAGGGTGGCTACTTTAATTCTTTCCTTAGCATACCTTAGCCTTTAATCTATGTGCTCATGGCACCAGATCTCAACACCTCCCCTTGGTGCCATGATCCATTGGCTAGTGCAAGGTGGTCAGATGTGAGTTTTACATTCCATCACCTCCCCTTAGCACATACATTGCTACATAAGGTGGTCAAGTGTGGGTATTACAAGATCAAATCCTCCCCTGGATGCTTACATGGCTATTTTCAAGTGGTCAGGCTTGATTCACAAGCATATGGGCTGAAGGTGGCAAGGTTGTTGATTCTCAATGCTTGATGTCGATGGCGTTCTCTTCTTTGCTTATTGTAGCTTGATGCATGATTCTTTGTTCTTCCATGTGCCTTGATGCTTTAGTTGTGGATGCCATGTTTTGTGCTATGGTCATCTCATACACTTGTGCTTTTGGCTTGCTTATGACAGCGATGTGTGCATTCATGCTTTGATTTGTCATTTGTTGCAAAGGTCTTACCAATTGATTTCTTTCAATATTGGCAGTGTCTAATTGCTAACAATGATTTTGATCCGACAGACACGTAAAGCTCAAAAAGGAAATCACTTTTCCTTTTTGGAGCATGTCCATATTCTTTATGGATTGGAAGTTATGGCTCGTCGAAGTTTTTATGAAGAAGAGGGCCTTGATGATGTGTCATAGGTTGTTCACATGCTTCTTACAAACTATGCTTGGCAGGGGCTTCTGTGCTTGGATGGCACTTCTAACTGTGCATGCTTATGTGGCAATCTTCTGACCCAACTAGCCTAACTCAAGGTTACATTAACTTTACCATGGTCCAATCACTGAAACTAACCCTACTAGCTTAACCATTCCTAACCAAAGTAACATAAACTCAATGATGGTCGATTTCTATCACTTGCCACGTGTTTATTTTGGGAAAACCTTAGAAGAGGAGAAAGATAAAGTCATATGCGAGGCAATGTTACTGCAGAAACGATGGCATAAGAGAGCCAATTGGTGTGGACATGAGAATTGTAGCATTGGTCGAGGGAGTCTGACAGGCATTGCTTCATTGAGCCAGCTATGCAGAGGCATTGATAAGCTCATGGGTGAGCCGCTTGGAGGTTGCCGTCCCGTGGAGATCTAGCTTGAAGGTTGGAGGTGTGCTGAGGTTTGTTGCGAGCTGATGGAGCCGCTGGATGACTTGAGCCATAAGAGCTTATAGGAGATGGTGGCTATTTTGGAGCCGGTGCTGCCTTTAGATCCGAGCTAGGGTTACGTTGGCTTCCTTGATGGAGGCGATGCACCTTGATGATGAACAACTTAACTCCATTACACCTTTTTACACCATAAGAGTGGTACTGCCTAATCAAATTGAACTAGGAATTTTGACAATGCCATTGATCCTAACAAGATAGATAGGACTCCATCTCAACTTTGGGTAGAGCTAACATCAACAGGTGCAACATGCCGAATACAAGCCATGGTAGATTGGTGAGCAAGCCACAACCTCATCTCCTGGGAGACATTTAAGCATCTCAGCCAGGCACGCCCTCAATTATGTGATTTTGAAATTCAATCCATAGTGGGTACCTCTTGTGAAAGATCCAATATATGATCGCCACTAAACCTAGTGCACACAAGATCAACGGAAGAACTAAGGGGGCTCAAAGCACACTAAATAAGACATGAGAGGGAGATAGCAAATCTATATCTCTTGCAATGTGTGTTCTCAACAATACATGATAGGCCTTTTATATAGAGAGTGCCCTTTGAATACTCAACACATGTGGGATCCTCTCATCGACATCTCTCCTTGTGGATGTACTCAATCCACATCTCCACATCATGTAGTCCACAACCTAGGGTGGTTACTTTCATTCTTTCCTTAGCATACCTTAGCCTTTAATCTATGTGCTCATGGCACCATATCTCAGCACCTCTATTAAGGCTATTGGTTCTTTAGTGCTGAATGCTTCCTTGGACAATTACATTGTGCCTTGCGAGTTTTTTGTAGCTCCTGCAGGTACCTTAATGGAAGCTACCATTCTTGGTAAAAGCTGGATCCAAGATTTCTCTTTTCCTTTTTCTTATTCCTTCCTTGAATGGTCAAAAGTACTCAACTCGGCTCACTCAAACCCTGAAGTGCTAGTTCCAGACAAATCACTCATCCATACTTCCAGCAAGCATTCCATAACATGGAGCGACTACATCCCTCTATTTGCAATGGGCCAAAAGAATATTCAGCCCAGTGCACACGAAAGACTACTTTGCATGATCTTCATTGACAACACTCCAACAGCCATGAACATTGCATGACCCAGAGGACTGGATCGAGAAGGGGGGCATATTAACACATTGGTTAGCAATATGCCACCACTGTTAAGTGATGTGATTTGATGGACAATGGCAAGTCCATAGAGCAAGGATTAAGTCTTGGAGCTAGATGGGCCCAAGAGGATGGTAAAAGAATGAGAAGAGAGAGTGTTATAAAAAGATTAGGGTTGGACCTCCCTTAAAAAGGTAACTTGTAGAAAAGGCCAAATGGTTGACTTTGGTCTTCATTGTTGTATGCACAAGTTTGGAATACAAGCTCCCTCTTCCCTTCAAGAGTGTCTTTGGGTGTTCTCTTGTTTCTTTTGTAGTTCCTTTGTGTTTGCCACTCCATCCCCCTTCACTCTCCTCTTCCCTTCTCCTTCTCCCTCCCTTCTCTCCTCTCGTCTTCCTTCTCCCACTTCCCTCTTTCTCTCGTGGAAACACATTGCAACAATCTGGGAGCCGCTTGAGTGACACATGCGGATGGCTCATGCCTTGCATTGCTCTCTCAAGGAGTAGCTTGGAGTGGAGGCTCCATCGGCGTTTCTTGAAGATCCCCACGACAAGTGAGTCACCGTCGAGATGACACAGCCTCTATTTCCTTGGGAAGGTGTTTGCTGAGAGCGAACGGGTTAATAGGAATATCTCTTTGAGAGGTATACAATGCCAAGAGTATTCCAGCTAAATGAGTCTTGATGGAGTTTGGAGAGATGAGAGGAATCATGTGTAATTATGGAGACGTAGAGCTACTTTGAGATGATGAGGGTAGCGGATGCTTTGAGTGCAACGGAGGCAACCAAAATACAAGGGAGGGAGGCAGCAAGAGGATGGGATAGCAAAAGAAGGGTCACAAAGGAGTGGGATGCAGGAAGAAGACATCCTATCATCATCTCAAATAAGAAAGATCTTCTACAGAGTAAGCAACAAGGGATTAAAAGGGGAATCTCTAGAGAGGTTGTAGCTTTCGAGGAATTGCTTTTCGTTGCTTGAACCTTCTGCACAAGAGGTGTTGCACTCCCACCTTGGGTTAATGTACAAGTAAAGATGCTCACCAGATTTGCAGTCCCGTAAAGAAGAGCGATTAACATAGCCAAGAAGAATCGTCAAGTAGCAACGTTTGGGTGGAGCATGTTCGCAAATATCTCTCACACTTCCAAACGGCTACCTCCACCATGAAAGAGCTCGACTTCTCGTATACTTCTACCGCAATGTGGAATTAATTGACGAGCCAAAGCCACCTGGCTCTAATATTTACGCATGTTCTCCTGACTCTATGCACCCGCTTCTCAGTCCACCTCCTAGATCTAGCTTTGCTTCCCCAAGTTATTCTTGCCCATCCTTCTCCTCCACTCATGCGCAGTGCATCTCCTTGACCTCCCATGGAAACCAAGGACACATTGCCCTCGACCAGGTCTTGCAACGTATACGCATGGAAGCTCTACAAAATAGCTTTGATGATCAGCTATTTGCCTTAGATTCACAATCCCTTCCTTACCATTTCCCAAGAGTCCCTACTTGAACCGAATCTAAATGTTTAGCTTGAGAGACCGCTACATCTTCTTGAGCAGGCTGTGGTGGAAGGAGGTAATACAAACTCGAGTAACAACTCGGTATTGTCTAGCAGCTAAGCTTCATCACTCGTTCGCCAGCAACAATCGAGGACTAAAATGAAATGATGTCTGTGTGCACTGAGGTCTGCTTCACCAACCAAAGACGATTAGCAATAGTGGTTGTTTGAAAAGGAACCAAATCCGACTAGCAATAGCTTTTTGAAAAGCAATACATGTGCATGTAGCCACCGAGGATCTGGTCTTACCCTGCTTCAACCCAAACCATCACCATCAAAGATGCAGGTGAACAAAGCAACATTAAACATCACCCTCATACAACACATCGAGCTAATTTGTTGTCTGTCATCCCAGACTCTTATCTCCTCAATTTCTACCGCTCACATCAACTATGCCAGTTTGAACATTTTTGTTGCGCCTATTTTTGTGATACATCTAAGATTTTTCCAAGGTCTGAAATGCTATTTATATGGCATTTGGCATATGATCGAGATTGAAAGTTTTAGGTTTTGTGGTATTATTTTGTACTCGTTTGAGCTTTTCTCTACAAAATGTTATTAAATTTTTGTGATTCAAATGGGTTTGTGTCAAGTTACAGCTAGCAGTAGAGTCACACAACTTAGCTGCAATTTGTAGAATCTTTTTCTCTCTAAGCAATCAAATACTAATGAGTTGTCTTCATACATTGATTCAATCTATGTGTGAGGTGTCACATGATGACACTCAGAGAGTAGTGCCACATGGCATTCCCTATGAGACATGTCTTGCCCAACACAGAATGTGGTTAGTTGGGTTCACAATTTTTTGTGCTCTTGCTGTCTTCCTCACATTACATCATGTCTATCTTGACTAACTCTCACCGTGTTCTCTTTAGAGATTCCTCACTCTGGCTAGAAAATAATGACTAGAAATTCGTGGCAAGGATTTTCCAATCATCGAGTGAGCTCAACACAAATCCATCGAAGCTTTCCATGACTATCTTTGGGTGTTTGGTGTCTATGTTGCAATCCTCTTTTCTGTTGAGCTTCCTAGCCTCCATGTAGTTTTGGCTTCCCTTCCAAGTATGCAAAGTAATAGGGGAGGGAAGGGGGTTAAAGAAATGCTATGCTCCATAGGAGGAAGTTCAATGAACTCGATGCTTTGGTGGAGATCGGCATCCAAAAGCATGCCAAGGTATTGGTGCTTTCTCTCTTTGAATGCATTCGAGGGTGAAAAACCTCCAGATTTTGATTGCACTTTTGGGTCAGATAGTTCAAAAGGAGCGTGATGTCCTTGCCATGAAAGAGATTGGAATATGTCAATTGAATTTTGACAATATAGTGCTCTATTGCAGCTTTTAAACTCTCTTGGATTTAATTTCTATAGTTCACCACTCAAGAGTTGAAGTGCTTCATTCTATAAATGTACCAGATAGACAAAAGTCTGAATGCCTCCATCACTTTGTGATGTGATGAAGGTGTGTTCTAACTTGTCATAGATGTATCATGCTACTCGTAGCAATAAAAACATCTAATGCCTCATCAAGAAGCATATCCAACTCCTCATCCATTTCTCACAACCTCTAGAGGACACAATCTATCACTATCACAATAATATCACTATCAGATACATCGTCATCCCACACAATATCAAACCCATAAGCACATGGGTTCTCTTGTTCGATGCATTCATGCTCATGCATGTTGTCCTTCATGAACTCAATTCCATAATCACCACCATCACAAATACTTTCACAAGGTCTATGCTCATGTGTCTTGGACTCCTTTCCATACCCAAGAGTACCAAAAACCGTCTTTAAGAAGCATCCTATTATCATATAGTTTTGTATTGAACATATGTATGACCATTTTCTCAATATACTGCACCATTCTTCACGTGACTCATCCTCCCCTACAAAGATAGGCATGTAGGCAAATGTAGCATTTATTTCACGCCTAAAACATCAGTAGCGCATGCATCAAGACCTCCACCACGAGCTTTTCCATTGAACTCACAATCCTTGTCATAAAGCATTCGCATAGGATAACCCAAAACATCTTCATTCTTTCCTTGATAGGTAAACATTTTGAAGAGAGCATTAGTTCTCCAACATTATGCACATACTCATCACCATCACTGGTAAACGCATCATCCATGAAGAGGTTACCATTATCACTAGTGTCAATGGAAACACTCTTAGAGCTATAGTCTCCACCTTTTATGACCATACTCATTCACCATCACTACTAAACACATCATCCATGAAGATAGCGTCATCATTATCACTATTTTCAATAGAAACACTCTCAGAGAGTAGCCTCCATCCTCTATGCCCTCGTCACACTATAACATGGCACCCACAAGCCTCTTATGCACATCCAAAGGAGTAGGAAAGAAGATGCTTTCTTTGTTCGATTACCTAGCATGCAACATCCATCATAGCATCAATTACCTCCATTGGCATCCTAAAATACACAACCTTCACATTTTCTTTATACAAGGCCTATTGTATTGCATGTGCATTAGAAACCTCTGATGGAATGTAACTCACATCTGACCACCTTGCAGTAGCCAAAGGATTATGGCACTAAGGGGAGGTGTTGAGAGTTGTGGTGCCATGAGCACTTGTAGAGCAAAGGTATGAGTAAAGGGCAAGCTACCACATGGCATGGAGGAGATATCCCACATGTGAGCAAGCAAATGGATGTAAGTACCCTCACCTATAAAAGGGAGGTTCATTTGAAGTAATATCAATCAAGCACTTTGCACTATCTCAAGATTCTGTTTATGAGTCCAAGCTAATTTATCTTGGAACCTAATTGACTTGAGATACATGTCATGAGCACTCTCTTCATCATGTTTTTACATAGGTTCCATCCACCTTAGAGCGTTCCATAGATCCTGAGGCACACATGTTTTGTCATGGTGTCAGAGCATAGGTTTAGCTCTCCTAGTTTAGTTCATTAGTAGTTCACTAGGATTGCTCCCATTCCTAGATTAGTTGTAGCCATGCCTTAGGAACTCATGAGTTCTCCTAGGTTAGTTTTAGTTTTCGATTGAGAGAAAATTTTCATCCCTAGAGAGAGAAATTTCCGTCCATTGATTCCTTCCATTGCATTGAGGGAATTCCATCATTGAGAGAGTAAGAGAGATCCATTGTGAGGGATTCAATTCTCCAAGGAGAGAAATTTAAAGAGTGCAAAGTAGTTCAGTGTTTTTTAAGAGAGAGTCTCGGACTCCTTTGTAAGTTTTAGAGAGGACTGGAGAGGCTCGACAAAGCACTATGGCCAAAATTTCTAAGCTTTAGCACTCCCGGACTGGCAGCCTGCATGCGACCGC
Organism: Dipteris shenzhenensis; assembly: GCF_047967505.1. NCBI lineage: Eukaryota > Viridiplantae > Streptophyta > Polypodiopsida > Gleicheniales > Dipteridaceae > Dipteris > Dipteris shenzhenensis. The sequence continues at coordinate 7,619,612 of NC_141617.1, read as the reverse complement.
TCTGCATCAGCAAGCTACAACTACCAGCAGTGCCTACACTGATCTACGACTCCCAGCTGACGAGATGTGGCTCTACAAACTACGACCCAACGGGCCTTCGACCAGCCTTCCCACTATGTTGCGCTAGAGAACCTTCGACTCCCATAAAGCTCCTTTCAACGCCTAGCACCGTCAGCAGTGAGACAACAAGCAACGATCCTACAACGACCAGTCTCCAAGCCTCCTTCAACGACATGAGCAATGACCTGCAATGAAAGCTCCACGGGCTCCAAAGCTCAAGCGCATCCAGCTCCTTCAACGAATAGTCACAGCTCCCTCCATTGACTGCTGTAGGCAAGCATCCAACTCCAACACCAGACTGGTAGCCTCCACAGCGCTCAGCCTCTGAAAAGTCCTTCAACCAGTAGACAAGGCGACTTGACGTAGAAGGCAACAACTCTCCTCCGTCTCCAAATGTGGCAACTCCAACGACGAAAGCAAACAGCGAACGACTCCATGAGAAAGAGGAACAACAAAGGACAAAGCAAAGGACCAATGCAAGAACATACAATTAGGGCCCATGCCAATGGGGGAGAGGTGCCCGAAAGTTTCAAAAGTCCATCGATCTACTCATTTTTATGGCGAGCTTCGCAAGGGTGGTATGCAAGGTCATGCAAGACCTCAACCTTAGCCCAACGTCCCAGTTTTACAAGCGCGGATTTGTGGAGGTTCCCTGGTGTATTTCTAGAGATGCCTTGCTTGCCATGCAGCATGCAGCTGAGGCCTACCTAGTAGACCTCATGGATGACACCCAGCTGTCTGCCATCCATAGGAAAAGGGTCACAGTGACCACCGCAGACATGCAGTTTATTATACATCTTAGGAAGCCCAAGGGCACTTAGGGATTTTGTATCCTCCGGCTTGTATTCTACCTATGGGCATCTAACTTGTTCTTGCCTATGGGCATCTATCTTGTATCAGCCTCTTTTCAATATAATAAAATATCCTTTTTTGAATTGTCTTTGTATGTGCAATCTCAAATTTATTTTAAGTGTATTTGCAATCTATTAATTACACACAATCTCATTTTACTTATGAAAGATGTTATGATGACGTATACAATAGCAAAATGAAATAATAAACATCAAATCTCAATAGAACATGCAAAAGGAAATAATAGTCAATTTTACTTAACATGGAAAAGGAAACAATGTTCTGTAGCGAGAAGAGAAAATAATTTGAAAATGGTATTCTTTATTGACATAGAGTAGTATCACAAAGATCACCCACTTGAATGCATAAGCTACTCTAGTCTATGCTTCTTCATGCCTGGCTCAAATCCCTTTTTTGCTTGCTAAAGCAGAGAGGGTTGTACAATTTCATTCTCTATAGCCTGGGGATCTGTAATGCCAGCTAGCCCTACAATAGCTATAATACTATGGAGAGGATCGGATCATATGTCCGAGAACCAAAATAAAGCTACACTACACCTAACTAAAACAACACAATCTGTAGTAGGACAGATGGGCCTCATTTTTGCCATTCGACTGAGGAGCCTAAACTTCATGATGTTCATCTTTCCATCTGGTGATAATTGTCAATGGAACACCAAAATGTGTTGAGCCACTCTGTTGATGTAGTAGCGGATCGAAGCCATCCTCCCACCAGAAGACCCTCGGTTCCACCCTTGCATCTGGTATATTCATCAACCCATAAGATATCCTACAACCAACATATTACATCAAAACCTAAAGATTATATAAATTAATAAAATATCACTTTTCAAGAATTAATAAGCATAAGGGTTTTCACAAATGAAAAATAATATCTTTAAAAAATCATATTTGGGAGGCCACTAAGACCCTAGCAACCATGTGCATCAATTTTATGCCAAAAAAACCCTGCAAGCTCATGTGCAGATACTGGGCTCTGGTCGCACGATGTCGGATTTTGGGCTTGCAGGGGTTTTTTTAGCATAAAATTTATGCACATGGTTGCTAGGGTCTCAGTGGCCTCCTAAATATGATTTTTAAAGATATTATTTTTCATATGTGAAAAAACTATAACCCTAATTGTTTCCACAAATGGAGTGGGAGGGGCAAGTGGCATAGGCATGTGTCAGGGGCAAGTGACATTGGCAGGATGTCATGGGTTTAAAATCATAAAATTTTATTGGGTTTTGTACTCTAAACCCTAAACCCTAATTTGTATTCCCTAAAACTAATTGTATTCCATGTGGCCTGAATAAAAACCACAAGCTTGTTATTTTCCCTATGTTTCAAAACCATAACCCTACTTTTTTCCACAAATGGAGTGGCAGGGGCAGGATGTCCTGGGTTTAAAATCATAAAATTTGGTTGGGTTTTGTACCCTTAACCCTATTTTTTATTCCCTAAATCAAATTAAGGAGGCCACTGAGACCCTAACAACCATGTGCATCATTTTCAAGCAAAAAAACCCTTTGAAAACCCTAAAGGGGATGGCATGGCACCATAATTGGGTGGCCCTTGTGGTGGATTATAGGATGTTATAGGCCGTATAGGTCTGATGTTTACTAGTTCTGGCCTAATAGGATGAGGAGCCATGACAAACGTGGTAGAATAGTCCTAGCCTAATAGGACTGAGAGCCGACACATGTGGTGGGCTCGGGTGTATTGGCCGCACTAGTATGGGCCTTTGCATACTGGCCGCACTGATATGGGCCTTTGCATGGGCTATTCACATTAGGCATTGGCTTGTGGGGAGCAACTCTAGGGGAAGGAATGCCTTTTAGGGCTCCTACCCAAGTTCCCTATAGATTGGGACGAGGGGACATTGGGTGAGGAAGCGTGTTTTCCTTAAAGTCCATATGATCATTTCCCTTACCTTTGAGACTCTGTGGCCAAAATTTGGGTACCTAGGGCTCAGAGGTCATGGCTCTCCCTCATAGAATTGAACATGAGGCCTTGTAGTTCCACAGTCAAGGTGGGCATGGGGTTACTTTTAGGATTATATAATGCAAAAGTTGGAGGAGGATCTTACTACTCTTTAGATACTCTGGTTTGCCTGGCAAAGGGGTTGACAAAGTTGGGGTCATATAAGCCAAACCGTCCCATAAAATTAGAGAATGATTTGAGGCTGTGGTAGCCCTAAGATTCAAGTTTTCTCCATTTTAGCATCAAAGTTCATCGTGTCCTTCAAACTAGAGGACTTCGTGTGTGTGGGATTGTGTATTGAATAAGAGCTTAAGGTCAATATCTCGGATGGAACTTACAGTGCAGCGTTTGATGGGCTAGTTAGGATGTTATTTGAAACGTTATTTTTTGGCTCTAGGTCAATTCCTATCACCCTATCAAACCTCAGGTGCATGTGTTACACAGTCATCCTAGGTGCCCCAATCTCACTATGTCTTTTTGGCCTTAAAGAAGTAGTCATTGCGTTAGCCGTAAACCGCCCTAAAGTAGCAACTTCATGAGTTGTTGCCTTAGCCTTACTGTAGCAGTCACTACATTAGCCTTATAGCAACGACTTCTTAACATGACAGTTCCTTAAAGCAATGACTCTTAACACAGCAGGTGAATTAAAGTGAGAACTAGCAAAGCAGCGATATTGGTAATGCAATGAGTACTTAACATGGCAGGTGGAAGATAGTAGCGACTTCTTAACACAATGGCTTCAAAGTCACTACATTAACCTTAAAGTAGTGGGTTGACTTTTGATGCAATAGTTTGTGAACTGGGTGGGGGTGGTTGGCCAACTAGTAGTCCACTTGTTACTAGTCGTTGCATTATAATGCAGCAACTCAGTCAATCGATGCATTAACCTTAATGCAGTGACTCATAGTCTAGCTATGTCGCTTGCAAATTTTTGGGATTTTGTGCAATTTTTGTGGCCACTAGGGGGTGTTATCCTACCTAATCTACCCAAAAAATCACAAAAAACAACTTGAAAGCGACAAATGGGAGATTTTCAAAGGGGGCAATTGAGAACCCACTCAATACCTCAACCAAATCTGATTTACCTTTATTTTTTAATGTTTTTTTTAGTGAGATTTGACACAACCCACACCTTAGAAATCACCCAAGGTATCTATTCCTATTATTTGAGATGATAAAAAATACTTAAAAACAGGTTCAAATGCATCAAAATCACCATAGGGACAGAAATGAAGTTTTCACTTTTTCCACTTCAAACACACACTTTTTCTAACCTTAGAAAATTAATCTCTCTATCCAAGAATTTTCTATATTAATCTCTCTATCCAAGACTTTTCTATGGTGGGGTGATAAAGGGAGTATGAAAGTTGCTAAAGTAAGGAGGGAAATATGTGTTCTGCCCAACAATGAAGGTCGCCTTGGGCTAGTGAACCCTAAAATGTCAACTGCTAGATTCATGGGCAAATGTCTCCTTAAGTCTTTTGAAAATAAGAGTTCCATATGGTATATTCTTCTTAGGAGAAAGTTGGTGAACACAAAAAAGCAAGGTGCAAAGTTTGGAAAGGATACCTAGAGCTCTTAGCATTGTTTGCAAAAGAAAACTGTATCACTAAAGGGTCAGGGCTGTGGAGGGAGTTTGGAAAGGATGGGAGCTACTTTGACCCTAGATTAGATGGAAGGTGGGTCTACTAGGAAAACGAGAACTTTCACTTAAAAAGATATATTTTGGTTTTCCATTATTTGGAAAAAATCTCCCTTTAGGGATGAGGACTTGAACAATGCCTTGAGACTAAATAAAAAGGGAATCCAATTTTGGGGGATTTGTGGGACAATGGGACTCAAGCTTGAAAGGCAAATTTGTGCTTTCAATAGGAATTTAGACTCAACCATTTTGATGTTATTTTTATCAAGGAAAGGCTAATGGTCCATAGGGAGTCACTTTCTTGGTTCGGTGGCCCACAATTTAACTGTCTTCATGAGTTTCACTGGTTAGGCACTAAAAGACTCCTTCCAGTTCCTAAATTTTTGTCATCCTCTGATCCTATCCAGACTGCTAAATAAAAGATGGTTAAGGCAGGATGGCCAAAAGATTTAGAAGATAGGTTTAATAGAATTTAGGACCCAAAATTTCTAGAAAAATAGTCCTGCTCCTTTGCTCTCATTCTTTGGCTCATTCTTCACAGGGCACTATGGACTAGAACTAGAGTAGTAGCTTTAGGGAAAGGTTTAAACCTTTGCCAATGCTACCTTAGAGATCTTGAGGATGGCTCTCATATGTCCCTGAATTGCAGATCTTCTAAGGTGGTTTGGAACAAAGCCAGATTGTTCTATGGCTTCTTCCCTTTGGATTACACTTTCATTCCTCTTGGCAACCCTCCTCCTAGATTTCAAGGGAATTTGAAATTTTTTATGGGTCAACTTCTTTGGTTAATTCGAGTGCAACAAACTTTGTGTAATTTTAAAGGTAGAGCTATTGATGTTGTTGAGCTCAACATTTTGTAGTTGATGCATGCATGCTCGTAAGTATTACATTAATCAAGTTGATGACCTCATTGTCATTAATCTCAAAAACAATGTTGCTTTGTTCAAGTAAGACAAAATGAGGCCTATTTGGCTGAGGCACTCAGAAAATATGCTATTTGAATTTTGCTCTGACTACCCTAGTGTCAAATGTACATTAATCACAAGCACTTTGCTATTCTCCTTCAATTTCCTTGTTGTCTCGTGGTTGCTACTCTTATGGTTATATTGGTTTCTCTAGTTATACTTTGCTCCTTTTATAGGAGAGGATGTAAATGGTGGATTCTTGTTGTTCCAATAATATAATATAACCCTTTTTCTTTGCAAAAAATAAAAAAAAGGTTACTTATAGCTAGAAGTTCATAGAAGTGTACAACAAATACCCCAAAATGTGAAGGTCATATAGAGCCTTCCCTAGTTGAAACCCATAAAGCGAGAAAAGATTCTAGTGTTTCTACCTTTGCCTCCATGGAACCTCTTCCCTTGGCTAAAAATGCATGGTCTTGACTCTTGGAATCATTGTTGACACCTCTTTTTGTGTGTTCCCTCATGAACATATTTGGCATGAGCTCGTGCATCTCTTGTGACCATTATAGCCATAGAGTAATCATAGTCCTTTTCTAGTCCATTGAGGTCGATCTGGACTAGTCATTTTGACTTGATATCTTAATTGATTTTGATAATGACTTCACCAATGTTCTTCAATCTAACTAGGTAGTCTTGTCCTATCTTAGTTTGTAGCTTCAAAGTAGTATTCAGTTTCCGAATAGAATAACCTTGGGCATGTTGTTTGCATTAAAATGGCTTTTAAAATCCTTCCATGCATTCATGGTAGATATCTTACCTTTGAAAATGGGCATCATGAGATCTTTACCATGAATCTTAATGTCATCTCAATCAAGTGTATCATTATAGGGTATGTCAAAGCACTAAAGGAATATAGGCTATATGATACAGTCAAGCACAGACTAATCATATCTAAAGGGTTATCATTGATGAAACTTCGTTGTGAATTGACAATCTAGATATCTATAGTTTCAATAATGACTAAGAGCAACTCAAGAGGAGAAGTGGACAGTTACTTCACCAATTGCAACTTAAGAGAGGATGTGAAGGATAAGGTATACAAGATGTACTCGTTTTAAATACTTCCGGTGTATAGTCATAGGTCGAGCACATACTACTTTGATCTTTTTAGATTTTCCCTTTTGCTAGTTGTTGACTTTGCAGAGAACTATACATTCAAAGTGCAGAATGAGGTTCAATCAATGCATTGGCATAATGACCAAGTGACCATCTTGGTTCATATTTGCTATTGGAAGGAGACGAGCGAGATAAAAAAGCAATCCATCTTTTACAATTCAGATGACACCAAGAAAATTCAAAAACTTATCATGTACATGCACCCTATTCAAATTGAGAGGGGATGTTAAGAATAGGTGTAAATTGCACTATTATATAAAGGACTATAACGACATATTATGGACAATCCCCAAGCTTGCTAACCCTAAGGTTAAATGTATATATGTTCCTTATCATCTTCATAATTAACTGTACCATTATGTATCGTGTGCACACCTCTCTCCTCTACTTAACACTAGAGTAGGAGGATGTATAATTTTAATGGACAATCAAGAACTCTTATTGGTGGACTATGTTCTCCCTTTAGCCTTGGGGTAATAGGGTGTATAATCTCTATGGACTATTTTTACATTAGCCTATGATAGTAGGGTGTAGATTATTGAGAGCTTTTCTTGCAACACTTCTAGCAAATGCCTCATTACATCATTTACAAAATGAGTTCCTCTATCACTCATCATTTCTAGAGGGAATTCCAAACCTATAAATGGCATGCTCATAGATGAACTTTGTTATTTTTCTAGCATCTATATTCCTCAATGCCTTTGACTCATCCCACTTGGTCATGTAGTCAGTGGTCAATACTATACATCTGCCTTTTGAATATTGTGGATTTAGGTCTCTCAATAAAGATTTGGGTAAAGATTTTAATAGGAGAAGGTTTCAAGTAAATTTCTCAAAGTAGGAGCACAAAAGATGGAGTCTAAATGTGTCTTATCGAAGAAGGACTACAATGCATTGACAAAGGGAGGTAGATTGGGCCATCACAAGGCCAAGGAGCAAGTAAGGCACTCTTTGATGTAGACTGAGGGTGATGCATCAACAGTCAAATTAGAAATCCTTTGTATGTTCTTGGAAAATAAGAGGATTCGATAGATATGAGCAAGCAACAAGATTCCTTGAAAATTATTTAGAAGATGCATTCTGTAATTTTCCTAAGTAAGAAGAAAATGATTTCTTTAGCAAAATGAAGAGAGATAAATGCCAATGTGGTGTTCAAAGAAGGACATAAGTGAGGTTTCTCTCTTGGTTCAAGGGGAGATAGAGATGTGGAGGGCTTTGCAACCTAGGAGATTGGGAACCAAAATGCAAGAAGAAGAGAGATAAATGCCTATGTGGTGTTCAAAGAAGGACATCAGTGGGGTTTCTCTCTTGGTTCAAGGGGAGATAGAGATGTGTAGGGCTTTGCAACCTAGGAGATTGGGAACCAAAATGCAAGAAGAAGAAGAGAGACTTAGCCAATGGCCACTCTAGTAGATTTACAAACATGCATCAAGGAAATCAATAAAAACAATCTGTACACTACACTTATGATGAGGATGGCTCTCGGGATTATAAGGTTCCCATCTCACAACATGCTCTTTCTAAGAAGCCAGCAACACAATGTAAGCAAGAAAATGACACTAGAGAGGGAAGAACACCTCCTCAATAGGAATCCTCGAGAGAAGATGGCGATGGGTGGTGGTACACCTCACAAGATAGAAGGGATCAAGAACATGACTTTGCAGAGTGATACAGGCTCTAGAGAGAGCATAGAAGATGCATACTATGTCTCCACAATGGCACAGAAGCCCCTTTCTATTACACAAATTAAAAAAAGTAACGTGGAGGGTGTCTTCCACAAATATGGATGCGCAGTTAAGGAAATTGAGAATCTCAAATCTTTCATTCCTCAAGATATTGAAATTGGCAATACGTTCAAAGTATCTTTACCTCCAATCTAGAGAGGCAAAGTAGCTCATCGCACCAGAGTCAAGATGCTTACTTGAATACATTGTTAACACCTTGATTTTAAAAGGCGACTTATATCCTTGAAGAAGACAAATATGGTGTAGGGATTTCCATAGGTTTACTTTCAAAGAAATGCTTGTGAGTCATGTTGCATGGAAAATCAACATAGATAGACATTTCTAAGAGTCTCAAAGTATTGATGTTCCCAAGATCATATATAAGGTTGTCCTTCCACTATAAAAAAAGGCTACTCTAGAAAGACTTGGATATACTTCCTAAAATGGACTTGGAGCATACTCAACATCTTCAAAGACTTCAAAGCCTTGGTTAGTAGTAGATTGGGAAGCACGTCAAGGTCCTATGTTATGATAGTGGAGGAAACTATAAGTCCACAGGAGTTGAATGCCTTTTGCAAGAAGTATGGGATTAGATGGCAGATCACATACATACATACTCCTAAGCAAAATGGAGTCTTTCACTAGCATAAAAACAAATTCATTGAAGAGTTAGCTAGATCAATGCTCAACGACAAGAAAGTTGTAAGGCAGCATTGGCTAGAAGCATGTGAGACCATAATGAATAGGAGACCCATAGCTCTCTTGCAGGACATGATGCTAGAGAGATATTCAATAGAATTAAGCCTCAGTGATGAATATATTGGGGGTCTTTAGCACTCTTGCATATATGCTTATGCTCTTGATGTATTAAGGAACAAGCTTGATGTCATGTCAATACAAGGTATGTAGAAGAATCAAAAGAATACAAGCCTCATTTATAATATTGAATCTAGTCAAGCATAGATTGCTCATATCTAAAGATGTTATCATTGATGAGGTTTCATTGTATAGTGACAATTTGACTACACTTTTAGTAAGAACGATGACTAAGCCATCAATTCCAATGATACAAAGGATTTATTTACCCGCACCATTAGATAGTGCCTCAATAGTGCACTGTCTATGGTGAATAATAGAGTAAATATAAAGAGGTGGTCTTTGACATAGTGGACACAGCCCAACTACCATGTTCATCTTGGGTGGTCTTTGACATAGTGGACACAACCTAGCTACCACATTCATCTTGACATCCTAGAGAATTCCACAATAAATCTCAGAAGATCTAGTTGTGGCCGAAAGGAAACTTAAAAGTGGATATATAGGAGCAACTTTGCATTCATAGCCAAAGTGTTTTAAAAAACCAACCTCATTCCAAGAAGCCATGCAATTTCCAAATTGGTAGCATGCGATGGATGAGAGTACAATGCTCTTCTCTAAAATCAATCTTGGACTTTCATAGCCGATCTCCCTATAGAGAAAAAACCCAGAAGTTACAAATGGGTTTACAAGGTCAAGCTCAACTTAGATGGAGAAGTGGACAGGTACTTCACCAATTGCAACTTAAGAGGGGGATGTGAGGGATAAGTTGTACAAGATATGCTCATTGTAGAGACTTTTGCTATATAGTCATAGGGTGAGCACATACTACTCTATCATTTTTTAGCTTTTCCCTTTTTCGGTTTTGGTTGCTATCATATGCACCAAGAAAATCCAAAAACATATCATGTACATGCACCCTATTCAAATTAAGAGGGGAGGTTAAGATAGCATCAATTGCACTATTCTATAACAAACTATAAGGGCATAGGGACAATCCCTAACCCTGACCCGAAGGGGTAAAGGTGTATAATTCTTCATCATGTTCATAATGCATTAGGTTACCATTACATATCATGTGCACTCCTCTCTCCCCTACTTCCTCAAGCACTAGGACAAGAGGTTGCAAGCATGCATATAAGTATCTATTTATGTATGTACTGTAATGTCAACCATTGACCTATGCTAAACTAATGGAACTTAAGCTTAGTTCAATAGCGTACATATGTATAGTTAGCAACAATGCTATTTTTCTGCCTCACATACTGGACCTACATTTGGCTAATGGGAATTAACCCTAATTGCTCATATATTCCATTTCTTGCCCTACTTCCATAGTGTACGATTAGCAAGTTCTATTTTTATTTCTCCCATGCTCTTGAACATGCACCTTTCTTCTCAAACTCTCTTCCTTCCATCAACAAAAGAAGGACATATTAAAATGCATAAGCCTCAATTTTGAACTACTTTATACATCCGTTTAATAGGGAGAAGATTTGCTTTATACATGGGGTCCTCTCATTTGAGTGGGATGCACGTGGTTCCTTATAACTTACAATTGAATAACCTATGAAATGTCTAATGCACGATGCATAATTAAAAATCCATGTACCCAATCTTGCCAAAAACAAATGCGAGATGTTGGTTTTCTCAAAGCTCTTGCTTTTATAAAGCTAATCGTGATTGTTATGTTCTTATATGGCGCTTTTATTGGGATGATGCTACATTTTTAATCTTAGGTTGGAAGATGTCTAGGTGGAAAAGCAATTTTGATATTGTTTCCATGCTTAGGTAATATGTTACAAAAAGAGTACAACTGTAAACTGCATGTGGCGTAGAAGGCAAGTGTTACATATAAAATTCCATCTTCTATGCATGTACCTACTCACGTATGGCATATGGATGTGACCAATGATTGAGATGTAACCCCTAGTATATACCCTCACTTGCGCGTGGTCCATGCCATACCTCTTTTTATGTGAACTTCCTTAAAGGATAGTTTGAGTGCAAGGCGTTTGGCCTTTACTTCCTCTTTCTTGCTAGATGCACATAAAATAAATCGTGCCCTATTCGTTTTCCCGCACAACCACTTTAGTTCAATAAATGATGTCCTTGGGATTCATGCTAAGATGGCTTGCACTTGCTCAAACCATGGAAAAGTGTTCCAAAGTGGCAACAACTCAATGGAACCAAAAGACATTGATTTTAGAGCAGATATGGCTGTGAGCCAAATGGCATATTAACCTTTAGAGAAACATGAGTGCTCTTATAAGAATTGGCAATGCATATGATAAAGAAGGGCAGAGTAAGTACATTGCACGTTAACGTCTATGGCCACTTGCACGAGCACATGATCTCATGGTATTTGTGTGATTTTTCTCGGCTTTGTTGCCACAATTTTGATGATCCCCATTGTTTCTATGATTCAATAAAACTTAAACTTAGATCAAGGAATGGATGTGCAATTGTTGTCCCACATGGGCTCTATTTGTTTAGATTGAAATGAATATCAACATGTACTTAGAATTGTGTACGTCGATGTTAAAGCATGAGTCAAAAAGAAGGTCTATTAATCACAAGATGGACAATCCAAAATCAACCATTTATTTGAACTTCAGAATCAACATCTATCAACATGTACTTTAGAATTGTGTACGTCGATGTTAAAGCATGAGTGGAAAAGAACGTCTATTAATCACAAGGTCCATGGACAATCCAAAATCAACCATTTATTCGAACTTCAAAATCAACATCTAGCATGGTAGTTGCCCATGGCCTTATAGACGTACATTTTTTAATGCTGCTTTTGGAGCATGCACTAGACTAATGCATATTGATATTTCATTCACCTCATGTTGCTAAGTCATATTTTGGCTTGTTAATTTTGCAACATTTAAGCCAATGCTAATTTGAGTGAGGTAAGAGAGCCTCCCCACGCCAACGTTGGCGCTAGGGAGGGCTGCCCAGTGAGTAGCCTTAAGGTTTAAGGTCTGAGCGTCCCCCTGTGTCAATAGCACTTGATGCCGTGAATAAAATATTGGAAGTCCACCGGTTGCACCGGATGAAGAGTTTGGATTGTCCAAGAAACTGGTATATAAAAGTGCCTTCAATGCAACCTTCACACCGTTTCTTCTAGTCCAGTAGCCCAAGGCTGGACTGGAGATGGAGATTTTGGGAAGGCTGGCCTGGCAGTCAAATGCTGAGTGCAGCAGCATCCAACCTCATGGGGACCTTGGTATAGCCCTGCTAGCTCATGCGAGGAGGTGCTCTAACGACGTAGTTCTAGTTTCTCTACCCCTCACTCTCTCTCTCTCTCTCTCTCTCTCTCTCTCTCACACACACACACACACACACACACACAAAATCCGTGCTATCAGCACAATTATCTGTTTGCTCTCTCTCTCGCTCACTCACACACACACACACACACTTTTTTGCTAATTAAAACCAGAGCCAATGTGACCTGAGCAGCCGTCTCTCTCTCTTGTTCTCTCTCTTCGTCTTGTCTCTCTAGTTAGTCTCGACTCTCGATCCTTCAGTTATTAAAGGCAGTGACAGGCAGGTGAGGCCGAAAGTTGGATTATCTGGTGGGACAACGAAAACAAGATGGCAGTGCAGTTGAGATGCGGCACTTGCATTGCATCCGTGAATCAATTGTTTACGCGACATTGGGCTGTTGAACGCCGGTAAAAGCGACCTGTGGCGGTGGCGGTGGCGGTGGCGGTGGCTGAGGGCAGGGTGTGTGTGTGTGGGTCACAGTTGGTGGGGTGTAAGTTGGATCACACTGGACCAGCCGGATATGTAAGAATAATAAAATGAAGAACCATCCTGGTCCTTCCTGGACTCTCATCCATGACCGGAGAGATTTGAGAGTACAGATTGTGTACAGCAACGATTACAGTTTTATACCAATAATATGGCATGGTTTACCGATAGAGAGGACGAAAGAATTGGCACGCCTTACGGACAGCAAGTAAGCAAAATCGTGACGAGTACTTATGAGAATTAAGAATCAAAGATAACGTGGGATGTACGAGGGAGGCGTTTCAAAGCTGCACGGGGTTCAATGGAGAAGAAATGAGTCATAAAAGATGTATATTATTGTGATCGTTTTGGATTCATCAGGAGGTTGGCAATGGGCGTGGGAGTTTGAACTTTTGAAGCTGTCTGAAGGCGTGTGTGTGTGCATTTGGGTTTGCTCATGTGACGATTGTTGGGGCGAGTGACGGAGAGCTTTTATTATCGGTTTGATATAAACTATAATGGCGCTCAAAACTTTTCAATAGGTGTTACAGTTTTTGTGGTGGTGTGATGCCAGGCTTGTGGGTGGAACAAAATCTTGTCTAAGCATATATAGTTCTTAGGGGAAACATAATGTCTTTACATGTCTTTTCCAAATGTTCTTTGGGACTCTTTAGGGTATGTGCACACCCAACCAATTGTGTACAGCTAGCACCACATCAATTAGGGCCATGCACTTTTGTAAGAGGGCCCATTTATGCACCGTTAGGTGCGCAAATTGGCACCACAGTTTGGCGAGGTGGCCAATCCAAGGGGGCATTTTGTCACATGTGGTTCTTGTAGTCTATGGCTAGTGCAGGGTGTACAGAGGGCGGCAAACTTGTACAATCTAGCAGTCGCCCATTAGCAAGTCCATCGTAGAGCAGCTCGAGAAAAAAACCACGGGAACCTCTGCTGATTGCCATTATGAGGGGCCTCTAGTGTGCAGCCAATGCATAATCTAGTTGCACACTAAGTGGCGTGTGTGCACAACCGCCAGCCTAGGCAAGGTTGGGAGTTCCAGCTACCACCATGTACATGAAACTGTAGTTGTAGCATCTGGTAAAACGTCACATTGGCATATTCACATCTTCTAGACCTTGCACGTGGCCCCTGACACCACTAGTTCATCCTTGAGCCTTACCATTCAAACTCTAATTTTGACCTACCAATCAAAACCTTAATTTTGACTTTAGCCTATAGGCTATGTGCACACCACCCAAAAGCCAAAAAGAACGTAAAATGTAACAGGCATATATATGGTTTTTCCATCCCTTGGAGTCCTCCCTCACAAAAAAGTCATGAGGGATTTCCCTCCTCCATTTCACAAGTAGAGTCTAGATATTATGTGCCATTACAAATGGTAACATAATGGGTCTCCTGTCTATATATGTGATTTACACAAGTAGACATAAAGGTAGTATGCCTATTTTTTAAAGGTAGCTAGTAGCTACCAACAAAACTTGATGGAACTAGCCCTTGTTATTGATGGATAATGATAAGGCCATGTGCCAAGGTTGAAATGCAAGTATTATGTTACTAGCAACCAATTGTACACTTGAAAAAACACGAACATGATTGGCAACCTTCAAGTTGGTCTTTTAGACTCTTCCTTGCAAACTTCCCATGAGTTGACTTGCAAGGGCTTTGGTAACCTTTCTTTATGTACACACCTAAAACTCATGGGGTGTTGGGACTTGGTAACATTATAAAATAGATTGGTGGATGGATCCACACTCCTATTACTCGGGTATCACATGAAATACAAATTGATTCCTGTGTACGATATGTTACCGACTTCGCTTCCAGTTCATCCACATAAGCACTCAGTAATTGGATGGCTCCACATCGATCACTCCTACTATCCCATGGGTTGTAAGCTCTAAGAGAGGTATCATTGCCCTCTCTTAGGGGTGTCTAATCCACAAAATGCCAAGGAATGGGACAAGTTCATAAAATAATTATCACAAAGAATGGAAAAAGGAAGGTTGCAATTTTTGGTCCTCCATGTTATCTGTGGCCACCATCTCAATAGTTACATTGATAAAAATCCTAGTCCCACCATTGTGTAAGCAGTGGATACATGAGCTTTTTCGATGGCTCGCATGTTTGAGTAATATGGGTGGGTCATTGTGAAAAGTGGAGGATCTTTGGTGCATCACTTTGGGTCATCAATGCAAGCTTGTGGAGGACATAGTATATAGTTGATTGTTGCAATACCACAAGTAGGTGAGTGAGGAAAACAAAACGAGGCCCTTGTACATGTACATGAATTTGCTAGAAACATCTCTAAAAGCATGTGCCACATTGCACTTAGCTAGAGTATGAGGGGTCAACACGCTCTCCTTCACCATGCCTATTGCCTTAATGCCAAGAAGATACTATGCCTAGTCGATAAATTCCTAGTCGCCAGTTGAAGCTCCTTGGTAACTTGCAATCTCATCCATCTGGTGACGTGCATTCGCAAGTGTGTTCCTCCAAGGGTCCTCAAATGTGCTACAATCATCTATCACTACAAGCCCCTTCCAAAGTGCTATTTTCTTGTAGAAAATTGATTGTGTGTTAAGAGCAAAGAGTTCAACTGGTAGGAAGAACTCTAGTTTTTCCAACAGCTACTCTAGGGGAGCACGCCTTGGTACACAATTTCTGGTGTCTCTAGCAACATCATGTGCTTGCAAGAGCCCTCTAGTTTCATCATTTTTATCTCACTCAGTCAATGATCCCACTTGGAGGAACCTATTTGATAAGTGCTATCCAACTTGTAGAAATTCCATTGTGCCTTCAAAGCCACCTCCATAGAGCATTTGACTAGAAGGAGAATTGTGATCGTACAAATACCTTATATTGGAGAAATAAGCATTAGTGCACAAGATATGGGATGTTCCATGTCAAGCATATAGACAACGATCCTTACAATGAATGCCTATCCCACCTCATGCAAATATGAAGAGTGTCGCAACGGGTCATGGTGGCAATAAGAAACAAGGTGCACATTTGAGAGGAACATACTACTAAGTGGTAGCATTGGAGCATAGCCCCTCTTAGAGTTAATGCCCACGGGAAGGAGAATGCACAATTAATGTGATTGAGATGGCTTGACCTTTTCGGTCATGTAGACTAATTGCCCAACTCGTTGGATTTTAGAGCTAGATAGCACCATCCAAAGTCATAGTACCATTTTACGCACCAAATCACTTTGAAGTCGATCACTTTGCTCTTATTTCATCTTATGGCAACCTTTTTTGTTCTTGTGTGAAGTGGCTCTTAGACTAGCCACATCCATGATCGCATAGATGGTGAAGAGTTGCATGGTGATTGGAAGGCTTGGCCACATTTGCCTTTCGAATAGGGGTGGCATCGTGCTTCATCATGGATATCGATTCTCAAGATAATGGCTCTCTATTGCAACTTGCAATGGAGGGGCTATAAGTGGCCCTCCATTGTCCCTCCATTCCTACTACTAGTGGGGAACTTGTGTTGTGGGGCAGGAACAAGAAAAGATTCTAGATGCCTTCACCAATCGCCTTCTTGGACATGACCTGCTTGTGACATAATTTTTCCCATCTCGAGGGCGGGAAAAACACCATGCACAAAATTTTTAGCCCAATCACAAAGACTACAAAGTCCTCTAGCTTTTCCCTATTGTTCTAAATCAAGGGAAAATTGGCTTAGTACCCTCTACTTCCATTATAATCTATCCACATTTGTATGATGGGTTCTTTCAGCTACAGTTCATAGCCATTAGTCACACTCTCCTGTCATGCTATTTTAGGAAATTTGTTTCTTCCCATTTACAAAAGCCAACTTGGTTCCAATATGTTTCTCATGGTAGATTTGTTTCAAACTTTTGCCTTTCTCAGCTTTGTAGATGGCATTGCAGGCTCTAATTGCTAAGATATGGATGCCGTAAAGCATAGGCTAACAGAGGAGTTATTTCGATTGTTCAATTGTAGAATTGTTCTACTCGAAGATTACTTTTGAAAGTCACCCTTGATCAGGCATTTTTTAGAAGAAGAACATGTGCCTATCGAGTCTCTGTCACATAGAATCAAGGAGGTTATCATCCTAAGTCCTCAAGGAGCTACAAACATCATTGTATAGTGACCTACAACACCGGCCTATATCAACGATTTTGATGGTGAAGGAATTGCACACAGCTTGAAGAATACGTGACCCAATAGAATTTGGAGGCGATGATCCAAGGTTTGAAGAAATAGTCCCCTCCAAAGCTTTGAGAGCTTCTTGAGGTAGTTTCTAAGGGAGCCATGAGCTTCCAACCGAGTTTTTAACATGTGCAGGCATGCAAGCGCTTGGCACAATACATTTTACTTTTTTCTTCACTTGCGCAAAATGCATATAGACTTCTCAATTGAAGGCAACTGGGGCATCTGTTCCAAAAAAAAGCGAGTGCCTCCTTAAGCTAAGCATCTCTCGGCCACACTCGTCCCACCATTCTACGGCCTTCAGAGTTTGGGCACTCCTGTGTAGGCTCCTTCTAGAATCTTCAACCCACCTTAAATTGTGTGAGCCATATATCCATCGCCACTTGTATATTTTAAATCAGAAGACCTTGGGTTCGTCTATTATAGAGCAGAGATCCACTCTTTTGCTGTCCCTTGCTCTACGAAGGTTGGTAACTTGTGTTCTTAGATTCTCAAGCAAAAAGTCTGCAATGGCTTCACCTAACGCTTCTGTGGGGATCTAGGGAGGCAGTGGAGCAGTGGTGAAGGATTCTTCACTATGTTTTACTCAAATTATGTCAAAAACTTCATGTTCAAGTACTTCCAGGATGGACCATGAGTACCAACAATCGTCCAACAATTGGTTTTTTGCAAGTCGCGTTTGAAAGGAGTACTTCATAGTTGCCTCGCTTGTTTACAAAATCTTGTCTAATATGGGTGACATGGTAATCGCCAGACCTTTTATGTCGACACACATGAGGCCTCAAGCCTTTCACTAAAGTGATATAGTTTTGGTGGAAAGGTAATGTTCCAAATGGCCTGCTTGATTGAAAAATGCCAAACATTTCAACTCCAAATGACATCTAAACGTTATCAATTCGAGAAGATGGAATTCCCAATCCTCTCAAACGTCCATCCTCTCACCATCTACACTTGTCCACTATTGGTTCCTCCATGTTGCCACACATCCTCTCTTTGTTTTCACTTTGTGCATGGGTAATAGGTATTAGATTCTACATCTTTTTCAAACTTCGCATGAAGATTGTAAGTTTTATCTTTATTGAATGCACATTCAGAAACTAGACTATAGGAAATAGGAGTATATGTGAGACTTCAATTCTTGCTTTTTGTACACTGTGAGCTTTGGCATTGTAGCCTCTTAAAAATGTATTGCAAATGTGCAAGGATGGTAGGCAAAGTACTTGATGGAAGGAAATAGGAAAGGCCCTTGGAGTCACAATGATCTATGGCAAAAAAGGCAAGTTTAAGTTACAACATTTTTTCCACTTGTGTTTGAAAACTTGTTGCCAGTTCCATGAATTTACCCATTTCGGCTGTTGAAGCAAAGTCCTTGTTGTTGCATTTAGTGCTCTTTGTGAAGATTGTAAAAAGGTCGTGTAGTTTGTGGTGGATGAAATTGCTAAAAGAGAAGAGAGGAGACAGGGCCAAAAAAAGGTAAGGTTGGAAAGGTGTGTGTATGTGTGTTGTGATGAAAAACTGAGGTCTAATGTTTTTTATTTTTTGCAATAAAATTGCCAAAATTTTATTAACAGAAAGGTAAAAAACTGTACAAAGAAAAAGAAATCCGCTAGCCTTTGCGTAGAAAGGCAAAAGCAACTATTCCCAAAACTTGCTCACCATCTTTAAAGCCTCACTTCTCCTTCCAAAAAACAGGGCTGTTCTCTTGAAGTCCATCATGAAATCCTCAACTAGCAATCTTGCAAACGGGTGTCGTGTTAAAAACCATCTTGTTTCTAAGAGGGCCAAATATTCATAATGACTAAACTCCTCATCGGCTGCCATAAAGCATCATTCATTCCATTCTTGTCTCCCAGCAACGCAACCTTCCATCTGAGATTAAAGGAAACTTGAATAGATCTAAATCTTGACACCACTCCTCTTCATAAGTCACGAACTAGTAAACACTCCCCAAGTAAATGGTAATGCGTTTCCCTGTGTTTATTGTAGTACAAGTATAAGGGGAAACCGTCAGATTCCAATTGGAGAACCTGGCTCTGACAGGCAGCTTACCCACCAACACCCTCCACAACATCAAATTGCTTTTAAAGGAGGGGGTAACCTTCCATACTCTCAGTAGTCTCATGGCTCAAATGCCAAGCCTATCCAATGGGGCAGCACTTCGCCATTGGTCCCATGCCACTATAGAGCTCTACACACTGTCATCTCCTCATTAAAATCTTTTAAACTCAGTTTTGTAAACGGCTTGCCCGTTTTCCATAGAAAGCCTCTATATAGAAAGTACACTCTTTAAAGATGGGGCTAGGAGGCCAATCATCTGTGATCCTCTCCAAGAGAGATCCGACTACTTCACACTCAGAATTAGACAAAGCATAGGTTCACTTAATACTGCATAGATCTAGCCATTTGTGTCCCCCGGATCCCATACCTCTCTAAAAGTTCTCAGCCCCTTTAAACAATCGTGCCTCCATTTTGGGATGAGTAGCAATCAGGGCAGGCCCTTCATTAAAAGCATAATCCGAAAGCTAGATGGACCTTCCCAGCGAGGCATCTCCATGTAAGGTCATGAGGCCTGCCCAACTGCACCCTTTAACTTTGCTCTTCCAAATCTGTATCATAAAACTTCATTTTTGGTTTTCATTTGCAGTAAACCCGAAACCCCACATTGTTTGGGTGACACAGCTAGATTCCAATTGAAGGCATGCCATCTTTCCTCCCAAACGAGACTATCTACCTTTCTGAGACAAGCATTGGAAAAAGGCAATATGGACAATACATAAACCATCAATGACTTCATCACATGCTTAGCCACTGTGATCCTACCTGCTAGGGAGAGCACTTTCTGATGCCATCTGTCAAGCTTACCTTTGATTCTTTGGAGAGCCCACTCAAACTTACTCTTAAGGGAAACCCCAACTCCCAATGGACAGCCTAGATATCTTTCGCTCTGAGGAATCCAATTGAGTTGGAAATTGGTTGATCACTCTGGCTTACCATCCCAAGAAAGCCACACACTAGTAGACTTATCACTATTAACTTTGGAATCGAATAGAGTAGCAAATTCATCAATTATTCCCATGAATCTGTGGACATTCTCCTCATTCCCTGCCAGGAAACTAGTATTGTCGTCTGCAAAGAACTGTGAGCAAAAAGCCGACCTATCTGGTAACTATATACCCTTGAGGCTACCTGAGCTCAAGTGAGAGTCAATGTGACAGAGCTTGCAAAGAGAAGTGGTGCCAAGGGGCACCCTTGTCTTATAGATCTATGAAGGGGAAAAGTTTGATAGTGATATCCATTGACAGAAACTATCGATTGCGCATTAGTAAACATCTTAATGAGTCTACAGAAACCGGATCCAAACCTGAGGGCATCCATCATTTTTAGAACAAAATCCCAATTGATCCTGTCATAAACCTTTTCCAGGTCGAGGTTAAGCATAAGAATCCGATCATTCTGCGTTAACGCCGCATAGTCCATAGCCAGCAAGGCGTTGAGGATGGCCTCATGAATGTTTCTTCCCATCACAAACCCGAACTGGTTTGGGTGAATTAGCCTCCCCAAAATAAACTTGATCCTTTTGGCCAACAACTTAACAACCACCTTGTAAAACGAATTCAACATTGAAAGCGGTCTCCATTGGCTGGGATTCATCCTATTATAGCTCTTCGGGTTTAATTTTATGTCTCTCGTGTTTATCTTTTGTGTCATCCCACCTTTCTGAACACATTAGTTTATCAACAAGAGCATCTCACCTTTGCAAGTCTCCCAATAATGCTGGAAGAATTCAATCGGCATCCCATCAGGCCCCGAGACCTTGTCTTTCACCATTTGCATAACAGTGAATTTGACTTTTGCTTCCAAGAAGGGTCTTTGCATCATCAAAGCCTCATGGGGGCGGACTTTCTTGCCCATTCAATTAACATTAAACTCAAGTTTAATGTTAAGTGAAGGGTAATTTTTGAAAATTAACCTTTAAATTTGGAAATAAGAGTCATATTTTTGCTTGAAACTTGGAAGATTTCAAAAAAAACCTTTAAAAATTTCACCTTAAGGGTTCTTAAGTCATAAATGTGAACATTTGCATTGTGGAATGTCATTTCCAAATTACCTAGTGGCATGGAAAGTGCGTAGTGTTGTTGTATAGCTTATTGCTGCTTTAATCTTCTTTTCCTTTTACTCTTATTTTCCATGAAAAAGAACATTGGCAAAGAGAGAGAGAGAGAGAGAGAGAGAGAGAGAGAGAATTGAGCTTTAATGTGAGGTGAATGGCAAATTTTGGAGAGTAACCTTTAAATTTGAAAATAGAAGCTTTTAAAACCTCTAAAATCCGAAGGCATTCTAGACTCTAGTTATATTTTTTTTGCTGAGAACTTGCAAAATTGGGAGGTTTTAAAACCTTCAAAATTGCCTTCAAATTTTGGAAGTTTTAAAACCTCGAAACGTTAAAGGCATTTTAGATATATATTTGCTTTTTTCAAGGCCCGTTAGTTAGATTTGAAGGCACAAGATTTTAATAAAATGTTGAACACTTATAGTTATCGTCTCAGGGGCCCAGAGCAAGCCCAGCGCGTGCTCCCTGTTGTCGTGTTCCAAAGTCCTCTTTAATGTTAGTTATATGTGAAGGCATGATAGTTATATGTTAAATGTGAAGGCATGTTAGTTATATTGCAAGGGACGTCAATATTAGTTATATGTGAAGGCATGTTAGGTATATGGTAAGGCATCGAGTTATATATTTTGCTGAGAAAATAGCAAGGTTTCAAATAAAATGTTGAGCAGGAGGGGAGAGGAGGGCCCAGAAATCGAAGCGGAGGCTTATCGTCGAAAGGGCCGAGAGCTGGTAATGATGATGATGACGATGATGATGATGATGATGATGATGATGATGAAGAAAACATGATGAACATCATATTGCTGTTTGGTCGTCGTCTTCAATTGTGTCTGAGGACTCTCAACTGCCCTCCTCTCTTCCATCATCTCAACTTTCATCTTTAAACAAGCGCAGACACACACACACCCACACACACACTCACGGTTGACGGAACACAGGCACAACAGGCAGATGAGCTCTCTCATCATCCATCACTGCCTCCTCTCCTAGCCTCATCCGCCTCTTTATCACCTTTCTTCTCCCTCCATTGTTTGATTCAGAGCGGCCGCCGCAGCACCAAACGCCGGATATTCAGAGCTCCTGCACCAGCCCTCGGCCCGTTGCTACCTCACCCCCAGCTCCACTCTCATGCATCATCACCTTCAGATAGGGACTCCTGCCGCAGCGACGCACCGCTGCTCACTCAGCCATCGCTCAAGCAGTCCAAGCTCGGCACAGGCAAGACTCTCTGCTGCATCATCACCACCTCTGTCCATCAATGGCCCCATGATCTTTTCCCTTCATCCATCCTTCTTCTCGCCATTGCTCCGCAGCTCATCCCGTACGGCTGTCCTTGCTCATCCGTCCCATCATTCCCCTTCCTGTACTGTGCGGAACGATACAGCCAGGCTTCTTCCTTCTCGCCTTTTGTCCCCGTTCGTCGGTTCGGCTTAACCTCTCCTGTACCGCAAAGTCCAGCTGTTTCACAAGCCTTTCAGTGGTACGCTTCGGCACAGGAAACGTTGTTCTGCCTGCCCTCAAGTGAAACGCTGTTGCTGTGCTTTGTCGTTATCTATTATTGTTGCTTGCCGCAGAATTCATTGTAACACCTTGCCTGCGTAGATCTTCGCTGGAGATCTCTCCTCGATCTTCAAAAGGGGCAGAACTCCTTAGTTGCGGAGAGCCGACACCCCAAGCAAGGGTCTTGGAGCAAAATGGCTAAGGAGCTAAACAAGCTTGCTTAAACAACTTATTGTGGAGGATTAGCCCCAGGACATGTTCGGCTCGTTCTGATTCAGAGATTGTGCAGGCACGACTGTAGAAAACCTACGCCTGCCTTGTTTTCTTTCGCAGTTTTCCGAGCGTAGGAGAATGGCCCGCTTTCCGGAGGAGGTCTTGGAACATGTCCTGGCCTTTGTTACCTCTCACAAAGACCGAAATGCGGTTTCCTTGGTTTGCAAAGCATGGTATCGCGTGGAAGCGCTGAGTCGACATCGAGTTTTCATTGGCAACTGCTACTCTGTTTCCCCAGTTTTTCTCACTTGCCGATTCAGGAACCTGAAGTCCCTGACAATAAAGGGGAAGCCCCGATTTTCGGACTTTGGTCTTGTTCCTCCGGAATGGGGAGCTTATGCTGATCCATGGATTGCTCACTTGGCCGAGGCTTATCGGTGGTTTGAAGAGCTACGCTTAAAACGGATGGCGCTGTCAGACGATTGCCTTGCCTTGATTGCTCGGTCGTTTCCAAATTTTCGTACTCTAGTACTGACGAGTTGCGACGGATTCAGCACCAGTGGCTTGGCCCCCATCGCGGCCAATTGTAGGTACTGCTTCTAACTTTCAATTTGGTTTTCCTTGTCTTCTTGATGTTGCATTGGACTGATCAACAGCTGCAATTCGGTATTCACGTTACTATCAGTTTGAAAACAATAGCAGATGGTTTCGTTTTTTATTCTTTAGTGGTACTCCCTTTCTATTACATTGTGCTTGAGTTCAGAATGAGGCCGAGTAGGGGCGGTTTCCGACCTTTTGAAGGACGGCCTGCTGCTAGAAGAAGATTTTAGATAGCCAAATTACCTCTTTAGACGATATGGCTAAGAAGTTTCCATACTTGCTTTCAAGCATGTCAGCACTGTCTGGGTTGTGGATTTGTACATACAGACGTTAGTCTGCTGTCCAGTCACAGTGTGCTAGGGTAGCATTCTCACTCCTAAGTTTTATTGTTGCATTTTATGTCTTGGTTGGCCCCTGGTAGAGGAAGGGTATTGAAGAATGAACTTAGCAGAATGTATGTTTCCGCTCTGACGAGGGATGGTTCACTCTGCATTTCGAGTGCCTCGTATTTTGTTCTCAAACAGAGCCACCGTACGCCAGACTTCCAATCATTTCTTGCAGGTGGTGGGTATTTTGCTTATCTGGCCTTGCCAGGAAGTTAAGCTGGCTGCCCAGTAGTGAGCAATAACCTCTTGGATAACTTTCACGTGCATTGGATTTCTACTTCATCTTTTCTTTCTGGGACGCATGTAAACTGGTTTTTGGGTCGCTAGGAACCTCGTTTAGTCAACCTTCATGTGTACTGCCTATGGTAGTCGTCCTTGCTACCTCAGCTTGTGGCAGGCTGCAGCAGCTTATCGTGTGGGACTGTGAGAGTGATCAAAATATACAGGGAGCTTCATGCTCTTGAAATTTATGCCTGCTTTGCCTAGCTGTCAGAGCTTGTGAGCTGGATGATGTCAGATCTCCTTCTGGCAGGGCTAGTAGCTAAACATGATGTCAGGAGATCAATACTGTTGCCATTGGGGCTAGCTTGCTCTGGCAACTGAGCTAGAGCCCTCGTTTTTACTCCAGATGTCTCCCCATGGAAGGTGGGACTTGTTGGAGCCTCATCCAGGTCCTTCTGCTAGGCATGCAGATATCTTTAAGCTTTATGATTCTTTTAGAGGTGGAGACTGATCCCTCAGAAAGTGCCGAGCACAAGCAGACAATACTGTACCAAATGCCTAGCGCAAATGAATTAGTGGGCTTCCTGGTATGGTCAGAGACTTTACAGATTGTGGTGTGGATAGACCCTATCCAGCATCCCATCTTACGAAAGTTATGGAATCATGCCCTCAAAACTAGTGCAGAATTTATTGCATGAAACAGCTAATAAATGGTCCTTCTGCATAAATTATCCCATGTTTGTCTAATATCATATGCATAAATCATCGGATAAGGCTTTCTTTACCTATGAGTCCATATGCATATGAATCCTGATTGCAATTCATAATCGGCAGGTTTTTGTTCAGGAAGGACTCAGTAGCCTTCAATTAGAGGAAAAAAAATAAATTCCATGGCGGCCTATTCTAGTTAAAAGAACTGATTTTTTTTTTGCTCTAATAGAGGGCTACATCATGACAGCATACACACTCAAATGCGCAAAGAAATGCCAAATTAATACCTAGAATAGGTTGTGCCAGTGCGGCCTATTCTAGATAAAAAAATTTGGCATTTCTTTGTGCATTTGTGTGTGTGTTCTTGAAGGACTTAGGGCCTTAGCACATGGATGGGGCTAGCATGGGTTTAGGATGGGAATATTTTTGTCATCATTACTCCCATCCTACACCAAGTGGTCTAGGATGGATTTAGAATGGGAGTGCCACTTTTTCCCCCATCCTGGACCATGGCCTCTAGACCCTGGCAGCCAGAATGGGTTCCCCTTTTTTAGGGATTCAAAAACATGGAAGGATGACATGTGTCCTTGTCCCCACAAGGTTCCCACCTCTTAAACACATGAAATGATGCCATGTGTCCTCTTCCTCCTAAACCCATACCTAGTTCTTTTTTTGTTAGCACATGGTGGGATGGGAATAGGATAGAAATATGCATGGGAACACTTGGGACCACCTTTTCCCATTCCCATCCTATTTCTTTCCATGTGCTAAGCCCCTTAGTATATCCTTAATTAGAGCAAAAAAGACAACATTTTTAGCTAGAACAGGCTGCAGCGGGCTATTAAAAAGTGATTTTTTGGCTCTTATTGCTAGAGCTTGTCCCAGGTTTTCATGAAAACCAAATAAAAACAGGGCCTTTCTTTGAACCAAAACAAGCTCATGCTTAGGCTGGGCACTGCCAGCTGGTCTTGCAATCGAATCTCCTGTGTGTCTGCTCTTGGACAGCTGCAGCCTTCTACTTTGCCCTGGCTTTTGGGTCCTCCATAGACGGTGCTAAAAAGGGCTGAAAACCTTCTTGGATTTCACTTGTCTTTCATAAATATTTGTCCTTTCAAAACTGGCTTTTCATAATTTGCACAGAGAGAGAGAGAGAGAGAGAGAGAGTGTGTGTCTGTACATGTATGTTGTAACTAAGTCGATTCTTGTTTTCCTCCTAGAGAGAGAAAAAAGAAAGAGTTTATTAATGTCCACTGGAGACCTAAAAAGGTCTATGGGACAAAAGAGACCTGCTTATACATCAGTACAGAGAGGGCCATAGGCAACCTCCCTGGGAGTATCATCAGCTTCCTCCAAAAAAACAAAACACATAGAACATAAAACATAAAAGGAACTAAGTACTAGGCTATGGAGTGGCCATTACATCAGTTTAAGACTGAGGGTCTTTAGATTTTGTCGTAAATTCTCTAATCACTGCAAGACCGTCACGATATACTGCCCATTTTTCCTGCTTCCCTGGCTGCCCGAACCTTAGCAAGCTCGGTAGCTTTGTTCTTCAGTTGGGTCTTTACATGTATGTTTTAACTAAGTCGATTCATGTTTTCCTCCTATTTTGTTCTCTCTCGTCCTTTGGTTCGTTGGTTTGGCTCGCTAAAATGTGTGTTTGGGGGGGGGGAGAGAGAGAGAGAGAGAGAGAGAGAGAGAGAGAGAGAGAGAGAGAGGTCCTCCAAGGAATGAACTGGACAGGGGGGATCGGATCCTCCTGTCAGGAGGTATTATTGAAGGTGGAGGCTGATGGCTGAGTGTGCCAGAGCTCCCTATAGGGAGCCATGTGTCACAGGTTGGTTGGGCTCAGCTCAAGAACCCCCCTGGCTACCGTCGTATAGAGAGGAGAGAACCTATGAGTCTATATAAGAGCTGCATCTGATAAGGGAGGAAAAATACTCATGTCATGCCACGTAGCACATGACTGCTGCTGCCATGTCTAAGAGCTCACGATGTTGAATTTCAAAGCTCAAGACGAGCTGTGAATGGACATTTTGAAGGGCACAATGGTGAGTTTATGAGCTCAGAAGCAACAGCAAATGGGAAGTCCTAAACTTTGTATAGCCTTACACCTGACAGTGATTTAGCTGACAGGTAAGATAGAGATATGTAGACTGGTATAGTTCCATACTTTCCTGTGTTCTAACGAGTCAGGGATCCTCGTAGTGACAGCTGCCATAGCTTGCCCCAGTCCCATCATGAAGAACATGCTCATCAACTGGCACGATGGAGCCATCCCTCCTGCACATGTATCCTGAAGAACATGCCCATCAAAGGGCATGACAGGGCCATCACTCCATCGCTTGCTCTGATACGGTGCCAAAAGCTCCTCATAGGGAGCCACACTTAACTCTGCCCCTCTGTACCTTGATGCATCACATCATATTAGATATATAAAAATGTATTTCACTAACATTACTTGTGCTAGCACTTTACTGGCGAGTTTGTAATTTTCATTCGGAGATCTGAAATTGAGTGTCGTCGAGTAAAAGCGAGGCAAGTCAATTTCCTTGTTTTTTCTGAAATTTGATGTTATCCAATAAATGCAGGCACTTGCAAGATTTGGAGCTGCAGGAATGTGAAGTGGATGACACGGGAGGGCATTGGCTGAGTCGTTTTCCTGATTCCTTTACATCCCTTATTTCTCTCAATATTGCATGTACTTCAAGTGAAGTCAACTTTGAAACCCTTGAGAAACTTGTTGGGAGATGCACCTCACTGAAGAGCCTGAAGTTAAATGATGCAGTATCGTTTGAGCAGCTTGAGCGCATTTTACGGAAAGCTCCACAGCTTACTGATCTTGGCACAGGCTCCTTTTATGCTAAAGAAGCGTCACAGATCAGGTCTTTTGAAAGGGTTATCTCGAATTGCAAGGTGCTACAAAGCATATCTGGTTTTTGGGACGTTGCTTCTATATGTCTTCCATCTCTCTATCCAATTTGTGGCAATCTCACTTCCCTCAATTTGAGCTATGCAATTTCTCTGCGGAGCACAGATATGATAAAGCTTATCGGCAACTGCCACAAGCTACAGCGGCTTTGGGTACGTCGAGCCCTGCTTGGAACCCCTTGTTTATGTTCGTTTTTTGGATTGGATGTTAGGGAAATGCATGTAAGTGCTCTTAGGGAAATTCGATCCTTTGCACTTAGGAATAGAGAGCGTTTTGTTCTTATTAAAACGGTAGCAGAATTATTCGCAAGTCTGCAAAGACAATGTCAATTGTTGCTATACATTTTCAGTGCTGGGCTTTCGTTCGTTAAATGAATAATTAATACAGTATGCTGTAAGCATGGTAGCTTCCCTTTTAGACTCGTCTTGACAGCTTCAATATTGCTTTAGAAAACAGTGCTTTATTCCTAGACGTCACAAAAATTAAACACATTGGTTCAGACAGCTCCAGAAACTTCAAAAACTTTTCCAAACACTTGTAAATCATCGTGAACCCGATTACACATGATGACTACAAGTGCTCATTCTTGTTCCTTTGAATGAAATGTCTGAACTTCTCCTGGCAAGTTTTGGCATTTCAAAAATGGCATGATCTTCACGTTAAGTGCATCGGAAGCTGATTCATTTTTATCTGGTGAAACGCAAAAGATCAAGTAACCAATGAAACTATGTGAAAATGAATTAGCAACACGCTTATCTTCATAGGAAGTGCTTTAAGAGTCTTCAAAGGTTGGCTGCATGTTTTGCGCGTTCTTGTGCATCTTCATTTTCTTTGGTTACCTTTGCAGGGGTGCTTTAACGTATTTAACACTGTGCAGGTGCTCGATTCTGTGGAAGATGAAGGTTTGGAGGCAGTTGCCTCAACTTGTAAGGAGCTTCAAGAGTTGCGAGTGTTCCCCCTGCATGATCAAGGGCACGCCTCTGTTTCAGAGGAGGGGATCGTTTCAATCTCAAGGGGTTGCCCGAAGCTGACATCCATTTTGTATTTTTGTGGACGAATGACAAATGAGGGCCTCACGATCGTGGCAAAGAACTGCTCACAGCTGACTTGTTTTCGTCTCTGCATTTTGGAGCCGGAGATGCCAGACCATCTGACCAAAGAGCCTTTAGATGAAGGTTTCGGAGCAATTGTCAAGTGCTGCAAAAACCTCAAACGGTTTTCTCTTTCTGGTTTGCTCACGGACCGAGTTTTTAGCTACATCGGCATGTATGCCAAGCAAGTGGAGATGCTTTCATTGGCTTTTGCTGGAAAGAGTGACCTTGGCATGCAGAGGATCTTGGAAGGTTGCCCAAAAATGAAAAAGCTGGAGATACGAGACAGCCCTTTTGGGGATTCTGCTCTTCTCTTCGATGTGCAGAAATACGAGTCCATGAGGTCACTTTGGATGTCTTCATGTAGGGTCAGCGTAGATGGTGCTGTATCGCTTGCTAGAGCCATGCCTTCTTTGAACGTGGAAATTATCAAAGATGAAGATGATCAGGATCGAGTAGATAAACTGTATGTTTATCGAACAGTCGCAGGACTACGTCCCGATATGCCTCCCTTTGTTCAGACATGCTAGAATGAATGTAGGCAAACCTTCTCTGCAACTTACGCAACGATGGCGTATCCATGGACTATTGCTGGATGAAGTTATGCAAGGCCACTGTCTTGTTCTGAGACACTATCTTTGTCTTTTGGCTGTGATAAAGACGTTGAAAAGTGTAGTTTGAGCTTCCTCTCTGTTTTCGATTTTTCCTTGATGGGCTTCATACTCTTTGTATATATAGGTCCGAAGAGTATGCTCTTCAGATCCCATAAATTTGAAGGTGATATACCCTGACACGAGCCTCTGCCTCTGTGGAGTTGTGCAGCTTATTTTTCACGTCTCCATTCATTTCCAAAAACTTAAAGAGAATGCTTGGTGTTTCATTTGATACGTCTTGATAGCATAGTATTAATGGTAATGGATGTGGAGCGAGAGAGAGAGAGAGAGAGGGGGCGCGCTCGAGCGAGCTGGCATCCATGAGTAATCAAAGGATGGCCCCAAATGAGTGCCTTGCTGTAGTGTATCGGATTGTGAACTTGCTTAGCATGTCAAAAAGTCATAGAAGGTTCGTGGAAGATTTTTTTTTTAAATTTTTTTTGGGTAGGGGGGGGGGGGCAGGGTGGTACTCCCAGCCTTTTATCTCTAAAAGGGGAAATTCACAGAACCGCTATCACAAAAGAAGAAATCTGATATTAACCCCATAATATGATGGCCTTGTATGTCTGCACGAAGATGTTCTCCACTGAATAATTCTGGCTCAACATCCTGTGCACCCTGGCTGCCTTTACAAACCTTAATGCCAGACCTTTCTCCACTAGCCATTGGCATGATCATCAATGGTCCAAGATAATTGTTTTCGGCCAATCCACTTGCGCTGTTTGGATAGTACTCAAGTTGATTCTGATCAACTGCCAGTAAATTAAATTCGCCTTCGAGTTGATTAAATGTCTTCGAGTCAAATCTCCTATAATCTTATAGATGCTATTCGGAGTGAAACCTTTTGTTAGCATTAACTGCCACTCTATAACTTGGGACGCCCAAATGCTTTCTACTAAGCTGGCATACCCCCTCAGCCCTTTCTTTCCCTTGCATTGAAGAAATGGACTCACTTTCTTCCATGCCATCCCCTTTACTGAAACTCGATCCTTTTAACCTTAATGTCATGAGATAATTTTATATGTAACTCTTTCCACTTACTGGAGTGCCATTTGCTTGGTTGATAAACTGTTTGAATATTACAACCCACAATGCTTACGAGGGACCTTATCAAGATGGTCATTTATGGACCAATGCAACTGCTCTTGCTTGTAAATTTGGAAGGCCCAACCTTTCCCTAATACTTTGGGGTACGCATACCTATCCATGGAATCGAATGAAGCTTTCTATGTCATCCTCTTTCCATGCAAAGCTTTGGAGCTCCTTCTCTAAACCCTCCCAATGTGATTGGAGACATGCAAATGCTTGATAAATAAACTAGAGGCGGGGAGCGCATTTCACAACTTCTTTATTATCACATTTCTCAACAACTTTATTATCACATATTTCTCCAATCTCATAAAGTTATGAATCTAGGTAAACCTTTGAGTCATAGTGTAAGATGCATTGTCAACACCATATCAGAATCCAAGATGCTTAACCATTGAATTATGATCTCTACCCATTGAAAGCAAAGGTTATAATGGACATCCTTGCTTGACTAACCCCCTTAGCTCAAATTGTCCCACCAGAGTCATATCCACTTAATGGGAGCTCTTTGTGAGGCACCTTGAACTACAAGCCTGCTTAGTGGAGAGTGAGTGCTTGCATGCGTGAGGGTTTCCTTCAGGGAATGGGTTCCAATGGAGGGGTGAAGCGGCGGGGGTGTGAGGATTGTGCTAGCGTTCCGTTTGAGGATATCTTGATGAGAAGTGCTTTGATTGAGCTAGGAGAGGTGGTGTGAGTTGTTGGCACGAGCTGTTGCCCTTGGATTTGAAGATCAATTGCATGCAGACAAGATTGAGTGGATAGATTGTGTGTCATTCTATTTTGACGCGATCTAACCACGGGTGGAGAAGCTTGCCATCGAAGAAGTCTACCTCTCACACTAGGGTAGTTGCAGGATGCCCTCGGATTTGAAGATCAATTGGATAGATTGTGTGTCATTCCATTTTGACGCGATCTAACCAGGGGTGGAGAAGCTTGCCATCAAAGAAGTCTACCTCTCATGCTAGGGTAGTTGCAGAAGCTTTTGGCATTTGAATGTGAGATTCCTATGGAGGGTTATGTTGCTCGTTTCATGGGTAAAGGCTTTTTCCTCCTTGGTTGTGTGTCTGCAAATGACGTGCTTGGTAATCCTACATGTATTGGTGTTAGCACGTCACATGACCATGAGTCTCTATTTTATGACTACTTGTCATTCCATTTTGACTCGATTTGACTAGGGGTGGAGAAGCTTGCCATCGGAGAAGTCTACCTCTCACGCTAGGGTAGTTGCAAGAGCTTTTGGCATTCGAATGTGAGATTCCTATGGAGGGTTATGTTGCTCGTTTCATGGGTAAAGGCTTTTTCCTCCTTGGTTGTGTGTTTGAAAACGACGTGCTTGTTGGTAATCCTACATGCATTGGTGTTAGCATGTCACATGATCATGAGTCTTTGTTTTATGACTACGTGTCATTCCATTTTGACGCGATTGAAGAAGCTTGCCATCGGAGAAGTCTACCTCTCACGCTAGGGTAGGTGCAGGAGCTTTTGGCATTTGAATGTGAGATTCCTATGGAGGGTTATGTTGCTCATTTCATGGGTAAAGGCTTTTTCTTCCTTGGTTTTGTGTCTGAAAACGACATGCTTGGTGATCCTACATGTATTGGTGTTAGCACGTCACATGACCATGAGTCTCTATTTTATGACTACGTGTCATTCCATTTTGACACGATTTGACTAGGGGTGGAGAAGGTTGCCATCAGAGAAGTCTACCTCTCACGCTAGGGTAGTTGCAGGAGCTTTTGGCATTCGAATGTGAGATTCCTTTGGAGGGTTATGTTGCTCGTTTCATGGGTAAAGGCTTTTTCCTCCTTGGTTGTGTGTCTGAAAACGATGTGCTTGGCAATTCTACATGTATTGGTGTTAGCACGTCACATGACCATGAGTCTCTGTTTTATGACTACTTTCTTCTACTTTGCTTCTTTTTTCTGTGTGCATCCCATGGAGCAGCCAAGAGAGATGCCTATGCCATCTGAATACCAATTGTTCCAATGAACAATCCCTAGTTGTTTTGGCTGTATGCCAATGTTTCCATGCCTTTTTCATAAAATCACATCAAGGGACCATTACTAAACATTCGAGTGTTGAACATGTATAAAGCTTTGTACACATCTTAATTTGAATAGCTCCATTGCCTTGAAAAGTTCTATTTGCAGTAGGCTTGGATGATACCATTTTTGTGGATTTCGCGCAAGCATATACCTACACGTAGTAATTTATGCATCAATGGGCTGTTATTACATAATGTTGAAGTGTGGAATGGGCATGAATCTTTGCATAGGTTTACAGTTGAGTAGTTTTCATGCCCTTGTAATGTGCATGTCGACTAAATACTATTTGTGTGGTGTGGCATGCAAAACTTGTCATCCTTGCACATGTGGTGCATATATACAGTGAAATTGCATTGGTGGACTCTTACAAATCTTCATGTGTTAGATGGTATAAACTTCGAACTTTAGTAAACACGATTCCCTTTCCAAGTTTAATGTGTATCGGATATCATATGTATGGTTTCACACACGAAATCCCCAAATTTTGCACATGCATGGAAGTTGAGTAAGTTTCATATGCCCTTGCAAAATTTCATGTGGATCAAATACTACTTGTGGATGTGTGCATGTGAAACTCCCAAATATTACATAAGTGTGGTGCGTACATGAAATAAAAAGCACATCATTGAATCTTTACAAATTGTTCAATTGTGGGTGGAGAATATGAAACTTTTCATATGCCTTAATTTGAGTAAGTTTAACATGCAATAAATGCACATCAATGGACTTGGGGGTTTCACTACTAAGAAATCCAATGTATAATGAGCGTTCAAGGGGTATTTAAAAAACTCGTTAGTTAAAATTTAAAATGAACCTCTTCTTTATCGACTATTAAATGGAATTTTTTCAAACTCAATTAAAAAACCACTTATATTAATGTATTTTTGTTAATTTATATCAATTTTTTGAATTGAAAACCCGTGCAACACATGGTATAGTAACATAATTTTAGGCGAACCCCCTCGGGTAGTGGGCACTACCAAATGTTCAAGAGTTGGATGAGCAATTATTATTTTAATTTATTTTCTTGCAAATTTGAATTCTCACATACGTCAAATATTATTTGAGTGGCTAGGCATGCAAAAATCCCTACTTTTGCATATGGGTGTTGTGTAGGTGCAACCTAGCTACATTGGTGGACATTTACCAAATGTTTAATTGTTAGTTGAGTATGAAACTTTGTATAGGTCTTAATTTGAGTAAGTTTCATTCCTTTTCAAACTTTTGTGTGGATATTAAACACATTTTATAAGGGGGTGCAAAACTTTTCTAGTTTTAACATGTATATTAGACACATGCAATAAAGTATGTGTCGATGGACTGCTACACATTGGTTGAGTGTGGGGTGGGTATGACACCATGCAAATGTATTAAGTTGAAAAAGTCTCATTCCCTTACAAATTTTCATGTGGATCTGGTATGGTTTGTCTTGTTGGGCACGTGAAGTTCCTAAATGTTGCACATACATGCTGCGTATGCGCAATAAAATGCTTCAATGGATGAATGTTGAGGTATTGGATAGTATATATTTTCGTAGGTCTTATGCTGATTATTTCATGAGGATCATGTGGATTGCATAGTATTTTTATGGTTTGGCATACAAAATTCCTCAATTTGGCATCCAAAACTCCCCAATTTTTATGGTTTGGCATACAAAGTTTTCCAATTTTGCACATGTGGTGCGTACGTAAATATGCATTAGTGGACCATTACCAAATGTCCAAGATTTGGATGGGTATGAATCTTTGCATAGGTCTCAGTTTAATTAAATTTCATGCCCATGCAAAGTTTTGTATACCATTTGTGTGGATGTGCATGCACAAATCTTCAATTTTGAACATGCATAGTATGTACGTGCAATGTTGGACGTTTACCATCAAATTTTTGATGGGCATGAAACTTTGCTCAAGTCTTAAGAAAGCTCCATGCTCCTAAAAAGTCACATGTAGGGGGTGGGCATGCAAAATTCCTGAAGGTTGCACGCATAGTGCATGCATGCAATAAAATATGCAGTGGTAGACTGTTTGGTCATTGCAGAATAGGGTATAGCAAATCAAAAGTCAATTTTGTGGACATACCACATTGCCTTGGTGGGTGCGATTTAGAATTGAAAAGAAAAGATCACGTCCTTTCTGGGTTTTTTTCTAGCTTGACGATTGTTATAGATGGGTGCATTGGGGGCCGCTTGTATTCAACTAACCGGATGTAATTGTCAAAATTGGCTAGCATTAATGTTCTAAATGCCATGCAGGGCTCCACATGTCACACTATAAGCTTTTAATAGACAAGCTTACAATGAGAGGTGTGTGGCACTTTGCAAGCTCATAGTGGTGTGCAGAGTAGATAGCTAGCCTAGATTGACCATCGTGCTAGATCTTGATGTGATTTAGCATTTAGAGCTTCTTTTTAGATCTATTTTTTTAGGAGCATGCCAATTCACTAGCTCAGATTAACCATCATGTTGGCTCACTTGGAGATATTGGAACTATCTCGAGCTAGTCTATCTTAAAATATCTTAGCATTTAGAGCTATTTCGCAAGCTCATGGCACCACATGCCTAAATTAACCTTTGAATATACAAATACATGCAAAGTAATATCTCCACTGGGATTGTTTAGTATAATCGCATCCACTCCAAGCCTACCTCTTGGTTGACCTAAACGAGACCTGAGCAAGCCTAGTCGAAAATCAGCTTTGGAACATTAATGAAACTATAACAAAACATAGTGCATGTGAAGTTACAACCACCAGGTTGGTCTAGGACAGTGAAATGAACTTTGAGTACAAATAAAAGCAACCATCAACAAGAGCACTAGAATTGACATGCATTGTGTCGACCATGTGTATCATGTGATTGTTGTCAAACTACTTGCATCTTGTCCTCTTTCTATATGTATCCTTCTTGTTTGGAGAAACATTCATGTTATGCATTCCCACATCAATCATGGACATCTTAATTAGCTGGTGGAGTAAAGGAAATCGTCAGTTTGGAGATAGCAAAAAATGGGTAATCAAATGACTGCTGCACAGATTCTATGTAGCTCCATAGGCAAAATAACTATAATGGCATCGATATCATTTGATTTCCCTTTTCGAATCCCCATCTTCAAAGTATTCCCTTGGCTTTATAGGTAATCAATATTTCCATGAGTTGAAGTGGGAAAACATAACAAAAGACTTTCTCCAAATAGATCATCGATGGCATCAAAAGGATTCTTGGGCAAGATTTGCTTTTCAACTTTCCTATCTAGTAGTCTGGTGTTTGAATTAAACCAATCCAATGGAAAATTAAGTTCAGGAACACAAAGAAAACTTATTAAACCATATTGAGTGCTTTACAACTTTGAGTACATTGGAGTATCAAAAGAAAGTTTTAGCCCTAATTTTTAGGATAATCACCACATTAGGTAGTTTGAACACAACTCTATTAACTTTTTTGAAAAACTTACATTTGGAAATTCACAAAAGGAGAATCCAATCCTCCATATACCACTACCTTTAAGGAGGTAGTGCTAATAAACACAGAGTATGTGAAATATATCAACATTCTAATTATCGAGCTTAGTATAGGCTAATACAGTCACATTAATTCCAAGACACCTTGAACAATCATAGTACCCAAACCTACCAAGGAATTTATCTCTCTAGCACAAAGTGTATGGTTTCTCTCTCTCATACAATGTGCAACAACTTTCTCTCTCTAGCACAAAGTGTGGATTTTAGTATTTCTCTTTCTAGAGCATGATTTTACAAGTATGTCTATATATTTTCTAGAGATTTCTTTGGCTATCTTTGCATCAAATCTACCTTCAACCTCAGATTTACAAATGGTACTTTCTACACACTCCAAACACATTGTAATTTCATATTGGTCGCTCTAGACTATGCTTTTGATGATTATTGCCACAGGGTTAACAACTTCCCCGAATTGATTTGATTACCAAGCCTTAGGGTATGGGATGGAAATTTTTTGGGATTCTATTCATGCATTTTTTTAAATTGTGCTAATGTGTGAGCACTCTATACATGAGTAGTGAGGTAGGAATTCTTCCTATGTGCTTATTGTTGGGAACCCTTGTAATGGCTAGGCAATACCCTTGTAATGGCTAGGCAATCTAAAATCCAATACTTCTAAAAGGATAGGCAATACCCAAAACAAGGGCGCTAGGTTAAAACATTTTAGATGTACTTGTAATGGCTATTTGTACGTATAAAATTGAGTGCTAGTGTGATAATCTAATGCTAACTAAAGCACTTTGGCTCACTATTCTGGTGAGAACATTGTAAAGTATTTTGTCGATGGACCCTTTATTACTTGTTAACTTGGGGATAATAAGTTGTGCTTGTTCTATGAACAACCATAAATCCAATCAAAGGTCCTACAACCAATTGGGATGGAACAAGTTTATAATCTATTTGCTTCCATCCACTAGTCCTAGTTTAGGGAGTGTCATTCTTATAATCAAAAGGCAATCATTCCTATAGATAAATTGAGGATAGTATTTGTTTGAAATGCTGTTGTATGTGGCAAGTCATCTTTGACGCCATCTAGCTCTTCTCCTATCATCAATCGTGGGATGTGGCCTATGATGTAGCATTGATCTCCCTATTGCACCACTATTTTGAAATCAAATTTTTATAGTCAGGACCCATCCAGTTATATAGCCTCATAGTACATGGTCAGTTAACTAGATACAACAAGCTTTGATGAGGATTAGTGTAAAATACAAGTTAATGTCCAATAGATAATGTTTGAATTTCTTCAAGTTGTGGACCGTTACTAGGGTTTCTCTTTTTGTGGTGGTACAACTCAACATTGCATCATTTAGTTGCTTGTTTGCAAAGTATACTAGGTATTCTTTGTTTTATTTTCCAAGTTGGCATAATACACTCCCTACTACATAGTGAACCATTGATATGTACATGGAATTCAATGTCCTAGTTTGGATACAGGAGTTGCGGTCCATCTCCACTTGAGGATTCCAAATTCTTGCTTATATTATTCCATCCAAATGGTTTTTACCAACCATTAATGTCCTAGTTTGGAGCCATTAATGTAGGAGTTGTGATCAATCTTCACTTGATAATTTCAAATCCCTACTCACATTC
Organism: Dipteris shenzhenensis; assembly: GCF_047967505.1. NCBI lineage: Eukaryota > Viridiplantae > Streptophyta > Polypodiopsida > Gleicheniales > Dipteridaceae > Dipteris > Dipteris shenzhenensis. The sequence continues at coordinate 7,581,850 of NC_141617.1, read as the reverse complement.
TTCCATCCAAATGAGTTTTACCAATAGTTTGTATAGGGGTCTTATAATCATGGCATACCTGAGGATGAATCTTCTATAGTCCTTCTTGGCCCACGAATACTTATACACCATTTAAATTTTTTGGGGGTGGCAATGCTATGACAATCTTAATTTTGTCCATGTTGGAAGCAATCCCATATTTAGACACTATGTGTCCCAAGACTTGCTCCATGTGTGACCAAGAATTGGCATTTGGGAGGGTTCAAGCACATGCCATACTCTACTATTTTTTAGTACATCCTGAAGACATTTCAATTGATCCTTTTTACTTGAATGCATGAAAAAATCATCTAGGAAAACTTATCAAAATATATTAAGGAATGCCTTGAAGCAATGTACATGACCCTTTGAAAGTGGTTGGGGCACTGCATATTTTGAATGGAATGACTCCATATGCAAAAACTTCACATTCTATGTGGAAAATTCAATCTTTGATTGATCTTTGGAAGCAATTTACACTTGGTACCCATTGAAACTATCTAAGAAGCTATATACTTATGATCGGGCTACCTATTCTAGAATTGTTTTTGTAAGTTGTAGGGGGTAATGATCTTTGTTGCATTGATATTTTTGAAATTCACACATAATCTTAGCTTCTTGCTCTTCTTGGGTGGAATCTCAAATGGTGACACCCAATCGGGGTGCTCAATTTTGTAGATGAAATCGACATTCACCCATTTGCCTTTATGGTTCATCATATACATGTGTGTCGTACTTTGGATTTATTCAATAGGATTCACATACCTTAGGTTTGTTGAGATATCGAGCTCCACTCGTGATATGCCAGGGTGACCGTTGTGCATTTATGTTACCGACTTGTTAGCTGCAGATGCGGTTGGTACACCGTCCATGAATAATAGCTAGATGATAGCTATCCTTATGTACTCTAGTTCGTGGCTCAGTTAGTATGCCACCTTAGTTAGCTGAGTTTGGTTTGAGACCCACATATAGGATTCTTCTATTTCTTTGTACAAGAGTTCTTTTGGCTTTCACAACTAAGAAGAGGAAAACTATTTTCAACCTTCACCTTTGTGTGTATTCCCCCATTGTGTATGTGAGAAAGCCACAAGTGAGACTCCTTCCTTCTCTCCCACTATATTCACATGGTATCAGAGCCTGGTTCATGGTAAGGAGCTCAAGAAAGCAAACCAAGTTCGCGGTGTCCTGGTAAGAGGACCAATGTTGCTTTCCTTTTTCGAGTTTGGGAGCAAATCTCTGTAGGGAGCACAGCCAGAAAGTGCAAGAGTGCATTGTCTCAGATTGAGATGCCCTTTGCGGTGCGACGAGAGGGCAATATATGCTGCGGGTTAGGGCAAAGCCCTTGGTGTCTTTATTTTTCTGATTCGAGGCCATTTTGGGGCCCGTTTTGGTGGCGGAAGATTTCTGCAAGCACTCAGAAAAAGGCCCTATTTTTGCTGTGCGACCACTGCTCTGCAGGTCGGTGAAAAGTTGTCGCAGAAATTGCATCGTATGCCTGTGCGCAGAGATACTGGGAGTTATAGAATCATCCTTATTGCCTGTTGATGCAAAATCGTCACTAGGAAGTGACTGTGTGGTCAAATACCACTTTCGTCTGTTTTGCAGATTTGCCCTTGTGAGGCAGAAGCTGTGTTTTTTGCAGTGACAGAATATTTTGCACCGTTCTGTAATGGCGTCTGATTCTCTTTTACAGATTGTCACTGAAATGCTTGACAAGAACAACTTCCAAGCATGGAAGTTTAGAATGATGAATTTCCTTATGGGAAAAGGCTATTGGGAGTTCATTACAGGAAATGAAGAAGAACCAGTTCTGAGTCATAGGAGAAGATCCTGTCCTTTTTTAATTCTGATGGTGTGCGACCTTCATACTGAAGGCTCCCGATCTCAATATGGAGGATATGCAACATCCCATTTATGCATGCTGCAGGCTTCCACTCTTTGTAAGTAGATGGATATAAGTCTGTAAAACAAATACAAGACATAAGACAGTTGTGTCAAAGTCCCCAAATAAATGCAAATACTTTAAGAAGCAAATGAAGTACTAGTACACTTTGAAAAACTTACAATTGGGCCTACGATATGGAAATCCTGCATTCGGATGCACATATATGTTTGCATGGGCAAAGACATGCTGAATATATACCTGTGTTACTATGTTACTGCTAGGAGAAATTTCAAAATCTAAGATCCTTCCCTTCCAATGTTTGGAGATGTCCATCGCATCCTTTCGACCCACTTTGTAGCACCCACGTTTAGTGGGTTGCATTGTGATCCAAGAATACTTCTTGTAGAGCTGAGGAATCCATTCCCCATGCTTTCCTTAACATTCTACAATACAATAGACTGTAAACTACTTCTATATCTATCATTTTCTACTTCCATAGTTTCTGCCCTGTACCATATGATTAAAATTAGCTCTTTCTACTTCCAAAGTCCCTCCAAATTTAAGTCTTCTATTATCTCTTTCTCTATCCCTCTCTTTCTCTTTCTTTGCAACTCTCTCTCTCTCTCTCTCTCTCTCTCTCTCTCTCTCTCTGCTTCCCTCTCTCCTTTAACTAAACCTCTCACAAAAACAAACAAAATATTATTACGAAAAACATAGAATACTTCTCTCTCTCTCGGTGTGTCTTCCAAGGTACCCCTCACACAAATCCCCTCAAATAGAAAACAACATAGCAGTTCAAAATAATAAAAAATGTCAAAAATTATTTTGTAGTTTTAAATATCATCTACCTCAATCTCTCCCTCTTCCTTGTCTCTTGTTACAAACATATAGACAAAATGTGATACAAAAACGTATCTACTTAATACAAATAGAAATTTCAAGGCAAAATCACTTCATTACCTGGAAAGTACGTGTTTCTTCTTATGGAGTTGACTCTATATACGCCAAAAAGGTAGTGAAAGAGCCGAAAATGAAAGAACACCCGTTTTTCTCACTCAGATTTAGGTCGCAACTTTAGGAGTTAACTCTCCATACTCCAAAAAGGTGAGGAAAGAACCAAAAATGAGAGAACACCCGTTTTTCTCACTCCTTCCAAGCAGATTTAGGTTGCAACTTTGGTTTCTAAGAGAGAGTGAAATAAGTAGAGAATGAATGGAAGAGAAGAGGGATGAACACAACTTGGACATAAGTTTCTCCGAGAGATTTTCGAATGTGGAAGAAAAATGTGAGTAAAGAGGAGAGAGAATGACTAAGCAAGAGTAAAAAGAAGATATTTTGAATCCAACTGCTAGAAAGTGGCAGGAATGAATATTTGAAACGTTTCGGAAGAGAAAGAATACGGAGAGAGTTGGTTAGGAAGTCAAAGTTTGGGCCAAATGGTTGAACCAAATGGAAAATGTGAGCATGGTCCTAGCTAGGGATAGTTTGCCATGGGAGGAAAACAAGGAGGCCTGACATGGTCAGGGTAGGCCTGCCAAAGATAATTTTTTATTGTGAACCACCAATGATGTTTTTTGGGGTATTTTGAAAAAAAATTAAAATTTCTCCTAGATTTGGGGAGCCTTTGTTACAGAGAAGTCCACATGGCATAATCTCCTTCATGGATACCATATTCCCTTATCCAAGCCTTCAAAGGGCCTCTTTTTGAGTCCAAAATTTTTGTAATGGCCGTTTCAAATCTTTGTAGTATTGTGTTGAAGCATCAAACCGTAATGCAAAGCCTATCTCGCTATGCCATTTCCAACGTCCCTCCTTATAGACACAGCATTGGCCCAACTGCCAGCTGGCAAACCAAGCAATGACATCCCAAATTTAAGAGAGCCCCTCCAGCTTATCTAGGTTCAACAAGATATCCTCGAACACTTCAATGGCCATGGGCACTTGTTGCCTTTTCACACTCAATGCTCTCTCTGCATCTACAAAACTTTTTTTGTAAGTGGCCTCCCGTTTCTTGTCTTGAATGCTAAAAAACTTCTCAAAAGAATGCTGGCCATAATTACAGTCCTCTCTTAGCAAGCTAATATATAGACCCACTACTGCAGCATGAAAATGTTCATGAGAGATTTCAGATGTCCCCACACCCAAGAGAGACAGCTCTACCACCTTCATAAGGTGATTGAGCTTGTTGGCAACATCAAAGGATCCATCAAATTCATTTATCTTCCAATTTGGCTGTGGTTATCGCTTTGTACCCGTGTATCCAATTTTTATCCTCGATAGCTCCTCCATGGGAATGTTAAGATCATTTTCTTTCATAGAGAAAAAATGCTAAGCCTTGAAGAAACAGATGTCTTTTTTTTTTTTGGAATGGGGCCTCATATTGTAACAATGCGTTCAAAGCAATTTGATGTTCTTGCCTATGAAGAACCAGCTTCAAATTGCGATTGACAGTATTAAGCATGTAGGCCGACAGATTGACATAACTCGAATACCTTGTACTGTGTGCCTTGGCATAGAGTTCATATTCAACTTTGTTCACGCAGACTGTCTCCTTAAACTTTTATCAATCCTTGGACTTCCTTCCTAAGCTTCCCCAATTCTGACCAAATTTCTTAGAAACTTTATGAAGTTCATTGACAAGGAATTCCATATTCTAATTTTCTGTGACTCTCCTTTCCACCCGCAGCTCCTCCATAGATGTGAGTGCATTAGAGGACAATGTCCTCTTCTTTGGCCTATCATACTCTTCTTGTGGTGGTCTTTTTTTGCTACCCCTTGGTCTTTTGTGGAGTCTTTACCGAGGCTTGCCATGATTCACTCTGTCTCGTTTTCCCACCAGTTCGTCTTTACCAAGGCTTGCCATGATCCGCTCTGTGTGTGTCTTTTCAATTAGCTTCTCTATGAGTGCATCAGAGGACATTATCCTTTCTTTGGCCTCGCACATTCTTGCTGTGCTGGTCCTTTTCCTAGTCTCTCTCTTTTGCACCATCGGCTTCGATTTTTTGTGGAAGGTGTTGCAGCAGCAAGGGAGGCGAGATTGCGAAGGAAAGACACTCCCATAAATTTTGAAGTGAAAACATTGCCTAGGCAGAAATACGAAGCAAAGACTTTTGCCATAGATTTGAGAGGTTCACAGGATTGTGGAAATAAACAAACTTGCAATTGTCGTAACTATTTCACGATGAAAAACAAGAATACCGCGCAAGATACATTTAGAACTACTCACATCTCAAGGGTAAGCTATGGCTTTGTAAGGAGATCTCAGAGTTGCTTGCCTGAACAGAACAGATCCTGGTTACTAATTCTTGATTTGCCTCTCTTTTTCCATCTGGCTTTTACCACGTCCAATCACTGTGTGCGTTTCTTTTAGCTTGGCAATTCGTGCTTGTGATTTGAGGAACGGTGATGCCAATGACTAGTCATGGCTCTGTATCACTGAAGGCAATTGCATAGAGCTTGGGAACAAGCTGCAGAAAATCTTGATGTGCTTCCGTTCTTAAAATTATTAATAAGTCATCCAGCTTTCGAAGTTGGAAATTGGGAGCACGAGAAAGCATAGAGTGTTGAGATTCCGCAACATAGACTCTTATCTGAGAAATGACCGAGTTGTACAACTCACGCAAATAGCACCTATAATTAGGATCCAAAAACCATGACCTCAAGCTATCAAGCCTTTCGTGTAGAATGCTAGAAACTCGCCACATTGGCGAAGCAAGGAGGCCTGCAGGGAGGCAGCAATGTGCAAAGGCTCAAGAAGGAGAAGAGCATGTAGGCGCGGAGGGCATCGATCTGTGGGGCGATCGATATTATCTAAGCAGAGGCGGTGTCTCTGGATCATCCTTGAGCACCGGCAATTGTTAATATTCAATCGAATCTTCTACGTCTCTCACCTTGATGGTTACTCTGAGAGAGAGATTTGTTGATGTTGCTTAGGGAGCTCTCTCCGTCTTGAGAAATGCATGCTATGCAACCCTTCTTTGTCTTGTTCACAGAACCTAGCCAAAGAGAGCAAAACACCATTAGAATAGCGAAAGCACGGTTGAGCTGAGGCGAAAAGGATTCTATCCTTTTTGAGCCCGTTTCCCACTGGCTTCCTTCCTGTACGCCTCGCCGTCCCAACGTTTTTCTCTGTGCAGTCTCCTTGAAGGCATCAACTCTCCTTTCTGCAGTCGGATCAGAAAGCTTTCTCCACTGTGGCGAACTAGTCGAAGGTTCACCCTGGTCTTTTTCCTCTGGGGGGTCAACAACCCATGGTAAAGCATGAAACTTTTTTCCTCTTCTCCTGGCTTGTCAGTCTTTTCCATCTCCTCTTCGACCGGGGAAGCAATCGTTTCAATCTTTTCAGCTCCTCCGCGTTCCGGACATTCTTGGGCAAAATGGCCACTTCTCTTACAAAAGTAGCACGCGTCTGGGAAAATCCCCAGCCGCACCTCAACGAACAGATTCCAGACATTGGGAAGCTCAAGCTCAAGGGCTTCCGGGATTTCCTTTCTCCTATCCAAGGAGGCAAACATTAGGGGAAGCTCTCCTAGGTTGAATTGGAGGGAGATAGAGCACCTTGAAGCAAACCTAACAAGCTCCGGCTGTAGCAATTCATTGAGTCCTGGGAAATGCATCTACACAGGACACTTGTGCTGAAGAACCTCTTCTAGAGAATGAAGCCCTCCAGGGGATAGCATTCAACCATTGCTTGGACATATCCTTCACAAGAGTGAACTGATGATAATCGCTAAATATAAGCAAGGCTAGGTGATTAGGCAAAAGAAGAACTTTGAGATTTGGCACCCTCTCATAGATCGAGATTGCTAATCACCCAAATCTTTTTTGATTCTAGCACCCTTTGTAAATGAGTGGGCAATGCTATGAGTTTCTGGAGCTTTTGTATTAAACCCTAAATTGAGCAATTTCGCAAGCCTTCACCTAGGTTTCCTGTAGAGACCACTATCAGCTAGAAGAAAGATGGCACTACCTTGGCAAAAGGTGACTTTCTTTACCTATTAAAAAGCATTGTAAGTTTTGGGATTTTGTTCACCTAAAGCAACCATTACACGTAGAGATTGGAAAGAGTTTCCAACTCTTTACTTCAGGAGTGGAGATTTTAACCAATTTGGAGATGTGTGCACATCAATCGATCTATCTATTTCTTTGCATTAATTCTCTCTGTCTCTCTTAATGAGCGCCCACCTTCCTCTCTGCAGCCTGGGACAGCTTTCATTGCCCTCCCCCCCCCCCCCCTCTCCCCCTCTCCCTTCTCCATAGCTCTCTCTCTCTCTCTCTCTCTCTCTCTCTCTCTCTCTCGTTTCCTAAATCGACTGATGCAAAACCTATCTCTAGAAGATGGAGATCACTCTCTGTTTAGTTAGAACTGTTCATCTATTCATAGACACCCCCGTCACTTCCAATCTCACACCTCATACATTACTAGAGGCCATCCCCCAAGAATCAAGCTAGACTTATGGACGATGGAGTCCAATGCCATGGCTCTAGGATTGGCCAAGGCCATCTCCATCCTCCATGGAAGGTAGGCAATGGCTACCCTTTGCCTCCCATTATTAGAAGAGCGGATCGCATGCTCCTCTATGATTGCATCTGGGGACATTCTCCTCTTCTTTGGCTTGCAATGTTCTTACTGTGCTGGTAGAGGAAAATTTCATCTGATGTAGTCATAGAGGAGCCAGTGGTGGAAAATGAGAGATGGACTGAATCATGCCGAGCCTTGGTAAAGACTCCTCAGAAGAGCAAAGGGTCAGTGAAGAAAGACCTGCACAGGAAGAACGTGCTAGGCCAAAGGAAACCTCATGAACATTTTCATGTTGCAATGGGTCTATATATTAGCTTGCTAAGAGAGGACCGTAACTATGGCCACCATTCTTTTGAGAAGTTTTTTAGCATTCAAGACAAGAAATGGGAGGCCAGCTCCACGAGCTAGCTACAAAGAAAGTTTTGCAGATGCACAGAAAGCATTGAGTGTGAAAAGGCAACAAGTACCCATGGCCATTGAAGTGTTGGAGGATATCTTGTGGAATCTAGAGAATCTGGAGAAACTCTCTTGTATTTGGGATGTCATTGTTTGGTTTGCACGTTGGATGTTGGGTCGATGCAATGTCTAGAAAGAGGGAGTTTGGAAATGATGTAGCAAGATAGGCTTTGCATTATGCTTTGATGCTTCAACACAATACTACATGGATTTCAAATAGAGATATTGGGCAAGGTAGTGAGAGTGCTCTCGACGGAAGCGGAATGGAAGAGGGTGAGAGAGAGGAAGAGCCACACAAGCTTTTTGGTGGGTACAAAACACCCTAATCTTCTATGTCGTCCATATATATGTGTGTTTGAGTATTGTACATAACCGGGTTAAGGCACAATGGCCTTTAACCCCCACAACCTCCCACTTAAAGGCCAATGTGGCTTTAAGGGAGAACAACAAATGAGCATACTATCCAATGGCCATCAATACACGACAATACTCAAACCGCTGACTAGGTAGAATCTTCATCAGCATATCTACAGGGTTATCATCTGTATGAGCGTTGACAAGCTCTGTGTGCTTGTCCTCAAGTATCTCCTTGATGAAATGGTACCTGACCTCAATGTGTTTGGTCTTTGCATGAAAGACTAGCTCAAGATTGGATTTTGTGCTAGCTAAATAACATTCATGGAAAACACACTATTCAAAATTTTTGGACTTGTGTAAAGTCCAATTTGAGAAATGGACTAAAAAACAGTCCAAAAATTTTGAATATACTAGTAATGTTGTTTTTTGAACTAGATTTGACAACTCAAAACAAAAGATTTGATGATTAAGTACTAAGAACATCAATGCATAACCAAATCTCTTACAAAGGTGGTCTACATAAACATCTTCATAACTTCACAAAAATCTCTTACAAAGGTGGTCTACATAAACATCTTCATAACTTCTTGTGAATTGAGCTACTATCACCTAAGAACATCAATAGATGACCAATTCTCTTAGAAAGGTGGTGTAAATAAACACCTTTATGTATAAGTGGTGTGCACACACCTTTATGTATAAGTGGTGTGCACACACCTTTATGACCATTTCTTTTAGAAAGTGGTGTACATAAACCCCTTAGAAAGGTAGTGTAGATAAATCCTTTTATGTGTAAGTGGTGTACATATACACCTCACTTGGTATTAAGAAACACCCTTAACTATAAAAATACATTTGACATAAAGTTTAAAATACACCATTAAGTATAAAATGGACCTCATAAACAATCTTTATACATAATAATGAGAGTAAAGAAATCTAAAAGTAGTAAACTTTTTATTAGATATTCGCTTTACATAGAAGTTCAAAACTTGTGATTACAAAGCCGTCAGCCATCATGTTACTCAGTACCAATGTCCTCAATGCCAGGCCCTTGACTACTAGGGTCCTGACTAATAAGCTGCTCTAAGACTGGAGTCTCAGTAGCAAGGTCCTCAGTACTTTGCGCTTCAGTTCCAAGCACCTAACTAGTAGGCTGCTCTAGAGTCTCAAGACCAAGTTCTTGGTGAGTAGGGACCTGGCTACTAGGTTCCTGACTAGTAGGCTGCTCTGGAGTCTGTAAGGTCATGGTTGAAGAACCATCTATGCCTCCTGGTAACTCCTCGTGGTCATGCTTTGCCTCGTCCATACCTTCTTTGAGTAAGGCTTCCTTGCTTGATCCACTTGCATGTCCTTCACCCAAGATCAAGGGTGCCTTCCTCACTTTTAATTTCAAGGGAAGTGCTTCCACTTCTTTAGCCTTATCTTTTCCTGTGACGTGCTGTACTACTACTTCTTGCTGCCGCGAGCCTTCCCGTATGATGAGTGGAACCTCCTTGACTCTAGTTGACAATTGATCACCCTTATTCTTTGTGCGGATTTCTTCTTGGCGTAAGTCATCGGATGCAGAGCTTTCATCCTCATCATCACCTGAGCTAGAATCATCACCCTTAGACTCACTACCCTCGTCTTCGACATTTTTCTCACTACCCTCTTCTTTGACATTTTCCTCTTCAAAGAAGGTAGTGCAACTGTAATATGTGTCAAAGAACTCAATTTGATGGGGGGTATCAATGACATTTACATTTCTACCTTGGCGTAGCAATTTCTCAGCAGCAAAACCCATTCGATACAATGCTACTTCCCACCCATCATTCAGTAAATTCTTTGTCATCTCTAGTATCACATCAGGATCCATCGGCTTTTTGTAATCCACCATTGCTGCATCAAGCTTAACCTTATTGTCCTCAAAGTAATGAAGCTCGAGAGTCCTTAAATGAATTTTGATTAGATTGCCACCACCCCTAGATAAGAAGCACATCAAGAAAGGCTGCAAGACTTGAATGGCAGTGCCTTCCAAGACAGTCATATGATTACGTAGGACTATACCATGGTATACTTTTGAAAGTAAATACCCAAATGCAGATGTCAAACTCGCATACAAGGCACCTCTTTGTGATTCTGTCACGAACAGGACCAACGTTGATCTTTTCTTATCTGCCATAGGACCTTCTACGATAAACCGCACAAGTTCAACTATCCGTGACACTGCAAGGTCTTGCAATTCATATATGAAAAATACGCATGGCTTCTCCCAAGCATGACCGCTCATTGTTATGAAATGCTCTGTATCAATGCCATTGACGTGTGCAAATTTTGTATCATTCTCTGATAGCAGGATATCATAGGAGAAGTTGAATGGAGAACCATCATCTAAACCACCAATTGCTCTACCTTGGACAGTGGATTGCAAGGCCTTTTTCTTGATGTCCATATATTCTGTCTCAACAACCTTTGGCATTTTAGCTCTTAGATCCTTTGTTGGTGTGGCATTTGCATCCATTGAAGCCAACCACTTTCTAGCCCATGTCTTATCAAGGAGTTAACCTAGGCTAAGTGCTTTCTTCTTATCCACATCAATTGACTTGCCAGCTAACTCATCATCAGATTTCAATAAAAATAATAGTGCCGAGAGAGCAGCCTCACTTTGAATCATTCGGGTGACCACTTCATCCAAGTTGCTATGCTTGCTCTTCTTTCCAAAGAAGCAGTCACCACTTAGGATCTTCTTGCATACTTCTTCTGTTATTGCATCTGGAACAAACCTTAATGCTCTCCACCAAACAATAGACATTGGTTTCTTTATTTCTTTCCTCTGAGTTGCAGTGTGCTCTGGTGCCTCAAAGGATATCTTCCCTGTTTCATATGCTTGGCAAACATCCACCATGCTCTGAAACACTGAGTCCTCGCGGAAGACAATGCAAGTAACATCCCTGTATCTTGCAACGGTGGTGTTCAAATCCTTTGCCTCAACCTTATTACTTGGTATGCCTTGCGTATTGCTTACAACACCTTTCAAGCATCTATAGAACTGAGTCCTCTTTGCCATGTACTCAGATGTAGGTCTCCTGCCCTTCACTGTTTGTGGCTTTCCACAGCCCATCCATAACTCCCTTGCCTTTATCAAGATCTCAGAAAGAGAAGAGCTTTTTTTCAACCTAAATGGAGCAGAATTCAGCCTTTCTGATTCTAGAATGTACTTCGAGTCATCGTTAAATATGCATATATGACAAATGACCCGTTGAAACTTTTCCATCCACTCAATCTGTGGCAAGTTTCCTTTTCTTCCCTCATCAAGGGCGATCTTGCAAGCTTCACAAAAGTGTTGCCCATCAATGGGCTCAAACCTGCATCTTTCCAAGAATCTATTCTTTGCCAGCATGTATCTCTTCTCGATGTCAGTCCCATATCGGCTTTAGTACAAAGCCTCTCCACGAACAAAGTCACTCCTTCTAAAGTTCTCAAAAGCATCAAGAAAGTCCACGCGCTTTTGAAATGTGACATTAGGCAATGTAGGATCATCTTCTTGAAGTCTCTTAAATGCCATAGAACGAAGAGTGATATTAGTGGCAACTGGAGTTCTTGTTTTCCTTGTATCTTCATACAATTTGCATGCAAATGTCTTATCTAGCTTTCTTTGATTTGTGAACAACGAAGCTCGATCAATAAGCATTGTGGCCACGCTGAATTGCCCCAAATGTACCCCTCATCGTCTGGAGGATGTAAGTCTGCCACACTTATAGAAAAGTCTTCGAGACTTGTATCTTCTTCTTGCGGATCCTCCTGTTCATCGCTATCCAATTTTTTGCCTGGTTTTAAATAACCTGCACTTAAACGATCTGCACGTGGAGTAGGAGTTATTTTTGCTCTCTTTCTGGGAATAGCTGTAGAACTTGAATCTACTCCACGATCACTCCTTCTTGTTCCTGTAGTTGCAGCAGTCGATGGTGTAGGTACAGTTGGAGATACTGTAGTTACTGCCGCAGATATTATAGTTACTCTTGCCGGAGTTACCGTAGTTATTTCCACAGATATTGGCGGTACTTGAGGGTTACATGTTATAGATGGCGTACTTACTGCTACACTTACTGTTGCTGAAGGTACACCACCACCACTTGGAAATGCATCCCACATTTTCTTCAATGCTTCTAAGGCACTAAGTAATTCTTGGGATCCCTCAATTGAATCTGGTAAGGGCTTCAAGAAGTGCTTGTGCGTAACTCGTAACTTGTAAACCACCTCGTCATTCTTTCCTTTGCACACAACTTCTATCAAATTGTTTTCTTTAATGTTGATGTTTGAGACCATGCCACCATTTCTTACTGCCTCTGGAGAATATTTCATGCTTGATACATTCTCTGCAGTGATCACCAAAAAATACTTTGATTTGTGCTTCATAAAATACCAAGCATGTTCAAGGTATTTGAAAGACACCTTGGAACCAAAACTGGAAGCCATAGTTTTTTGAAAAACAATCAAAAAAAAAAAATGAGAATTACAATGAATTTCAAACTCAAAATATTAAATAAATTTCTAATTAAATATTATTTTAAGTTTTATTTATTTTTAATTTTTAAAATAAAATAAAATAATTTATTTTTTTCATTTTTTTAAAATTATTTTATTTTAATTAATTAATTTATTTTTATATTTAAAATTTAATTTAATTTTTTTAAAATTTTTTAAGTTTTATTTATTTTAACTTTTTTTATTTTTTAAAATAAATTAAGTTAATTAATTTTTTTGGTCTTTTTTTTTCATTTTTTAAATTAAATTAAATTAATTTTTTTGTCTTTAAAAATAAAATAAAAATTTAAAGCCCTTTGGGGGCTTAAGGTAGGAGAGGGATTAACCCCAACCTGTTGCGTGCGCAATAGGTTGGGGGTTAACCCCCTCCTCTCCTCCCGCCTCCTCCCATCCCGCCTCTCCCTTCCTCTTTCTTTGCCTCCCCTCCCGTTTGCGCCCTCTCGTCGAGCCCCTCCCCTCCCTCCTGCCTTCCCCTCCCGTCTGCGCCCTCCCCGCCCTCTCGCCTCCTTGCCTGCCTCCTCTCCCTCCTCCCTCCTGCCTCCCCGCCTGCCTCCTCCCTCCTGACTACCCTCTCCTCTCCCTCCTCCCTCCCCTCCTGTCCTCCTCACCGCTCCCCGCCTTAAAAAAGAGGGAGGAGAGGGGGGAAGTGGGAGGAGAGGGGAAGGGAGCGGAGGGAGGGGGTCGACGGGAGGGGAGGCGTGGAAGGGGGAGGGGGCGACAGGAGGGCGGGGCCGGGGAAGGGGGAGGGGAGGCGGGGAAGGTAGGGCGGGGAGGGGGCGAGAGGGAGGGGAGGCGAGGAAGGGAGGGTAGGGAGGGGGCGAGAGGGCGGGGGGTTTTACCCCCCATGGGGGTATTATTACCCCCATGGGGGGTTTTAACCCTCCCCCTCCCTCCTCACGTCCCCCCTCCCCCCGCCCTCATGCCTCCCCTCCCCCTCCCCCTTCCCCGCCTCACCCCCCCACCCCACCAGTGCGCAACAGGTTGGGGGGGATTAACCCCCCCTCCCCAAGCCCTCCCCCTCCCCGCCTCCCCTCCCCTCCCCCTCCCCCTCCCCCTTCCCCTTCCCCGCGCCCCTCCCCCTCCCCCGCCCCTTCCCCGCGCCATGCAACAGGTGGGGGGGGGGAAATCCTCCCCACCTGTTGCGTGCGCAATAGGTGGGAGGGGTTAACCCCCCCTCCCCACCTCCCCTCCCCGCGCCCTCCCCCTCCCCCGCCTCCCCTCCCCCTCCCCCTTCCCCGCGCCCCTCCCCCTCCCCCGCGCCATGCAACAGGTGGGGGGGGGGGGTTAACCCCCCCTCTCCGCGCCCTCCCCCTCCCCGCCTCCCCTCCCCGCACCCTTCCCCCCTCCCCCTCCCCCTTCCCCATGCCCCTCCCCCTCCCCCTTCCCCTCCCCGCGCCCCTCCCCGCGCCCCTCCCCCTCCCCCTTCCCCGTGCCCTCTCCCTCCCCCTCCCCCTTCCCCTTTGCCGTCGGGGAGGGGGAGGGGAGGGGAAGGGAGGGACGACGGGGAAGGGGAGGGAGGGGCTGCAGGGAGGGGGAGGGGGAGGGGAAGGGAGGGCCGGCGGGGAGGGGGGGCGGGGAAGGGAGGGGCCGGCGGGGAGGGGGAGGGGGAGGGAGAGGAGGGGAAGGGAGGGGCCGGCGGGGAGGGGGAGGCGGGGAAGGGGAGGGGAAGGGAGGGCAGGGAGGAGAGGGGAAGGGGAAGGGGGAGGAGAGGGGAAGGGAGGGGGAAGGGAGGAGAGAAAGCCGGAGGAGGGAGGGGAGAAGCGGGAGGAGAGGGGAAGGGAGGGGGAGAGAGGAAGCGGGAGAAGAAGGGGGAGGAGAGGGGAAGGGAGGGGGAGGGGAGGGAGGAGAGGGGAAGGGAGGGGAGAGAGGAAGCGGGAGGAGAGGGGATGGGAAGCAGGAGGGGAGGGACGAGAGGGAGGGAGGGAATACTTGGGTGGAGAGGTGGTGGAGCTCCAGGAAAGTTGTGAGAGAGAATGAGGAGAAGTAGAGTTTTATAGGAAATGGGTAGCTTTTAGGTCAAGTCAGCTTTTTTTAGTTTTTAAGGTTTTTTAAGTTCTTTTAGGTTCACTATAAGTAGAACATTCTTCATTCTCTCTTTCATTCAAAGATCATTCTTTTACACTCCACGCTTCTCTCCTCTCATCAACCTATTGCAGGATTCTCAAAAATTTTCAAAATGTTGCAAGAGGTGAGTTCATTTCTAACCTATTGCGTACGCAAGAACTTCTAAGAATCAAGTTTTTGTAAATTTAATTTTTTTTAAAAATCCAATTCTTTTCTCAAAAACTTGTGTGTACGCAACAACTTCAAAAAACCATTTTTGCATTAAATCTATTTTCCCACAAATTTTCTTCTTTACCTCAAACTCTCACAACCTATTTTCAGAAATTTCTCTCCTACCCTATTGGGCACGCAACAATTTTTCAAAAAAATAAATAAAAATCTATTACAAATTTCTCTCTCAACCTCAAAACCACTCAAACCTCCCTAGGGACCTATTGCATACGCAACAACTTCAAAACAAAATTTAATTATAAATCTCTTCAAAAAACTCCTCAACAAAAAAAAAACAATCTATTACAAATTTCTCTCTCAACCTCAAAACCACTCAAACCCTACCTATTGCGTACGCAACAACTTCAAAACAAAATTTAATCATAAATCTCTCCAAAAAACTCCTCAACAAAAAAAAACAATCTATTACAAATTTCTCTCTCAATCTCAAAACTACTCAAACCTCCCTACTTATTGCGTACGCAACAACTTCAAAACAAAATTTAATCATAAATCTCTCCAAAAAACTCATTTAAAAAAAAAAACAATCTATTACACATTTCTCTCTCAATCTCAAAACCACTCAAACCTCCCTACTTATTGCGTACGCAACAACTTCAAAACAAAATTTAATCATAAATCTCTTCAAAAAACTCTTCTCACGACACTTTATTACAAATTTCTCTCTCAACCTCAAAACCACTCAAACCTCCCTACCTATTGCGTACGCAACAACTTCAAAACAAAATTTAATCATAAATCTTTCCAAAAAACTCTTCTCACGATACTTTATTAATATAAGAAATCCATTTATAATATTTTTACTCCATAATATAATACAATTTTATTAACTAATGTTAAAATATAATTTTGCTAAAAATATATATTATTAATCTATAAATTAATATAAATATTATATAAATAAATATATAAATACATTAATTAAAAAAATATAACTTGAAAGGGAGGTCTTCTAGCATATGTGCTTTATATAATACTTATTCTTAAAACAATGAAGAATTAGTGAATATATTGCTATTCTATACATTATTAACTTAAAAACTAATATAAATATAAATTAATTATTATATAAATTTAAATAAATATATAAATTATTAATATTATACATTAATAACATTTAAAATTATGTAGATTATATACTAATAACCTTTCAATTTTAAAAAGTAGTCAATCAAAGAATTGAATTAATTTAAAAAATAAGAAAATATTAAATTTTACACACTTACTTTTAGCATGTATGCTTTTCTTCCATGTGTATAATACTTGTTAGTTAGTCAAAGAATGAAAAATTAGATAATGTATTTGTAAGGTAGGTATATAAAACCATAGAATCTAGAAGAGGTTTAGCATACTTACTTATCTTTATTACTATGTGTAATACTTTGCAAAAACCTTAAACAAAGTTTAAGGCTTTGCACAAAACTACAGTATCATTGCATCCATATCATTTTTTTACTTTAGCAACCACCAGATATCCATGGTATCCATGATATGGAATACATATTTCTTCTGAATATTTCTTATCACATACTTTTTCATTTCTTCTGATACACCATGCAGCATGAATGTAAGAAAATATGAATCGGTGTGCTTTTAGCCTATGTACTTGTCCCTAATCAGTAGAATACTTTAACTAGGTAGACTTATAATTACTTAAAGTAAAGCCTTTGCAAAGGATCGTACCTTCTGATACACCATGCAATATGAATGTAAGAAAATATGAATCGGTGTGCTTTTAGCCTATGTGCTTGTCCCTAATCAGTAGGATACTTTGACTAGGTAGACTTATACTTACTTAAAGTAAAGCCTTTGCAAAGGATCGTACCTATAAACAAAACACTTTGGAAAGCATATAACATATAGCCTATATATATCTAAACTAAATACTTTGGAATGCATATTTTATATAGTCTATATACCTTAAATCTTACACCCTAAATCTTAAATTCTAAAGTTCCCTAAATCTTAGGTTATACAATCTAAGCTCTTAAACTTATATAACAGTTATAATCCCTAAACCTTAAACCCTAACCCCTATAACTTAAATTCTAAAACCTAATTTTCAATTCTAAACCCTAGATTCTAGACTCTAAGCTCATAATCTTATATACTAAACCCTAAACCCTAAAACCTAAAACCTAAATCCTAAATCCTTAACCCTAAAATAATAATCATAAACCCTAAATGCTAAATCCTAAACCCTAGATTTTAAACCCTAAACCCTAAACCCTAAACCCTAAATCCTAAACCCTAAACCCTAAAAACATAATCATAAACACGAAACCCTAAACACTAAATCTTAAGTCCTAAGCCCTAAATCCTTAACCCTAAATACTAAACCCTAAACCCTAAGCCTAAAATACAATCAAAATTTAATGATTTTTTTTCAATTTGTGCAATAGGTTTGATATATCCCCTAAATTATTGCAAGTGGAATAGGTTAATGGTGCACTCAACCTATTGCAAAAATGGGTGTGATTTTTTGGTGAGCTTTTTGTCATGAGCTTTTTTTCAATTTTCATGAATATTGCGAGCTTTTCATTCACCTGAGAGAGAGAGAGAGAGGGGGGGGGGTCATGGAGTGGGGTGGGTTGAAAGTTTGGGTTGTGATTGCAGTTAAGAGGAGAGAGGGGGGGGAGGGGAGATAAAGGAAAGGGGGAGGGACGGGCGCATGGGTAAGGTGGCATGGAGAAGGAAGGGGAGGGGAGTTGGAACATATATTCATTATCATAGTGGAGAACGTAGAGGGGGAACTTATAAGGTATGCAAAGAGGAGTGCAAGGAGGAGAGAGAGGATGAGGAATGTGAAAGTTATATTCATCTACTAAATGTAAAGGGGAAGGGAGAGCATGTGGAAAATTTATTTATTTTCAAAGTGTATAATTTGACAGATTTGACCTCATATTTGGATTCCTCGTCGAATTCCGGTCATTTTGAGTACCAACATGACCATATTCTGACAAAAATTGGAAAAATGGTGTTTTTGTCACTTTGGCCTGTTTGGGGCCTATTTTGAGTCTGCTTGGCCTGTTTGGGGCCTATTTTGGGGCCAAAATGACCGGAATTCGATGAGGAATCCAAATATGAGGTCAAAAGTTTCAAATTATACACTTTTAAAATGTACATATCTCCCATAGTTCCTCCCTTCTACTTTGAATATGGACATATCTTCCATAATTTTTTGCCTCCTACTGCCACTCATATCCGCCCCCCCCCTTGTGCATAGTATACACTCTTCCACCCCTCCCATATGCTATGAAAATGAACATATCCTATATTCTCTCCCCTTCTTTCTAACCTCCCCATCTTTCTTATAACAAAAACATTTATGGATTTCTAAAAAAAGCTCGCAAAAACAAAGGAAATGGTAAAAAAGCTCACATTAAAAAGCTCGCCAAAAGATTTCCCCTGCAAAAATCAAGGAATATATCCAACCTGTTGCACAAATCAAGAAAATTCCTTGATTTTTGCTAACCTGTTACACAAATCAAGAAAATTCTTGATTTGTGCAACAGGTTGGATATACCCCCCAATCTGTTGCTCGAGCAACAGGTTGGGGTCACCCCAACTGCGGCCTGTTGTTGGATATATCCCCCAACATGTTGAAATTCTTGATTTGTGCAACAGGTTGGATATACCCCCCAACTTGTTGCTTAAGCAACATGTTGGGGGATATATCCAACAACAGGCCGCAGTTGGGGTGACCCCAACCTGTTGCTCGAGCAACAGATTGGGGGGTATATCCAACCTGTTGCACAAATCAAGAATTTTCTTGATTTGTGTAACAGGTTAGATATACCCCCCAACCTGTTGCTAAATTCTTGATTTGTGCAACAGGTTGGATATACCTCCTAACCTGTTGGATATACCCCCTAACCTATTGCTCGAAGGTTGGGGGATATATCCAACAACAGGCCGCAGTTGGGGTGACCCCAACCTGTTGCTCGAGCAACAGATTGGGGGGTATATCCAACCTGTTGCACAAATCAAGAATTTTCTTGATTTGTGTAACAGGTTAGATATACCCCCCAACCTGTTGCTAAATTCTTGATTTGTGCAACAGGTTGGATATACCCCCTAACCTGTTGGATATACCCCCTAACCTGTTGCTCGAGCAACAGGTTGGGGGTATATCCAATCTTGCACAAATCAAGAAAATTCTTGAGTTGTGCAACAGGTTGGATATATTCCCCAACTGTATATCAAATTGTTGCACAAATAAGAAAAATTCTTGATTTGTGCAACAGGTTGGATATATCCCCCAAGTTGGGGGATATATCCAACCTATTGCACAAATTAAAAAAATTCATTAAATTTTGGTTGTATTTTAGGATTAGGGTTTAGGGTTTAGGAATGAAATATTTAAAGTTTAGGATTTACGGTGGTTAAGATGTTTTGGTATTAATTATTTAAAGTTTAGGATGTAGGGTTTAGGTTTAATGCCTTCTCTGCTAGTTTTGATATAGAAGTTATTAAGTAATAATAAGCTCAATGATTATTTATTATGTTCATTTTGAGTTGCTAATCTATTTTTGTACATAAAACAGGTATTCACCCTAACAGAGGGTATGGATGTGGTGTTATATAAGAAGAATGAAGTGGTGGCTTTTGGACAAATTCATAGTCTTGATCCTATGAATGTGTGTCATTTCCAACGTTGTGGTGAGAGAAGATGTGTAGTGATAATCACCAACGTTGTAAATCCTGAAGTACATTTAAAATATCCACATGGAGACTTTGAAACATTGGGAGATATCTTACAATGTGACATATTTGATATGCAAGCACACAGAACACTCTGGGACCAAGACGAAATTGTTCCAAAGACATACTTTCAAGATATCAAGAAAACTTATTTTGAGGGGGAAAAAGTAGAGATGTTATCTTGCTCCGGAGAAGTTTTAGCAATTGGCAACTTTAAGGGCTATGCTCAGAGTTTTCTCTGTATAGTGGAGATAATTAAGTTGACTAGTGTAGGTGTCATTCAAAATGCAATGGATAGTACTTCACATTTAGACGTCCATAATACTACGTCTCAACTACAAGTTCATAGTACTTGTAAATGGGGGTTAGCTTTCTTGAAATCAAGTTTGCCCAAGACATTTTCCTTCAATGTCATGGAAGACACAACAAAATATTATCAGAAGAGAAAGACTATAACACAAATGGGATCCAAATTGATAAGAAGCTATAGTAGTAATCAAGAGTATCATAGTGGCATGCTCACAGGTATTGAGGACATTATACTAACAGATGTTGATGTAGAAAAGGTTTCTTGTGTTGCAAGTGACTCAAATATACTCACTGGTATAGAAGACTTGTCTTGTGTTGCAAGTGACTCGAACAGGCTCACTGGTATAGAAGACTTGTCATGTGTTGCAAGTGACTCGAACAGGCTCACTGGTATAGAAGACTTGTCCTGTGTTACAAGTGACTCGAACAGGCTCACTGGTATAGAAGACTTGTCTTGTGTTGCAAGTGACTCAAATATGCTTACTGATATAGAAGACTTGTCTTGTGTTGAGAATAATAAGATGGGACCACAAAGAAAAATACACGCAAAGATCGATGGGATAAGTGATGCAATAACAGGAATTGATGATATTAGTGACAATGATCATGATGTTACCACTCGAACACAAGGCAAAAGGGGCAGAGAATCTGAGACTTGTCATGTTGTTCGTAATATTGTTGCTAGCATGCCAGAGAATATAGATGGGAGAATCTTGAGTTACGAAGGAGAAACAGTTCAACCACAAAATTCAAGAGGCATTGGCAACAAATTGACATCAATGAACATGTCTACCAAATTGCCATTTCCAAGATATTATAAGGTATCAAATAATTCTCAAGCCCACACAGCATTTGATTATAAAGATGAAGATTCAAGGGAAATGGATTCGAGGTTTGATAGTCTTACAACTAGAAAATGCAAGACACTATTTACAAAAAGAAAGTATGTGAGTGTGAAGAGGCGAAGAATCATGGCATCAATTCCAGAACCAAAGAGACATGTAATGCTATCCGAGGAGAATATGGAAAGGATGCTTATGCGAGTTTGTTGCAAGAGACTTTGCATTAGAAAAGTTGGGAAAGATGATTGTGCAGCCATACGCCTTGGTATTTGGAGTATGACAGTGCCTAATAGACATAACTATCTTCTTCAAGAGTTTTCATGCTTTCTTCATCAAGGCACTAATCAAGATTTGAGCACAAGACACTGTAAACCTAGATTGAAACCCATGGTTAATGGGAGACCCATTTGCAATCGAGGATATCAATTGTTAACTGGACTATCACATGGCACATACTGGACCATCTGGGCAGAGGTGAAAGAAAAAGTTGTTCATACAATTCATGGAAATACCTACAAGCTTAAATGCCATGGAAGCACTATAAATGCAACCGCAACATTAAAGCAAGTTCTCGAAGACCATGCATTACCGTAGCCTCATCTTCAACAAACAATGCTAGATGGATGTGTCGAATGCCAACAACATCTTCCTTTGGGAATGACAAAGAAGGTCGTCTTAGAAACTGTCAATAAAACTTTACAAGACAGAGACGAGAGCATGATTTCACGATCAACCTTGTACAAAATTTGGCATAGAGATTTTTGCCATGTCAAGACACCATCAAAGCAAAGGATGTCAAAATGTAAGACATGTGATGAATTAAAAAATGCCATTGAACATAGTAAATGTGAGCAGTAGCGAGGAAGATATATTAAATGGCGATCAATCCATTTACGTCATGTGCAGGATGCTTGAAAGTTGTATGCTTCTTGAAGAGAGGAAGCTATTTCACATGTCGATAAGTCCATGTGCATCACCATTGATGGCATGGACCAGAATACAACCACTTTGCCACCATATAGACGTATCCCACCGGCATTGGAGGGCAAACGTGGACTAAAAACACACTTGTGTGGAGTATTAGTACATGGATACCGAATCTTTTATGATGTATGGATTGATAGTTTGCATGACCATGATAGTAACCAGGTTGTTACATCAATCATGAAAGCAATAAGAAAGGTCAGAGATGCTCACGGATGTTTACCTAACACATTGCAAATACAAAGCTGATAATTGTTGGAGAGAGAACAAGAATAAATATATATTTGCTTTATGCTCTATGCTGGTTGGTTTGAAAATATTTGAAGAAGTGGAAGTTGGCTTTCTTCTTGTCGCCCATACACATGAAGACATAGATCAAATCTTCAGTGTTATCTCTGGTGAGTTAAAGCTAATGGATGTTTTGACAATGGAGGATATGCTATTTTGAATTGGGAAAAAAATTGGAGGTTCTCGCAAGGAAGAATCAGAAGTGGCTATCTTAGATAGGATGGTAGATTGGAGAGCATTCATAGAGCCACATTTACAAACAGGAGATGATGCCCTAATAGGACACACAAATCCACACTACTTTCGGTTTCACATGCATAACAATATTCCAGTGATGCAATGGAAGCACTACTCAGTAGATGGAGATCATTTATGGAGCGAGTCATATGCTTTATTACAACAAATAATTCCATTGGAGGAAACTAGATTTGTTCTTGCAAAAAACAAATCACTTGACATAGATGAAATGAAAGGCTTGAAAGCCTTCATTAAACATCTTCAAAGTATGATGCAAAAATATCCTGAGCAATCAACTAAGAATTTGGAGACAATTAAATCAATTGAAGTACTTATCCAATCTTTAGAAAGACGAAAACTTAATGAGCATTGAATACTGTGAATCCTTTTGGCCGGAACAAGTTAGGTCACCAAGTTTTCCTTTGGATATAAATATGTTAGTAGATATGGAGGAAGCAGAGGAATGCCTTTTACCTCAAAAATATTGTGGCAGGAAGGGAGACAAACCCTTACCAGAGTTTATACCATCTAATGAGATTGAAGAGGGTCTATTTGTTGCAGTTTGGGCATCTGATCCAGGTTTAGAGTTAAATGACCAAGGTGGCCCAATTTGGGTTGCAAAGGTTGCTAAGATAGAAAGGGATGACAAGCGAACTCCTATAACATTTACAGCTTTATGGTATGAACCAAAGCCATTGAAAAATCTTCCGAGAAGATATACAATAAAACAACTCTATGAGGGATGCTTGCAAAAGAAACGTGAATGGGTTCCAAATAATGAGGGATTAACAGAGGTGGAAGTCAGTAGCATTATTCATTGCTGGAAATCAAGGACATGAAGTTTTACAAAGAAGCATGGATACAATGTTGAAAAATGTATCACAATCCCTGATCCAAGTCGTGTCCATATTAAACATCATTTGGCAAGACTTAACCCATCAAGCGCAAATACATTACATGAATCTGATGACTCTGAACGAGATTCAGATGCATAAGATAATGTTTTGTATGCTTTTTTCCATACAAATTGTGTATCTATACACCACCAATAAGATAATTTATTGTATGGTTTGTTTTTCAAAAAAAGGGTGTATCTATATACCACTTATATATTGAATTCAACAAACTCTTTTTTTTCAAAAAAATGGTGTATCTATACACCACTTATATGTTGAATTCAACAAACTCTTTTCATATGGTGTCATATTTTCACTTCATAGTGTTAAAATTGAACTAGAGTTAGGAGACTACTATTATTATTATTATAGTTATTGGATGGGGGCACCATGCACGAGTTTGGGAATTATAGCTTCACTGAGCCATTTTTTTGAAAATTAGAGGTCACCACTTGACTTTTTAGCTTAATAAGGCCATATTTGTATATAAGTGACCCATTTAGTGCTCTAAAAAACCCAAATTTTTAGCTCACTAAGTGAAGTTGAGTGGAGAGGATATGCTCCAAAAAAAAGTCCAAACCAAGAGAGAAAGTCCAAAAATTTTGAATAGTGTGTTGGAATCACTATGCAATGTCGGTACACCTGTATGAATCCCCAAATCTCCCAATACCCAATCAAGCCATATAGCCTCCTTACAACCCTCTATGTCTGCAACATACTCGGCCTCTGTGGTAGACAAAGCAACACACATTTATGCACGAGACATCCACGACACTGCACCACTTGCAAAGGTGAGCACATAACCAGAAGTGGATCCCCTATTATCCACATGCTCTGCATAGTTTGAATATGTGTACTCTCCTATGCCAAAGCAAATGCACATCTCCTTGGTACCCTTCATGTACCTCATGATGCACTTAACTTCCTCCCAATGCCTCTTTCCTGGATTAGCCATATACCGGCTAACAACTCCCATTGCAAATGCAATGTCCGGTCTAGTAGCTATCATAGCATACATAAGACTCCCAACCACTGATGCATAAGGAATCTTGGCCATCATGGCCCTCTCCTCATTTGATTTGGGACTATCTACTTGACTCAGTTTCACATTTGGAGGCAATGGAGTACTTACTACCTTCCCCCCCTCCATATTGAAGCACTGCAACACTTTTGTAACATACTCCTTCTGTGAAAGCCAATGGAGTTTCCTACTCTAGTCACACGTGATGCACATACCTAGAATATGACTTGCAGGTCCCGAATCCTTCATGTCAAAGGCCTCATGCAACTTGGCCTTCAATGCATCCAGCTTATAAGTGTTCTTGCTAGCCAATAGCATATCATCCACATAAATTGCTAGGAGTATTAGATTATTATCCTTAGCCATTTTAGTGTAGAAGCAGTGATCAATCTCACTTCTTCTAAAACCCTGGGACCTAATGAAAGCATCAAACTTATGATACTATTCACTAGGTGCTTGCTTAAGGCCATAGAGTCTCTTTTTCAGTTTGCAAACCAAATTCTCTTTGCCCGTTTCTTCAAAGCCTTCTAGCTATACCATGTAAATTTCCTCATGCAAATCCCCATGCAAGAAACTTGTCTTAACATCCATCTGCATAAGCTCCATATCCTCTACTGCCCGTCTACTGCCACAAGTCCAAGTACACATCTAAGTGTGATCATCTTCACAACCGGAGAGAAGATCTCATCAAAGTTCACACCCTTCTCTTACTTGAACCCTTTAGCAACAACCAAACAAGCCTTGCACTTAGGCACATCATCACGCCTTCATCTTATAAACCCATTTACATGGCAATGCTTTCTTTCCATGTGCTAAAGAAACCAAGTCCCAAGTCTTAATTTTCATGAGTAAATTCATCTCTGATTGCATAGCACACTCCCACTTGTGCTGGTCCTTGCGCATCATAGCCTCTTTGTAGCAAGAAGGCTCCCCGTAATCAGTAAGCATCACATAGTCTACCCTTGGAACAAATCTATCAGGCGGTCTAGACACTCTAGATGATCTTCTCAAGGGCGTTTTAGCTTGCTGTCCCACCTGCATCAGTCACATTTGGCTCATCATTTCTGCCAATAGATGATCCATCATTTGCCCTTGATTGTGTACCTGTGGGAGTACCTGGTGGCACCATTTTCTGCACATTCGGTGCATGGACAACTTGCTTTCTATCAACATATTTGGATGGATTCACATCCTAGAAATTGATTCTTCTCATTTCCACATCCCTCATGGTGGGTTCTTATGCATCTTCTTCTCATTGAAGACCACATCATGGCTTTGTATGATCTTCTTTGCTTTTGGATCCCGAAGGTGACAGCCCATCTCTCCACTTTCACCATAACCCAGAAAGATGTATTTCCTAGACTTAGGATAAAGCTTCTTTTGAAGCTCTTTTGGCACATGTGTATATGTCTCACACCCAAATATACGCAAATGAGGGTAAGAGGTCTTCTTACCACTCCATGCCTCTTTAAGAATACCACCATCCAAACTCTTACTAGGTGATCCATTGATCACATGCACTGTAGTCTTCATTGCCTCAGCCTAAAAACCACTAGAAATATTTGCATTGAAAATCATACATTGCAACCTTTCCTAAATGGTCGAGCTCATCTGTTCTATGATTGGATTTTGCTTTGGAGTAGGAGGAGACGTGATCTCCCTCTTGATCCCATGTGTATCATAGAAATGTTGAAAGTTATGAGAGAGATACTCTCCACCATTGTCAGTCTGTAGGCATTTAGGGGTTCTACCTTCAGCCAAAGCCAAACATTTTTGAAATACCTTGAACACATCGCTCTTTTGAGCTATAGTATAAGCCTATACTTTCCTAGTTGCATCATCAATAAATGGAGAATAAATGTGCAGAGGTGAATGACACCACAACAAAAAGAGAAGCCTTGGGAATGATCTACAGTGTGAAGAAATTTTGACACTATCTATTGGCTACTGACTTTATCTTCTACAAAGATCATCAAGCCTTATTATATCTTTTGAATTGGCCATGTACCACATGCCGGATCACTCGATGGCTTCTACTGCTACAAGAATTCCATTTCAAAATCTTGGCAAGAAAAGGAGCTCAACATTTCATTGCCGATCACATGTCACGATTGAGGACAAGAGAAGAGCCGAAAGGAATAGAAGATGACCTACTAGATGTCGCATTATTTCAAATAAACGCTGTGCCTGATTGGTGTGCAGACATCATTGGGTACTTAATGGCAAGAAGACCACCTCCTGAAATGAAAGCAGTGGATAATAGGAAACTAATTCTAAAAGCTGCACCCTATCAATTCATTGCAGGACAACTATACAAGATGGGCAAGGACCAAGTTTTAAGGAGATATGTGATGCCACATGAGATCATGCCAATCCTCAGTGAAGCACATGAAGGCATTGCAAGTGGACATTTCCAAGGGGAAGCAATAGCAAGAAAAGTCCTTCTCGTAGGATACTGGTGGCCAACACTTTGGTCAGATGCCTATGAATATGTCAAAAGCTATGATGTATGGCAACGAACTACTAAACCACAACACAAAGACTTAAATCCCCTAACAACAGTCGTTGCACAAAAACCCTTTGAAAAATGGGGGATTGATTTTGTGGGTCCCATCCATCCAGCAGCAAAAGGAACATAGGCACACTACATCAATGTGGCCACGAAATGGGCTGAAGCTAAAGCCGTCAGAAAGGTTGATGCCAGAAGCACAGCAAGGTTCTTGTACGAGAATGTAATCACCCGATTTGGATGTCCCATTGAAATTGTGTTAGATAGAGGCACACATTTTGTCAATGAGGTCATCCAAGAAGTCTTGTCTAGCTTTATGGTGATCCATAGAAAGAGCACACCTTAATACCCCTAAGGGAATGGACAAGCTGAATCCACCAACAAAATTCTATGTATTGTCCTCACTAAGGTAGTAGAACCAAAGCGTTCTGATTTGGCAGAGAAACTAAATGCAGCCTTATGGGCATACATAACCACACTCAAGGTTAGTATAGGAAATACACCTTTTCAATTGGTGTACGGCCTTGAAGCTGTAGTCCCACTGGAGTTTGTAATACCTAGTCTATGCATAGCAGTATAAGAACGTATCGGAGATCATGCATCACTGAAAGAAAGACTCCACTGAATTAGAGAAGCATACAGAGACTAGATTAGTTGCCTACCATGCCATGACAACAGAAAAATGAAGAAGGAAGGCATGGTTTGATAGAAACCTCAAAGACAAAGACATCAAGGAAGGTGACTTGGGTTTGCTGTACAATACCAAAGTCCATAAGGGCAAGCTCAAATTTCTAGATCAAGGACCTTATAGAGTTAAAAAAATGAATCCCATCGGAGTTGTGCTACTAGAAACACTGGATGGAGTCCAGTTCACAACAACAATAAACGGGAGTTGACTGAAGTGCTACTACATCAACATGCAAACCACCCCCGATAATATTGAAGATTTGGGGGCCCTAAGTCTTCCATAGTTAGTACTAGATTGTATCATGAGCACTCACTAGCATATGTACGCCTTCTCACATATAGTTTCAATCGATTTCAACCTAGGGCTCAGAGGTGATTACTGAGTCCTAGCTGCCCTATGATTCCCTTAGCAAATTAAGCATATAGGAGGAATGCCCATCTCACTAGTCATGCATAGCGCACCCACACGTTTCGAGCACGACGAATAAATTGCACAAATAAAAACCCCAAGAGATACTTGTTTTGATCCACACACACGGCACCCTCATCACAAAAAGAGTAAAATGAATTAGCCACTCACAAAAGAAACATGTACTCTTAGCACATGGCACTATATTGGCACTATCAAACTGGGACCTGATTCATGTGTGCAACACCAGGGTGAAGATAGTCCAATAAGATGCGAAAAAGGCCTAAAACACCATCGACAAAGCAACACCATGCCAAACGGCCCAAGCCTCAACCTCAACAGCCGTCCTCAAATCACCAACTTGAAGAAGGACACGGTTCAGAATCACCAACCCAGAGGTCAGCACTAAAACAACCACGGCTATGGTTCTGGACAGTGATACTGATGAGCAAATAAATGCAACATGCCAAGAAGAAATGCCACATAACCAAGGGATACTAGAGGCAAGAGAAATTGAGCCAGAGCAATTGACTTTGTAGGATGCAGGTGCAGAGAACACCTTGAGGACCAGACCAACAAAGAGCTAGCAACAGATGGAACAATACAGCTTGTATGGCCATGAGTCTCAACGTTTGCCATGTCACCCGATGCTTACAACTTCTTACAGTCAAAGGGACTAGGTAGTCTTTTGGAGAAGCTAAAATCCTTCTTACCAACACCTGCTATGATAGAATACATTTGTCAATTCATAACATCATATAAAAGCAGAGAGTTGGAGAAAGATAAGTGTGGCATAGTAACATATAAAGAAAAGCCCTTACGATCTACCTCAGTGTTCAAGCTCACTATTGTATTCATGCGATTGATCTCCATTGCATCCATGCTCTCTTGCACTATCCTGTTCTAGCATGCCCTTACCTTGCACTCTCTACCCTTGTACTCCCTCCTCCTCCTCCTTCCTCCTCCCTCATCCTTCTCCTCCATCTCCTCCTCCCCCCTCCTCCTCCTCCTCCTCCCCCCTCCCCCTCCTCCTCCCCCCTCCTTCACCTCCTTCCTCCTTCTCCTCCCATCTCCTTCTCCTTCCTTCTTCTTCCTCCCTCATCCTGCTCCTCCTCCATTCTCCTCCTCCTCCCTCCTCCTCCTCCTCCTCCTCCCTCCCTTCTCCTCAACCCTTACTCCTCGAATCCACGAAGGAGACTAGCTCTCTACTCTTGAACCTTGGACTCCTCCTAAACCCTGCAACCCCCTCTGAACCCTGGAACTCCTAGTTAGCTCTCTCAACCCTGTCCCCCTTTCGAACATTGAAATCCTCTTCTAAACCCTTGAATTCCCATGGAGGCGAGAGCCTCCATCAATCGTTATAATCAAGCCCTCTTTCTCATTCACACGCGCATGAGATCTTCTTTCCACGCTTTAGCCTACACCTCTCACCAGAACACGACCCGAGGACCTATGATACACTTGTGAACACCTATGCTACAACTAGCAACGACATGATTGTAGGTGACCAACACCCTCGGAACCTGCACTTGCATAAAACAGAGACAACAATGACATGCAGAATGCAAATCCCGTCGAGATCCACATAGAATAGGTTGGATGAAGGTTGGATTTCGATGATGAGACTAGTCATGTATCCTCTAGGGTTAAATGGTATCTATGAAATACATCATAGATCTCTAAAGACAATTATATAATAGCTCCCACGTTAAAGAGAAAGCTCACAAAGTCCACTCACAACCATGGTATGGATCTGACATCACAAATATCCACTAAATGAAATCATAACTCAAGGCTAAAATGTCAACTGGTCCTAGCACAAAAGAATGACCATGTAGATGCATGTCTCTAAATGGAATAATCAAGTATCATATATCCCAAATGGCACATACTGCATCCAAAGATAGATGCCCCAACTCTAATGAATGTTAGATCATGTTGACACCTGAAGAAGCCAAACTAGCACAACTCAAGGGAGGCATCATGTGAAGTGTGAATCAAAGCCATCATCCAAAGTGGCATCATACAAAATGTCCTTAGCATGGTCAATTGCATCATATATACCATCATGACCCTCATTGTGTATCACATCCACATGTGTAGACTCAGATGGATGATCATCTTCCAAAAACAATGTATTCAAAATTTTTGGACTTTTTATCTTGTTTTGGACTTTTTTCCATATTGCACCTCTGCAAAAGAAGGCTGATATACCTCTATAAGATCCACTGGGTGGGATGTTGTACATGCTATTTTGGGTTGAGCCTTTACTTGCAAACATCCTTCTTGTTTGGAGGCTCCCTAGTGTTGTCTCTAGAAGTCAATGATAGTATTAACCACCTCCCTGTACCTCCGACTTCCATTATCCCCTTTGAAATTTTCTCCTTTTATGTTGACATGATGAATCTTAAAATTGTGTGGTCAAGTACCAAGGGCTTTAGCCAATTTAATATCACTAAATTATTTTGCTGCTAATTTGTTAGCAATCATGTGGAGCACTGCTCTCTTTGCAACTAATTTATCAGCACTTTGCACTCCTTTGACAACACCCAATGATATCCTCAAGTTATTAAAAATTACCGTTGATATTGACTCCTTTGGTCTCATTTCTAAGATGTTTCATGTTTGGATGTCGTATAATCCTGGTCAAAATGTCTAGCTTCACACTCAAGTCAAGTTTTCTAGTCAATTATTTGAAAAGTTGTGCAATTGTCAGCAAGCTCACTTCCCTGCATATAATACGTGCCATAGATAAATGTATTTCTCTTGTGTATGAAGATTTATACTAACCTACAACACCTCCTCTGATGACTGCACATGAACTTCATACACATGAGCTTGGGGCTACGAACATGCATCCACGAAAGGAGTTCATACTGCGCATGGCTTTATTAGAGCCATCCATATGTTTACAAGTCTCAGATTTGACAAAGGGATGGGATTATTAGAAGAGTTGCGGTCCATTTATGTTTTGTTAGCACTCCTAAAGGACTTAGTCACAAAAATGATCCTTGATGCACTGCTGTGGTAGGCTTGATGATGGAGATGCTGGCCCATTGGTGATATATTCACCATACCTTGAACATGTTTGGGCCAGGAGCGATCTACAGTGCCTTCTTTTGTAATTGCTCAACATCGACTCCACGATGGAATAGAACTGGATATAACTATTTATTTCAAAGCAGTCACACGTTACTTTGGTTTGATGCAAGCATATATTACTTAATCTTAATTAGTTTCATTCAGTTGGAATAGTTTATTGAAATCATAGTTATACAGTTATCAAAGAAAGTACTACACTAAGAAATAAGTTGTGGACCTCGTAAGGTGATATGGACCCTTTATATTGAAGATAATTTTTCATAGGTTACAATATCAAAATGATATACATGTTAGATACATGGTTGTCCTTCCAACACAGTATTAGATAAAGTGGGACGAAAGTTGCATTTTGGGAATTTTGAAATTGGGTGGATTTCATTAAAATTGGGAAAGGCTTCATTAAATTTGGGAAAATTTCCATTGATTGTGGGAATTTTACCAATATTGAATAAGCTAATATTTGGAATTCCAATGATTATGAAAAACTTCATTGGTTGTGAAACACTTCATTGCGTATAAAAATCGGAACAAAGCATTTGTGGCAGAGTTTGAAAATCATGTATTTGGTGGTGTTAATAAACACCGTCTAGGGACAACATTTATATTTTACTTGAGGTGTTAATAAACACCAGTTGGTGGTGTTAACAAACACCATGCATAGTGAGTTCCACTAGAAACAAAGCAGTTGTTGGTGAAGGTCAGCTTCTGAAAATTGTCATATTAATAATATGCAAATACCCATTGACAAGATAACAACAATTGAGAAACATCACATGAGAACACACCTTACAATGGAAGTTTGGGAGATTAAGAGGGAGAAAATCGACACCATTTTCTATGCTCTGATACCAAGCAAGCTCTCCTGTGCTTTGATACATACGCTCTGTGGAATCTTGATCTTCTTGGGTCTATTTATGGATTTTGATGTCCATGACCAGACAATTGCATCAATACACTCCCATACCTGTGGATCCAACCTATTCTCTGCCCAATACTTGTTCCAGTAATCAACATAGGCATCTGCATCACTGAGCCCCTTTCTCTTAACTGATGGTGCCCAATACTGAATTAATAATTTCTTGAAATTATGAGAAGCAGCATCCATCTCGGCACTTGATATGGCAACCCCAAGCCATATGGGGTATATAGGATCTGATGGCCTCACCAAGACGAAGTCACCTTGCTTAACATCCACCATTGGTCTAAACTCTTCCCTCGACTTACCTTTTAGAGGCCCACAATAGTGATCATTCCATTCCTCATAGCCTTGGAAATCATTAATGCAAGCATCTATATCATCCTCCTCATCAGGAGATTGTGTTCTTGGCCAAAACTCTCTGTACACTCCTATCTCTGAGATGTTTTCCTATTCGAGCTCACCGATCATGGTTTTCCAATAGTCTATCACTGGCCTAATGTAGGACTCATAGGATGCATTCTTTCCACTTGCACATTTCTCCCAAAACTTAATGTAATCCTTTATCCCTGATATTACTTGCAAGTGATCTCTCACAAATGCAGCCATTGGTAGTATATCCGGACAACCCGTTGGCAACAATGATCGACCCTCACTATCTTTCTTCCATAGCTCGATTCCCCCTTCAATGGGCATCCAATTCGGTGATTTTGGATGCACCTTGTACTGCATCATTGGTATGTCACCTTGCATGTAAAATCGAAATTGTAATGGCTTTGCATGTCCAACTAGCATTTCTTGCCCATCACATAGGTAGCCATCTACATAATCCTTGAAGTTAGGAACCCGTGTAAGAAGAAATGGTGCCGGTGAAGATGATGTACATTTTTTGAATGTATCCATCAGATGCGGGAAAGTGAATGTTTGTCCCACCTGCAAGCTCTCAGAAAACCTGCTGAACATTGCATCAATGTCCTCATGTGTGTGCCCTACCATCAAGAAGCCCAATTGAACTGTCTTGAAAATGCCCCTTGCTACAAGAAGAGAAAGGTATGCAAACAAGTATCTATTTTTGTTCTCAGACCCACAATTATCTAGTTGGAGTAGCAAGTTCTCTAGCAACTTTTGGAATGGTGGCTCAATAGCAACACTCCCCTCTAAAGAGGGTGGGTTTTCTCTTGTATTTGACGGAAAAATATTCACACATGTGTCTGTAGCCCTTGCAATGGAAGTTGGCATGGCCTCCATGACAGACTTCATGCCACTTTCCGATACAGTTTCTAGATTTGCATTTGTGATCGTGACATCTACATTTTCAGACAAGCTAGCTCCACTTGTGGAAACATGTGCACCTTTAGAACTGTAATGGGAGTCCAAAGCGTTTCTTGAACATAGAGCATTCAAAAGGCGAGCATTGCTTCTAGGAATCCCATTGGTAGCAAGGTCTCCAAGGTCATGCATATCCATCCTCTCGAGGTTGCGCAAACAAATTGAGAGCGATCAATCGTCAGGTTGGGATCAGATGGCCACAAACCATTGAGGGTGAAGTGTCCATAATGACCATTTCCATGCCCATGGGTAATCATTCCAATGAGTGAAACCTGTAATTGCCATGCAGAATCGGTGTCCTTGGACCTCACCCGAAGTCTTGGAATTGCCGTCTTTTTTTGTCCATCTTATCATGGATTATGCATACATACTTTTTTGGATCCAATCTCGGAGTACCTACGCCATGCATAGTATAAGTTCCTACAACTTTGTTGCTGTATATCATATGCATCTTTCTCTCTTCCATCAGCGAATTGCGCTCATCTTGACTTTTTGTGGCTGCCAATTGTGAGCCTTGATCCGACTGCATAAGCTACATTTAGAGAATTCACTCATCTTAGCAAGGGCTACATTTTTTAAGTCTGATTTCCAAATCCTGCCAAATGTGGAGGTGGATAGGCTCTGATAACCACGTTGATTAAGTGAAGTGTTGACCTCACGTAGGATGTCTATCTTCTTATACACTTCAGGTATCACTTGCTGTGTCTCTCTAGAACCATCCTGCATGGTTCTACTCTTGTGAGGCATATGCTCTGTGCTATTATCCACAAAGTGTTGAATGAGAGCCCTTCCCATACCTATGTGCTCCCTGCTCCTCCTCACAATCCTTGAATTGCCATGCACATATCGCTACACACCACTCTCAAATTGCTCCCTGTATCGATAAAATGATGTCCTTGGAATTCCATGCATCTCATACCATGCTCTACAACAGACATCCCGACCGTTTATCTTGAAGTTGTAGCATATCCTCCCTGTGTAGTCATGATGCCAAGCCGTTGACAACACATCATATATAAAGTTTGTACGAGACTCCAAGGAGCTGCCCGAAAAGTTCTTCCTTAGATTCATTAAGAGATCTCGCTCTGCATGTTGGCAACACCTACTCCCACAACAATCGATGGAAGAAACCTGCTGCACTGAATCTAGTGACATTTTGTACATTGCTGTTGGAGGCTCTCTTTGTTTAGGCACCCTGTTAATGAAAGTGTACCTTCTTTTCTTTGATGTTGGATCGTCCCTTTTCAACATTTGATCATTGACCAACTCATTTATACCAGCAACGTGGTCCATGGGCACATATTGTTGCAATGGGCTTCCATCAAGTAAGGTAATCTGCTTGATAGGCCACTTTACTAGGCTGAGAGAGCCGACATCTTGCATAGAAGACCCTGAGTCACTTCCTCTAATTTGTTCTTTCTTTTCAATACCCACACCGATGCAATCGTTACCCAATAGGTCAAAGTTTATAGAGTCTCCCGGGAAAACATATAAGATCACACCTTCCCCCATGGTCTTTGTTTTGCTCTCATCCCATAAGACAACCTTTTCCTCTTTCCAAGATTCACGAATGAAATTGTCAGTTTCCAATGAAGAAACTGGCATTGCCTCAACATAAGGTCGCTCAGGCTCACTTGGTGCAGCTTCTTCAGTTACCGCATCATCTAAAGAATCACCAACATGTTTTAGAGAGCCCTTAGGCCACTTGACAACGCTCCAAATTGCCTCACCAACAAGCACTGCATCCATAGTGGGAAATGGCAAGAGCATTTCACTATTGATAGACTTCTCCACTATCACCGATACATTTTCTGTCCCAATCTTCATACCACTACAGTAGGCCTCCGGATCTATTGCACACACTCCACCAATTCCAACCACTTCATTCCCCACCATCATCATGACCTTGTCCCCGCTTCTGATAGCCATCCTCTGTCATTACGATTACGGAGAATTAATTATGAACAAATTACAACCAAAGAATTTCATAAGACCATCAAACATGTCCTTCTAGATGGGAAGAATGGCATTGGTGCAAATCTTTATAAAGCATGAATGAGTCTATACAAAATTTTCATGAAAGCATGAATTATTTCCCTAAAAATTTTAGCAATTTGATAAAACTTTTTCTAAAGCATGAATTATTTTCACCATTGTCATGACCTGATTCATGCATCTGATAGTAGCCATCCCTTCTCATTACGATGACAGGAAATTGATTATGAACAAACTACAACCAAAGGATTTCATAAGACCAAAAAAGTTGTCCTTGTAGCGGGGGGAGAATGGCACCAGTGCCATTCTCCATGTGAATTTGGCAATGGGAGAATGGCACTGGAGAATAGGAAAATGGAGAATGGCACTAGTGCCATTCTCCCAATGGAATGTCCCAATGGAATGTCCTAACAGTTTGGCTTTGTAATAGGAAAATGGAGAATGGCACTAGGAATAGGAAAATGGAGAATGGCACTAGTGCCATTCTCCCAATGGAATGTCCCAATGGAATGTCCTAATTTTTTGGCTTTGTAATAGGAAAATGGAGACTGGCACTAGTGCCATTCTCCCATTGGAAAATGGAGAATGGCACTAGTGCCATTCTCCCAATGGAATGTCCTAATTCAAAATTTTGGCTTCACAGAAGGTAGAAGGGCACCAATGCCATTCCACCATTGGAATTATTGGAATGTCAATCTATAGGTTTAGTGCCATTCTCCCAATGGAATGTCCCAATGGAATGTCCTAACATTTTGGCTTTGTAATAGGAAAATGGAGAATGGCACTAGGAATAGGAAAATGGAGAATGGCACTAGTGCCATTCTCCCATTGGAAAATGGAGAATGGCACTAGTGCCATTCTCCCAATGGAATGTCCCAATGGAATGTCCTAATTTTCTGGCTTTGTAATAGGAAAATGGAGACTGGCACTAGTGCCATTCTCCCATTGGAAAATGGAGAATGGCACTAGTGCCATTCTCCCAATGGAATGTCCTAATTCAAAATTTTGGCTTCACAGAAGGTAGAAGGGCACCAATGCCATTCCACCATTGGAATTATTGGAATGTCAATCTATAGGTTTAGTGCCATTCTCCATTGTAATATGAAAATGGAGAATGGCACTAGGAATATGAAAATGGAGAATGGCACTAGTGCCATTCTCCCAATGGAATGTCCCAATGGAATGTCCTAATTTTCTGGCTTTGTAATAGGAAAATGGAGACTGGCACTAGTGCCATTCTCCCATTGGAAAATGGAGAATGGCACTAGTGCCATTCTCCCAATGGAATGTCCTAATTCCAAATTTTGGCTTCACAAAACGTGGAGGGCACCAATGCCATTCCACCATTGGAATGTCAATCTATAGGTTTAGTGCCATTCTCCATTGTAATCGGAAAATGGAGAATGGCACTAGGAATAGGAAAATGGAGAATGGCACTAGTGCCATTCTCCCAATGGAATGTCCCAATGGAATGACCTAATTTTTTGGCTTTGTAATAGAAAAATGGAGAATGGCACTAGTGCCATTCTCCCAATGGGGAAGGGGGGGTGGGGGGGGAGGGGAAGGGGGGGAGGGGAGATTGGGCAATGGGCAATGGGGAACTATAATCTAGTCATTCTTGTCTTGCTGATGGGCACCATCTATCAATGAAACTCGTCCCAATAATTGATTTGCAATTGAATTCACTCTTTGATGAAATATACATCAATTTCATTGATATATTTGATTATATTTAAATATGATAATATATATATTCTGTATGTTTTTTGTGTGTTTACTATATTTGTATTTTATTAATTATGTATTCTCCATTTTTAATGTTGAGTATTCCTAACTTTTAGTTATGAAGTTAATATAGGAGTAGATGAAAAATAATTGATTTGTGTGTGAAATTTATGTTTGATAGGATTTGTGTGTGGAATTCCCATCTATGAGAGAGAGAGAGAGAGAGAGGCAGAGGTTTGTGAATTTGAACAAAGTCTACGACTTCTACATCACTATGAGTATGTCTAGACAACATTGACTATATTTTTATGTGTTGCTCTTGAAGCTTGCATTCTAAACTCCAATGAGAACTTATTTCTTGGATCTCGCACCTCCCAATGCAAGAGTACCTCCCCACATCTGCACTAAAGACACAAATGGAGGTTGTGTTCTAGCGTCTCAATCTCGGAACATGAAGTTGCAATATTGTTATGCTTCTTGATTTTGATGGCGATTGGGAGATTCTTTTCTCATTAATGAGAATTGTTTTAGCCACAGAGTGCCTGATTGGACCCTCCTAATGTCCATAAGGCATACCAATTTGACTTAGACATGAGAACAAAGTCTACTAGAGGCTAAATCCCATTAAGCCAAGTAGTGGTACGTATGGTAAGATCTCCTCACATTGGTATAAGAAGATGCTTCATCCTAGTACAAATGGAATATCTCTCTTTATTCTACTTCCCATTGCTCATTCGGGGTCTGGTAGAGTAAGTAAGAATGTCATCTGAACTAAAAGCAACCATTTGCTAAGAACCTCTCTCTCTCTCTCTCTCTCTCTCTCTCTCTCTCTCTCTCTCTCTCTCTCTCTCTCTCTCTCTCTCCCCTCTCTGCATGCGTGTGTGAGCATGTGCATGCCCACGTGTGCGTGTGTGTGATCCACGCACATGCACATAGGTGTGTGTGTGTGCTTGGGTGTGTA
This sequence comes from Dipteris shenzhenensis, assembly GCF_047967505.1. Classification (NCBI taxonomy): domain Eukaryota; kingdom Viridiplantae; phylum Streptophyta; class Polypodiopsida; order Gleicheniales; family Dipteridaceae; genus Dipteris; species Dipteris shenzhenensis. The sequence continues at coordinate 7,543,877 of NC_141617.1, read as the reverse complement.
TATATGTTTACATGTGTGCATCCATGCACGTCCGTGTCGATGGTGTGTGTGTGTATGTTTCCATTCTCTAAATTAACATAATTCGTAAAGAATTTATATGTAAGGTTTTCGTTCCCTATAATATCTTGCAGAATGGGATGGCATTGACCAAAAATAGATTTTTGGTTGGCACAATCAAATGCTAATACTCTCCATCTTCGTCTACTTTTTTAGTAGATAGGTTACATACAATTTATTAACACTTTCTTTTAACTAAGCATTCATTAAAGCCACAATTAATATTCTTATGCTCTTGAAAAGACTGTATTTCTTATAAAGCCTATTACAAGAGGCTTCTAGAGCCTTGTGTGGTTCTTGTAAAGCCTATTACAAGAGGCTTCTAGAGCCTTGTGTGGTTTATTAAACGTTTTTTTAAACTAAATGCAAAAGGTTAAACTAACGAAGGTAAAAAATTAAAAAACCCTAGTACCTTCATCTCATTGCCCTAGGTTGATTGCCTCGCATGCTGTGCTGCTTTCGAGCCCATCGTTATCTCGTTTGTACTTTCGCACGACTTTCCTCCCTTCGCTTTTCCGAATTCCTAACTTTAGCTTTGTCTTTTGCCTTTTCTGCTGGCCGCTCGACTCGCCCTCGCTTTTCTTCTTGCTGCTCGCCACTCGACTCGCCCTCTCTTTTCTTTCATCTCTAGCTTCGTCCGCTCGACTCGCCCTCTCTTTTCTTCTTGCTTTCGTCTGCTCGCCTCTAGCTTTAGAAGATACTCTTATTGCTAATCTACTAAAACCCACTCTCATCTCATCTACTCAAAATCCTATCGCTCATCACTCGCCGCCTATCGTCGTTCTACTCAAACTCCTATCGCTCCTATGCTCGCCGCTCGACTCGCTGCCTATCGTTCACCTACCCACTCTTTAGCAAGCCTCTCTACTCTTTGCTTTTCCAAAGATTGAAGGGATTCTCTTCCAACGAAGCACGGCTCGCTGTTATTCACTCTCTTTGCTTTTTGAAGGATTTCGCACTTCCAAAAATCTCTGAAGGATTCGCTTTTCCAAAGAATGGAAGCATGAAGGATTCACTTTTCCAAAGAATGAAGGGATTCGCACTTCCAAAGATCTAAACGTACGGTAAGCTTTCAAAACTTAAGCTTGCTGAGATGATTAACAAAAGCTTTCAAAACTTTAACTTTCGTAAGCTTTCGTACGTACGCTTTGCTCGAATTTAACTATGGAAAGCTTAATAAAATATAGGAATTGGCTATGGCGAATTCAAAGCAAAAAATCCGTGAATTAGAGAGGAAGCTACCGAACTGATTGAGCGTCAGTTGTGTTGTTTGCTTCCAGCTCCATCAACTTCGCAACTCCGGTGGAGTTCAGCCTTCTTGCCTCAAGAATCTCCGTGCGAGCTGTGGTGAGTAAAACTCTCAGACTCTGAGACTCCTCTCCAATCCGCTTTGGAATGAATAGAAAGTGAATGAGGGAAAGGCATCAATTGAAATGAGAGAAAAGGTCTTGATTTGAAACTACTAAATAATTCAAATTTTGAAATATAGGTCTTCCCGCCATTGTGCCCTTTTGAATTTTGGATATATAGAGTGGCACTTATGCCATTCTCTCCAATATTAAATTTAAATTCAAATTCATATTGATAATTTTAATTTCAATTTGTATTTCAAATTGAAATTATTCTTTTGAAATTGTATTTCAAAACCTAAATTCTAGTTTTTAAAGTTTGATTTCAAGTTAAACTTCAATCTCAATTTTGATTTTCATGATTGAATGGCAAATTTAGAGATTGAATTTCTAATTTTAAATGGAGAATGGCACCAGTGCCATCCTCCAAGACCTCATAAGAAGTCTGTGAGAGTGGCACCAGTGCTCTTCCCGCCATTGTTCCCTTTTGAATTTGGATATATAGAGTGGCACATATGCCATTCTCTCCAATATTAAATTTAAATTCAAATTCAAATGATTCTGTTTGAAATTGTATTTCAAAACCGAAATTTATATTAGGACATTGCAATGGGAGAATGGCACTGGAGAATAGGAAAATGGAGAATGGCACTAGTGCCATTATCCCAATGGAATGTCCTAAGTTTTTAGCTTTGTAATAGGAAAATGGAGACTGGCAATAGTGCCATTCTCCCATTGGAAAATGGAGAATGGCACTAGTGCCATTCTCCCATTGGAAAATGGAGAATGGCACCAGTGCCATTCTCCCAATGGAATGTCCTAATTCAAAATTTTGGCTTCACAAAGGTAGAAGGCACCAATGCCATTCTCCCATTGGAATTAGTGGAGTATCAATCTATAGGTTTAGTGCCATTCTCCATTGTAATAGGAAAATGGAGAATGGCACTAGGAATAGGAAAATGGAGAATGGCACTAGTGCCATTCTCCCATTGGAAAATGGAGAATGGCACTAGTGCCATTCTCCCAATGGAATGTCCCAATGGAATGTCCTAATTCCAAATTTTGGATTCACAATGGAATGTCCTAATTCAAAATTTGTACAAGTGCCATTCTCCCATTGGAAAATGGAGAATGGCACTAGTGCCATTCTCCTAATGGAATGTCCTAATTCAAAATTTTGGATTCACAATGGAATGTCCTAATTCAAAATTGGTACAAGTGCCATTCTCCCATGGAAAATGGAGAATGGCACTAGTGCCATTCTCCCAATGGAATGTCCTAATTCAAAATTTTGGATTCACAATGGAATACCCCTCCTAGAATAGTGGTGCCAATCTCTTATTAGGCCCTAAGAAATGTCATTGAGAAGCCTAAACTCACATGCACAAGGAATCCTAAACTCACATGTGCATTGGCACTACCACTAATGGAGAATGGCAGTGATGCCAATCTCATGCTGGCAACTACATAATGACAATGAGATCATCAAACTCACACTGCAGCCAATAAATAATCCTACTAGAGCCAATAAATATAGTGGAATGCCAACCTATAGGTTTAGTTTGTCTAGATTACCACTAGTGGAGAATGGCAGTGATGCCAATCTCATGCTGGCAAATGCATAATGACACTGAGACCATCAAACTCACATGTGCAGAGATCATATGGAATTGTGCCAATCTCTGTGGAGAATGCCACCAGTAGAGAATGGTAGTGGTGCCAATCTCATACCATGACTTGAAAACATGCACAAGGAATCCTAAACTCACATGTGCATTGGCACTTTTGCCATTATCCTATTGCCATTCTCCGCTAGTGGTAATGTGCATTCTTCTATGTAATGATCACTCACTCTGCTGTGCAGAGATCATATGGAATTGTGCCAATCTCTGTGGAGAATGCCACCAGTGGAGAATGGCAGTGGTGCCAATCTCATACCATGACCTGCAAACATGCACAAGGAATCCTATACTCACATGTGCATTGGCACTTTTGCCATTATCCTACTGCCATTCTCTGCTAGTGGTAATGTGCATCCTTCTATGTAGTGATCACTCTCTCCGCTGTGTAGAGATCATATGGATTTGTGCCAATCTCTGTGGAGAATGCCACCAGTGGAGAATGGTAGTGGTGCCAATCTCATACCATGACCTGAAAACATGCACAAGGAATCTTAAACTCACATTTGCATTGGCACTTTTGCCATTACCCTACTGCCATTCTCCGCTAGTGGTAATGTGCATCCTTCAATGTAGTGGAATGTAAATCTATAGGTTCAGTTTGTCTAGATTACCACTAGTGGAGACTGGCAGTGATGCCAATCTCATGCTTGCAACTACACTATGACACCACTCTCCTATGATCACTGGAATACCCCTCCTAGAATAGTAGGGTAAAAATTTGTACAAGTGAAGAATGGGAGTGGTGCCAGTCTCTTATTAGGCCCCAAGAAATGGCATTGAGAAGCCTAAATTCACATGTGCAGAGATCACATGGAATTGTGTCAATCTATGTGGAGAATGCCACCAGTGGAGAATGGCAGTGGTGCCAATCTCACATGTGCATTGGCACTTTTGCCATTATCCTACTGCCATTCTCCGCTAGTGGTAATGTGCATTCTTCTATGTGGTGGTATGTCAATCTATAGGTTTAGTTTGTCTAGACAACCACTAGTGGGAAAATGGCAGTGATGCCAAACTCATGGTGGCACCTACATAATGACACTGAGATCATCAGACTCACATGTGGGTTGGAATCGGACACCACTCTCCTAAGATGATTGGAATACCCCTCCTAGAATAGTAGGGTAAACATTTATGCAAGTGGAGAATGGCAGTGGTGCCAGTCTCTTATTAGGGCCTAAGAAATGGCATTGAGAAGCCTAAAATCACATGTGCATACTTCTATGTAGTCATCACTGTTTGCGCTCTGTAGAGATCATATGGAATTGTGTCAATCTCTTTGGAGAATGCCACCAGTTGAGAATGGCAGTGGTGCCAATCTCATACCATGACCTAAAAACATGCACAAGGAATCCTAAACTCACATCTGCATTGGCACTTTTGCCATTATCCTACTGCAGCCAATAAAATTAGTGGAATGTCAATCTATAGGTTCAGTCTATCTAGACTACAACTAGCGGAGAATGGCAGTGGCGCCAATCTCATGCTTGCAACTACATGATGACACTGAGATCATCAAACTCACATGTGGAATGGAATAGGACACCACTGTCCTATGATCACTGGAATACCCCCCTAGAATAGTAGGGTAAACATTCGTACAAGTGGAGAATGGCAGTGGTGCGAATCTCTTATTAGACCCTAAGAAATGGCATTGAGAAGCCTAAACTCACATGTGCAGAGATCATATGGAATTGTGCCAATCTCTGTGGGGAATGCCAGCAGTGGAGAATGGCAGTGGTGCCAATCTCATACCATGACCTGAAAACATGCACAAGGAATCCTGAACTCACATGTGCATTCTTCTATGGAGTGATGACTGTCTCCGCTGTTTAGAGATCAAATGGAATTGTGTCAATCTCTGAGATCATCATCACTCACATGTGGAATGGAATAGGACACAACTCTCCTATGATCATTGGAATGCCCCTCCTAGAATAGTAGGGTAAACATTTGTACAAGTGAAGAATGGCAGTGGTGCCAATCTCTTGTTAGGCCCTAATAAATGGCATTGAGAAGCCTAAACTCACATGTGCATTCTTCTATGTAGTGATCACTGTCTCCGCTCTGCAGAGATCATATGGAATTGTGTCAATCTCTTATTAGGCCTTGGAATGTCAATCTATAGGTTTAGTTTGTCTAGACAACCCACTAGTGGAGAATGGCAGTGATGCCAAACTCATGGTGGCACCTACGTAATTATACTGAGATCATCAGACTCACATGTGGATTGGAATCGGACACCACTCGCCTATGATCATTGGAATACCCCTCCTAGAATAGTAGTGTAAACATTTGTACAAGAGAATGGTAGTGGTGCCAATCTCTTATTAGGCCCTAAGAAATGGCATTGAGAAGCCTAAACTCACATGTGCATTCTTCTATGTAGTGGTCACTGTCTCCGTTGTGTAGAGATCATATGGAATTATGTTAATCTCTGTGGAGAATGCCAACAGTGGAGAATGGTACTGGTGACAATCTCATAACATGACTTGCAAACATGCACAAGGAATCCTAAACTCACATGTGCATTCTTCTATGTAGAGATCACTGTCTCCGCTGTGTAGAGATCATATGGAATTGTGTCAATCTCTGAGTTCATCAAACTCACATGTGGATTGGAATCGGACACCACTCTCCTATGATCACTGGAATACCCCTCCTAGTATAGTAGGGTAAACATTTGTACAAGTGAAGAATGGCAGTGGTGCCAATCTCTTGTTAGGCCCTAAGAAATGTCATTGAGAAGCCTAAACTCACATGTGCATTCTTCTATGTAGTGATCACTGTCTCCGCTGTGTAGAGATCATATGGAATTGTGTCAATCTCTGTGGGGAATGCCACCAGTGGAGAATGGCAGTGGTGCCAATCTCATACCATGACCTGAAAACATGCACAAGGAATCCTAAACTCACATGTGCATTCTTCTATAGAGTGATGACTATCTCTGCTATGTAGAGATCAAATGGAATTGTGTCAATCTCTGAGATCATCATCACTCACATGTGGAATGGAATAGGACACCACTCTCCTATGATCACTGGAATGCCCCTCCTAGAATAGTAGGGTAGACATTTGTACAAGTGGAGAATGGCATAGGCCCTAAGAAATGGCATTGATAAGCCTAAACTCACATGTGCATTCTTCTATGTAGTGGTCACTGTCTCCGCTATGTAGAGATCATATGCAATTGTGTTAATCTCTGTGGACAATGCCAACGGTGGAGAATGGTACTGGTTCCAATCTCATACCATGACTTGCAAACATGCACAAGGAATCCTAAACTCACATGTGCATTCTTCTATGTAGAGATCACTGTCTCCGCTGTGTAGAGATCATATGGAATTGTGTCAATCTCTGAGTTCATCAAACTCACATGTGGATTGGATTCGGACACCACTCTTCTATGATCACTGGAATACCCCTCCTAGTATAGTAGGGTAAACATTTGTACAAGTGAAGAATGGCAGTGGTGCCAATCTCTTATTAGGCCCTAAGAAATGTCATTGAGAAGCCTAAACTCACATGTGCAGAGATCATATGGAATTGTGCCAATCTCTGTGGAGAATGCCACCAGTGGAGAATGGCAGTGGTGCCAATCTCATACCATGACTTGAAAACATGCACAAGGAATCCTAAACTCACATGTGCATTGGCACTTTTGCCATTATCCTACTGCCATTCTCCCCTAGTGGTAATGTTCATCCTTCTATGTAGTGATCACTCTCTCCGCTGTGCAGAGATCATATGGATTTGTGCCAATCTCTGTGGAGAATACCACCAGTGGAGAATGGCAGTGGTGCCAATGTCATACCATGACCTGAAAACATGCACAAGGAATCCTAAACTCACATGTGCATTGGCACTTTTGCCATTATCCTACTGCCATTCTCCGCTAGTGGTAATGTGCATCCTTCAATGTAGTGGAATGTCAATCTATATGTTCAGTTTGTCTAGATTACCAGTAGCGGAGAATGGCAGTGATGCCAATCTCATGCTTGCAACTACACTATGACACTGAGATCATCAAACTCACATGTGGAATGGAATAGGACACCACTCTCCTATGATCACTAGAATACCCCTCCTAGAATAGTAGGGTAAACATTTGTACAAGTGGAGAATGGCAGTGGTGCCAGTCTCTTGTTAGGACCTAAGAAATGGCATTGAGAAGCCTAAATTCACATGTGCAGAGATCACATGGAATTGTGTCAATCTATGTGGACAATGCCACCAGTGGAGAATGGCAGTGGTGCCAATCTCACATGTGCATTGGCACTTTTGCCATTATCCTACTGCCATTCTCCGCTAGTGGTAATGTGCATTCTTCTATGTGGTTGAATGTCAGTCTCTAGGTTAGGTTTGTCTAGACAACCACTAGTGGAAAATGGCAGTGATGCCAAACTCATGGTGGCACCTACATAATGACACTGAGATCATCAGACTCACATGTGGGTTGGAATCGGACACCACTCTCCTATGATGATTGGAATACCCCTCCTAGAATAGTAGGGTAAACATTTGTGCAAGTGGAGAATGGCAGTGGTGCCAATCTCCTATTAGGGCCTAAGGAATGGCATTGAGAAACCTAAAATCACATATGCATCCTTCTATGTAGTCATCACTGTCTCCGCTGTGTAGAGATCATATGGAATTGTGTCAATCTCTTTGGAGAATGCCACCAGTTGAGAATGACAGTGGTGCCAATCTCATACCATGACCTGAAAACATGCACAAGGAATCCTAAATTCACATCTGCATTGGTACTTTTGCCATTATCCTACTGCAGCCAATAAAATTAGTGGAATGTCAATCTATAGGTTCAGTCTATCTAGACTACTACTAGCGGAGAATGGAAGTGGTGCCAATCTCATGCTTGCAACTACATGATGACACTGAGATCATCAAACTCACATGTGGAATGGAATAGGACACCACTCTCCTATGATCATTGGAATACCCCTCCTAGAATAGTAGGCTAAACATTTGTACAATTGGAGAATGGCAGTGGTGCCAGTCTCTTATTAGGCCCGAAGAAATGGCATTGAGAAGCCTAAACTCACATGTGCAGAGATCATATGGAATTGTGCCAATCTCTGTGGGGAATGCCACCAGTGGAGAACGGCAGTGGTGCCAATCTCATACCATGACCTGCAAACATGCACAAGGAATCCTATACTCACATGTGCATTCTTCTATGGAGTCATCACTGTCTCCATTGTGTAGAGATCATATGGAATTGTGTCAATCTCTGAGTTCATCAAACTCACATGTGGAATGGAATAGGACACCACTCTCCTATGATCACTGGAATACCCCTCCTAGAATAGTAGGGTAGACATTTGTACAAGTGAAGAATGGCAGCGGTACCAATCTCTTACTAGGCCCTAGGAAATGGCATTGAGAAGCCTAAACTCAGATGTTCCTTCTTCTATGTAGTGATTTTTGTCTCCGCTGTGCAGAGATCATATGGAATTGTGTCAATCTCTGTGGAGAATGCCACCAGTGGAGAATGGCAGTGGTGCCAATCTCATACCATGACCTGAAAACATGCACAAGGAATCCTAAACTCACATGTGCATTCTTCTATGTAGTGATCACTGTCTCCACTGTGTAGAGACCATATGGAATTGTGTCAATCTCTGAGATCATCAGAGTCACATGTGGATTCTTCTACAAGTGGAGTCTGTCTAGACTACTACTAGCGGAGAATGGTAGTGGTCCCAATCTCACATGTGCATTCTTCTATGTAGTGATTACTGTCTCCGCTGTGTAGAGTTCATATGGAATTTCAATCTATAGGTTTAGTTTGGCTAGATATTCACTAGCAGAGAATGGCAGTGATGCCAAACTCATGCTGGCCCTAAGAAATGGCATTGAGAAGCCTAAACTCACATGTGCATTCTTCTATGTAGTGATCACTATCTCCGCTCACATGTGGATCGGAATCAGACACCATGATCATTGGAATACCCCTCCTAGAATAGTAGGGTAAACATCTATACAAGTGGAGAATGGCAGTGGTGCCAATCTCCTATTAGGCCTTAAGAAATGGCATTGAGAAGCCTGTGTCAATTTCTGTGGAGAATGCCACCAGTGGAGAATGGCAGTGGTGCCAATCTCATACCATGACCTGAAAACATGCACAAGGAATGCGAAACTCACATGTGCATTCTTCTATGTAGTGATCACTGTCTCCGCTGTGGAGAATGCCACCAGTGGAGAATGGCAGTGGTGCCAATCTCATACCATGACCTGCAAACATGCACAAGGAATCCTATACTCACATGTGCATTCTTCTATGGAGTGATCACTGTCTCCGCTGTGTAGAGATCATATGGAATTGTGTCAATCTCTGAGTTCATCAAACTCACATGTGGAATGGAATAGGACACCACTGTCCTATGATCATTGGAATGCCCCTCCTAGAATAGTAGGGTGGACATTTGTACAAGTCGAGAATGGCAGTGGTGCCAATCTCTTGTTAGGCCCTAAGAAATGGCATTGATTTTTGTCTCCGCTGTGCAGAGATCATATGGAATTGTGTCAATCTCTGTGGAGAATGCCACCAGTGGAGAATGCCTGTGTTGCCAATCTCATACCATGACTTGAAAACATGCACAAGGAATCCTAAACTCACATGTGCATTCTTCTGTGTAGTGATCACTGTCTCTGCTGTGTAGAGACCATATGGAATTGTGTCAATCTCTGAGATCATCAGAGTCACATGTGGATTCTTCTACAAGTGGGTCTCTCTAGACTACTACTAGCGGAGAATGGCAATGGTGCCAATCTAACATGTGCATTCTTCTATGTAGTGATCACTGTCTCCGCTGTGTAGAGTTCATATGGAATTTCAATCTATAGGTTTATTTTGGCTAGATATTCACTAGCAGAGAATGGCAGTGATGCCAAACTCATGCTGGCCCTAAGAAATGGCATTGAGAAGCCTAAACTCACATGTGCATTCTTCTATGTAGTGGTCACTGTCTCCGCTCACATGTGGATCGGAATCAGACACACCACTCTGCTATGATCATTGGAATACCGCTCCTAGAATAGTAGGGTAAACATCTGTACAAGTGGAGAATGGCAGTGGTGCCAATCTCTTATTAAGCCTTAAGAAATGGCATTGAGAAGCCTGTGTCAATCTCTGTGGAGAATGCCACCAGTGGAGAATGGCAGTGGTGCCAATCTCATACCATGACCTGAAAACATGCACAAGGAATGCTAAACTCACATGTGCATTCTTCTATGTAGTGATCACTGTCTCCGCTGTGGAGAATGCCACCAGTGGAGAATGGCAGTGGTGCCAATCTCATACCATGACCTACAAACATGCACAAGGAATCCTATACTCACATGTGCATTCTTCTATGGAGTGATCACTGTCTCCGCTGTGTAGAGATCATATGGAATTGTGTCAATCTCTGAGTTCATCAAACTCACATGTGGAATGGAATAGGACACCACTCTCCTATGATCACTGGAATGCCCCTCCTAGAATAGTAGGGTAGACATTTGTACAAGTGAAGAATGGCAGTGGTGCCAATCTCTTACTAGGCCCTAAGAAATGGCATTGAGAAGCCTAAACTCACATGTGCATTCTTCTATGTAGTGATCACTGTCTCCGCTGTGCAGAGATCATATGGAATTGTGTCAATCTCTGTGGAGAATGCCACCAATGGAGAATGGCAGTGTTGCCAATCTCATACCATGACCTGAAAACATGCACAAGGAATCCTAAACTCACATGTGTATTCTTCTATGTAGTGATCACTGTCTCCGCTGTGTAGAGACCATATGGAATTGTGTCAATCTCTGAGATCATCAGAGTCACATATGGATTCTTCTACAAGTGGAGTCTGTCTAGACTTCTACTAGCGGAGAATGGCAGTGGTGCCAATCTCATACCATGACCTGAAAACATGCACAAGGAATGCTAAACTCACATGTGCATTCTTCTATGTAGTGATCACTGTCTCCGCTGTGGAGAATGCCACCAGTGGAGAATGGCAGTGGTGCCAATCTCATACCATGACCTGCAAACATGCACAAGAAATCCTATACTCACATGTGCATTCTTCTATGGAGTGATCACTGTCTCCGCTGTGTAGAGATCATATGGAATTGTGTCAATCTCTGAGTTCATCAAACTCACATGTGGAATGGAATAGGACACCACTCTCCTATGATCACTGGAATGCCCCTCCTAGAATAGTAGGGTAGACATTTGTACAAGTGAAGAATGGCAGTGGTGCCAATCTCTTACTAGGCCCTAAGAAATGGCATTGAGAAGCCTAAACTCAGATGTGCATTCTTCTATGTAGTGATTTTTGTCTCCGCTGTGCAGAGATCATATGGAATTGTGTCAATCTCTGTGGAGAATGCCACCAATGGAGAATGGCAGTGTTGCCAATCTCATACCATGACCTGAAAACATGCACAAGGAATCCTAAACTCACATGTGAATTCTTCTGTGTAGTGATCACTGTCTCCGCTGTGTAGAGACCATATGGAATTGTGTCAATCTCTGAGATCATCAGAGTCACATGTGGATTCTTCTACAAGTGGAGTCTGTCTAGACTACTACTAGCGGAGAATGGCAGTGGTGCCAATCTCACATGTGCATTCTTCTATGTAGTGATCACTGTCTCCGCTGTGTAGAGTTCATATGGAATTTCAATCTATAGGTTTAGTTTGGATGGATATTCACTAGCAGAGAATGGCAGTGATGCCAAACTCATGCTGGCCCTAAGAAATGGCATTGAGAAGGCTAAACTCACATGTGCATTCTTCTATGTAGTGATCACTGTCTCCGCTCACATGTGGATGGGAATCAGACACCACTCTCCTATGATCATTGGAATACCCCTCCTAGAATAGTAGGGTAAACATCTGTACAAGTGGAGAATGGCAATGGTGCCAATCTCTTATTAGGCCTTAAGAAATGGCATTGAGAAGCCTATGTCAATCTCTGTGGAGAATGGCAGTGGTGCCAATCTCATACCATGACCTGAAAACATGCACAAGGAATGCTAAACTCACATGTGCATTCTTCTATGTAGTGATCACTATCTCCGCTGTGTAGAGATCATATGGAATTGTGTCAATCTATGTGGAGATTGATATTGTGTATATTTGCTTGCTGTGTTGGTATAGTTTTTCATAATGCATATATAAGTTGCTTCGCCTTGGTTATTTTGTTAATAGAAGTTGCATTGTGGCTGTAATATTTCCTACTACAGTTATAATTTTCTATTATACATTTCATTGTGTCCTTGGTTCTTTTGTTAACAGAACATTGCAAGAATGGCTAGCAAGGGAAAGCGAAAGGTTCGAGAGGTGTCAGTTTATGATGGAGTTAGTTCTGGAAGAGGATGGTTTTTGGATATATACAATAACGAACTCCAAAAACTTCATAAAGTGCATTGTTTTGTGAACATCCAAGGAAAAACTTTTGAAGATGTTGGACAAGTTCAAGAGATGGAGGATACCGAGAAAGACAACGTTCCTTGTCTCCAAATTCATACATTGGGAGGCAATGTGTATCAATTGGCGAGGATGAATGCTACTGGGGAGGACACGATGATATCTAGGGGTTGGATTAATGAGCCAAAAAATTATACCAACCAACAGATATTAGAAAGCTTTGATTTGGTAACAAAAGTTATAAAGCAAGATTTAAAAAAGATTAGAAAAGTTTCGAAAAGAACCAAGAAAAGTGATGTTGTTGGATCAAGCTCTCAAGTGTCTCAGAACACATTGAAAGAGAAGGCTAGAGAGACCGGTGAGGAGGAAACAACAGGTGAGAAGGAAATAAGGTCAGATGGAAAAACAAGCATTGGGGATAAACTGGATGCTAAAGACTAAGAGACAACTTTAGGAGGAAAACAGGGAGGTACGGGAATAGTCACTGATGGAATTGGAAGTGGAGGTGATGCAACGGGGAGTGGTGAGACACATATAACAGGACATGGTGAGAAATCATCTGAAGCAACTATCATCCTGTATAAGAAAATCCAGCCAGATGTTGACTTTAAGGCACTACAAAAGAAATTGGAAAGGAAGGACACAAGTATGACAGGCTTGATGGAGTACGTAGAGTACTTCCCATTTGGTTTGGAGTTTGAGGTGTTGATCCCAGTGATGAATTGCTTTAGAGCACCAAGCCAATATGTGTATAGGACGTTGACCCTCAGCTATGTCAGTGACTTGGTCAAGAGTTTTGCAATGAATGCACGACCTCCTGCAACATGTGCATATCTTATGCCTTACCACATAGGCACAAATACTCCGATGTGCAAGGAAGATATAAAGGTGGAAAAGTTAAAGGAGTATAATTATTGGATTCTCGCAGGGCAGCATTCAATTTATGCTGCAAGGATATTTATAACTAAAGCACATGGAGAAGCCTTCAATCAACGAAAAGGTTTCTATACACGGAGGAAGGCGAGAATTGTTGTCAATGCACCAGTTGAAGCAAGTTGTAAGATATCATCAATGGCCAACATGGAGGCACAGGCCGTTTTGAAAAATCAACCATATATCGATATCTTACAACACCTAAGGGCACAGTGGATTGCATTCGGACGACCAAAGAAACTAGCCCAAGGCCTTGTCAAAGGGCATAAAGATCGACAAAGTTGGGATGTAAGTAATAAACTTTGTTTTGTATGCATTTTTTATTTCAAGAATGTTTATGGCTTTGTAAAAGAAATGATAGTAGTGTCAATTCCCTGATGTGAGAATGGCACTAGTGCCATTCTTCTAGTTACCAAGTCATGCTTTTGACATGGTAATGGGAGAATCGCACTAGTGTCATTATTATCTCTATTACATGATTTGGATTAGAAGAATGTCTAAGATGATTTTGATTTTTTTATACAGAATTTTATAGGAGTTGCAAGCATATCGATGGGCGCAAACTTTGCTACCAAGGACACACACATGGTCACATACGATGATGACATCTACGAACAATGGATTAGGATTTTGACATTGGTGAAGCAGGGTGATCTTGAGGGTCGAAATCCCACAATAACATATATGAGGTGTCTGCTAGGATTGGAAGACGAAGATGTACGTGCACTTCAAGCAGAGATTGAGTCTAAAGAAATAGTCTTGGTCAAGTCAAGCAAAGACAAGGACTCCATTGAAATGTCTCAACGGGCAATGGAGATTAAGCATGATAGAGCCCTGAAAGAAGCGCTCATCAAGGAGTTCAACTCACGTCACCCTTCGCCCCAACATCAAACATGGGATGCCCTTGCAACTTACTTCAAAATTGATTCAATTGTTTATCAGAGCTTCAAGGGTTCATGTGAGTCATGGGTCAAAGAGAAGCTACAAGTTGGCAAGTCCACACCTGATTTCCCAAAAGCTGCGTCAATCTATGTTGATTGGGTGATTAGTTCAATAGAGGGTAACAAGTCTACATCGCAATCTTGTTTTCCTTGGACAATTATTCAAGTGAACATGGAGATGGAGGGGGAGAGCTTTCTAACACGTCACTCCAAGGGACAACTTCCAATCAGCTTGTGTGTGCTTGACACCTCAGAGGGATCTGCCAAAGGCATGTGTTGGGATAAGGCTGCCTTCAAGAAGTTGCTCTGTGGCTTGATGGAGACCGTTGCCACTCCGTCACAGTATGTATTGCTATCATTTATGACAATGACAGAGATGGTAAATCTCAAGGAAGCAATGATAGAGGCTCGATTTTGGCATAGAAGGTTTGTGGGTGTTATCCATGAATCGGATAGTGCACAAAAGGGTTTGTCTGAGACCTTCTGTTTTTTGTCATTTGTCAGCTCACATGATGGGTTTGATGGATTTGAGCACATGTTAGAAATCACAAGGCCATACACAATAATTGAGGACAATATTCTTTCTTCTAATGAGGGCAATGAGTATGGAAAAGAGGCGGTTGTGAAGCACGGCATCATCAAGGAGTGCATCAGGTGCTATTGTAGTAGGGAACATGAAGTTGTTGTTGACGTCTTTACTAATGGATGTGTGGCATTACAAGCATTGTCAAGCAAAAGAAAAGTGATCTCGCTGGTGAAGACATCCCAACAGGCGACAGAGGTCGAGGCTATGTGTGTGGCACATGCATCAAATAATCCCCATATTAAGATTTGGTCTAGCATTGAGAGGCCTCTTGAGACACATAGAGCTGATTCACCTATCGATGAAGGAATTAAAGAGGGTGAGCATCACATTGAAGACTTGCGACCTTTAACTGAAGCAGATCTTGAAGCTATCCCAAAGATTACATTGGAAGATTTGGAGCAAGGTCTTTAGCTACTCATTTATGCCTTGTGTATTCAGTTTCAAAATAATATGACTTTTATGGATTTTCTCGATTGCACATACTCTCATCATATTAAAGATATTAAACATTAGGTATGATAAAATTGTGTGACATAATGACATGGGGAATGGTACTAGTGTCATTCTCCCTATGTCGGGTTATACGTAAGAGGTACTATTAACATTTTATGCGACCTCATATGGAGAATGGCACTAGTGCCATTCTCTCTTTGTGGTTATGTAGAAATGGTAATACTGTTATGTTCCTTTCTTGAATCTATGTTAGTTGAAAGCATTATAGAGATTAAAAATTGTATAATATTAACTATGCTACCAAAGTTTTGATTTGGGTGCTTTTTACAAATCTATTGGACCAAAGTAATATAGTATCTATGCTTTCAGATCATGCATTGTACATTTCTTTTGGGACATGGGGGAGGCACTAGTAGTATTCTCTCCTCCCAATGAGGGTATAGAGAAAGGCACTAGTGGCATTCTCCATAACCTTATATGTAAAATGGCACTAGCACCACCCCAAGAGAAGAATGGCACTATTGCCATTCTCTCTATGAGTTCAGAGAGAAAGGTTGCACTATTTGCATTCTCAATTGACCTTTAGAGAGATTGGCACTCTTGCCATTCCCCAAAAATACAATGGAATCAGTGAACGACAATGGATAATGTCCATACTTTATTGTTATTTATTAGTTTCATATGCTTTTGTGCTTCGACATTGTTGAGTACACTCTAAAGAATCAAAATATTTCTATATTCCTCAACTTCCACAGGGACCAATGATGCATGGAAGGATGTGGAGACATCAAATGTAGAGGACAACATACCACCAGTTATGGGGACTATCAATTACGCGATGGATGCAGGAGGTATAGAAGAAAACATAACCCCAAAAATGGAGAAAATTGCAAGGAATATCACGAATCCTATACTCTTAGAAGAGAACATGGATGACGTACTGTCTCAACATTGGGGACAAAACTAGATAATCTTATTGTTGTTGCAAACATGCATGAAATCATAGCACCTGACAATTTGGATGCCAGCAACTTCAAGGAGAATTTGGATCTATATCCACATACAATTTCTTTGGATATGCCACGATTAACAATCATATTAGACTTGAATGGCCTGTTATTAAGTCGCTGCCTATTCAAGTCTCCAATACATCCGTCTATTATGCATGGCAAAAATAGTTATATGGTTGTCTGTCCTGGGTGCATAGAATTTCTTAAAATCTTGCTACAAAGATTTAATGTAGGTATCTGGTCAACTGCGATGGAGCATAACGTACTTGATATGGTAGGAAAGCTGCAAAATTATGCAAATGAGAGCCTCCCTTTCTTTGTTATATGGTCTCAGCAAGGATGCTACACTTACAGTAAGACAAGGATAAATAGGCCTGACAAGGTTGGTGTTGAGGCAATGTTCAAACCCTTAGCAAAAATCTCAAAGGCATTTGGATGTGATGCTAGAAGGACAATTCTTGTTGATGACTCCCCATACAAGGCTTGCATTAGCCCTCCATCAAATTGCATATTTCCTTCAACGTTTGATGTACAAGACAAGGATGATAATATTCTACTGAGAGAGTTGATGCCGTACTTACTACAACTCGATGAGACTAGAGATGTGCGCAGCATGATTGAGACAAATCGGTATGGACAATTACCTGTGATGGAGGGGCATAAGGATTTCAACCTTGTCCAGAAAGTAATTGATGAATGGAGGGAGGAAAATCATGCATGGTCAAGAATGGAATATAAAACAAGAAATCTTCCTCTTGCAGATCAACTAAGAGAGAGGGATATAGGTGGTAGGGCAACCCATGGTGGTGATGGTCAGGTGCCTAAACTCAATGCATCCCAAATAAGACTTTTAAGGAACGCTCCGCAACTCTCTAGCATGAATGCTATGCAAGTTTCTCAATTGGCTATAGACCTAGGGTACAAAGGTCGCTATATCAAGAAATACATTGCTAAGGGCTACATAACCTGACTACAGAATGCGTATTTTTCATGAAGGTACATATGTCAAAGTGTTTTTTGATTTTATCTCAATATATATAACTGTTGTTGTAGCTAATTGAATTTTTCTTTTGTGATGTAGATAGATATACGTTCAAATCAAGCTTGAGTAGGTACATACCAGAACGAGATCCATTTGGACCACCAAAGTTACCTGTCCCTATCAACGAAGTGTTCTGGATAAAAAATGTGGCTTTCGAGGTGCATGAGTCAACCATTACAGGAGCTGGCTTGGGCTTGTTTGTGCATGGCTCCATCAAGAGAGGGACTACTATTCTCCATTATGGAGGTGACAAGTACTCCTACAGAGACTGGAAGGAATTATGTAGAGTTCATCCAAGGCTAAAGAAGTACTCGATCCAAGAGGACCCTACTGTCCCTATGAAGGATATGGTGCATATTGTTGGTGATGTTCAATATGGTAATGTGGCAGGATTTATTAACAGCAATAGAAATACCAATGTAAAGCCAAATGTTTGTTATGTATTTTCCCCTGATGTTCCACCTTGGTATGACCCCATGATGAACATAGATATTGCAAAATATGGTCACATTTGTATTGAATCCATAGATGATATACATGCAGGAGAGGAGCTATTTGCAGACTATGAGTTTTGAATAACAACATTGTATATCTTTATACAATCATTACTTATGGGAATTACTACTTTCTTGCCAACTATGTAAATTGGTGCGTAATTGTTGTGTGTGAATAATATGCAAACATGTTCATAACTACAGTGTCTCTCGTGCCATTCTTTCCGGTGCCATTCTCTTTGGGGCTAGAAATTGAGAGTTTCTTTGGAATCATGATTTATTTCAGGGATTTCAATGGTGTATCAACAAGTTGTTATGTTTCCATCCTAAAGTGTACTTTTTTACTTTGCAATGAGTAATCAACATGACATGTAAAGTTATCATTTTACAATAATGATAGTCAGTCCAAACATTGAAAGTGCACAATAAATGATTGTCATTGCCACCTAAATTACATCAAATGCTTGTCATTGCCCATTGATTTTCCATGAACTACATATCTTGCATTCATTCTCCTCAACTACATATCTTGATTTTCCATCAACTGCATATCTTACTAAGTTAAAGAGCCTGTGCGTTTTCATTGCAATACTCATGGTTTTATTAATTACACTCTACATTTTGTAAACGGTGTTTTGGAGATTTTCAAATGAGAATGCTCACAACAAAAGCGAGTCTCAATATCAATGGAAATTCTAGAATTATGAAGGTGTTTTTGAACATCACTATGGATCACGAGATGAATCTAACTCAAATGGGTTTCAAAGTTTATTATTTTTTTGATGATAACGTAGTTTAGACACTGATATTCTATTTATTATTTGAGAATGTAGTTGATATTTCACACTTCATGAATGGCTATCTAGTCTATTTTCACATATTTCTCCTGTTTTTTCATTGAGGGGAGCTACAATTTCTTCCAAAACTGCCATTCTGGAAATTGGGTTTTTCCCCGAATTGGGAATTGGAAATGGCATTGAGAAGCCTAAACTTACATGCTCATTCTTCTATGTAGCGATCACTGTCTCCGCTGTGTAGAGATCATATGGAATTGTGTCAATCTCTATGGAGAATGCCACCAGTGGAGAATGGTAGTGGTGCCAATCTCATAACATGACCTGCAAACATGCACAAGGAATCCTAATCTCACATGTGCATTCTTCTATGTAGAGATCACTGTCTCCGTTGTGTAGAGATCATATGGAATTGTGTCAATCTCTGAGTTCATCAAACTCACATGTGGATTGGAATCGGACACCACTCTCCTATGATCATTGGAATACCCCTCCTAGAATAGTAGGGTGAACATTTGTACAAGTGGAGAATGGCAGTGGTGCCAATCTCTTATTAGGCCCTAAGAAATGGCATTGACAAGCCTAAACTCACATGCTCATTCTTCTATGTAGTGATCACTGTCTCCGCTGTGTAGAGATCATATGGAATTGTGTCAATCTCTTATTAGGCCTTGGAATGTCAATCTATAGGTTTAGTTTGTCTAGACAACCACTAGTGGAGAATGGCAGTGATGCCAAACTCATGGTGGCACCTACATAATTATACTGAGATCATCAGACTCACATGTGGATTGGAATCGGACACCACTCGCCTATGATCATTGGAATACCCCTCCTAGAATAGTAGGGTAAACATTTGTACAAGAGAATGGTAGTGGTTCCAATCTCTTATTAGGCCCTAAGAAATGGCATTGAGAAGCCTAAACTCACATGTGCATTCTTCTATGTAGTGGTCACTGTCTCCGCTGTGTAGAGATCATATGGAATTGTGTTAATCTCTGTGGAGAATGCCAACAGTGGAGAATGGTAGTGGTGCCAATCTCATACCATGACCTGAAAACAAGCACAAGGAATCGTAAACTCATGTGGATTGGCAGTTTTGCCATTATAGAATGCCACCAGTGGAGAATGGCAGTGGTGCACAAGGAATCCTAAACTCACATGTGCATTCTTTTATGTAGTGATCATTGTCTCTGTTGTGTAGAGATCATATGGAATTGTGTCAGTCTCTGAGATCGTCAAACTCACATGTCGATTGGAATCGGACACCACTCTCCTATGATCACTGGAATACCCCTCCTAGAATAGTAGGGTAAACATTTGTACAAGTGAAGAATGGCAGTGGTGCCAATCTCTTATTAGGCCCTAAGAAATGTCATTGAGAAGCCTAAACTCCCATGTGCCAATCTCTCTGGAGAATGCCACCAGTGGAGAATGGTAGTGGTGCCAATCTCATATCATGACCTGAAAACATGCACAAGGAATCCTAAACTCACATGTGCATTGGCACTTTTGCCATTATCCTACTGCCATTCTCCGCTAGTGGTTGAGAGTTTCTTTGGAATCATGATTTATTTCAGGGATTTCAATGGTGTATCAACAAGTTGTTATGTTTCCATCCTAAAGTGTACTTTTTTACTTTGCAATGAGTAATCAACATGACATGTAAAGTTATCATTTTACAATAATGATAGTCAGTCCAAACATTGAAAGTGCACAATAAATGATTGTCATTGCCACCTAAATTACATCAAATGCTTGTCATTGCCCATTGATTTTCCATGAACTACATATCTTGCATTCATTCTCCTCAACTACATATCTTGATTTTCCATGAACTGCATATCTTACTAAGTTAAAGAGCCTGTGCATTTTCATTGCAATACTCATGGTTTTATTAATTACACTCTACATTTTGTAAACGGTGTTTTGGAGATTTTCAAATGAGAATGCTCACAACAAAAGCGAGTCTCAATATCAATGGAAATTCCAGAATTATGAAGGTGTTTTTGAACATCACTATGGCTCACGAGATGAATCTAACTCAAATGGGTTTCAAAGTTTATTATTTTTTTGATGATAACGTAGTTTAGACACTGATATTCTATTTATTATTTGAGAAGGTAGTTGATATTTCACACTTCATGAATGGCTATCTAGTCTATTTTCACATATTTCTCCTGTTTTTTCATTGAGGGGAGCTACAATTTCTTCCAAAACTGCCATTCTGGAAATTGGGTTTTTCCCCGAATTGGGAATTGGAAATGGCATTGAGAAGCCTAAACTCACATGCTCATTCTTCTATGTAGCGATCACTGTCTCCGCTGTGTAGAGATCATATGGAATTGTGTCAATCTCTGTGGAGAATGCCACCAGTGGAGAATGGTAGTGGTGCCAATCTCATAACATGACCTGCAAACATGTACAAGGAATCCTAAACTCACATGTGCATTCTTCTATGTAGAGATCACTGTCTCCGTTGTGTAGAGATCATATGGAATTGTGTCAATATCTGAGTTCATCAAACTCACATGTGGATTGGAATCGGACACCACTCTCCTATGATCATTGGAATACCCCTCCTAGAATAGTAGGGTGAACATTTGTACAAGTGGAGAATGGCAGTGGTGCCAATCTCTTATTAGGCCCTAAGAAATGGCATTGACAAGCCTAAACTCACATGCCCATTTCTTCTATGTAGTGATCACTGTCTCCGCTGTGTAGAGATCATATGGAATTGTGTCAATCTCTTATTAGGCCTTGGAATGTCAATCTATAGGTTTAGTTTGTCTAGACAACCACTAGTGGAGAATGGCAGTGATGCCAAACTCATGGTGGCACCTACATAATTATACTGAGATCATCAGACTCACATGTGGATTGGAATCGGACACCACTCGCCTATGATCATTGGAATACCCCTCCTAGAATAGTAGGGTAAACATTTGTACAAGAGAATGGTAGTGGTTCCAATCTCTTATTAGGCCCTAAGAAATGGCATTGAGAAGCCTAAACTCACATGTGCATTCTTCTATGTAGTGGTCACTGTCTCCGCTGTGTAGAGATCATATGGAATTGTGTTAATCTCTGTGGAGAATGCCAACAGTGGAGAATGGTAGTGGTGCCAATCTCATACCATGACCTGAAAACAAGCACAAGGAATCATAAACTCATGTGGATTGGCAGTTTTGCCATTATAGAATGCCACCAGTGGAGAATGGCAGTGGTGCACAAGGAATCCTAAACTCACATGTGCATTCTTTTATGTAGTGATCATTGTCTCCGTTGTGTAGAGATCATATGGAATTGTGTCAGTCTCTGAGATCGTCAAACTCACATGTCGATTGGAATCGGACACCACTCTCCTATGATCACTGGAATACCCCTCCTAGAATAGTAGGGTAAACATTTGTACAAGTGAAGAATGGCAGTGGTGCCAATCTCTTATTAGGCCCTAAGAAATGTCATTGAGAAGCCTAAACTCCCATGTGCCAATCTCTCTGGAGAATGCCACTAGTGGAGAATGGTAGTGGTGCCAATCTCATATCATGACCTGAAAACAGGCACAAGGAATCCTAAACTCACATGTGCATTGGCACTTTTGCCATTATCCTACTACCATTCTCTGCTAGTGGTTGAGAGTTTCTTTGGAATCATGATTTATTTCAGGGATTTCAATGGTGTATCAACAAGTTGTTATGTTTCCATCCTAAAGTGTACTTTTTTACTTTGCAATGAGTAATCAACATGACATGTAAAGTTATCATTTTACAATAATGATAGTCAGCCCAAAAATTGAAAGTGCACAATAAATGATTGTCATTGCCACCTAAATTACATCAAATTCTTGTCATTGCCCATTGATTTTCCATGAACTACATATCTTGCATTCATTCTCCTCAACTACATATCTTGATTTTCCATCAACTACATATCTTACTAAGTTAAAGAGCCTGTGCGTTTTCATTGCAATACTCATGGTTATTAATTACACTCTACATTTTGTAAACGATGTTTTGGAGATTTTCAAATGAGAATGCTCACAACAAAAGCGAGTCTCAATATCAATGGAAATTCCAAAATTATGAAGGTGTTTTTGAACATCACTATGGCTCACGAGATGAATCTAACTCAAATGGGTTTCAAAGTTTATTATTTTGTTGATGATAACGTAGTTTAGACACTGATATTCTATTTATTATTTGAGAATGTAGTTGATATTTCACACTTCATGAATGGCTATCTAGTCTATTTTCACATATTTCTTCTGTTTTTTCATTGAGGGGAGCTATAATTTCTTCCAAAACTGCCATTCTGGGAATTGGGTTTTTCTCGAATTATCTAATACGGTCTTTTCCCATGATTAAAAGGAAAAAGCTTGGGTAATAGTAATTATATCCTTGTTCACATATAAGTGGATTTTGATAGGAGTATATAGGAATCATTCCTGTTTGTAATCTGTATTGCCAAAATTTTTGCGGCCACTTATTGAAAAAATATATTTTTATTTCTATTTATTACATATTCTTGGGAATTAAGTGCCACAATGTGAATTATTGCAAATCAAGTTGCGTGACATGGATAGCAACTATGTGCCAGCATGGAGGCCTATAGTCCCACATTAAAAGGTCCTTGTTCTAACTTGTCCTTGTTGTGGATGGATGCAGGTGAGTTGGCACACTTCTCAACCAGATTTGTAGATGAAGGTTTTTGAGTATTATACTGGCACACTAACTACTACTGGCGAGATGGAAAAATATATCTATGTAAACCTATAGTATTAGTTGTTCTTTTGCATACAACCTTTGGATAGCACTGGGATTTTTGAGGGAAGACCTTCCTAGGTATGGGTATACCATACACATGGATATTTTGAGAAAGCTCAGTGATCCTTGGTTATAACCGTTAGTAAATAGTTTTTTTCGGAGATCATATATATATCCTTGTTCACCTTTTTCTCCCAATTGACTGTATGAGGGACTTGGAGAAAGAGGATTAATGATGACAGATTTGGGGCAGCTTGTACCCCCTTTCCAACTTATGTATGTTTGCTTATACCACCAAATCTTCATATTCAGCAATTCTAACAGATTGATCTGTAACAAACTTTGGTTCCTTTGTGTGGAAATCGAGAAGATTGGAAAGATAAGAGATTTTGGAACGTTTCATATGAGATGGGTGTGATTATTAGATTTATGAAGGGTTGATTTGAGATGAATAAATAGTTTTGACTAAAGTAATATTTGAGGGCTTCTGAAATTAATGAAGTAATACGATTCTGAAATTTTCAATGACATTTCATTGAATTACGTGAAAGGATAGTAGAAATATAGGATGAACACACACACACACACACACACGCACGCACGCACACATGCACACATGCATAGACAGAGAGAGAGAGAGAGAGAGAGAGAGAGAGAGAGAGAGAGAGAGAGAGAGCGAGTTATTGGAGGGAGAGAACAAAATGAAAAATCCTCATTATGGAGGGGAACATTTGATAGGAGATCATAGAATCCTTGATGTGTGGGGAGGGATTCATCATTTTACACAATACTATTTTACTATATAGTACTATATGGCTTCTTAAAGCTTTGCAATTTTTTATTAAAAGGAGTACTTTTTACATACATCGCAGTGTACTTTCACCCATGAATTATGTTCATCTTTATCTCCTTCCTCATTGGGAAGTAACCAAAAAGTGTAAGCAAATTGGCATAAAGTAATGGATGTCATTGGCAAGAGATATCCCATCTAGGAGGGCTTGATGGTTGGAAAAGATTCTCCTAGAAGAAGCTTTAATGTGGTGTGGAGAGGTTCACATGAGTGAGAGGATATGAAGATATTGGTCAAGAGTTGAATAAGAAACTTAGGATTTTTTCTAGGTGGAGACGAAAGAGGGAAAATTGGAAGTGCATTATTCATGTGGGACAGAGATGCTAGGTGAGAGCGTTGAACCGAGGAGTTGGAGATATTAAGGGATGAATGGGCATGAAGAGAGAGAGAGAGAGAGAGAGAGAGAGAGAGAAAGAAGAAAGAAAGAAACTATTATTATCGTCCTCGGGGGGCCTGAAATCGACCCATGGGACCCAATGGAATATTACAAAAAGTCTTCTTCTTTGAAGAAGGGTGGAGAGAGAGAGAGAGAGAGAGAGAGAGAGAGATCACAAAAATTAACAAACTTTGTACAATGAAACTTCACGTTTACAAAGTTACATTAGAGATTTATCTTTGTAATTTGAAAATTCATTTAATTTTTCCTATTTTTTGTATTTTGGCCTTAAAACCTGAAAAGTTCAAGAAAAATTTTGCGAATTGAATTGCAGACAAGTTTTCTATTTGCAGGAACCTCAAACTTCCCACCTAGTAGGTTTTTTCCTTGAAATTTTAAGTCGTTAAGACCAAAAAGGTCCCCCTACCAAACTAGTATTCTAAAATAGACTTAATGAGTTCTCCCACTCCTAGGAAGCTATTTGATTAAGGGAAGGTTAATGCGTCCCACCTCTTCCATGTAATATTCTATGGGCAAGCATAGGGAAGAGTAGTGTCATGGAAGAAGGGTGGGGCAGCGGATGATTGACTAAAATGCATGGGAGGTAGTTTGTATGTATAAGAAGGGCCATGTAATGCCCACTTGGCTGTGAAGAGCTAGACGTTCATTATCGCCTTATCCCCCCTCGCCCGTCCTCCTCTCATCGTCGTCGTTCATCTCCTCCATCAGCTTTCATGGAGTTTCCCAACACTCCATCCTCCACCTCCCCCCTATCCTCCCCAGCTTCCTCCTCCTCCTCCCCCCGCTCTCCCCACACGCTCCGTCATTGCCTTTGCTCCCCCACCTCCCATCCCGGCTCCTTTCGTTGCCGCTTGCATCGATCTTCCTCCACCGAATGGGAGAAGCCTCCCTCCTCCCCCTCCTCCTCCTCCTCCTCCTCCTTCAAGCCCATCGAAGCTCAGTAGTGTTCGCACTGTCGATCCCTTCTCATGGTTGCTCTCGGAGCTCCATCCATTGCCTGTACTATTCGCGGTCTCCTTTCCTTGCTCCGAGATTTCAAGCTCAGCTTCGCATTTTGTGATCTACTCTCTGCGGCTTTTGTCTTAATTATTACTCCCAAGATCTCTTCTTTGTATACAATTGATTTTGGGGCCATGAATGGTCGTTGTGTTATTTGTCTCGTATAGATTTTCAAGATGATCCAAGCTTTCGATGCCGTATTTGACAATTGAATATGTGGGATCATTAGATCTAATGTCGTCCAGATTATCATTGACATGCTCAGAATCATGTCGGCATATATATCCAGTAGTTGGACAGCACCCCTTCATTATGTGTCATGATATTTCTTGAAACGTGATTATTAGAATTTCTCAGTGACCGACTTGTCTCCTCACGGCTCGAAAGTCATGCCAGGAAACCTTTATGGCGTGCTTTGATCCCTTTTTAATGTCGCCAGGTTATACTAGTAAGGTGGTTGCGCTCCATGGGTTGCCTCACAGATCCGTTCGATGCCTCCTGCAGCCTTATATATTCGTAGGGATGATTGTATTCCTCTAATGTTTTTAAGGAAATTCATCCAAGCCTCCTGAGCAATGACTATGTGTTGTGTGGAAATATCTTTTCCAAAGGCCTAGTACTAATTCACAGCTGAATCGAATAGTTCGTTCGGAGCGTGGGTTGGTGTACCCATAGAGTTACATATCTTGTTGTGTTTGAAGCAAGCTGACCTCTTATCTGAGGCTAGTCGATGGACAACATGGATTTTTGCAAGTTGTTGATTCTATCGACCTGGCGTACTCTTGAATCGTTTGCAACTCGCAAAATCCTGACTAGGTTGACGGTTCCGGAGTCTGTCCATCAATTATGTCATTGACTACAATTTTCCTTCGTGTGAAGGTTTCTCCTATTGTGCGGGACGTCAATTGTAAAAAGTTATTGATGAATCATACACCTTACGTCCAAAGTTTCAAATACACATTGAAGGCTGATAACTTAAAAGCCTTCTTGAGATGAACGTTAAGTGCTAGAATCTATCTCACCTCAATGCTGTGTGAAAAACAAGACGTGCGGCGGGGACGTGCAAGGAAAAACTAACCTAAGTACACACAAACTTGAGCTAACTTGACCATACAGCTTAACCAAACCTCTATTATTGACGAATTCCAACTAAAGTAAACACACAACATAATTCACTTTAAACACACAACAAATCCTAATTTAAACACACAACATAACCCACTTTAAACACACAAAATCACGTAATGAAATCACACATAAACACAAAAATATTAAGACAAAACATGCACACACATAAAGGCTTGCCTTGGCCACAACAAAAACTAAGTTCGAGCAAGGGAGCATCACACATAGAGAGAAAAAGAGAGATAGAGAGAGGGGGCCAATCTAAAGGGCAAAAGGAAGGTTCGTAGACCTATTCAGGGGAAACTAAAAAGGGGTTACTTAAATTATTGGGGGATGAGGGGCAAGAGAGGTTGGAAAGGGGGTTGGGTCCATGTGCAAGACATAGAGCTAGGAGGCGAAGGGCAACAACATATATGATATGTATAGAGGAGGAGCAAACTAGCATTGAGAAGTCCTTGATAGCCTTGTATAGGTTTTGTGTAACGTCTACCTCAAAGTAGTTGGGTGAAAACGTTTGCAACTAGAGTAGATCAATTCATCTACCCTAGCTGGGTAAAGCATCCCAGGCTAGAAGGGGGGAAATAGTATGATACCTTGGGGCTCGGGCATGTTGATTTGGGCCTAATCTTAGGCAGTGGCTTGAATGGTTCAAGCAGAAGTTGAAATAGAAGTTATTGGCATTTCATGGTGTACAATGACATTGAAATGCCTAGGCCCTAGTGATAAAACATGTGCTGGATGCGCCCCATGACTTAGTTAGCAACAATATGCAATTTCAAAAAATGTCGTTGGTTGGATTTTGAGAAAATGCTTAGGTCTTTTCTATGGGTAGAGGACGGAGGACGGTTCCAAATGCACTATATTCCTTGGGATGATTTAAATATCCCTAAACTAAGGGGAGGCTTGATTTTGTCAGACATTGGGCTACGA
Organism: Dipteris shenzhenensis; assembly: GCF_047967505.1. Taxonomy (NCBI): domain Eukaryota; kingdom Viridiplantae; phylum Streptophyta; class Polypodiopsida; order Gleicheniales; family Dipteridaceae; genus Dipteris; species Dipteris shenzhenensis. The sequence continues at coordinate 7,516,037 of NC_141617.1, read as the reverse complement.
AACCCCTCACTACTAGGTAAATGGTACCTGGGCTCTTTGAATGCCAGAAAATCGTCAAACGGTTCATTATTAATGGTAAAGGTAAAGCAGTTGGTGCTTGGGTAGATATGTCATGGCATGAGTATAGAATGTGCTCTAGTTTTCCTCTAAACATTTTAAGGTTCAAATTTAGTAGGTGGGCTGGTGAATGCATCAAAAGGATTGTTGTTGATTGTTGAGATGGCGAGGTAGAAATAGATTGTGAGATGAGCTATTTGAATTAATGTATTCGGTGTAGTTGGGCGGTCATAGTAGATAAAAAACACTTGGCAATGCTAAGTGTGTCTTGTGCTCTGCTAGCTTGCAAAGGAAGGGCATTTATTGGTGGGTGTAGCTTTGGGATGCTATCAAGGCTTATTGGAAGTCATTGAAAGTAATTCATGATGAATTCGGCCTCACCGCATGTATTTGGTGGAGTTGGGAAATCATAGTAGATCAAAAAGTCTGGGCAATGGTGAGTGTATCTTGTGCTCGTAGCTTTTACAGGAAGGATGTTCTTCGTCGGCGGGTGCAGCTCTAGGATCCTAGCAAGGCTGATTGTAAGTAATTGGAAGTGATCCATGATAAGTTTTGTCGAGCTACCTTGGAAGTTTCTCTTATTGGTGATGTGTGGGATCAAAGCCCTGGTACGTCATGAAACTCAAAGACAGGAATGTTTGTTGTTGCAAAACACACATAGACTTTGACTTGGCCAGGTAAGCTATGAATGACTTGAGATCTGGTCGTGTTGGAGCATTGCTCCATGGGGATTGATGCCCATGCCTTCCCAATGAATGCGTAGTTTGTAGGCCACCTGGATCCTCATCATGTGTTACAAGGGAGGGGAGGTTTTGTAGCCTAAGGTCTCTGTGGGAGCCAGTGGTTTGTCCAAAGGGAGACTGTGAGTGGCACAAGATTGAATGCATTTGTGGCACATGCAAGCATTGCAAGTTAAAGTGAAGAAGAAGACATTCAATGTTTGTCCAAATGAAATGAGGGAAGACAACCACATTGCTCTAAAATGGAGCAGATTTGAAAATGTCAATGTTGAAGGATCTGATAAAAAGAGATGGCTACTATCATATAAGAGCACCCAGCCAAGGGAGCTTGTAGGTCACGTGGTTCAATCCATCCCAAAATATGTACTTCACAATTTCATGGCCAGCTGGCAGGATAAGCAGTTTAGGACATGCCTTGCTAATTTTCCACGTGACACTATTGTATCTATCATAGATTTTTCAAAAAATTATTCTTTTCAAGAACAAGATGAGATACAAAGTTCTCATTGGTACAACAAGCAGATAACAATTCTTGTGCATATCATATATAGTCATTTGCTTGATTCTTCCACACCTGATGCCAATCTGCTTGATGACTCACAGGAGTCCAGGTTAGTGCAATGCAAAAACCATTTCTACATTTGAGATGATAGGAAACATGACAACCTATTTGTGGAGCATGCTTTTCTACTGCATTGGGAATGGTTGAAAAAGGAAAACCCCATGCAAAAAATATAACACAACATTGGGTGTGGTCAAATGGTGCTGCCTCTCAATTTAAATCAACAAATGTGGATTCTACTTCATCTCAAGGTTCAAATCCCACCAGTCTAGACATGATGTGGAATTTCTTTAGGTCTAGCCATGGCAAGGGTGAACATGATGGATGCGGTGCTATTATTAAGCAAGCTCTGTTCCAACTAGCATGCCCTCAAGAAATCTCAATGATGCCCATGATGTTGTAACATGGCTTATAGCCAACCTCTCCACAAGAGTGCATTCAACATACAATAAACAAAGCCTTAAGAATATTGTAGTACGCAGAGTGTTCCATGAAGTAAAAGTGGATGAAGTGCAAAGGAGAAGCCGACTTGATTGCGAGAAATTTAAAGGAGTTCATGGTCTACACAGCATATGGGGATTTTTAGACAACCAATTGATTAAAACGAGAAAACTTTCTTGTTTCTGCAGTGCGTGCATCATAAGGGATCATGATGATTGTGAGAATATTGCAACTACGAAGACATGGGATTGAGTTCAAGTTTTTCCTCTATGTTTAGATGGAGTCATAAACAATGGAGAGACAAACAACTCACCATAGTTTGGGGAGAGTTTCGATGACCTCACTGACTGTCTGGAAGAGGGGGATGACTTTGGAGTTGTTGTAGATTCTGGGGAGAACGAGGAAGATGACCCATACTTTCTATTGCAGTGCACAAAACCTAAGTACAAGGTTGAGGAAACATTTAAGGATAATTGGGGAACAACCAATGAGAAGTGGGATGTAGTAGTTGGAGCTTTTTGGTACAAAGAAACATCCAAGAGAGGATGCAATTGCGAACTGCTGCATAAGAGTCCACAAACATGTGCATACTCTCATCTAGTAAGAGCTATTAGGTTCTAGATGCAACTTGTGTCACAATGAAAGAAGGGCAAGAGTGTCTTCAAATTGGATTTAGACATGCATGGGCACACCCTGGGGTGTCTTGGAGGGGTGGATGAGGACGACTGAGATAGTACTAAGAAAATGTATGTAGTCTCATTGCAGGGAAACAATATGTCCACTTGTCCTACAAAATGGAATTTGTATTGATACTACTTCTTATATCCCAAACAACCGCATTGGTGATCCTAGTGCAAACCAACGGTGCCACGCTGGCGATAACTTATCTTGCACTACTACTGTGCTATCCCTACACTACTACCATGCTATCGTAAAATTTGTTGCACAATGCTATACTAAAACAATGCCCTTTAAACTGTTTATCATTTTGTTAACCGCCAGATTTCATCCCATGCTTGCTTTTAGTATATCCCAACGACCACTATGTTGGTTTCCCATAATGAATCCATTCATCTTGTAATAATAGAAGCAAACCACCGTGCTAATGGCTGTTCATATTCTAGTGTAACCAACCACCATGCTGGGGATAACTTATCCTATGCTAATCTTGCACTACTACTGTGCTATCCTTACACTACTGCTATGCTATCCTAAAATTTTTTGCATAGTGCTAGTGCCCTTTAGACTAGGTATAGTTAACTGTCAGATTCAACCATTGGGCTACTTAAAACATTTAAGTACTAACATGGAAGCAGGTTGATACAAAATCAGGTATTACGAGCACCATGAGAATATCCACAAGTTGAAGAAATGTCTGCAAGATTTTTATTATTTCATGGAAATTCCAGACTCCCAACTATCTTATCAACCTCTCTATAGCAAGCATCTCCTAGCTTTGGAGGCCAGTCTGCTACACTATGGCAGACCTCTTCACACATTCGGATCACACACTGCTTTATTGACTCTGCCGACTTATATGCCCATAGTAACTCCTTTCGGGGGTCACTCATAAACATGTAACATAGCACTTTAGTGCATTGAGGGGTATTTTTTAGTGGGGGGACTTACATGTTGTTTGTGTGCATGAGGGGATTTTTAAAATAGCAACTTAATGTATTTTATATATGTAGATTTTTAAAAATGTAAACACATACATGGGTTCAACCATTTACATGAGAAAATGTAAAATTGCAAGAATAGGGGTAATTTTGAATACATGCTTGCTTGCACATGCTTTATGGGTTTATGAAGAGTGATCCCTAGAGTGCAATTAAAAGGTAGAGGATGTTAAATTTTATTTTTTTTTTGCCAAAATAGACAGTGTCTTCTTGCTCCCCATTATGGAAAACCTTGCTTTAAACTTGGTGCAAAAAATTGGGCAGAATTTCACAAAATTCATATTCTAATGCACACAATTTTTTAAGATGGTGCAAAAAGGCATGATAATTTGTTGCATTGGTTAGATTAGTGGGAGGTAAGAATAAATCATTAGGGAAGGATATTTTTGCAGTAACAAAGAAACATGGGTTTCATTCCAAGAGTGAATAGAGTTAAAAAAGCTAAGAATTTACATATGCATGGAATCTAGACTAATCCATGCAAGGAGTCCTTCAAAACATCCCATTTGTGTGGAAGGTTGCATTGATGATCTTAATTACTCTAGTGGAAAGAGAGAACTTGATTGCAGTTATTGTAGAAGAAAGAGAGAACTTGATTGCAGTTATTGTTTGTCTTTAATACAAAAAATGAATTGGAAATTGAACATACAAAGCACCTAGAGCATCTGCGAAAGTGCTTCCAATGATGCAGGAAGGTCTCCTTCAGCTTGAATCCTATGGAATGTGCATTCGTAGTCTGTAGCGGCCGACTCCTAGGGCATGTGATTGTAGCAAAAGGCATTGTGGTAGAACTACACCTAAGGAGTGCTTGTGCTTTTTGGGTCAAATTTGATGGCATGGTAGACATCTCTGGTTCCTGGCTCACATGGCGATTCCCTTGAGTGCACTTGCTCATGTGGAACCGAAGGCATTTGTGTGGACTGCAGAGTGTGACCAAGCATACTAGCAACTCAAGATCCAGCTTTCTAGAGCACTGGTGTTGATGTCTCCAGATTTGGAGAAGAATTTTCATGTATTTGTGCTTCCCTTTTGCTATCAAGCGATCTTTATTTTTCATATCCTCAACAAAGCATCCATGAGGATTTAATCTGACCTACAAGCCCTGCTCAACCATTTGACCAACAGAAACCAGGTTCTTGGAGATATTCGGGACATGAAATACACAAGTATTTCTTTTTCCCATCCTACATAGACAAAGGAATTTTACCAATCTGTACAATAGGATGTGCAGTATCATCACCAGTCTCCACAAATCCTGGTCTTTCCATTTTCCTTGCATCCTTTATCCATTCTGCATGACCTGTCATGTGGTTTGATGCACCTGAGTCAACATACCACACATCATTGCTTTCTTCTGCACTTGTCATAGAATTGGTCATGTGTTGCACCATAAACAAATGCTCATTTCTATCATCACCCTATCTACTAGAGGATGCATAATTGCCTTGCTGCAATTTTCCAATCATGATGTCATTCTACTTTTTATAGCAGTATTTAACCATATGACCCATTTTACCATAATAAAAAATTAGAAGAGCAATCAACTCCTTAAAATTAGGAAAATTCTCACGAACAGAAAGGGATGTACAAAATTGTGCATAATCCTTTCCTAGACCATTCAAGGTCACAGAAACTAAATCATCATCTTCCAGTGACGACCCAATAGAAGCAAGTGCATCTGTAATCTTCTTCACCTTCATGTGGTAGTCATTGATGCTCATATTTTCTCTCTGCACATTATGCAACTCCTGCTTGAACTGCATTTTCCTGGCTTGCGTATTTGTGTTACACATTTTTGTCAAAGTATCCCATGCCTCCTTCGGTGTGCTTGCATCCTCAATATGCACAATCATAGAATTTGAAATACTGATAGACAGCCAGTACATAACTTTTGTGTCTCTCTCATGCCATCCTTTAAATGCCTGCAACTCCTGTTGATTGGGAACATTAGGAATAACTGGTTCTTGTTCAGCTCTAGTAATGAATTCCCAATAGCCTTTTCCATTAAGGAAATTTGTCATTCTAAACTTCCATGCTTGGAAGTTGTTCCTGTCAAGTTTTTCAGTGACTATCTGTGAAAGAGCATCAGACGCCATTACAGAACACTGCAAAAATATTCTGTCACTGTAAAAACACAACTTCTACCTCATAAGGGCAAATCTACAAAATTGATGAAAGTGGTATTTGACCACACAGTTGCTTCCTAGTGATGATTTTGCATCAACAAGCAATAAAAATGATTCTGTCACTCCCAATATCTCTGCACACAAGCATATGATGCAATTTCTGTGGCAACTTTTCACTGACCTACAGAATAGTGGTCGCACAGCAAAAACATGGCACTTACCCGAGTGCCTGCGGAAGACTTTTGCCACCAAAACGGGCCCTGAAATGGCCTTGAATCAAAGAAATAATGTCACCTAGGGCTTTTCCCTGTCCTGTAGGATATATTGCCTCTCACCACACTACGAAGGGCATCCCAATCTGAGATAGTGCACTCTTGCACTTTTCGGCTATGCTACCTATAGAGATTTGCTCCCAAACTCGAAAAAGGAAAGCAACACTGATCCTCTTACCAAGACACTGCAAACTTGGTTTGCTTTCTTGAGCTCCTTACCATGAACCGAGTTTTGATACCATGTGAAGAGAGTGGGAGAGAAGTAAGGAGTCTCACTTGCAGCTTTCTCACATACACAACAGGGGAATACACACAAAGGTGGAGGCTGAAAATAGTTTTCCTCTTCTTAGTTGTGAAAGCCAAAAAAATTCTCTCTAGGTACAAAAGGAATAGATGAACCCTATATGTGGGTCTCAAACCAAAATCAGCTAACCTGGGTGGCATACTAACTGAGCCACTAACTAGAGTACATAAAGATAGCTGTCATCTAGCTATTATTCATGGGCGGTGTACTAACCGCATCTGCAGCTAACAAGTCGGTGACATAAATGCACAACGGTCACCTTGGCATATCACGAGTGTAGCTCGATATCTCAACACGCTTAACCCCATATTGCCTCTAGAGCCATTTCAAAAGTGGGGTCTGGAATTCATGGGTCCATTCAAGCGTACAACTACCTACATAAGGAACTATTACACTTTCGTAGCCACTGACTACTGTACCAAGTGGGTGGAAGCTTGGGTTTTGCGAGATAATACTGCAAATTTGGTTGCAAAATGCCTGTACCACGATGTGTTCACTCGGTTTGGTTGCCCAATTGAAATTGTCAGTGACAGGAGGACTCACTTTGTCAATAAGGTCATCAAGCGGATGAATTCTTTCTATATGGTGATTCACAAGAAGTCTTCCCCCTACTATCCACAGACTAATGGATTCGTTGAGTCTACAAATCATACCTTCAAGTAGAAAATAATAGACATTCGTGAAGCATCATTGCGCACTGACGGTCACCTATTGCATTGAGGCTTTAGAGAGCCTATCGTCTAAAGCAACGCCATGCCTTGTCTGCCTCTTGAACGATGCTAAGCCCAGCATCGATGACCACCGAGAAGCTCCAAGGGTCTAGCAAAGGCTCACCCACCTCAATGGAGAACAGCTCTTCTACACGGCCAGCGCACCAACGGACCTCTTAGCTCCAAACAAACGTTGCTCCAATGCAGACTCTGATGGCACGATGGACCCTTTCACAGAAGACTCCAATGAACTATGCAAGGTAGACCTCTCCAGTACAACCAGTGTAACCGGACTGCAAACACGATGACTATCTCCTGCAACAAAGACCTCACGACCCTCAACGACCCTTCACTGACCACGCACTAGGCTCAAGCCACGAGCTCCACCGTCGCCAACCCGTCTATAATGCTCAAACAACTCTCGATGCCTCCTACAAGCCTCATACTGCACTGCTACGATAGCACTCTCTAAAAGCGATGCTCAACAACAACAACAAAAAACGGCCTGCAAAAGATCTCAACATCTCCAATGCTCCAGTCTCCCACAAGCAGACCTCCCACAATCACTGACAACGATGAAGAACAATGAGGACTCAGATTGGGATTTGCCATCGCTGTGTCGATGCCACCTCAGGATGCATTTTTGCCACTCGTCCCTTCCTACAATCTTAGCCTACAAAGCTTAAATCCTAGGTTAGATTTTTTAACCAAGGTAGACTAAAATTTAACCACAGTAGATTAAAATCTACCATGATTAAATTTGTTTAGCCTTCAGTTAGCTAAGTTTGGTTAGGTAAAAATGCTATGTCATCATAAGTGCCAACTAAGCATACAGCTTCCTTCTAAGCACAGTTTGGAATGCTGCATGTGAATCCCTCTGCCACATCATCAAGGCCCCCCCTCTTCTTCACAGAACCTTCGACAAGCCATAACTTGTAATCATAGTTACACGAAACGGCCGTTTCGTGGCCGAAAATGGAAACGGCAAAACAAAAATGGCATTTCTTGAAGAAACATTGTTTCGTAAAACTTGTTTGTGCCCTAAACCACAAAAGGCGTGATTTCGCCACCTGGCTCCATCTTTCACTGCCTCCTGCCCATTCCACTCCTCCTATGCATCCTTGCTGCTCTCTCCACCTTCTCTAAGCTCTCTCCATCCCTCCATCCTTTGCTCTTGGATCAATAGTCCTGCTGCTTTTTTTTATATTATCCATGGGTGCTTTTATTTTGAGTCTTACATGACTCATGAGTCATGATCATGAAATTTGTGGATCATGAATCATGATCATCTATGGAGTTTGGACATTGGATACTTTCAAGTTTCAAGTTTCAACTTGTGTGCTAAGTTTAAAGTACTTCAAACTTCTAAATTTCAGATTCTTGTAATGCCAAACTTGTTAGTCATGACTCATGATACATGTTGATTTTAGATTATTGAAGCATCATTCAAGAATTTAGAATCATGGAGGCATGAATGATGCATTGATGCTTGAAGGCTGAAGCTTCAAGTATGGATAATTGTAATTTGTATTATGTATGATTTGCACTCTATTGATAACTATATTATGTATAAAAAATAAATTTTTATACATAAATTGTATCATATTGCCGTTTCTTCCGTTTTCATTTTGGCGGGGCTCGAAAACTCCGTTTCTTCTGTTTCTTCCATTTCCGTTTCGGTTGGTAACTATGCTTGCAATCCAGAAAGAACTTGGACACGCTCCAAAAAGAGAAAGTGATTGTCTTTTCGAGCTCTACGTGCTTGTCAAGTCAAAATCATTGTATGCAATTAGACACTGCCAATATTGAAAGAAATCAATTGGTAAGACCTTTGCAATAAATGACAGATCAAAGCATGAATGTACACATTGCTGTCATAAGCATACCAAAAGCACAAGTGCATGAGATGACCACAGCAAAAAGCATGGCATCCACACATGAAGCATCAAGGCACATATAAGAACAAAGCATCATGCATCAAGCTATGTCAAGCAAAGAGGACAGTGACAAGAACAAGATTTATTGAGCAGCAACATCCTTGCCACCTTCAGTCCATATGTTTGTAAATCAAGCCTGACCACCTGAGAGTAGCTATGAAAGCACCCAGGGGAGGTATTGACATGTAAAAGCCACACTTGACCACCTTAAGTAGCAATGCATGCACTAAGGGGAGGTGATGGAATGTAACTCACATCTAACCACCTTGCAGTAGCCAAAGGATCATGGCACCAAGGGGAGGTGTTGAGAGATATGGTGCCATGAGCACATAGATTAAAGGGCTAAGGTATGGTATAGGAAAGAATTAAAGTAGCCACCCTAGGATGTGGACTACATGATGTAGAGATGTGGATTGAGGATATCCACAAGGAGAGATGTGGATGAGAGGATCCCACATGGTTGACTATTCAAAGGGCACTCTCTATATAAGAGGCCTACCATGTATTGTTGAACACACATTGCAAGAGATATAGATTTGTTATCTCCCTCTCATGTCTTATTTAGTGTGCTTTGAGCCTCCTTAGTTCTTCCGCTAATCTTGTGTACACTAGGCTAGTACGATCCACACTTTCACAAGGTGTAGCCATTTTTTGTAAAGTTCAAGGAATATATTACATGTGGCTAACTTGCATATGCATTTCTCATAGGATTTTCACAAACTTGATGTCTATACTAATCTACACATTCTAAACTTCAATTTGAGATCAAAACAATAAACAATTAGAAAACTATTACAAATTTTATAATGCCTATGAAGCATCCATCTTGTACTGTATATGATATAACCAAAAAAAAACATGAAATAATTGTTGTAAACATATATAGTAGCAATTTTTATTTGAAGGTGCACTACTTAGGCTTCCCACAAACCAAAGGATCCCAAGATTACCATCAATGAAAGCATGATTGAAAATTCTCTAGGAATTTCTGGAGGCTGTTTGCAAGCACACTTTTTCAAGAAGCAGTTGAAGAGATAGGATATTCTAGATGTATACCCCAATGCTCAAATTAGTAATAACGATGGTGGAGTCAAGATTTTGAGCTTGCCAACAGACGTCCAAGATGTGCTAAAAAAGACCATTCAATTCTTTCTTGATACAAGAGGAATCTGCAAGTTCTAGTAGGTTCAAGCAGTAATAGAGCAACTGAAAGGATGTGATGTGTCTTTCTTAAGGGCGATCTACAAGAGCATGTTAACCAACCTGAATAATTACGTGGATAGCAAATTCTAATTGTCATCTTGGTCCACTGGAGTTGCAATGCACCTGATGGCATCTACCCTGAATGGGATTTTTAACCAATACGATAAACAGATGTCTAAGAAGGTGACTTTTCTACAAGAGAAAGCCACCAATGCAGCAAAGGCAGTGCAACTTGAGAAAAGTCTTAGGGAAGGTGCAGAAGCCAAGGTAGAGGAGGCACATGTAGAAACACATCGGATAGAATAGATGCATCTTGGAAGAGGAGTGAGAGCACAAGATGTAACCAAAAATGTTATTCACTATAGATTGTGAGAGAGGTGACTCTCTCTTATAGAAATGGGGAGAAGGTGGCCTAGATCAAAGGCACCTTCCCTACATTAGTGGCAATCAGCCCCTACATCAGTGGGACTGGCCTAAATTAAAGGAACCTTCCATGTGGGGGCCTTTGGCTTACATCATCACTTAGGTCACACATTAGACGCATCATAGCACTAGATGTGCCTCTACAACACACACACACACATGTGACTCCCCTAGGTGCACATATGCACCATAGAGCAAGCCTTTGATCACACTTATCCCAACATACCCCCCCTCAAGGGTTTGCCTCTTGCAATGTCAAGGATACATCTAGTCTCATAGTTTCTCATGCCATCTCATGGTGGCCAAGGATAAATCTATGGCTAGGATCTCATGCTAGCAAGGGCTCCCAAGGGTGTGAGGTTCACAAAAATGGGATAGACAAAACACATATCACATGGCCTACTTCATATGGTGACCAGAGGTGATTTACAAAAGACAAAACATATGACATTCTTTTTGGAGTACTACTCCAGGCAGAGAACCTCAAAATTTGACCAAGTGATGATAAACAAAAATTTAAAAGACAAAGTGCTCAAAAAGTATAGTCTTTATCTTCTACCACCAAGTTTGATTCTTCATTTGCTGATGGAGTTCTTCCTTCATCCAAATTTTCTTTGTTGTTGAAGTAGCCCTTCTTCACAAAAAATGCTTCATTCTCTTTGGAGTTGTTGTTCTTCATGGAATAACACATTCCCTTTTCCAATTGTAGCCAAAGGAACTTAATAAGCAAGATATATTTGAAGCATTTCCCTTGTGCACCAAATACTATGTGAAGATGATCCCAAGCTTCATGTGAAGTTCCAAAGCCATCAATGTGGTGAATGTATGAGTCAATCCCAAAGCAATGATAGCAAGAGCCTTCTTGTCTTTAATCAACCAATTAGCTTCTTCTTTTGTAGGTTTCTTTTCCTTTCCATTCACAACATTCCATATCCCCTTTTTCATAAGCACAAACATAGCTTTTGTTTGCCAAGTATGGAAACTAGTTCCAACAAACTTCTCTACTTGCTTGGGCTTAGTCATGTTTATAATTCATGTACTCATCAATCATGGTCAAAGAGAATCACATAGTCATCATTCTAAATGCAAAGTATAAGGAAACTCGTGAGTTCCATGACTGAGTTCTACTACTCAAGTACAAGCAAAACAATAAAAATTTGCAGTAAATAATAGAAGCCCCAAACTTATGGTGATTGCTCAACACCCTTTGACCAAAATATGAAGAATTCTGCTAGCAGAGACCAAGGTAGATTGGTGAAGATGGTAGAAGCTTGAAAAAGACTAAGAATTCCTACTAGGGAGCATCTAATGCTAGGCTAAGCTAGATCTAGAACCTAAAGCTCTGATACCAAATGTAGAAACATGTGGGATAGAATAGATGCATCTTGGAAGAGGAGTGAGGGCACAAGATGTAACCAAAAATGTTATTCACTATAGATTGTGAGAGAGGTGACTCTCTCTTATAGAAATGGGGAGAAGGTGGCCTAGATCAAAGGCACCTTCCCTACATCAGTGGCAATCAGCCCCTACATCAGTGGGACTAGCCTAAGTCAAAGGAACCTCCCATGTGGGGGCCTTTGGCTTACATCATCACTTAGGTCACACACTAGACACATCATAGCACTAGATGTGCCTCTACAACACACACACACACATGTAACTCCCCTAGATGCACACATGCACCATAGAGCAAGCCCTTGATCACATTTATCCCAACAACATAAGCAAGGGACTTACAGGCACAAGAGCAAGCTGAGGCCACTACAAAAATGGTCGACATGGAAAGGCATAGAAGAGAAGAAGCAGAGAAGTGCATGAAGGAGCTCCGAGATAGGCTCAAAGAAGTGAGAAATGATGGGGACATGGTAGACAAGGAGCTAGAAAAGATGTGAAAGGATCTTAAAGATTAGAGAGCCGAAAAGGAAGGTCTTTACAAATAGCTCTGCAACATGTAGAATGCATTGAACATTGAAAAATACCAGATGATGGAAGAGCTGAAAAGGGAGAATGCAAAAACGAGAAAGGTGATGCAGGAACTATGAGATAGCTTTAAGGCTAGGAAGGATGGGGCAAAGAGAAGTGGGGGTGGAGATGACAACGAGGCAGCTCCCCAGGCCAAGAAGGATGCAAAAGCAACAACGTTGGAGCAAGTTGCAGGCCATGGTGGAGCAATTTGCAGTAGCCACAGTGGAGCAATTTGCAGCAGCCATGGTGAGGTTGTTTTTTCGGAACACTATTGGAAGTCCAAAGAGTAAGCTACAAGACCCTACAAGAAGATCACGATAGATGTGTGCACGAGCTTGCCATGGCTTTCGACAGTTATGAAAAGTAGTCCGTCGTCCTGAGAGATTTCCAAACTAGAGTGGAAGCCTTGGAAATGGTCCATGAAGATGTTTTTCAGTAATTTATGCAACTTCAATGGATACTGAGGGATTCAGAAGAAGCTGTTACATAGAGTAAGCAAAAAGTGGAGGAGATGAAGGATAACATCCGTAGCCTTAGGATGAGGGATGAAGGAATCAAGAAGCAACTTCGTCATGTATAGAGCAAGACTATGGTATTGATGGCAACAATAGTTAAATCGGATGCCTATCCTACTATGCATCAAGGTCCAAAATGCATGGTGTGCCATACCCCCATGTTGTATCCGATGGCCTGCATGCTACCACCTTGTGCACGTTTTTTGCTTTGGGGTGTTTGTGCATACAAAATTGCCATGTAGAGAATGCCATTTGCCATTGCCCAGGTCATGGACAGATCAAATGTGCCTACTTGCTATAGCTATCTCTACGACAAGAAAGTAGATGCTGTAGCTCAATTTGCCATTTGGGCAAAAGATACAAAAGAGAACGATCTCAAATTGAAGAAGGCCAAAAGACCGAGCCTGACTGTGAGAAAAAGGAGCTTGAAGGGAGGATATAGCCCCCTTCAAGAAAGGAGCAAGAAGGGTCAAGCCTGCAACAACCACGAAGCTCAAATCAAGGAAAGAGGAAGCAGCATGAAGGGAGAGACCAGGCCCTTATGGAAGGAACCAGCCCCATTCTAGAAAGGAGCAAGGAGGGCCGAACCTACAATCAAGGATCTCAACAAGGAGTCCTTGAGATGTAATCCAAAGTAAAGGAGTCTTTGAGATGTAATCTATTTAATTTGTGTGTAATCTATTGAATTTTTAATCTTCTCCAGAGTTTACTTGGGCAATGTTTTCTCAACTATGTGACTAGATAGTGTCATTTGATCCATGCCAGCACGGTGATAATAATGAGATAAAATATTTTGATTTGACAAGTAACGTGAGACAAAAAAAATCAATTAGATCACTAATGTGAGACTAAAAGATTTCGATTAGTGAACTAATGTGAGACGAAAGATTTTGATTAGACAACTAATGTGAGATAAAAGATTTTGATTACACAACTAACATGAGACAAAACAATGAGAAGGTCAGGCTCAATGAACTCAAAGATTTTAATTACCAAACTAACATGAGATTGAAGATTGAGAAGGTCGGGCTCAATGAACTCTCTCCCTATTTAAGTGCAGTGCAGACACAACTAAGAACCATTATGAAATCTAGCCCCAAATCTATGTACACCGATCTAAACTCTGTACACCAATCCACCTACTACCGATCCACCTATAGTGAATATATGGCATACCCAAATAACTTTGGAATGCTTTTTTTCTATTTGAAAATGATGTTGGATGGCATCCTCATAGAAACAAACTCAGAGAAGGAGGAAAATAGCTGCAAAAGGAGGACATGCTTTGGTAGTGGGTGTCTTACTTGGAGTTGGCAGAGACGATAAATATTGATTTCCTTGGCTATTGTTTTTCTTGCTCCTTTAAGGTACTTGTCAAGCTCATGATGTAGGTTTCTTTTGGCAGGACATGATAGAGGCACGAAGATGTATAGAGCGTAAAGACCAATATGAAGAGGACCCCCAACAAAAGGAGTTACTATGGGCATGTAAGTCAGTAGAGTTAAGCAAGCAGTGTGTAATCAAGGTGTGTGAAGAGATCTACCATTGTGCATCAGACTAGCCTAAAGAGCTAGGAGATGCTTGCCATAGAGAGGCTAATAAGATAGTTGGGAGTCTAGAATTTCCTTGAGCTACAAAATGTCGTATTTTGAAACAATAAAAATCTTGTAGACATTTCTTGGAATTGTGGACTTTCTCATGGTGCTCATCATACCTGATTTCATATTGACCTGCTTCCATGTTAGTACTTATATGTTTTAAGTAGCCCGGTGGTTGAAATCTGGCAGTTAACAATAACCACTCTAAAGGGCATTGTTTTAGTATAGCACTGTGCAACAAATTTTAGGATAGCACAGTAGTAGTGTAGGGATAGCACAGTAGTAATGTAGGATAAGTTATCACTAGTGCGATGGTTGTTGCACTAGGATATTAACAACCACCAATGCGGTGGTTTGCTTCTATTATTACAAGATAATAGATTTGTAGAATGTGTGGATTTGTTATGGGAAACTAGGGTGATGGTTGTTGGGATATACTAAAAACAAACATGGGATGAAATCTGACAGTTAACGAAATGATAAACAGTTTAAAGGGCACTGCTTTAGTATAGCACTGTGCAACAAATTTTAGGATAGCACGGTAGTAGTGTAGGGATAGCATAGTAGTAGGTGAGTCAGCAAGCAGATTGGGATTAGGCATGGAAGAATCAAGCAAATGACTATACGTGATATGCACAAGAATTGTTATCTGCTTGTTGTACCAGTGAGCACTTTGTATCTCATCTTGTTCTTGAAAAGAATAATTTTTTGAAAAATCTATGATAGATACAATCGTGTACGGGCAAAATTGGCAAGGCATGTCTTGAACTGTTTATCCTACCAGTTGGCTGTGAAATTGTGAATTGAACCATGTGACCTAAAAGCTCGCTTGGTTGGATGCTCTTTATGAGACTGTAACCATCTCTTTTTATCGGATCCTTCAACATTGACATTTTCAAATCTCCTCCATTTTAGAGCAACATGGTTGTCTTCCCACATTTCATTTGTATAGACATTGAATGTCTTCTTCTTCAGCTTCAAATTGCAATGCTTGCATGTGCCATGAATGCATTCAATCCTATGCCACTCAGGGTCTCCCTTTGGACAAACCACTGGCTCCCACAGAGACCTTAGCCTACAAAACCTGCCCTCCCTTTTAATAGATGATGAGGATTCAGGTGGCCTACAGATTGCGCATTCATCAGGGAGGCATGGGCATCAATCCCCATGGAGCAATGCTCCAACACGACCAGAACTCAAGTCATTCATAGCTTTTCGGGCCACATCAAAATCTATGTGTGTTTTGCAACAAAAAACATTTTTGTCTTTGAGTTTGCTCACGTAACAGGGCTTATAATGCTCAAAACTCCTCTTCCCAATTGAAATGTCCGGATTATGATCCATAAACTTGAGATACAACTCCATTTGCTGATCCAACATGCGGGAACAACAGAACAATGAGCCCCCTTTTTGCTACTACTAAAGGAAAACAAAACACAGTCTAATTAAAGTATATAATGAAGCAAAATAATTTTCAACCATCGTGCTGGTTTAGGACAGTCACAATTTCAATCACCGGGTTGGTTTAGGACATGTTTAGGCAGTCAACCACCGAGCTAGTTTAGGACACATCTAGGACAATCATAATTTCAACCACCGGGATGGTTTAGGACACTGTCACAATTTCAACCACCGGGACGGTTTAGCCTGACGGTCTCAACTTTACATATTAGATAGTAACAAATATATTGCTTTTCATTTCTAAATTTCACCATTAGAAAATAACAATATATTTCTTTTCATTTCTGAATTTCACAATTTAACAGTGGTATATGACCCGAATAGTAGGAAATTAAATTTAACGAATTTAAGTACTAAGAAACACAATAATTTCAACCATCGGGCTCATCAATAACTAATGTATGTTCAACCATGTTGGTTCAAGACAATCACATAACTGGTGATTGAGTTGAAGCAACCACGGTTGCATGATGTTCCAACCACTAGGCTGGTTTAGTAATATAACAATATATTGCAAAATATATTGCTATTAATTTCTGCTCAACCATGCCACCGGGCTGGACAACAACTAATGTCTATTCAACCACGCTGATTCTGGACAATCACATAACTAGTGATTGAGCTGAACCAGCCTATGGTTGCATGATGTTCCAACCACCGAGCTGGTTTAGGACAATCACATTAAGTCCAAGCCTGATTTAAGCAATGAATAAGTAAACTATCCCAAAGCTTAATCACAAACAACCACCGACTTGGTTTAAGCACCATTGACCTATGTTGTATCTAGCATGTGTATGATGTGCTCCTTAAACAACTTGTGTCCCATCCGCTTCTTAGAGATGTCCATTCTATTTGGAGAAACTCTCATATTTTTGTGCCAAAACATTGGCACTGTAGCAATGACTTTCGCACTTAGGATATCTCTCATTTTCTTGTGTTCTATTGAAGCCCACAGACTTCTCAGTATGGGATGATCGTGCATTGCTTTTGCTCTACATTCAACCGATGCTAGAGCCAAGTTAGTGCTTCTGATTGACAACATCTTTGACATTGTGTGCCCAAGCCATTTCTCCTTTGTTTTAGGGGACACCAAAATAGCTAATATCACCCTCTTTGCAGCTAGTTGTTCTAAATTCACTTTTTGTAGGCCATTTCTCAGGCTAGAGAGTATCGCCTCTTGGACGTGCATCTCCTAAGGTATTGGTAGGGTTGTTACTCTACGAACTTTAGGGTGTAAGCTAAAGCTTGTGAAGAATCGAGACTAGTAATCACCTGAATGGATTGATGTTGTTGCCTCGAATGCTTCCACCAATTGTGACCCACAACTCATGTTCTTTGCTCCGATGGCAATTATCGAATGTGTACATCTGCAACCACTTCTTTCTGCTGCTTTGCAAGGATTCTTATTTCTTCTCATTGTTTCTCCCTTCGCAGATGTTGCAAAAGTGTCTTTCGTTGCCGATTCAATACCATGCCAGTGCTTTCCTCGACTCGCACTCTGCTCCTTGTGCGCTTTTTAGCTTTCTTGTCTTGCAACCTCTATCGTCTTCTCTTGTGTTGGCTCTTTCCCATGGCTTCCACAGGAAGAGCAAGGTATTCTCAGTATGCAGGATTCCGAGGCTTTTTGTCACCTACACATATATCGGGGTTGTCATTTGTAGTATATGTGTAGCTTAGGACCTAGAGTCATATTTTGGTGAGAGACGTAGGCTTAAGTGTGGTAACCAAACATAGTGCATGCATGTGTAAAAGGAACATGTATCATCATGGTTGAGCTAATGAAGGCTTTCATCTTCATTGGGGGTTGAGGGGTTTAGGAGGAGTTTAAGGGTTAGAGAAAAGTTCAAGGTTTAGAAGGAGGTTCCAAGGTTTAGAAGGAGGTTCCAAGGTTCAAAGAGAGGTTCCAGAGTTTAGAAGAGGTTCCAGGGTTAGAAGGAGAATCCAAGGTTCAGGGTAGAGTACATGGTGGAGAACTCGTCTCCCTCGTAGATCATGGAGGTTAAGGGTTAAGGAACTAAGAGTTTAGGGGGAGCATACGAGTGGGAGAGAAAGAAGGTATAACAGCATGGGGGAAAGAACAGACAGGAGGGAAGAGGAGGGAGGAGGAGGAGGATAAGGGAGGAGGAGGGAGGAGGAGGAGGAGAAGGGAGGAGGAGGAGGGAGGAGAAGAGGCAGAGGATGGGTTGCAAGGTTGGAGGAGAGGGGAGGAGGAGTTGCAAGGTTAGGACATGCTTTTGGACGTGGAGTGTAAGGAAGCATGGATACTTGAGACAATTGCTTAGAATACCAAAGTGGAACTCAACACAATGCCCCAAAGAGTGTGGGTTTCATTCCATTATGGGGTATTTATACAAGTTGGAGAGCTTCTCTCTCTCTCTATGTAGGAATTGTAAGACATTCTCTCTCTACATGTAGAATTTGCATATAGAAGTTGCATGTAGGAGTTGCATGTAGAACTCGCATGTTGCATGTTGCATGTTGCATGTAGGAGTTGCATGTAGAACTCGCATGTAGAACATGCATGTAGGAATCGCATGTAGGACTTGCATGTAGGAGTTGCATGTAGAAGTTGCAAGTAGAACATGCATGTAGGAATTGCATGTAGGACTTGCATGTAGGACTTGCATGTAGGAGTTGCAAGTAGAAGTTGCAAGTAGAACTTGCATGTTGAGGATTCCTAAGAGAGATTATTCCTAGCCTTATGCAAGTACAAGCGGAGCTTTGCTGCTACTCTACACACATTCTGGAGTACCTAAGTCCATGTTGGCATAGAGACAACATACTCTTGGATCCATTTTATTACCCGTCCTTAGGTTATGGCTTATTGCGAGCACGTAGCTGGATTGCCATGCATTTAGTCCAGTGGCTGTGAAACTTGTGTCGTGCCAGTCAATCCTTCTGTAAAGCCTTGGCACCATACAATTTTTGCTCAGTTTCCATGTAACCTGTATCCATCATTTGTTCAAACAGAGATATGTGGTGTGCTTCTAAAAAGATCACTCTTTGATGGAGTCAGATTATAATCTAAGCATCGACCCATTCGTTGGGATTGAAACTGAGTGGAGGCAAATGGGTATCGAGGTAACATGGGACCTCAAGAATGAATTCCAATGTTTTGTGGAGGATAGCACTTAGGTGAAGGAAGCGATTAATGTTTCTGTGCATTATTTGCTCATGTTGTTGAAGTGCTTGGATCATTGTGCCTTGGATATTACATTCTACACCAGGGTATGGTTCAATCATTGGCCAATTAATGGTGCGATCTTCATCCAAAGTGTGTATGTTGGGTTTCCATTTTTTACGTAGTGGAACTGCATAGAACTTGGGATGGGTTCTAAGACATGGAGGTGCACATAGGTACTCTTTCAAGAAGATTACATCAAAGAGCTTGGGATGGTGCCAATCAGGTTGTGGATTCAACTTGCTTATCCAACCTTCACTAATTTGACACTGACGAAGGTTGGTAGGAAAGTTCCATCCACCTCGAGTGTCCATATCAGGATATTTGCTCCAAAATTCCTTGATGGGGTTACTGGGAAGTGGTATATCATCAAAATCATACCCATCATTGGAACTTGGCATGGGAGTATGAATTGGATTATCTGAATCTTGATATTCAAAATCAAATACTATGTCATTTTCTGCTGATGGAAGCACAAGTAGTGTCGAAGGTGATGACAGGGCATGGAGAGAATATGGGGACATGGGGGAGAAATATGGAAGAGTGTGAGTTGTGGAAAGGGGAGCAGAGGGGAGGGAGGGAAGAACTAGGCAAATGGTTTGAGCAGCTTGGTAATCCTTAAGGGTAGGATTAGCAAGGGAAGGGAAGGTTAACAGGGTGGTAGCAGCAAGGGTAAGTGAGGTTATGAGGTTGGCAAAGAGAGTGGTTAGATATGGGAAGTTGGATGTGAGATAGGCCCTATCATCTTCTGATACTTCTTTTAGCTGGCTGTGATGGGATCATTAGCTGCATGGGTGGGATGTCGGTTATGTCATGCCTTGCAAATAATAGTGATGGCCTTTGTAGCAATGGAAACAAACTAGCAATAACCCTGAGGGGAGGACTACCCATGCAATGAAAGCATCCGTCGTCCTGAGTGCTATAAACCTAGCATGTGTAGATAGGGAGAAGATATTTTTCTCATCTTCGAACAAGTCTTGGAAAATTATGCGCAGAGTTTTGGTCCCTATGGAATGTTCCCATTTGATTGTTGGATGAGCAGATATGATCTTGATTTGGAGTTGCTTCCATAGGATAAGCACGTGTGCATTGAGGTGATCTTCCACTTGTAGAGCAGCCACAAGCTCTTGGTACACCACCGTTGTGCATTGTAGTGGGGCTTCATTGTGTTGTCTTCCATTGCCTCATTGTTGTGCACTAGCAATTGGAGTTCAAACTTTGAGATGATTATCTTTTCAAAGTGCATCTCATTCATTTTTTCTTTGTATTTCTGGTAGATGGTTGTATATGCCTCCTTAAGCTTTCTCATTTGCAAGGTGACTTTTGCCTGTTGAGGAATGTCTTCAGTGGTATTGGACCATTGGTCCAAGACTTGTGCTTGTGAAGTGCTGGCCTCTTTAGCGGTAGCAAGTTGGTCCTTTAAGATTTTGCATTCCCTTGTAAGCTTGTCAATGCTGAAGGCATGTACTGCCAAAGATTGTTTCATGTCTTCAAGCTTGTCTTTGCAATCCTGGAGCTCTTCTTCTTTGTAAATTAGAGTGAGTCGAGCTTGTGCCACTACCTCCATCTGTTGAGCATGTGCGGAGGTCAAGGAGTTATAGTAGGTCTGTAGGATTTTCGTTGCTTGTACTGATGCTATCAGCTGTGTTTGACTTTGGTGGAGGTTGGAGGTCCCATCCCTCACTGCCTTCTCTTGAGCTTGGAGAGCTTGGTTCATGTGCACTTCTTCTACCTCCTCATCTGTCTGCACTCGAAGTGCCTTGACCTCAATGGCAATTTCTTGGAATTGGTCTTCGATTTCTATTGCAGTCTGTCTATCCAATTCTCTTGCATATTCTTCCTTGGCCAAGCTAGTGAATAGTTTTGAAATTTGGATCATTTGGCTAGCTTGATGTTGGAGAATGACAGATGGTGATGAGGACTGGTGATACTACTGATACAAGTGGTGCCCATGTAGCCATCCTGATGATTCTATAGTACTTGTGGGAGGTTGTTCCAATGGTATTTCAGTCACTTGTGTACAATAGTCATACTGTTGATCTGGCACTAGCTCCCCTTATGGCTCATCGACTGGCATGGTGTTGATGGGCGGTTCTAGTGCTGATGTAGCCTCAGGTTCTAGTTGCTACTATTGTTGGATATATATTGGTTGCACTTGTGCACCGAGTTGTAGCATCTTGTGGGGCAATTCCTCAATTCCAACTTCCAGAATAGGTATTTCTTCTAAGGCGTCTGCACTTGCCAATGTGACAGTAGGAGAAGTTGGTGACAACTCCCATACTAGTGAGAAGGGAATGTCCAACTTCTCGATTGGTTTTGGTGACTTGGGCAGAGTCATTTCTCGTTCTTATAGCTCTTTTTTTATGATTATAGCCAATAAGTGTGGACTTTTACATTTTTGGCCTGATGAACCATCTAGTTTTTTTGTAAAGAAGATGACTAAGTGTTGGATCTAGTCTTGCTTTAGCTTCCTACTCAAAAAAACATATGTACAGAGTGGAAGGGATTGATTCTTGCTGCACTGAACCCCCAGGATTGTGGATAGGAATTGTGCTGCTTCCCTGAGGCGATGGTTAAGGATAGTGTGAAGTAATATGACGTCCCTATGGATCAGTGTGCCCTTGGTGAGGAGAGGCTATACTTTGAGAAATTTAGCATCGGTAGGCCATGTAGGGTATTTGGCATCTTGTGTTGGGAGTGAGAAAGCCCATTGAATTACTGTACTATCGAGGATAATGTTGAGTAGGCTCTGATGTACAGTAATGGTACCATACTTGCCAACCTATGCATTGCTGGAGTGGTAGGAATGGAGAAAGTCCCTGATGTATGTGGTCACTATAGGACTGCCCTCCAAGGATTTTAGGCTCTCATGCAAACTGCCTAGACCCCTTTGCTCTAAGTAAGATGTTGCTTCCTTAGAAAGAGCATAAGTCGATGTAGGTGGCCAAACAAGTTCCAGTGAGACTAGGCCCTGTCAATGGTTGTGTAGGCCGATGGTGACTGGGGTGGCATTTGTTCTTCTTGGTCATGCACTGAATCCTCCTCAGAGCTATCACTCTAGACCACAAATTCTTATGGTCGCCGTGGTTGAGAGGATGTAAATGGTTGTGAACTCTGGAGGGGATCTTGTGGTTGAGGCGGTGGGCTCTTTCTACGCATTCTCTTTAGTGGCGGCATTTTTTCTGAACCTGCATCCATGTGCATGTGGTGTACCATTGATCAGTAGATTAGTTGGCATGTAGGTATGACCTTTGTGTGTGGTTGTGAGAGATCTTATTTTTATACATGCTTTGAGAGTTTGGAATGAAATTGTGTGGCACAATTATTCATGCAATCATCTATGTGTCTAAGCGAAAGCGTGTGAGTGCACGTGACGTAGTAGCTAGGTAGGGACTAACTATATGATTTTTTTTTGTTGCTAGGATTTCATAGGGCAGCTAGAACTCAGGCATCACTTCTGAGCCCTAGGTTGAAATTGATTAATGCTACCTATATGTGTGAAGACATACATATGCAAGTGAGTGCTCATGATACAATCTAATCCTAACTAAGGAAGACTTGGGTTTCCCAAATCTTCATTTTTGTCGGGGATGGCTTGTGTGTTGAAGTAGTAGCGCTTCAATCGGCTCCCGTTTATCATTGTGTTGAATTAGACTCCATCCGATGGGCTTCATCTTTCTTACTCGGTAGGATCCTTGACCTAGATACTTCAGTCTCCCCTTGTGTACTTTGGCATTGTATAACAAGTCCAAGTCACCTTCCTTGATGTCTTTAGCTTTAAGATTTCTATCAAACCATGCCTTTCTTATGTGTTTTTCTATTGTCATGGCATGGTAGGTGACTAGTCTTGTCTCTGTATGCTTCTCCAACTGATAGAGTCTTTCTTTCAAGGATTCATGGTCTCCCCTATATTCCTATACTGCTATGCATAGGCTTGGTATTACAAATTCTAGTGGGACCACAGCTTCAAGGCCATACACCAATTGAAAAGGTGTGTTCCCTGTACTGACCTTGAGTGTGGTTTTGTATGCCCACAAGGCTGCATTCAATTTCTCTGCCCAATCAGAACACTGTGGTTCTACTACCTTGGTGAGGATAATGCATAATATTTTGTTGGTGGATTTCGCCTGTCCATTCCCTTGGGGGTAGTAGGGTGTGCTTTTTCTATGGATTACCATAAATCCAAACAAGAGTTCTTGGATAACCTCATGGACAAAATGTGTGCCTCTATCCGACACAATTTCAATGGGGCATCTGAATTGAGTGATCACATTTTTGTATAAGAATCTTGTTATGCTTCTAGCATCTACCTTTCTGACTGCTTTAGCTTCAGCCCATTTTGTAAAGTAATTAGTGGCCCCAATGATGTAGCGTGCCTATGTTCCCTTTGCTACTGGATGGATGGGACCCACATAGTCAATCCCCCATTTTTCAAATGGTTTTTGTGCAACAACTATTGTTAGGGGATGGAAGTCTTTGTGTTGTGGTTTAGTAGTCTATTGGCACACATCACAGCCTTTTACATATTCATAGGCATATGCCCAAAGTGTTAGCCACCAGTAGCCTACGAGGAGGACTTTTCTTCCTGTGGCTTCCCCTTGGAAGTGTCCTCCTGCAATGCCTTCATGGACTTCACTCATGATTGGCATGATCTCATGAGGACCATGATAAGATAAATTCCCGTATAGATGGTGTTTCATAGCCAATCCTTTAAGGGATGGTAGTAAATGATGACAAAATGGCACATATTGATGTATTATTTATATATAGAAAGTTATTTTATAAAGGAAATTACACCTTATGTGTAGATCTGAACTCTCATAATCCGCTCGATTTTGCTTTGCATGCAAATTTCCTTCACTCCGTGCTCCTAATAGTGAGGATGCAAGCACTGATAATTGTCCATCCACGAAATGAAGCTTGTAAGCTAGTGCACTACCTTCCATGATCTATGTCACAATCATACGGAGCGAGTGATGTCTCAATAGCTACTATCTAGTTTAGTCTTGTACTTAGCCAAAGAAAGAGAAAAATAGCTATGAAAGTCAGTATATAATTATGGTGTAAGGTCTTACCCTTCAAAATCCCAGTAATCAGTTGTATTCCTTGCTAGCCAAATCCCTTGTTTGTACTAGCATATGATGACTCAGTAGTCTCTAAAGGCATCTCGCCCTTCTACATGTTGCAGAATTGTTAGATACGTAAACACACAGCCTTTCTTATTGGCTCCTTGTGCCGAGGTGGTACTCGATCACACTGGCTCTACCTCATCATCTGAAAGCATGGGATCTCCAAGAAATGTAACTACTACCAATTATCATCACGATGGTGACCACAATGAAAAAAAATATGGAGCTCATATGCGACGTGTAGGATAAACGATACAACATATGTCTTACCACACGTAGTTAGTGATCTTTAATCGACAGAAAAAATGCTTGTGAGCCTGATGACAAGTGTTTAGTCTGAGAGGTATCCGTGGCTTGGAAGATGGTCGTTGGCTAGGCTACCATCTCATACAATCAGTTTTTCATCTACCAGGTTGCCCAAGCTTGAGTAGCTATGTTGGTTATATTAGCCAGTTTTGGTGATCCTTGTGTGCAACTTTAGATCACGGGCGACACCTCCACAAAACTATGAGCAGTTGTCAAGCTTAGGAAGTAGACATGAAAACCAACACATAGTCCATCTTGTAGGTAGCGAGATGAGTTTACTGCTCCGTGAAGGATGTGTTGAGATATCGAGCTCCACTCGTGATCTCCACTCGTGATATGCCAGGGTGACCGTTGTGCATTTATGTCATCGACTTGTTAGCTGCAGATGCGGTTGGTACACCGCCCATGAATAATAGCTAGATGACAGCTATCCTTATGTACTCTAGTTCGTGCCTCAATTAGTATGCCACCTTAATTAGCTGAGTTTGGTTTGAGACCCACATATAGGGTTCTTCTATTTCTTTGTACTTGAGTTCTTTTGGCTTTCACAACTAAGAAGAGAAAAACTATTATCAGCCTCCACCTTTGTGTGTATTCCCCCATTGTGTATGTGAGAAAGCTGCAAGTGAGACTCCTTCCTTCTCTCCCACTATCTTCACATGGTATCAGAGCCTGGTTCGTGGTAAGGAGCTCAAGAAAGCAAACCAAGTTCGCAGTGTCCTGTAAGAGGACCAGTGTTGCTTTCCTTTTTCGAGTTTGGGAGCAAATCTCTGCAGGTAGCACAGCCGAAAAGTGTAAGAGTGCATTGTCTCAGATTGAGACACCCTTTGCGGTGTGGCGAGATGGCAGTATATGCTATGGGACTTGGCGAAGCCCTCAGTGACTTTATTTTTTTGATTCGAGGACATTTCGGGGCCCGTTTTGGAGGCGGAAGTTCTCCACAAGCACTGAGAAAAAGGCCCTGTTTTTTGCTATGCGATAAGTGCTCTGTAGGTCGGTGAAAAGTTGCCGCAGAAATTGCATCGTATGCCTGTGCGCAGAGATATTGGGAGTTACAGAATCATCCTTATTGCCTGTTGATGCAAAATTATCACTAGGAAGTGAATGTGTGGTCAAATACCACTTTTGTCAGTTTTGCAGATTTGCCCTTGTAGGCAGAAGCTGTGTTTTTTGCAGTGACAGAATATTTTGCAGTGTTCTGTAATGGCGTCTGATTCTCTTTCACAAATTGTCACTGAAAAGCTTGACAAGAACAACTTCCAAGCATGGAAGTTTAGAATGACGAATTTCCTTATGGGAAAAGGCTATTGGGAGTTCATTACAGGAAATAAAGAAGAACCAGTTCCTCCCAATATTCCCAATCAACAGGAAATGCAGGCATTTAAAGGATGGCATGAGAGAGCCAAAAAAGTTATGTACTGGCTGTCTATCAGTATTTCAGATTCTATGATTTTGCATATTCAGGATGCAAGTACGCCAAAGGAGGCATGAGATACTTTGGCAAAAAAGTACAGCACAAATACGCAAGCCACGAAAATGTAGCTCAAGCAGGGGTTGCACAATGTGCAGAGAGAAAATATGAGCATCAATGACTACCACATGAAGATGAAGAAAATTGCAGATGCACTTGCTTCCATCGGGTCACCAGTGGAAGATGATGATTTAGTTTCTGTGACCTTGGTCTAGGAAAGGATTATGCACAGTTTCGGACATCCATTGCCGTCCGTGAAAAATTCCCTGATTTTGAGGAGTTGTTTGCTCTTTTAATTTCTGAAGAGCAGAGAAATGATGGTACATCTTCTTCAGCAGGAACTTCAAAAGAAACTATCTTCTACTCAAATGCTGGAAGAGGTAGAGGCAGAGGTAGAGCAGGCCGATCTGGAGGCCATGGTAGAAATTAGAATATGTAGCAAACTCAAGGAAACCAGTCCTATGGAGGAGGACGTGGTTACTCTAGAGGCAGCGGGAGCCAAAGAGGTCGTGGTGGATGGCAAAGAGGCCAAAATGCAAACAGCAATGTTGAAATCTACTACTGTGGTAAAATGGGTCATATGGCTAAAGACTGCTATAAAAAGCAGAATGACATCATGAATGGAAAATTGCAGCAAGGAAATTATGCATCTTCTAGTAGACAGGGTGATGACAGAAATGAGCATCTGTTTTTGATACAGCATATGACCAATTCTGTGACAAGTGCAAAAGAAAGCAATGATGTGGGGTATGTTGACTCAGGTGCCTCAAACCACATGACAGGTCATGCAGAATGGATGCAGGATGCAAGGAAAATGGAAAGACCAGGATTTGTGCAGACTGGTGATGATACTGCACATTCTATTGTGCAGATTGGTAAAATTCCTTTGTCTATGTAGGATGGAAAAAAGAAATAAATGTCTGATGTATTTCATGTTCCGAATATCACCAAGAACATGGTTTCTGTTGGTCAAATGGTTGAGCAGGGCTTGCAGGTCAGATTTAATCCTCATGGATGCTTTGTTGAGGATATGAAAAATAACGGTCGCTTGATAGCAAAAGGAAAGAAGAAGGGCAGGATGTTTATGTTGGATGCGGACATGCCTGAATTGAGTGCAGCAATGTTTGCACATGGGACCGGTGTAGTTGCAGATATTGATATCTGGCATAAACACATTGGTCATGTTAATGTACAGCGACTTAAATCAATGCAGGCCCAAAATATTATTGCACGATTGACTAAATTCAAGGTTGCAGAAATGCATAAGGTATGTGAAGCCTGTCAATTTGGAAAACAGGCAAGTCTCCTTGGGGATACGATAAATCTACTTGAGAGAAAATCACCGTGATGATTATTACCACACACCCCCTCTCTCCACAATTTTGAAAGTGGCATAAGCTCATGAGATCAAGGCAACAAAGAGCTTTGCAGGAAGGAATGTTCAAGAGATTGCTTGTCTAGTGAAGTTGTGAGCATATTAGAGACCAGTCACGTACTTGAGACGGTGGGGCTGCCAGGCATTTAATCACTAGAGTCAAGAATTTAATAACCCGAATCACTTTGTGTCAACGCACTTCCTCTGCTTTGCTGTATTTAAAGCAGGCAGCCCACCAAAATTCCTCCCTCTCATTGGACAGACGATTCCGTTCAGCTGTAAATTTCTTGTAATGTGTTCCTGCTCCTCAGAAGATTTGCTAGCCTGCGTTGCTGACCTTGTTTCTCGTGACTGTGATAGCCCCTCCTTTTGCAATCGTCAGCTTGAATTGCTTTGGCAGGTTTTGGGCTGGCGTGACTATTCTCTTACATATGAAGAGATGCACGAAGTAAACGATTTGGTTGCTATAGACAGAACTAATATCAGCATGTCTAAATCGCGTCTCTGCTTGGGAGGGTGTTGTATATACCCCCAATTCAATCCAAAAAAGCTTCGCCTGGAAGGCTCGACCTCGTTTTGCCTAACGGGTGGAGTCTGTTCGTTGAGGCTAAATTTGGGGACCGGGGTCTTCCCTGATGCCTGCTACTTGTGTAAAACATCGTCATTTTGCAAGAGACTGTGGCTGCTCTTGAGGAAGCATGCATGCACGGAAAACAGTTTCCTAATGGCATGCAAGCTTAGAAGATTGAAGAAAGGAGGACTGGTCAACATGGAAAAATAAAGAACCATCGACGAAGACTAATGAATCAGGAAGCTGCTCCAAAGTGATGAGATGCAAAAACATACAGATGAACAGTTTAGCATGGGTAGAGAAGCCAAGGATAGTTCCAAAAGCGAGAAGATTCTCAGCAAGAAGGGTAAGAAAGAAGCTAGTATTTTTTAGGAAAGCACAAAGAAAGAGGCACAAAATCGAAAGCAAAGTAAGGAGCCTGAGATGGCTTCGGATGAAGGTGTCAAAGAAAGTCTGCCTAAACGTGAATCGCTTAGGGCGACAAAGGGTAAGGCAAGAAAAGGTAATTTCGTTAATGTTTTTTCTCCTTTGACAGAGGAAATGGATCGCAACACTAATTTGCAGCATGAATAAGCCAGGCAGTAAGAGATTGTATGTGGTCTTGATGACATGGAATGCTAGTCTGCTTAGAAGAAGGCTGCAGTTAAACGATTGGTGAATGAGAATAAGCCTATCCTTTTGGCTCTGAAAGAGCTTAAGGCAGGAAACAATGTGATTGACGGGCTGCAAATGCCGAGATTTCAAGTTTTTTGTAATTGCCCTTTTGTTGGGAGAGGAGGAACGGCAATTCTGGTTAGTTCATGTTGCATTGTGGATTTGGTGGTAGATTACAGGGTACGAGCTTCTATGTTGTATTCTTTTACGCTCCCAATATATCTTTGTAGAGGGCATTACTATGGCAGAGATTAGGGATCAACTGGCTAGCAAACAGGTAGTATTCCTGCGTGATTGGAATAATGTTTATGATACTAATCTCAGTCCCATGAGGGAACCCGAATGCTAAGTCAGGAACTCTCTAATTGGGACAATCTGATAAGTTCTTGTGATTTTGTGGATTGGGCAGATTAAGAGATGCTTAATTTTTGTAAGGTTTTTACATGGCATAATCGACATAGTGATCTAAGTTGGAGGGCAGCATGATTGGATAGATTCTACTGATGGTGGATGGTGGTTGTAACCTGGGACTAGTGGGAGAGTGTTGTCAGAGAGAGCTTCATCTAACTTTACATCAGTTTTGATCTAGCAACAATTGCCAGAATTGGAAGGGGTCCTTGCATCATTTATCAAGTATTGCGGGGTCGGGACCGATTTTAAGGTAAGGTTGGTTGCTTTTCTGAGTATTCTGCAACATTGTGGTGTTACCCTATGAGGGTATGTAGTTGTAAAGGCCTTTTCCCAGTTCAGAGATAAAGTATATAGCTTTTCTTCTTTAAGGCTATAAGAGACAAGAAGCTTAGAGAAAATATCTCAGTGGTAAAGAATTGAGAGGGTACTCTGGTGCAGGAGGAATCCAAGGTCACAGAAGCGTTTATGCATATTTATCAAGTATTGTGGGGTCGAGACTTCTTGATTATAAGGTAAGGTTGGAGTAATCTGCAACGTTGGGCCTATGAGGCTATGTAGGTGCAGAGGCCTTTTTCTAGTTCAGAGATTAAGTATACAGTTTTTACTATGGCTGAAGATAAGGCACCTGGCGCAGATGGAATTCCTAAAGAATTCTACGAGCACAACTGGGAAACTTGTAGAAATGATATGTTAGAGTCGATTAACTGGTGCTTCATGATAGGCATGATGCCTCGGAGTCTTAATACTGGCATTGTAAAGCTTATTTCAAAGAATCAAAATAGATGTATGCTTGGGCATTGGAGACTGTTAACGTTGCTTAATTGCATTTATAAGATTATAGCCAGGGCAATAACGAAGAGGGTGAACTTTATTTTTAGTGGACTTAACACATTTCGGTGAAAGTCTAGCCCAAGCGTTAAGAGAGTCTACCAGAGTTGTGCAAGAGCAATATTAGTGAGATGCTCGGGCAGCACATACCAAGCATCAAGGGTAAGCAGTTTATAAGGAGGAGGAATCTATTGTAGAGGTGTTTATAGTAGTCATTCCTAGCTCTTAGGATCTTTATAGTGGCTTGTGCCAATTGGTACAAAATAAGCATTGCAAAGTGAATTTGCGTCATCTTGAACACAAGGCAATAGTCATATGCTTCAGAGTCTATCTTCACTACAATCTTTCTCCCCAAGAATGATATTATAGTATATGCAAAATACACAATTATCTATCACAAAACATGTAACTTTCATTCAAAAAT
The DNA here is from genome assembly GCF_047967505.1 of Dipteris shenzhenensis. Taxonomy (NCBI): domain Eukaryota; kingdom Viridiplantae; phylum Streptophyta; class Polypodiopsida; order Gleicheniales; family Dipteridaceae; genus Dipteris; species Dipteris shenzhenensis. Next base: position 7,485,694 of record NC_141617.1, on the reverse strand, counting down.
ATGTTTCAAAATATGCTAAGCATCAATATAAAATTTCCTCTAAGCATTTCGCATTGATATAATTGTTGAAATAGAACAAGCAGCAATATAGCAATCAAAAGTAAATCCCATGGATATATGCATAGATATTTGATATATATGTTTTATGCTTTTAGATATACAATTCCCTAAAATGGATCCTGTCACTTGATTTGGCTCTCAAGTTTTGAGTTTGTATTGAAGACATGTTCTTTATAATATTCATGACCCTCATGAGTTGTGTAACCCTTGGAACACCAATGCATTCATACCTTACCCTTGTCATCAAGTCCTTAACCTTAATGTAGTTATAGAGCTCCACTTTGACTAACAGTCAAGACATTCTTTGTCCACTCACTTAGTCATCATAAATAGTTCTTGATGTCCCACATATCGAAACCCCATGGTGATCAGAATTCCTAAACCTACAACTTTTCTGCACATGCATGCATAGATAACACTTTTCACCAAATCAAACCAATAATGCTAACATAGCACACAAACAAACAATAGGAAAGCAAAATAAGAAAATTTCTTAGAGCAAGCAATGGTTGAGCTAAGTTTAGCAACCATAAAATACTGAGGAGCAAGAAAAGTGCACATGCGCGTGCGCATGCGTGTGCGTTTGTGTGTGTGTGTGTGTGTGTGTGTGGACACAGAGAGAGAGAGAGAGAGAGAGAGAGAGAGAGAGAGAGAGCTAAGGAATGATGTGTCTATGAGGCTGATAGAAAACCTGATACAATGAGCAAAAGGGAGGACCTACTAAATGAGCATCCTAACTCATGCTAGAAAAAACTGTGTAGGACATAGTTAATGCCATCATCGTCAATGTCACCATAGTCATAGTCCTCACTGGCATCATCATCATCATAACAAACATAGTCTAATCAGATACAATACAATGCAACATACACATGAAACGTCAAGGTACACCCAAGGACAGATTAGGCAGTGTAGGCAAAAAGCTCGTGATAGATCGTTGTTTACTGTTTGGAAGTGTAGTCTATCGTGACGACCTAGCAGTTGCTCTATGCCTAACAAGTGCCACAGTAACCTTTGTCTGCTATATCCCAAGTCTGAACATAGATGAGATGTCAGCTAGTGTGATCTATGCGTCTATCCTCTATCGAATGTCTCGCATCTCGATCTTGGGGTCTCGCCTGTTATCTATGATCAGGGGGACAGTATGCTCTGGCTAGAAGAACTTTGTGATCACATATGAGGCCTCCTGCCCTTGTCTCTGTGATCTTATGAGCCGCTCTCTATGTCGGATTGTCTCATGAATGAAAGTGGCGAGGCACCTCTAGTCTGGGTATGAGAGAAGTTTGGAAAGAAGCCCGAAGCCGTCTCTGAAAAGGCAGTGATATCGTCCATGCATCTCGTAGTACATTGGGCAATGGAAGGCGAAGCGCTCCTCTGACACGGCCTCATGCCACTCACATAATGTGCAGATACGACTCTCTCTAAGGATCCCCTTTGCTCGGCTAGTCTCAATATGGAGTGCGTGCGGTGAAACACAAAACTACCCAATGGCAATCCTAAGCGAGTGTGGTAGAAGAATCTGAGTGTACCCTGGTGGTGTAATGAAACCCTCATCGGAGATGTGTAGGCAGTAGTCCCTATAGAAGCTAAGCTCTGTCAATGCCAACCAGGTCCTGAATGTGTGTAACTGTAAAAGGCTTAAGCAACATGGAAGAAAGGAGTTGGGGGGAAGATTATGGAAGAGGACGAAGACGTCAAAGAGGACAAAGGAGACAGGTGAGGAGAGAGTGGTTTCACTCCATCAATAGCAACAAGCTTGAAAAAAGAAAGTGGACAGAAGGAAGGTTTCCATGGGAAGGAAGCTGCCATGGAGAGACCTCTAGCTAGGAAGAAGTCACTATAAGAGAGGAGAAAGTGAGGGGGGAGGCAATGCCTCTGACTAAGAAGGATCAATGTTGATTGACACTAACGTGAACCAATCGACTAACCATAGAACATTAACCAAAGTATCCAAAAAGTGAACATCTCGACAAAATGCAGAGCCTCATCACAACCGGTCCTCCAACCCAAATCAACTATCAAGACACTTCTGATGTGATGTAACCCCTCATCGAAACTTCAGATCACAAAGCTCCAAATGGAAAAAATCACCACCTTGACTAGGTTGACAATCTCGTTAACTCAAAATCCACAACATCATCATCATCATTATGGTCCTCATCTTCTCACTAAGCAACATCAAACCCATAAACGAATCATCATTTGAGATACATCTATAAACATAATTCCCTCACAAAATGTGCATGGCATCTCTCATTGCATGAATGCATCTCTCGTTGACATGAGATGACCATGCATGGCTCCATCTCATTAGTAAATGTACAAAGGAATGTACGAGCGATGTTGGTATGCACGGACTCACATATGGTGAGTGAGACTGGCGTTTCATATCGATAGGATACCTCCTTTTCAATACAGTTTAGATGCCCCTCCGGTACTCCCAGGTCATTCGAGAGGATCTCCTGCAGCTACACACCTTTAGGACCTAGTTGGAGTTGAGGGAGCTTCCAGTGAAGCTAAGTTTCTATAAAGATTATTATCTTCGTATTTCGGAGAAGAGATACATCACACCGCCGGGGTACACTGAGCTTCATATGCCTCACTCAGTACGGATCCGAGGTACACTGAGCTTCATATGCCTCACTCATATACCTCCGGTACTCCCACCCACCATCCCGATTGGGCCACACACCAAGTCATTCGAGAGGATCTCTTGCAGCTACACACCTTTAGGACCTAGTTGGAGCCGAGGGAGCTTCAAGTGAAGCTGAGTTTCTACAAAGATTATTATCTTCGTATTTCGAAGGAGGGATATATCACACCACCGAGGTACACTGAGCTTCATATGCCTCACTACGGATCTCCATCGGACAATTTCGAGTATCATCACACCACCTCCACATAGAGAGCAGCAGAGCAAAGGGGATTCCTAGGGAGCATCACTTATGCATATTGTGCGACTATCAGGAGGTTGAGTCGGAGGAGCATTTTATTTTCAGGTACCCAATGTACTACGAGATCCGAGGTCGCTACCACTGCCTCTTCAGAGACGCGACTCCGAGCTCCTTTCCAGATTCCTCACCTACCCAGATCAAAGATGCCTCGCGACCTTCATTCAAGAGGGGGTACGACACAGAGAGTACTTACTTAGGCGACGAGGCTTGGCCACATCATCAAACACCTCTTAGAGCAAGATCACAGAGTTCTTCCCATATCGAGTGACATTGATCATCCAATCTCTAGCTGTAGACGTGACAGAGACTCTGACCCGACGACCGCAGCACGACACACAAGACATCGAGGGGACACACAGATCACTCCGAGGGATCTCCCGTCATTGTTTAGACCCGAGATACGTCCCACGAGATCACGGTGGCTCTGGTCTTGCGTCAGGAGATTGAGACGCACGGCACCCCTTGACGAGCACCACCGTTCCATCACTAGCTATGCACCAGCCCGGGCGACATGACATACGGAGGATTCCGCTCCGCTCCAGTCTTTTTCTTCAATTGTTACACCCAAATGTATTTGATTATGTATGATCAGACTTGGGTGATGATGCTTACTGTGATTTGTATCAAGTTTTCTTCCAGTCTCATAGACCCATCAGTCTTCCGAAGACTCTAATAAAATTTCTTTCTTTCTTTCTTTCTCATGTGAGTTCACAATCATTAGTAATCCAAGAAGGCAAATTCGGATCCCATGGGTATAAATTCCCATGCAAACATACCAACATCACAACGAAAGCTCGAATCACTCTAATCCATTCTCCATCACATCGATAATAGACTCAACACAATGCAGCCTCATCTTCACTCTGGCAATCTCAAATCGATAATAGACTCTACAGAATGCTGCCTCATCTTCACTCTGGCAATCCCATAGTTAGCGAAAACCTTGGTTAGGCCCAGAAGATTGCCACGCCATTCTACCAAATTCAAGAATACAGCAATTATAAGATTTGGAAATGCCTAGTCAAAAACTTATTTTTGGCAGGAAAACACAGTGTCTGAGTTCACAGTCTGACTTATAAGGCAAATCAACATACCATATTAGAAAACAGCCACAAGTATCGCATCAGACCAGGAGAATTCCAAAGAAATTGATATTCTCACCACTTCTGTCAAAGACATCTTATTGCTTACATAGAAAACCTGACGTCAACAACAGCAGTATGGGATAAGCTTGCATCAATGTATGAACGCCAGATTCCTGTGAAGGAAATTTCTGAAAGCAACACCTTGGTCCATGGGAAAATTCTAAGTCAATGCCAGCTTCCAACCCAAACAGCAATCTTCACAATTCACAAGTGACCTTTTGATCACAATCCTCCACTTCCATTCTTTTTTAGCAGTTATGAGCCCATCCTTCAGGACAAAAAATTGGAGCCATCCTCAATAATAGTTAAGCAACAGGGCAGCATAAATGAGCTGCATATTAGAAATAATACAGTGCTACACAATGCACTTTAGTAGCTGTTGGGATGAATAATTAAAATCTAAAGGCCAATACCAACTGCTGGCCTTAATCCAACTCCAGAATGTTTTTTTCGAACAAGGTTTTAAAATAGCTTCCATTGTGCCATCAACGCTCTAGTCCTTGCAGCAGGTTTCAACTTCATTAGCTAGAATATTAACGCTTCCATTGTGCCATCAACACTCCAGTCCTTGCAGCAGGTTTCGAACTTCATTAGCTAAAATATCAAGCTCCTCTTCTCCGCAACCTGCCATACAAGTTTATAAACTCCAGTCATATCTCTGAAGTTTGAACTTCTACAACTTGACTCAATGCTATATGACGCAAAGAAGATTCAAGGCCTCTTTACTTTTCCCAAAAACTTAACGTCAACATATAGTGATGTCTTTTTATTCCATCTTGTAACCTTATCCTTTAAAATTCTTGAGCTTTTAGACCATGTGAAGATCCTAAGCCAACATCAAATGTTCGCACTGCCAGGCTGTATTTCTTATTACATTTGGGCCATCAATTTCACACTGAGCTACAGAGGACTTGCCTATTTCATGAAGGGATTTTTGAAGCATGAAAATATAGTCTGCATTTGGTCCAGATGGACCTACAGCCCTTGCTATTTGCCTGACAAACAAAAGTATGTTTTCATCTTCTTTCCCCAAAATATTACATAAGCAAAAAAACAAAAGCATAGTAAACTTCAGAGCACCTACCAGGCCATATCTTTCAAAGGTGCCACACCCAAATAATACTTGTTTCTGTTTATGTCATTTGAAGCAATATACCTGTAATCCACTGTAAGCATTGAGATATCTACAGGTAAGGAGAATGGAACTACAGCATGGAAATGACACAATCTCTGTAACGTACACCAGAACTCCAGATATTGCTGGTTCAGTTGACAAAGGATCCTGCACAAATTACCTCCTTTGAAATGGAACACTACACAAAAACCACTTTGCAAAGAAGTATACTATCCATTGTTTTTTGAAATTTCTTAGATGTCCCTTACCCATTATAATTTCAATTGATGCTTTCAGTTCCTGTGTCATGTCTTGATGGAGAAATAAGTGGTGAGGGATCAGCCAGAGACAGAATTGTCCATAAGTGCATATGCAGAAGTGAGCATTTTGATTACTATAAGTATTAATTCATATCTGACTTCATTTCTCCAGGGTCAGATGAGAGCCTAGTAAAATTCTCCCAACATCTTTGTGAATACAACATTCTTTTATGCATGCATAGACATCAGTCAGTGTGCATTTCAAAAATTACAAAGACCACCTCAAATTGTCAGTCCTGAATAGCATCAGAATTTTGTATCATGTCTGGAATAAATGACAAAGATTTATTCTAGAACCAAGTAAAGAACCTTCACAAAAGTAGTAAAGCTTCATACATGAGATATAATGCATTGGTCACTTCAGCAAGGACATTGTCAGGATCGTCCTGGAAAATCTGTCCTCTGACATGTCATAGATAGGCCTACCCCACATAATTATCAGCAAGTAAACCTACTCCCAGAGGTAGAAAGACCAAAACATGTCATTTTCTCGAATAAATTCTAATCACAGATGGAAAAGCGGAGTGATGCAGATAACATGGAAACATGTTCTGAAAATGAGTGCTAGATCTTTGCAAGAGCTTCAATGCTAATAGAGATATATAATTTATTATTTTAATGATACTCATATCAGGTTTGCACAACCCCGCAATATGACCACCTACCCTTACTGCCAAGAAAACCATCTGATTCAAAAGCTACACGATATCCACTGTGCTCCAAGTGAAATGGCAGTATTCATGATGGAAGTGGCAGCATTAAGGGTGGCTGCCTCAATGCCAGGGTGGGACTATGAGAAGTACTTCAGGTCAGAATTATCAGTAAGATCGTAATAGCAAACTGGAAATAGAAAAGGGTAATTTCATTATTTGATTGCAATAACTTACATTGTTGAAGCCAGTGCCACATTTCTTTATGTGCACGTGATGATCCTTCATCCATACAGTCCTAATGATGCATGACCAAGCACCATGTCGGTAAGGAAGCCAGAACCTACCTTGCCTATCACAATAAACATTTCCATGTATGGGGAATGCGAATCTCTTTTCGTCAGACTCTAACATGCAAATTGCGGGTGGAAAGGCATATGTGTGCGGGTAATATTCAGAATGTATTTTGTTGGAGGTAATAGCTCTCTTGTACGTATGGGGACTATGATAGAAATTTAAAATAAAAGATGTAATAGGCCCCTTATATCCCTCTTTCCTTCAAGAATACTTTGAAGGCATATGACATCTAAAACTGATGGTTTTTCACTAACCCTAAGGGAAGTGTGGCCTATTGATCCAATGGGCAAGAGGAATGGAATGAATAAGTAGGCACTAGGCAAACAAGGTATGTCTATGCATGTGCGTGCCTCTTACACATGAAGCACATGTTGGCCATACGTGTGTCGCACATGGCCATGTGCAGTCTTATAGTGAACAGTGATCCCAAGGTCATTCAGAAAACTAAATAGTATCTAAGAAAAGTACACCTTCATCAACAGGGTTCACTATATAGAAAAAATTAGACTATCATGTGTGTTTGAACAGGGTTCACTATATAGAAACCTAGACTGTCATGTGTGTTTGAGGGGTATATTCGAAATCCCTTGTCTGTGAATTTTTGGGGAAAAAAAATGGCCAGCTTTTCTATATTAACTTAGAACTTTTTCCCAAAATCCATTAAGGAAACCCCTTATATAATCATATTAATATAAAGTTGCATCCAAAAAGTCAATTTAATAATATCTTTCTTCTCACAATTACCATCTCCAATGAGCTCTTTCCATGCAAGTTGAATGGGTGTGACTAGGCTCTCATCTGGCCGCCCGTGCGATCCATGCATGGCTTGATTAAATGTGGTTGATTGAATGTAAGGGGCCTCTGATGCCAATTGATTATGATGATGGCGGGCGACCATACCGCAGCCACAGCCCGTGAACCCCTCTAGGCGCTCATTCGCGTACTCAGCCCCAGCGTAGGTGGCTTGGGCAGGGGGGCGTTAGAGCAGTTCACAGGTAGAGGCTGCTGTGTATTTAAAACTGGCAGAGCATTTCCTTGCAGCAGCCCCTCGCTTGATCAAGTTGGGCTGAGCCCCCAGCCAAACCCAGGGGGTGTGATCAGAACCATGGCCAATATGGAGCACAAATTCCCCTCAAAATCTCCTCGAACCTCATCTCCAACAAAGAAAGCCTATACTCTACAGGATATACCAACGTGGGGGCCTTAACCAGCCCATCGTTGGCCCTCGAGCAGATTTTCTATATACAGCAAGAAATACAAGAGCTAAGGTTACAGATGACAGCTTTGGTAGCCCAAATCCAGGACCTCAAAGGGCTCAGGAGCTGTAATCGCCTAGGTAATCAGACCTGCAAGGCCTCTCCTCCTACCCCTCAATTAGTCCCTACAGTCAAGGATAGTGTCAAAAGAAGAAGGAAATGATTGTAGAGGTGGACACAAAGGCAAATAAAACTGACATTCAGGCTGAGATTAAGAAGCACAAAGCCAATAGCAGCAATGCACTGAAGATCAAGATAGGTGGCCTTCCTGAAGGCTGCTTCAACGAGGAGTATATATACAATGAGACTCAAGCACACATCAAAGCAGCCACACTAGCATTGAATGGCCAAAGAAGACGAAGAGGGACAGATTCCAGAAGTAATATTTGCCACTCTAGAGGGCATGCCATAATTACACTTAGCACACTGAATATACGAATTATGCTTCTTTGCCAATCTTACGAGCTGGAAGGGACCAAAATATGGACAGTAGAAGAACTCACTTGACTGAACCAAAAGGCAATGGAATTAGCCAAGGTCAAGGCTGCTAGGAAGGATGAAAAATGTGCAGTATATCGAGAGGGCATGGCTCTAATCAAGGAGTTTAAATCCAAACCAAAGACCCTCAGCCTTAAACTAATGTGGAGCCATTTATTGTCTTAATTTTAGACTACAGTATAGGTACCTTGAAATAATTCAGAGCCTAGAGGCGCTTTATGCACGCCTTGGAGTTGCCTTGTGCCCTCCTTGAACGGATGTATTAGCTGGTTTTTTGTTGTGCCAACTTGTTGGTCTCTTGTGAACATTAATAGAATTTCTTTATTTTTCTCTTTCTCACTCTCTCTTTGTCTCTAACAAGACTAACGAAGGCCTAACTATTATTGGATAATCTAGGTTAAAGGTCAAGGTAGCTTAAGATCTGGATTGGATCCACGGTCGATGTAAGTCTAACACAATGTTGGCTGTGGCCAGGGCTAGGACTCTATATCTGATGGACAGAGTCGACCAATAACTAAAAGAAAAGCAAAGTTATTCCATTAAAAACTTGGCATGGAAAAGCAAGGGCCTTTGTGGAAAGTGAGAAACTTTAGGCATGGCTTCTAAAAGTTAGTGCCAAATGCTAAAGATAGCCAAGACTAGGCTTATCAATTCAAATTAGGGATCAATCTCTAGGGCACCCTAGAAGCGAGTGTTTCCTTCGGACATGGACCTCTTAGCAAGCAAATACAAACCTAGCGAAAGGAACATAGTGGAATAGAGGTCTAGAAGTCAGGTCGGGGATGGTCCAAAACAATGGACCCATGGCTGGCTGAGCTCACTAGCTCCACCCTTATGGGTTTGGTTTCTTTGTGTTGCTTGCACTTATTTATAGTTTGATTCTAACTCAAGGTGATTAGCCTGGGGTACGACTTAAAATTTGGAATTTAAAATAATGGACAGTTTAACAAAAATCTATTTTCCAACCTCTTTTTGGGGCAGTTCTCCTTTCTAACTTTTGACTAGCATGACCTTAGTTTTGTCAATGTTGACCTGCAATTTGTGCTTCAGCTTGTTTGCAAAGAGTACCACATCATCGACTAGAGTAACAAAGAGAGGATCGATCTCCCATTGTTGGTCTGATAAGGCCTTTGTGGATACAAATTCAAGCACTAGCTCATCAATACATATTCTGAAAAGAGGGGGAGAAATATGCATGAAGACCAGCCTAGCATGAGCTAGATACATGAAGCTAATAACATATACCTAGATGAATCCAGGAACATTCCCAAACTCATCCTCTAAAAACACAACAAAGTGCAGTTTCAATCTCGCGATAGTCACTCATAAGATTGAAAACCATAAACTCCATCACGCATAGCAGGGACTAGCTACTATGACATCCCCACTGACGTCATCAGTACCCAACAGTGGGTGTAGACCATAGTATAAAAGTATGCTCTCACACATACAAATCCACACACCCACACATACTTGAGCATCCATTAATACAAAGTCTTCGTACTGAGTTTCTGTCGGCACTCCGGAGGTGAAGGGCAAACTCAGCCATGACAAAGGCTAGCACTAAAGGAGAAGGCTAATCAAAAAGTAGTCCAAATCTCTTCATTCAAGCTACAACTGCTTGTTAAGTCTAAACGATTTAGTCTCTCCCAAACGAGCATCTAAATCTAAATCTAGCTGATAGGGCAACGCACCATTTAAGATAGAAAGAATTATCGCAATACCAGCAGGCCGCAACTTGGACAAAAACTTCACAAGGTGAAATTTGCATGTCCGCTATTACGGCAGAAGCATATACCTAGATGAATCCAGGAACATTCCCAAACTCATCCTCTAAAAACACAACAAAGTGCAGTTTCAATCTCACGATAGTCACTCATAAGATTGAAAACCATAAACTCCATCACGCATAGCAGAGACTAGCTACTATGACATATTGACATGAAAATTACTTAATTTATATCTAACTTTAGAACACAGGGAAATCAATTATGTTTTCCAACAAAACATTAATACATTATTCACAATAACTTACAGTGTAAAGGTCCACATGAGCTCGAATATCATACTCTCTCTCTCTAAGCTCCAAATACTGCAAAAGGGATGCATAATATCAATCCCCCTTCCACGACAAATCAAAAGGAGCTAAAGTGTGTATTCTATACATTAGAGCAAAAAGCTGATGTTTACTTTAAACCATGCCATATTGCAAAAACACAAAAACCCGTCTGAACAAGTAAAGAATTTATTGCTTAAAATGATGCTCAGAATGTTCACATAGATGTTTATGTTCCTCACTTCAAAATAATCTAGGTGGTGATTACTTGTCGATTTGAGCACAAGCCTGCAAAGCCACAAGTAATCATCCATAGCATGGATTATCTGTTATGCCAACAAAGTCATTCAAAGTATATATCCAAGATGAGAACCAAAGATATCTTCATATTTATATTTTTGACAGAGAAAACAGATGTGACACTGCTCTGTAAGGAGACAAACAACTCTCAAGTTGAGAAACACTATCAATTATGCTCCTAGTGAGATGACATGTCATCCTATATGGTTCACCCTCCCGTTTGCTCTCCTCATATGGGGGTTTAAGGATGGGGAGGTGACCAACCCTATTCCAACAAAACGTTGGCATTGAATCTCCTAGGAATTTAAAGGTACAACCTTGAATTACAAGGGGGCTGAATCGTTCTCTGAATGAGTGACTTGAAAAGGAGTTTCATACATTTCCAAAGGATCAAGGAGCATTCCCAACTTTCACTTTTGATAGTCACCAGAAGGACAAAAACCATGATCTCCATCATGCATAGCAAGGACTAGCTCCTATGCCATCTTCACTGACTTCACGAGCAATCACTAGTAAAGCAAAACTTTGTAAGAACATAAGCACAGGCAATATACATTTATAGAATGGTCTTCATACTGAGCTTTAGTGACAGCTCCATACATGAAGGGCACACTCAGTTGAAAATGAGGCTAGCATATAAGGAGAATGTTAGTTCATACCAAATCTAAAGTTCCCAACGCTTTAACTAAAAAACATAAATCATAAACTGTGTACGTCAGTGTCTTGAGATCTATGGTTACCATGCTCTCTTACCTATTGTCAGCATGCACCTCACACCTTCCTTTCACCCACTCCTCTGCATTCATTTCTCCACACATTCAAGATGTGGGTTGACTAAAGACTTAAAAGTAACATCACCATCAAAAACCATTTTCTCATACATCATTGAAGGGTGTCACGTAGATGCAGCCAACTTGCTGCCACATAGAAGATATATTTTTGGGCCCGTGTGACACTGTGAAGTTCTTTAAAAGTATATTGGTTTTTCATCCAGAGAAGGCTTTCGAGTAGCTCCTAAAGGGTAACAAATAATAAATTATTTTGATGGATATCAAAATAAATTGTGTCAAAGTTAAAGCAAAACAAGAATGGCCAAAGCTTACCGATGCATGACAATTATCATTCTCGGCCTATGCTCCTATTCTCAGAGAATCACTGTATATCTTGCTCAATAACTGGCTCCACCAGGCATGAATCTTAAATGGAACTAGGTTGAGCAACCTGGTTTTAAAAGCTCAAGAAGCGATTTAGAAAGCGAAAGTAGCCTTTAGTCTTGGAATGTATTCCGGATCTTACAAACCCTTACCTTGTCTCAGCAGATGCTAGTGGAACACTGCACGTATAGCATGTTCACTTGCATCACATTGTAGCTCAATTTCCATGTCACAATCTAGTAGCCTGAGTATAGGAGCCTTTGAAACTTTTGAGATGCTCAAATGCTTGTTGTTGATCTTCATTCCATACAAATGGCATAGCCTCTTTTGTAAGGGTAAGAAAAGGAATAAAAGCAAACACGTATTCACAAAATGGTGTCATTCATTTGAGAAGACTCGAATCAAGATACATGCAATAATGTTTGAGAGGAAAAGGTTGCTACCTTATGAGCAGAAATATGACATATGTAATTTTAAAGATGCTAGCAGCATCCCGTCAAAGTGTGAAAACATAGCCTCGTCCTTATAAAAGGTGGCCACCAAACTGTTCAATACTATTCAGACAATATTTTGGACAAAGATAGGCCTCACAACAAGGTTTCCTAAAATCTTTCCCTTTTCAAATCCAACATATCAGGAAAAGAAGATATAGTAACGGTTGCTTTATCTCGAGGCCCAATTGTAAATACCATCTACTATGAAGAGCTTCTCTGACGTGTGGAAACTGTGGCTGTGATGATACCATATGCTCTGATTTACAGCCAAACAAGAACTTTAGCATAATGAATGCCCAGAAAGAGAAACTTATGCCAGAAAGGATCTTGGTGGAATATATGGTATAGAACATTGCACGAATTGAATACATATAGCAGGCATTATCACCACATCAGGATGGACACACCCATTCAAGAATAGTATTCCCATGTCTACACATTGTTTATTGCTGATTCAGAGGTTGGCATCAATAGTATTCAGAGGTTGGCATCACTTTATTCTAACAACCCCCTCTCCCTAAGAATTTCTAAGAGAAAGATCTTGAGGGTTTTCTGTCTTTTAACTCACCCCCATATTCGGAGAACTCCATAAGGTAGTAAGTCTACTTCGATCTGAATCTGGATAATTGTCACATGGCGACATAGTTGCCCTCCAAACAGCTTCATTTCTCCACACAGCCAGCAATAATGGGTCAGGTTCACTGCATTCTAAGAATTTGCTTCAGTTTACTTTTCCTCCTCTACACATCAGTCTCGCATACAATGACCAGTCTCTCAGCAATAGAAACATTATCTGGGCCTTCTTCTTTCTTCACTTGAAGAGCCGTGTGTTGCCATTTCCTTTAAGAGTCACATGTAGTTCTCTTTCAAATTTTTAGAGATAAGGATTCATAAAGTCAGATTCTCGACACTGCTTCAAGTTGTTACAAAAAAAGGCCTCCATGACAAAGGTAGACACACAACAAGTATTGTCTCTTGTCGGCATTTTATAATCTGTAAGCCTGCCGTGGCTGCTTAATCAAGCAAGCCTTGCTAATGTAAAAGTGATTTGCTAACGAAAACCTTTTTGGCAATTGTGAGTTGAAGCATTAATTGAATTCGGCGACTTCCAAGGTTGAATATAATTTCTGCACGTGTTTCATTATCTTGTTGCTTCCACCATTCAATATCAGCTGCATTCGTTGCAGAAGAAAATGTCACTTTGAACCCCTGCACTTGGGTGCAAGGTGACAACTGGCAATATCGACAAGTGCTAATAGATCCCTAATCTAGGTGATTTTGCCATATGCCGTGACCCAATTGTGAGCCCTAGTCTAGGGATAGTCAGGCACGAGCTAAGTAGGTCAGTCTCTCAAGCCTTAGGACAAGTCTTTGTGCACTGGTTACCCACTGGAGAACTAGTTAGATTAGTTAGGTCCAGCCTAGGTTAGTAGATAGAGGCAGCCGTAAGGGCCAGCTCTAGGCAAGCCACAAGGGCCAGCTTTGGGATTGGCCACAAAGGCCGACCAGTCAAGGTTGATTGGTCAAAGGCTAACCAATCAACATTTGACTAGTCAAAGGCAGACCAGTCAAAGGTTGACTGGTCAACCTAACCAGCCTTATATAAACGGCTCCTTGGTGCACCTTCCAGGCATTCAGTCCCAGCCTTCCTTGGCTTCTTTCCAGCCTTCTTGTGCAGCCCCTGTGCACCCTGAGAGCCCATGTACCGCAGTAGCAAATCAGTACAATTCAGCCTCTCCAAGAGGGTGTACACGAAGCATTACAGCAGGGTTTGGACCAGCAAATGGAGGGAGGTTTGGTGTCTGTTTCAGCAGCTTTTCCTTTCAGTTTTACAGCTCGATTATAGCTCTTTCCCAGCTCACCTTTCAGCTCTCATCTGTCAGCTTTCACTCAGTTCATCTCTCAGTTTCTCAGCTCCATATCTCAGATCTTTCCGTCCTCCATTTCATCTCTATGCCTGTGGACAACACCAGCCTCTTCGATAGCCTCGCACAGTCGTCTACATTGTCAGGGTGGGCAGCACAGGCCTTAGTCGAGATTGGGTTGTTTCTCAGGCATTCGATGGGTCAGCTCTCAGTGTCGAAGGGTCATCCTCGGAATTGCATTCCGTTCTCGCTGAAGGCGTGTCGTTTGTATTTCACAGTTCTCCAGTATAAAACAAATTCTTCCCTATTTGGGGAAGGGGCCCTCAATGGGTACAAGGACCCAATCTTCTATATTTCTCTAACCCTCATCAAATCAGGCTAATAGCATTCACACAGATCACAAAGGCTTTGTTGCTTCAAACAATACATACATCAGAACCTTGCTAAAGAATTTCTTGCCAATGCCCATTGAGAGCATTGCTGGCTAGGTTCATGGCCGAAAGACTAGATCAGTGACTGACAGATGCGCACGTAGACTCCATCCTGGAATATCGAAGGCCCAAACACACAATTTCTTGCAGGTGTAGGATTTGCTGCTTGCAATTGCTAATGCCTTCTATTGCTACTGCGCTCCTCTACCCAGGATCAAGTCAGACAGAAATCTGATACAATGATAGAATCATAGAATTGCACGCATATTGATCAAGTAGACAAGCATTGAAGTAAAGAGACACAATAGTGGAATAGTGAAAACGATAAAAATAGCATCCACAGATTATCGTTAAAATTTATATCACAGGAAAAAAGTTTACATGAATGTGGAAGCGATTGTCAAACAACCAACTAAAACATAGAAATAGTCCGTCATTGCACGTGTGCCATTCCATAAAACAGCACGTCGTAATGCAATTACAGTTCCCTTGTAAGAACAACCTAGTTAGTAATCAAATGGCAACAACTGCCTCACATGAAGATCATCTTTTCTCTACATTCCTTAAAAAATAGTAAAGAGAGGACAATTCAGATAACTCAATGGAATACCACGAGATCAAGAGGACTTACAGATAGGGCTATTTGCTCCTTTTCACTGCCTGACACACAATAGGCAACTCCCCACTGAAATTCTGGGAAGCAAGTACATCAGAGCCGTCTCACGAAATCGTCCAAACAAAAGAACAGGACCACGGAGAGGGAACATACGCAAGTTGCTCCATCATCTTGCTCTAGAGTGACGGTTCTCCCTGGAAGTTCAGGTGTCCCTCTATGGTCCGTATTCCCTGTAATTGATCACGTTGAAAGGCCTGCTCTAAAGTGGGTCTGAAAGTTGTCGCGAGGACATACACCATAACGAAGCGCAATCCATGCAAAAAAAAAGGATTGAATGGGAATCGCTATCAGGACATAAGGGGAATTACAGAGAGAGATCCTGGCCTTGATGGAAAACTCGCTTGTAACCTTTGATGTAGCCCACGAGTTTATCATCGTACTGAAATCCGGCTCTCCACAAAAGCGAACCGTAGCCGAAAACCCAGAGGACCATCCTCTCAAGTTCTCCTACAAGATCTGTTTTCTGAATCGATTCGTAGATTCCAACGACAAAAGTATCTTTCTTAGCAGGAGCACGTGCTCCGTGCTGTAAGATTCTGTCGTGTAACTAGTGTCTGTACTATGTTGTTAGAAACTTCACATGGGGTTGGAACTTGGTTGATGGGTTCGTTGACTGTCTTTGGGTTAGTGTGAAAGAGGACCAACTTTGATTGAAATACATCGCGCAGTTTTGGTGTTATGGTTAAAAGCACGAGTGTGGTTGGGTTACATCGATAATTGTGATCTGTTTCGAATCTGTGTATAGTTTGCATGATGGAAGTGCATGGGTCAATAGGCGAGTTGGTGAGATTGAAGTGAACAATGGGCGTTCGTCGCTCGTGCAATGGTTGGTATTTGTGGTGATCCATTGGTGTTGAGTCTCTACTATTTCGTCTCTTGGTATGCTTTTCAATTGAAGTCTTTGTTATGGTGAGGGATTGCAAGCGGATCGATTCCATGCAGTACGTGCTTGAGGACACTTCACAAACGAGTTGCGTCAACTTGTTCGAAGGAAGTGTTGGGATATCTCAAGGTGTATGCCTCAGGCACACCTTATGTTTCTATGTGTGAGTGCTAGAGGCACAGTTAGGTGCCCACAAGCACAGTTAGGTGGTGGAAAAGCCACATAGGATGATTGAGTGAATCTAGGAGGAGATTGAGGAGATGATTGTGGAGCTTTGAGGTCATCAGTGATGTCAGTGACCTTGTATGAGGTGCCTACTTAAGGACCTCTTTCTTCTTCATTCTATATGCAAGTATTCTGATTTTGTGTCAACTCTACTCTTTCCTTTCAGTGTTCCAACATGGTATCAGAGCCATTTGATCCTCCTTGAGCCCATTTCTGCCACATCATCATCTTCTTCTTCTTCTTCTTCTTCACCATCTCTCCCTCTTCTCCCAAAATTTTGCTTGAGCTTGTTCTCCTTCAATCCTCAACCATTTCCCACGCCCTTTCTGTTGGAGATCCCTCTGGTTGGGGCGAACTTTGGGCTGGAAGGAATCGACGAAATTCACGCGCTGCTCGTCGCCATTGCAGAAAAGTCATCGAAATCCTCTACTGCAAGTTCTCTGCACCTGCTCTGTCTTTTCCTAATTCCTTCCAGGGCAAGCTTCTCCATACATAGAGCTACCTTGTGCTGAAATCTGAGCAGCAATGGCTGCATATTGAAGGAGAAAACAGAGAAAAACCAGTCGACTTTGTTCATGAAGGTGAAGGCGACCTGACGCATATTTTCGCCTCTTCTTTCCAGAGGATCTACTGTGGTATACCAGCTTTCTTTTGCCTCAGAAAGCCCTCTTTCTTTTGCTTTGAAGAGTGTGATATGAGCCCTCCAAGTTCAGCTCTTTAGTTTTGACAGTTTTGACATACTTTTGAAAATGATGCTACATAAAATGCTACTCTAGCATTTCTGGTCTTTTGAAGTTTTTAATAACTTCACTACAAGTGTTGCTTCAGCTTTGTTTTGACTTGCTAGACTTGGATGTGATTGGAAAGTGTTTATTTCATTCACTCCTATGAAGCATGCAAAAGTAGCATCATTGTTTGAAAACTAGTCACTACTATTTGCTACATCAAGTGGCTATACTTTGGAAGTATTTCAGTTCTTTTTGCCTTGTAAGAGAGATAGACACTGCCCAATATCTGGGTTAGACCCTCTCATGGCTACTTTATATAATCTTGAGAAGTTCAATGGAAAGGGATTCCATACATGGCAAATGAAGGTAAAATTTGCATTAATGCGGGAGAACTTATGGGGACTTGTCAAACCTACTCCTACCGCTTCTTCTACGGCCTCAAATGCTGGGGAATCTTCAGCTCTGACACGACCGGCAAGGGATCCAGCAAGAGAAGAAAAAGCATATGGTATAATTGCTTTAGCTTTGGGTGATGATTACATACATCATATATCTGACTTGGAGTCTCCATCGGAAGCATGGCAGAAGCTAGATTTGATTTTTGGTGCAAGCTCTCATATTTCTAAACTATCACTTAAAATCTCTTTCTTTGAATTAAAGATGGCAAGTGATACTACTTTAGCTGCCCATGTCAACTATATGCAGAGTCTTATGACTCAGTTAGCTTCTATCAACTCTCCTATCACCCCTGATGATGCTATGGCAGTACTACTTAAGAGTATGCCTGAAAGCTTTGATCACATTGTAAGCACTTTGAAGAATCTTCCCAATCCAAACCTTGAAGGCATTATCTCAGCTCTCCAAGAAGAAGAAAGACATATGGAGTTAAGGAAAGGCAATGACACTGCTTATGTTATGAAATTCCAGAAGGGCAAGTATTCTCCTTGCAATCACTGTGGAAAGACAAATCACCTTTCAAAGGACTGCTTCAAAGTTAATCCATGTAAGCACTGTGGCAAAAACAACCATAGTGAGAAGTTCTGCAGAGACAAAGCAAAGACAGAAAATGCAAGTCTACTTACAGTGAATTTGCCTCCACAAGATGAGGCATCCCATGAAGATTATGCATTTTAAATCATCTCTATGTATGCTCCAGATCACTCTTTTTATGTCAAGGTACTCAGCCTGGATAGTCCTTCAAAATGAATGAAAATAAATTATTGTGTGTTGTGTTTTGTGTGTTTTGTAAACACCTCTGGTCACCTTATGATGTAGGCCATGTGTATGTTTGTTCCATGGTACCTCCTACAGACATTGTGTGCATGTACATGTAGGAGAGATAACCATTGGAAGGTCTGTTTGAATCCCTTTCTGTTTACCTTACACCCAAGGAAACCCTTGCTAGCATGAGAACCTAGCCATAGATTTATCCTTGACCACCATGAGATGGCATGAGAAACTATGAGACTAGATGTATCGTTGACATAGCCTGAGGCATCTCCTTGAGGGGGGGTTTGTTGGGATATCTCAAGGTGTATGCCTCAGGCACACCTTATGTTTCTATGTGTGAGTGCTAGAGGCACAGTTAGGTGCCCACAAGCACAGTTAGGTGGTGGAAAAGCCACATAGGATGATTGAGTAAATCTAGGAGGAGATTGAGGAGATGATTGTGGAGCTTTGAGGTCATCAGTGATGTCAGTGACCTTGTATGAGGTCTACTTAAGGACCTCTTTCTTCTTCATTCTATATGCAAGTATTCTGATTTTGTGTCAACTCTACTCTTTCCTTTCAGTGTTCCAACAGGAAGTCCATCATTCTGAGAAAGGGTGCTTTGCCAAGGAGGCACATTGTCTTCTGAATTCATGTGTGAGGTACAATACTGATTCAATATTGAAGTTACATCTTGAGAAGATGCTAAAAGAAGAGGAACCTACATCTACTCAAGTTGTTGCTCTGTTGGACAAAACGGAAGCTCTCTTTTTCATAAGTTTTGTAAATATTTTTGTCGATTGTTGAATTGATATTTTCTTTTTATATAATAATAACATGTGGGATTAATAACATTAAATTTTCTACGAAGTGGAATTTCATTTTGAACACGATTTTTCTATGCTAATCGATATGGGTTTTCATTTGGATAAAAGTTTGTACAATTTTTATTGTTGTAGTTTATGTCTGGAAGTCTTACGTGTAGATGTCTATGAGACATTGGGACCTAGATTGTGTGTGTTTCGATAGGTGGAAATGGTTGAGAACAAAAAGTACATTGGTAGCGGTGGTGATTATCTTGTTATAGCGAACCAAAGACAATTTGGTTGGCAACATAAGCGAAATGTCAATTTGATTTTATACTGATGGAATGTAGACATGAAAGAGAAGTTATTGAATTCGATGGCCACACCTTATAGGCCAATACCTAATATAAACGTACCTATGCCAAGGCCCATATCTGTGAGGCTAGTAAACCCAAGCCCACCACGTGTGTCGGATCCACGTCCCACGAGGCTAGGACTAGTGAACCCAAGTCGAAGAATTTCTATAATTCACCCCAAGGACCACCTAACTATGGTACCATGCCAACCCCTCAAGCACCACCACCAACATTTCAGACATCACTTACCGATGAGGCCATGAGGATCCTAGTGCAAGCACTAAGGAGGGGGGCCACACAGTAAGTGGTTATGGGAAGAGACACTAATGCTTCACGACGTCATTCAATTATGATCTCTAAGGTAACTGCCAAAGTTTTAAGGGAAAGGAGACACTGTCTCCCACGTTGAAAGATTTGAGCAAATTTGTGAGACCTATGGAAATTGGTGACTTGGATAAAGTGAACACATTCGGGCTGAGCCTTGATGGTAAGGTAGGCCAATGGTACATTGCCTTAGGAGTAGACGAAAGTTGGGAAACATTAAAGGAAGGCCTTTATAGGGACTTGGAGTCCGATCAGCCAGTTGTATGAGGCTAAGCAAAAGGAGCACAAAAAACTACAGAGCGTACAACATCACTAGGATTAAACATCTAAATATTCATTGTGGACCACATGAGAGGATGAGCAACAAATGGCTCCTGCCTCGATTCCTCATTGGATTAAGGGATGCCAAGTTGCCTGATCATTTGTTCACCCTGAATCCCACATTCTTCAAGCTATGCATCAAGACTGCCCTGCTCTTGGACAACAATATGAAGGATAAAGCACAACCAGAAAAATCACATATTGCTTATTCCTGAAGTGTCTCATACATGCAAGACAATTAGCACAGTTGAGGGATGAAACTCTTCTAGCTAAGGGCACGAACATAGATGAGGTAGCCACGAATTTGTTAAACGAAGTGGCTCAACAACTCAAGGGTATGTTGGGCAGAGAAGGCTCTTAGTAATCCACACTTGTTTTGACGACGAGACAATGTGTAGTGTGGGATATGCACAGGTAACCATCTTGCAAATGAGTGCCCTCGCCTATGGGCAATGCCAGTGCTTTACTGTGCCCATTGTGCTAGACAGGGAAACCATGAGACTTCATAGTGTAGATACCCCAAGTTAATGCCCCCACCTATGTACCAACAAAGCAACCGTTGTCTCTACTTGCACCACCAAATCAATATAACTAGCCATACAAGGAGCCCCTCCAGTGAACCAAGGGCCACTATGGGCTCAAAACCTTCCATTGCCACCATTGGTTCTAGGTCCACAACCCCACCACCACAGATTACTCCCATAAACCAAGCTATCATTGAAGAGCCACCAAGCAAGTGGGAGGACCCTGACTATGCCCTATCAGAACTCGATTCTTCTCTTTATGAAAGTCTTGCATACCAGACAAGTCAGATAAGTCATTTAGTTATGCAGGATGAACAATACATTCCAGTGTATTAGACGGCTCCCACAACGCAACGAGCTAGGGACATGAATATCGTGAATCACAAACCAACTATCTTATGCTACACTTGCCAAGGTCCACACCGTGCATTGCCCTTGTAAGGCACTTGCAAATTAGACCATAGCTTGTTATAAATGCTAAGGACCTCACTTTCTTAAGGATTGCCCATACACGGATGATCAACCGGTACTTGGGACAACCGTAACCAATTCGAACACTCCCTTATGCTCTAGTTGTGGGGTGGACCATCTTTACAAGGATTGCCCCATGAGGAGAACTCTCAAAATGGCTCCTAACCCTAAAACCAGCATTAACATGCTGAGTATCAAGAGAGGCCAGCTATCCTCAGTATCATTGAATGTGATCATGAGGGCCCAAGCCAAGGCCATGAGTAAGGAGCTCCATAAACAGGCTAATAGGAAAAGAGCAGCCACCTCTCAATGAAAGGGTAAAGGCCGTGCAGGTGCAATTAAGGTGGAAAAGGGCTCGGATCGACGAGTCATAATCCAAAGCAGCTTAGATGAAGAGATGACAACAGTAATCCCATTAGGCCAAAATACCTCGATCCGGCCACTGAGAAACAATGCCTTGCAGAGGCACAACAGTTAGTCCAAGAATGTCAAGAAAGATTCGAGCGTCGGCTCAAGATGATCAAAACCATGGACACCATCCATCCCAACCATAGCTCCAAGAAGAGCCCCAAAGCCCTTGCCTACCCTGGATAAGGTGGATGAGATAGTTGCAAATAGCACATCCTTGGGAAAGTCCCCCTTACATCATAAGATGCTTGATGAAGACCCCAATTGGCTTAAGGAGGACCCTGTGTCCTTTTACAGGTTTAAAGAACCATAGTCTAAAGGCTAAGAATCGATTGGCTAGCCTAGGGATGTGGCTAGACTTGCTACATTCTTGTCCATAGAGGTGAAAATGTCCATAGCAACCTTGTTAAGAGGGAACCCCATCCCTTGGAGAGACCTCTCTGATTGGATGAACGGACAAATGGTCACCCCAGAAGAAGTGACCACCGAGGTAGTCGAAGCCCCATCGAAGAGCCGAGTTTGTTGAAGATACCAGTCAACAAGCTGGGCTAGTACTTCAAGAGTGACAAAACAAATGCTATGATTCCAATCTTTTGCCCAAATAAGAAGGCCATGGAAATATTGGATGGTGGAACCAGGTGATGGTGCAACAGCTCAGCCAATGGGAGTCTTAAAGGACATCAAAATCAAGATCTTTGGTCTCACCTATTGGGTTTGGTTTGTGGTGATGGACTTCCACGTGCAGCGAGTTGGTTTGATGTCATCCTAGGGAGACCCTTTATGTGCAATGTAGATCTAGTCCATGACTAGGCCGCCTCTAATAAATTTTGCGCAAGAATGAGTAGATTGTGAGGGTCAACTTACGAACCTAGAAATCCCACCCCATGATCGACAATTTGTTTGTGGTTGAGTCAAACGCCACTCAAAGAACTACACCCATCAATGTGTTCCAAGCCTATAATGAGAAGGACATGGCAGAGGACTGGGATGAGCATTGGCATGCTCCACTACAAGAGCTTGAATTCTCTCAAAACTGGATGCATGTCCTAGCGACCATAGATGCGGTTGAGAAGGCAAGAACCAAAATGGTAGCTTACGATCCCAAGGTGCCAAGAATTGTAGTTCCCCTAAATATGATAAATGTCTTGAGGGCACCAAGGGATGATCAAGGAGTGTGGAAGGTGAAGACGGATCTTCACTAGCTGAGATATGTGGGTGCTGTTATAGCACACCATGAGTTCTCATCCAATTGGGGAGCTAGGACAAAATTAAGGCCCGCTTTGGATCTCTTAAAACAGAGGAAGCTCCTCTTGCTGAGGTTATAATCCTGTAGAAGAAAAACAAACCTAATAAGACAAGGCCTCAAGAGCCAAGGATACTAAGACTTCCCCTAAAGAGAAGCGACCCACCACAAAAGTTGAATAGGACGAGGAGGAGGAACAAACTGATCTGTGACAAGTCCCTAAGCATTTCAAATCTTACACTGTATAGGACTACGCAAGATACTCTTAGAGCAGGCTAAGCAGTTAGTTGAGAAAAGAGACCAATACGGGTATGATGGTCTCGCTAAGGCCAAGGAGGTGGACCTTGCTAATGAAAGTGAAGATCCTAAACCGGTCTACATAGCCAATGACTTGACCCCCAAGCAAGAATAGGCCTTGCTTTCCTTTTTGCATGAATTTCAAGACTGTTTTGCCTGAAAATATAAGGACATGAAGGACTTGCCACCAGGAAGTTGTACAACATACCATCCCTATGATGGATGATTTCAAACTGGTGCAATAGAGACCTTCTTCGATGAACCCGAATATATGCGATGATCGTTCGAGAAGACATACAAAGCAAATCGACTCAGGGTTCATTTATGAGATTGAGAATATAGATTGGGTGTCTCCCATTGTCATAGTGCTAAAAAAGAATGGCTAGGTTACATATGCATTGATCTCAAGAATGTGAATTCCACAACTTGCAAAGAGCATTACCTGTTGCTCTTTATGGAGCACAGCTTTGAAAGGGTCACAGGCAAACATGCTTATGATGGGCTCTCAGGATACAACCAGGTGTTGATAGCACCACAAGATCACCATAAAACTACATCCGCCACCACGGAATGGGGAGTCTATGCATCAAAGGTAATGCTCTTCATACTCACTAACGCTCCTACAACATTCCAAAGGTTGATGATCACGGCCTTCAAAGAATACATGAGAGATTTTCTAGATTACGTGTGCATCCATTCGAAGTGGGATGATCATCTCATATTCGAGAGATGCCATCTCTACCAAATGTCCCCCAACCCTTTGAAGTGCCCATTTTGGGTGAAACATGGAGTTATACTTGGTCACATAAAGTCCAAGTATGAAATCTCCACAGATTATAATAAGATTAAGATTATTCTAGAACTACCCCCACCCACTAATGCAAAGGGTGTACAACGGTTCATTTGGCACACTAGATATTATCGCAGGTTTATCTACAATTATGCTGAGATTGCCTGCCCTTTGTACAAGCTGTTGTTGATTTTATTTCATTGGATGAAAGAATGCCAAATAACTGTGGGGGTTAAAGGTCACTGTGCCTTTACCCCGGTTATGTACAATACTCAAACACATATATAAATGAATGAAAAAGAAGATTCGAGTGGTTCTGCACCCACCAAAACTTGTGTGGCTCTTTGTTTCTCTCTCTCCCTCTTCCGTTCTTGCTTCCATTGAGAGCACTCTCAACTAGTATCAGAGCTCAAGATCTAGCTGAGCGTGCATGAATGCCTAGAAGCTCAGCAGCTCTGTGGGAAGCTTTGTGGGCAACTTTACTTGCATCCGATTGTGTAGAGAATGTGGAGGAACCTTTGGAAAAGTCACTTTGGCTTTGTGAAGTGTTTTTGAGAGCCTGTTAAGTGTTTTCAAAGAAAAAGTCGTTTTTTGAGCTTTTCCCTGTTTCGTTTGATGACATAGATTCCGTATTGACTTGTAGAGGCAACTATTGCTTGCTTTTGGTATCCACTTCACTTCACGAGCTTGGAAACACCTTCATTATTGAATCTGGGATCATTTCATTGGATTTCTGACTCACTGCGTCAGTTTTTGCGTTTTTCTGCCTAGGTGTTGGAACTCAAGTTTGGAGCAACCATTTGCAGATCTGTCAGTTCCAGTGGACTCAAAAGGTCCTAAAACTTCTATGTTGCTCCATCATTCGCACTCTAGTGGAGTTTACAAACACTTATGTTTCCAAAAACGTTTTTCAGTCCGTGTGTTGAACCCAGTGATTGAGACCACGGTTTCCAAAACCATCTGTCCCATTGTGTTCTCTGGATGCCCAAAAACCCCTACCTGTTAGTTCTTGCGTGATTTGGTGGAGTATTTTTAGAGTTATAGATCTTTGTGTATTCAATTTCGTCTCTCTGTCATGCATTTTTCATTCTAAGGTTTTGAAACCTTAGATTTATGCCACATGGCAGTGGATAAGTGTTGACTCCCATTTCTCACTCATCGGTTGGGATTTTGGAGTTCTGGCAGAAGAGAGATATTTGCAGATTTTCTTGTTGAGTCCGATTATGCAATGGTGCCCATGTTTTGAGGCATCTCAGGTTCTATTTTCAGTAGCGGTCTTTTCCGTAGGACCATGATTTCTTGAGCATACCTTATGCAAATCACTCTGGTTGCAATTTGAGCCATGTGTGCTCATTCGTGGTGTGCATTGGGTTGTAGTGGATGATTTATAGGCCATTTGGATGATTGCGATCCTTATTGGATGCGCTGATAGGCCCAGATTGCCTAGTGGGATGCTTTTTTTATGGACGCTTTGCACATGGATGCTATATTATGCTGAGGGACAACTTTGACACATTGCAGGTGATGCACTGATAGTGTTATGCTCTCTTGGATGAGATATTATTGATGCATATGCCCATGGACGGTGTTTTTGCTTGAGCCCTTTGGCACTTATTGGCATTTTTGATTGCCATTGCAGTTGACATTTTCTTTTGGGCCAGATTTGCTCATATGGATGCATAGTACATGCACATGAGTTAGTTGCATCTTTTGATGCTTTGAGCTTTGAGTTTTGGTGATATTTCAGTCTATTGTGGCATACACATTTGGGTGCACCTAGTATTTGGTGTGATTCTCTCTTACAGGCACTAGCATTTGGGATTTTGCTTTATTTGCATCATGGCATCCTCTTCCATGTCTGAAAAGGAGTTTTTCAACATTAAAAAGTTTGATGGGACAAACTTTTCTTTGTGGAAAGAACAGATAAGGGATGTGCTTATTCAAAAGAAGCAGATTAAACCCTTGGCAGGGATTGAAGCTAAGTCTGCAAATATGTCTGAGGATGATTGGAATGAGTTGGATGCATTAGCAAAGTCTACTATTAGACTTCATCTTGCAGAGTTGGTTTATTTCACAGTAGTAAATGAGTAGACTACGAAAGATTTGTGGAAGAAACTATGTGCCACTTATGAGAAGGAAACTGCCTCTAATAAAGTTTACCTCATGAAGAGGTTGTTTGAGCTGCAGATGAAGGAAGGGGTCTCCATTGCTTCTCACTTGAATGAATTCAATATTATTTTCAGCCAGCTTCAAGCTCAAAAGATGAATTTTGATGCGGAGACTAAGGCAATATTTCTCTTATGTTCATTGCCATCCTCAGGGATACCTTTCGTACAGCTGTTAGTAACTCTGCACCCGGTGGAGTACTGAAATTTGATGATGTTGTGGGTAGCTTGTTGGCCGAGGAGATTAGACGGAAGTCTATGGATGGCAACAAGCAGGATGCAGCCTTAAATGTGCAAAGGGGCAGATCACAGCTCAGGGGGAAGTCCCAAGAAAGAGGGAAGTCTCGTAGCAAATCCAAGGCATGGAACATTGAGTGTTCCACTGTGGCAAGAAGGGCCATATGAAAAAGGATTGCTACAAGCTGAAAAGAGAGCAAAAGGATAAGAAAAAGAATGAAAATTGGGGTGCGAATCAAAAGGAAGAAAGTCCAAGGGAGGACAAAGGAAAAGTGAAGATCGAGGAGATCAATGCAGTCACACATGATAGTGACAATGACATTCTCTTCATGTCTACTTTATCTGTAGAGTTGCTTACCACTTCAGATGGTGCATATTCCCATGATTGGATTTTGGATTCTAGTGCTTCATTCCATGTTACTCCCCATAGGGAATGGTTCTCCACTTATGACAGAGTGGAAAGACAACAGGTTGTGTGCATCTTGGAAATGACTATGCATGTGACATAGTGGGAGTAGGTGGCATAAAGTTTTCTTTTGCAAATGGGTCTGCATTTATTTTGAAACATTTGAGACATGTGCCTAAGTTGACCAAGAGTCTTATTTCAGTGGGTCAGCTAGATGATGCTGGTTTTCACACCACTTTTGGCTTTCAGAGTTGGAAAATTCAGAAGGGCTCTATGCTTTTGGCCAAGGGTGCCAAGTGTGGGACTTTGCATCCTTTACATGTATCACGGGTATTTGATCATGTTGTTGCAATAACTGAGCAGCCAAGCACTTCTTTGTGGCATTGCAGGTTGGGGCACATGAGCCAGAATGGAATGAAACTCTTATGCTATTTGGATTATGTATCGCATTTGAGTTTCTCTGATTTGAATTTTGTGAGCACTGTCTCTATGGGAAGTAGACTAAATCAGGGCCCCATAAAAGAAGGGGAAAGAAAGAGTTTGAAAATCTTGATTTGGTGCATTCAGACGTATGTGGTCCCATGCCTATACGGTCATTAGGCGGGGCTGAATACTATGTGACATTCATTGATGATGCAACTAGGAAAGTGTGGGCTTATGCTATAGCTCGAAAGAGTGATGTGTTCCAGGTATTTCAGAAATGGCTGGCCTTGGTTGAGAATTAGTCAGGTAGAATGCTTAAATGCCTACGGACTGACAATGGTGGAGAGTATCTCTCTCATGACTTTCAGCATTTCTGTGATACACGTGGGATTAAGACGGAGCTCACATCCCCTCGTACTCCAGAGAAAAATCCAGTTGCAAAAAAGATGAACCGTACCATTCAAGAAAGGTTGCAATGCATGCTTTCCAATGTAAGTCTTTCTGGTGGTTTTTGGGTTGAGGCAATGAAGACTGCAGTGCATGTGATCAATAGATCACCTAGTAAGAGTTTGGATGGTGGTATTCTTGAAGAGGCATGGAGTGGCAAGAAGCCCTCTTACTCTCATTTGCGTATATTTGGGTGTGAGGCATATGCACATGTGCCAAAAGAGCTTCGAAAGAAGCTAGATCCTAAGTCTAGGAAATGCATCTTTCTGGGTTATGGTGAAAGTGGAGAGATGGACTATCGTCTCTGGGATCCAGAAGCAAAGAAGATCATATGCAGCCATGATGTAGTCTTCAATGAGAAGAAGATGCATAAGGCACCCATGAGGGATGTTGAAATGAGGAGAATCACTTTCCAGGATGTGAATCCACCTGCATATGTTGATAGACAGCAAGTTGTCCATGCACCAAATGTGCAAGAAATGGTACCACCAACTACTCCCATAGGTATGCAATCAAGGGTAGATGATGGATCATCTATTGGTGGAAATGATGATCCAAATGTGGCTGATATGCAGGTGGGACAGCAAGCTGAAATGCCCTCGAGAAGATCATCTAAAGTGTCTAGACCGCCTGATAGGTTTGTTCCAGGGGTAGACTATGTGATGCTTATTGATTGGGGGGAGCCTTCTTGCTATAGAGAGGCTATGATGCACGAGGATCAATGCAAGTGGGAGTATGCTATGCAATCAGAGATGAGTTCACTTATGAAGAATAAGACTTGGGACTTGGTTTCTTTGCCACATGGAAAGAAATCATTGCCATGTAAATGGGCCTACAAGATGAAGGTCACAGGTGATGATGTGCCTAGGTACAAGGCCCATTTGGTCACTAAAGGGTTCAAGCAAGAGAAGGGTATGGACTTTGATGAGATATTCTCTCCGGTTGTGAACATGACCACACCTAGATGCATGCTTGGACTAGTGGCAGCACAGGATATGGAGCTTATGCAGATGGATGTCAAGATAGCTTTCTTGCATGGGGATTTGCATGAGGAAATTTACATGGTGCAGCCGGAAGGATTTGAAGAAAAGGGCAAAGAACATTTAGTTTGCAAGCTGAAGAAGAATCTCTATGGTCTTAAGCAAGCGCCTAGAGAATGGTATCAGAAGTTTGATGCTTTCATTGGGTCCCAGGGTTTTAGAAGGAGTGAAATTGATCACTGCCTCTACACTAAAAGGGCTAAGGATAATAGCCTATAATCCTGGCACTATATGTGGATGATATGCTATTGGCTAGCAAGAATACTTATGAGCTAGATGCATTAAAGGCCAAGTTGCATGAGGCCTTTGATATGAAGGATTTGGGACTTGCAAGTCATATTCTTGGTATGTGCATCACGCGTGATAGGAGTAGGAAACTCCTTTGGCTTTCACAAAAGGAGTATGTTACAAAA
The DNA here is from genome assembly GCF_047967505.1 of Dipteris shenzhenensis. Lineage (NCBI taxonomy): Eukaryota > Viridiplantae > Streptophyta > Polypodiopsida > Gleicheniales > Dipteridaceae > Dipteris > Dipteris shenzhenensis. The sequence goes on along the minus strand of NC_141617.1, from coordinate 7,456,648 downwards.
GTATTGCAGCATTTCAATATGGAGGGGGGGAAGGCAGTGAGTACTCCATTGTCTCCATATGTGAAACTGAGTCATACAGATAGTCCCAAATCTGATGAGAAGAGGGCCATGATGGCCAAGGTTCCTTATGCATCAGCAGTTGGGAGTCTTATGCATGCTATGATAACTACTAGACTAGACATTGCATTTGCAGTGGGAGTTGTTAGCCAGTATATGGCTAATCCAGGAAAGAGCCATTGGGAGGCAGTTAAGTGCATCATGAGGTACATGAAGGGTACCAAGGAGATGTGCATCTACTTTGGTAAAGGAGACATGAGTGTATTTCGGTACACAGATTCAAACTATGCAAGGTATGTGGATAGTAGGAGATCCACTTCTGGTTATGTGTTCATCTTTGCAGGTCGTGCAGTGTCATGGATGTCTTGCGCACAGAAGTGTGTTGCTTTGTCTACCACAGAGGCTGAGTATGTTGCAGCCACAGAGGGTTGCAAAGAGGCTATATGGCTTGATCGGCTAGTAGGAGATTTGGAGATTCATACAGGTGTACCAAGATTGCATAGTGATTCCATGAGTGCTATTAAGCTAGCATGGAATTCGGTCTTTCATGCAAAGACCAAACACATTGAGGTCAGGTACCATTTCATCAGGGAGGTACTTGAGGACAAGCGCATAGAGCTTGTCAAGGTTCATACAGATGATAACCCTGCATATATGCTGACAAAGAGTCTACCTAGTCAATAGTTTGAGTATTGTCGTGTATTGATGGGCATTGGATAGTATGCTCATTGGTTGTTTTCCCTTAAAGGCACATTGTCCTTTAAGTGGGAGGTTGTGGGGGTTAAAGGTCACTGTGCCTTTACCCTGGTTATGTACAATACTCAAACACATATATAAATGAATGAAAAAGAAGATTAGGGTGGTTATGCACCCACCAAAACTTGTGTGGCTCTCTGTTTCTCTCTCCCCCTCTTCCATTTTTGCTTTTGTTGAGAGCACTCTCAATAACCTATGAGACCCTTAAACTAATCTTGACATCAGCCTCGATTCTGTGAGCACCCAATCGGGACTTAATCTTCCATGTCCATATTGATGCTTCAAAATTTACGATAGGGTGCATATTGGCATAGCCGGGTGAGTTCAACTTGGATTATTCGATATAGTTTGCAAGTCCCGAACTAAATGATGCCGAGATAAATTATACTACAACTGAACATGAAGGACTTGCCATGGTGTATGCAGTTAAGAAGTTTAGGCATTACTTGTTAGCAAACAAGTTTTTCTTCTTCATGGATCACCAGGCTCTCCTTTATCTTGTTGACAAGTTGTGCATGACTGGACGCATCACGCGGTGGATGCTTATTCCTTTAGAATTCGATTTCACCATTGCTATAAGTAAGGGACCTACACATTTCATGGCTGACTGTATGTCCCAAATTCCCAATGGAGAACCAGTGATAGGAGTGGAAGATGATCTTTAAGATACCTCTTATTCTTGGTTGTTTTATTTTTGCAATGGGCATAGGATATCGGGCACTTCTTAGCTTCTGGATTCCCTCTAAACAAGGCACTCAACAAAGATAGGGCCAAAAAATTGATCAAGGATGCAGCGCCATATTAATTAATAGCTAGACAACTTTACAGGATGGGGAAAGATGGCATTGTGCACCATTGTGTCCAAGAAGATGAATGTGTGGAGATTGCTCTTCATAGATGCAACCAAATTTGTCAAGCACTGTGATCCTTGCCACAATGAGTCTCCATAGCTCACAACCAGGATTATATGCCTTTAACCAGAGTTCTCATGGACCAGCCCTTTGAGAAGTGGGGCATCAATTTTGTAGGTCCAATTAGTCCAGCCGTAAAAGGGACCCAAGCCCATTACATTATAGTGGCCACAAATTGTTTCATCAAGTGGGCAGAGGCCAAAGCCATGGGTGCGAGGACAACTGCTAATTTCCTATATGAAAATGTAATATCTCACTTTGGCCTTTCCCTAGAAATCATGAGTGATAGAGGGACGCACTTTGTAAATGACAAAATTCATATAAGGATGAGTGAGTTCTCATTGTGCATCAAAAGTCCACACCCTATTACCCCAAGCGAATGGTCAAGCCAAAAGCTAGAACAAGATCTTGTGCCACACAATGACGTGCACGGTCGAATGGCATACAAGGTCTCCATAAACTGAACACCCTTTAGCCTAGCGTTTGGGATAGAGGCAGTTATGATGATGGAGTTTATTGTCCCAAGCTTGAAAGTCACTATAAGAGATCGGATGTCAGATGAGGTAATCCTAAAAATGTTAATTGAGCGTGAAAATCTTGATGAAATGAGATAGAGGGCAGCCTATAGCATAAAAATCAAGAAGTTACACCACAAGAAATGGTTCTACCGCAACCTTCAAAACAAGGACCCAAAGAAAGGTGATCTCACACTGCTATATAGCATAATAAACACCATGCTTAAGCTGAAATATCAAGGAATGGGTCTGTATCGCATCATCAAAATCACACCCAAGGGTCATGCAAGATTGCGACCCTTGACAGTATTGAAATGGATGGTTACATTAGTGGTAGCAAGCTTAAGTGCTACTATGGCCCATTAACATTTCAAACATTACAAGCCGTCCACCGTGAAAAAGAACTTAAAAAATAAGTCACCCAAATGAAGTGGCAAGTGATAGAAGAAGCTAGGGTGCATCAAGATAAAGCAAAAAATTTAGGGCTCATAACTATTTGCAAAGTGTTCATGGAAGAGTCAAACCCCATGGATGATCTTACCATTGCCCCTGCAAGGGTGCAAGTGGATTTTCAATTGTGTAGGGAAAGCATATGCTCAACCAAAGCCTTCATTGATCTTGATGCCAGTCATAACTTGATTTTATATGAGATGTGTGCCCGACTCCTGATGTTCAAGGTAACTCTTGAATCTACGCCTGTCATGGTATGTGTAGTAAATGGTAAAATCCTACTTGCTATAGGTTGTAGCAAAATTCCCTTTTCAGATTTAATAACCATTGCGTGCCTAGTAGATTCTATGGTACTATGCCAACATGTGCTATGGATGAACATGTTATCCTTGGAAGGACATGGTGTTTGGCGGTTAACTACCAAATTGATTTGTGGGAATGCACTGCAACTCTAACCCATGATGGCTACACCTCAAGCATCACAATCGATGATGGGAGTGCTAGTCCAACATTCCATGTAGTACAACAAGCCAACAAATAGCTGACTTCAACGGCTCCAACAAATGCCTCCTCATCCACTACAATCACTAGCCCAAAAGCAATTGTCACTATAGCTATGATGGGCAACAGATCTACAACCATAACAACCCCTCCAACACTTCTGACATCGCATTACTCCAAGCTCAAAATAGGCTAAAAAGAGAAACTCCTGCTCCCTTTCAGTTCCTACAACCTGCAAACCTCCTGCGGATAAGCTAATACAAGAAGAAGAACATTGGTCATAAATACGATTGCTAAACCTAGAGCAACGGCATATATTTGATGGCATAATCCAGAAAAAAAAGAACAACCCTGACAAGCATATCTACATATTTCTAACAGGAGGACTTGAAACCGGTAAAACAAGTGTCGTGCACACTCTCAATCAAGAACTACTATGTTAGTATAATAAAAAATCCAATTCCGATCCATTGAAGACCAAAATATTGAACATGGCATACACAGGAAGAGTTGCATCATACAACATAAGTAGTGCAACTCTACATTCAATATTAGGCATACTAGTAAATTGTAAAGAGATGCCGGAGTTACTCGTTGAGAAATGAGACAAATTCACAAAAGCATACATGGAACTTCAAACAATAATTATTGATGAGATATTACTAATTGGTGGTGAAAGAATATTCAAATTCATTGACAGAAGATTGTGCACCATTAAACATGTTCATAATTTACCATTTGGTGGCTTGGATGTCATAATAGGAGGTGACTTATACCAATTGCCTCCTGTACGTGACAACTGGGTGTTATGAGAAGAAAACCCTTTGAAGCAAAGTTTTCGGAAAGAAACCTCACATGTTACCAACTCAACACTGTTATGTGATAGGGCAATTATACGGGAACTCTATCGACCAACAATGGACTGCAATACTTCCAATTACAAAAGAAATCCCAATAGAATATAATATAAACTGTGTTGTAAAACAAACACAATACCCATTCTAATCAACCTCAGCAAGAACAGTGCATCATGGATAGGGTTCAATGTTGGAATCACTATGCTTTGATTCTATGCGTAGGTCACATCATGGCATCACATACATGGTACTTTCAAAGAGTCCATGCCAAGGAAAATCTCTACCTCATAAAACCCTTAACTTGTTTTCACTTCCATGTAGCAAAGACTTCTTGTATCTACAGTTTGGCATTTTGATGTAGCACCTCTTGAAAATTGGAGTAAAACACATGCTATCTTACATACATTTAAGACATGTTCATTTCAATTACATGCAACCAATTTAGATGTAGATTATAATCTCCAAGAATCTAACTTGCTCTATCTCACCGAAACTAGAACTGCACATCCAATAGACTACATAAATAGACAAAAGTTCACTACAATCACGACATTCCAAGGAATGGGTACATCGCTCTTATACAAATGCAAAGTTTCCTTGTCATCACATAAAATGTTCACAGTCCCTCGCCTCGAGCTCATTACAACAAATTTCCAACCAAATCCAAGTCCATCAATGTTTATTATTTCAATATAAAACCCAAAACGTGCCACCTTCACACTTTCTTACAGCACTTATCACAAGAATTACTCACAAAACCATCTAGTTACCCAACTTTTTCTTTGGGAGATTATAGCATCAATATGCTTGAATGTTCACAAAAGCAAATGCAACTAGCAAACCTCATGCAACAACATCATTTGCAACTAGCGAACAAAGACCCGATGATAATATATGGATCTTAGTTTGATCATATTAGGACAAACACACCACTTATCAATAGTTACGTTGGAACAACTCAGGCATATTGGACTAGGCAGAGTCTTGTTTACATTGCATATCAATTCCCACCACACCTACCAACTTTTGTAGCCGCTTAGAGTTCCAAACACAAAAAGCTAACAAAATTCAAGCAAACACACCAATTCCCAACAGTTGTTTTGGAGCAACTTGAGTATAATCCAATGCACCTCCCATTACTTTGAGCACCTTGCAAATCCATCCTTGACTTCCCAAACTTAAAACAGCCGCTGCCTATTTCCTTGATGTAATTGGCACCTAAAGTACAAGTGACAAAACTAGTGAAGTTGACCAAGCAACAACATTTGAATTTTGTGAGATCTCAATTTATATCTTTGCAACAACAATGCCAGTAAGTACTTTGTGTGGTTTACTTACTAGTCTTATGCTTGGTTATTGTACTTAATTGTTGTACTTTATCATTTCCTCGGTCAACCATTAACAATTGCTACAGTTAGTGACTTGGCTGCTGCTACTGCTGCATGTGATGGAATTGCCACAATGAATACGAGTTAATGTAATGGCCAACTTTGTATTTCCCATTAGGGACCCCCATATTGAAATTGAGGTTAATGCAAGTTAACGAGGGCAAGGGTGAAAAATTGAAGCTGAATCCTTCTATTTTATCAATTGTTTAAGGAAAAAAGAGAATTAGTAAAATAGTGGACATCAGATGCGACATAGGGTCTGTTTGGACTTGATCCTCCCTGCAAATGTCAAGGGCGGTGATTTATTATTGATTTTGTGATGTCCATAATTTGGAAGCTGAAGTCCAACATATACATGAATAAGGCGATACAATAACTAATCCTCATTGTAGTTTTTACAATATTGTCACATAGACTACAAACATATTAATAAAGGTGTAGTCATCCTTCAATCTTGCATCCATCTTGGATTTCCTTGCTCCCTCGCATCAATAACATGCATTAAATGAGAGGAATGTTGTAAGAATTCAGATTAAAAACATGAAATTTTGAATGGACCAGTAATTGAAAATACTTATATTATAATATATAATATATAATTATTATAACCACACATAGTGTGGGTGGGGAGGCAGCACACTTGCTTCCCCAAAGAGTTATAATCCGAGGGAACGGGTCCTTCCTTGGGTGCCAAGATAACACCAAGAATATTAGCACCAAGGATAAGTCTTGCGAATGGATAAGAAACTTGCATATTACCTGAATGTCAATAGTAGTAATCGTAGCCAAACGCCGAGAGAATACATCCAAAAAACTTGCCAATGTGACCCTAAGAGAATGTACATGTGTCCTTCAGCGGGATGATTCCAACATTCTCAGATCGCTCAATAGACTCTGGATAGTACAAAAAGACAACTATCATTGGAGGAAGTTCAAAGTAGAGCATGTAACATTCTCACTCTCTAGTTAGCCAATGTTACATGCCTCTCAGACCAAAAGCACGTAACATTCTCACTCTCTACTTAGCCGGCATTATCAATGTCTCTTCCTTTCCTCCTTTCCTCAAGGCTCAGAAGCCCTCTCCCATTTGTATAGCCTTGTGCATTGTCCAAGAAGAATTTTGGAGCACCAAGTACATCATTGGGAATCTATGAATGCTCGCTGCCCATGTCTACCTTCTCTAAGTGGTCTCTCGATTGCTATCGGATGGCAATGAGTTCCTGCTTACTGTGGTCTTTTATCTGAAGAGCGGATAATATTTAGGATAAAAGATGGGAGAGAAGGCCTATTGAAGAGTAATGGTGCAAGGTAATGGCCAAAGGAATAAAGAGTTGAACCTGATCAAGGAGGGTAGGTTCTGATGGTAAGAGTTACGGGAAAAAGAACTGTCTGTGGTGCTATCGTTGCAAGTCCATACCTTGTATGGGGGAAGCTACACTAGAGAAAGAGACCACAAGGTTCCATAACGAGGCTATAAGGGCTTGGGGAGAGATAAGTGGAAGAAGCGCAGCTGTGACAAGCAGGTTCTTGGGGTGAAGGGGAATGAGGGTGTTGTAGGAGTGATCAGAGCTCTATCAAAGTCTTGAGTGGAATTGTATATGGCCAAGTTTTTGATATCAAGGGAATGGTTTGGGTCTATGCTAGACGTGGTGGAAGAGTAAGCCAAAGTTTTGTTGAGTCAATTATATCTCCTCCCTCAAAATCGTTAGTCAAATGTAACATCTCCCCATTGCATGCTAATTTCCCCATAATGGTGTAGGTGTTGCGATGGCAGCCTAATGAAAGTTACAGAGGAAACCTCTTCTGAAGAGGTTGTGGATGAGCTCGTTGACGTAGTCGAGGTACAACATAACCACAAGGAGGGCACATGCCTTACAACAACCATGGGCTTCCTAGATGAGAACAAGTTCATTGCACGGAGCTAGCATCGTCTCAAATGCTTTTGAGGCCTACGTACACTCAATTGGGGATGAGCATGTCACAAGCTACCCTTTGGAAAGTGTTACTTCTTAGACCTAGCATTCCTAGTTCTCCAAATCTAGCTTGGAACCCTGTCTTTCGAGAGGATATCGTCTATGCATCTATTATCTGTCAAATTTCAACAAGTGGAATCAAGTCGAGCAGAAGACGATTCCCCATGCTATGATATCCGCAATGGATGAGCTTGCTAGCATAGAATTCCAAGACTTCGAATGCAAAGATAGATCATGGACCATGTAAGAAAAGTTAAGAGAGGCAATGGGCTTGCCTTGATAAGAACAGCCGTATAAATTGACAACTGTATTGTGATCTACAAGGGTGCTACTTTGCGAGTTAGACTCATGACTCATGAGTAATAGATACAGATCCCTTAATGATGATAGGATATTTTTGACAAGTAGGCTTCGCTCAACTTACACTTCAGCTCCTCAAGGACTTCAACATCCCATTGGATAAGCAAATGCAAACTCCAAATTCCCAAATGTCTTTTGTTTGTCATTGCATTGATAGCAAAAGGGAAAAGGATTGCAAAAGTTCCGATAACTTTGCATGTGAGTGAGGACACCATCATTATCAATGTGCAATTGCAGATTTGCAATAGACTTTTCCACCTGTGAGTCACCTTGAATCACTCACCACACCAAGAAGTTACAAGCATGGGTTGCAATATGTCAATCTTTTTCTTTCCCTCGGTATTGTTCTTCTATTGTTCCATTTCCTTCTAAAAAAACCATACCAGCAGTAGACGCCATATTTCAGGTCATGCAACTGTACAAATCCATTCTTGAATAGGTTATAAAACTCTAATAAAGGGTTTGTGGGAACGTAGTGATTTGAAAATCAAAGCTCCCATGCATATGCCCAGTTCAAGCCCTTTTCATTAAAAGGATGTGAGAGACTAGAAAGTTTATCCATTCCTTTCTTACGGATCTAACAATCTAAAAGCTAGAAAAGGGACAAAATTCTTACCTTTGGCAGAGCAAAGTAAAAACATGTCCCATTAGAAATGCAAAGAGCCAACATTGCTAAGCCCATTTTATTTGCAATGTCTTGAAAGAAACAATTGGCAATGATGCACATGATGGCAGGAGAGGTTGGGTCAATGTGGGAGCTTGGTTCTTACATCTATACCCTTTTCAAGTCTTAGATGAAATGAAATAAAAGGAAGAGCTCATCGAGGAAGAAAAGAAACGGATATTGGGGAAGTGAAAGGTAAATGTAGAGGGAGCAGTGCAATTTAAGCATTAGATCATGGGATTTCTTAGAAGAATAAGAGCATCATTCACATGAACTGAGAAGGGAAACGAATTTTGAGAAGGTTGAAGGGGGATGTAGAGAAGGGAGTGTGCAAGTTTGAGCATGTGATCGTAGGATTTCTTAGAAGAATAAAGCATCATTAACACGAGTTGATCGTCATTTGAGAATTGCATTTTGGCTACAAATGAGCCAAAAGAAGAAGCAACTCAAAAAGGCATCTAGGCGAGGTCTGATTGAGCCACAAAAAGAAGCAATCAACAAGTCATTCGAACAGGGTCTGATTGAACTACTTGACATTCTTGGAAAGGGACAATGTATGCCTTTATTGAGGCTATAGGACTTATTCGAAAGGGCCAATTGATGCCTGTGTTGAACACACTTCCTGGAGGATAGCATAATGGAAGTAGGCATTGTGAACCTATGGGAACAAAGCAACCCTGTGAGAAGATATGATATGATATGATTGTATGAAAGTCCTCTTGAGGCCCTCAGGATCTATGAGACTGTGTGAAGGGATCTACAAGATTGCGTGAAGGGTTGATGCACACATCTTAAGCACAGAGGGGGAGAGCCAGAGTGGTGTATCCATGGCTATTAACTCCAATTGCATTTTAATTCAATGGAGAATTTGCATTGGTACTATACCAAAAGAGTGTGATTCCCCCTCTCCTTGCCCCCCAAAATTCATGATGCCATGCCTAAGGTCCCATCCATGACAAACACCTTGCTAGAAAATTCCTTTACAGATGTAGCTCTCTAAAACTCTTCAACTTCTTAGCTCTTGCTTGCCTCCCATAGCTTATTGCCCTAGGATTACGAATGGATGGAAGAGAAGCTGGCGAAGCAAAGGATGTGCTAGCCAGATATCCACTGGAAGACTCTTCGTGTTTTCCATTTGCATTATATTCCCTAAGGAATCATGCATAAATTTGCAACTACTTACCATCACGTGGGCTTTAGGCGGGGGGATATATATATATATATCTAGAGAGAGAGAGAGAGAGAGAGAGAGAGAGAGAGAGAGAGAGAGAGAGAGAGATTGTGCATATATATTTATGACATAACATAGGATGCTAAAATTTGTCGTCTCAAAATTTGGGATCTCAAAAGAAGATATTGCATTATATAGGATGAAAACAAGGTATTGGACAAAATAAATAGACAAAAGATCATGGAGATTTAGAAATTGAGCACTGAATGAGAAAACATATTCTGTAGTAGACCTCCTGGTGTCTACATTCCCTATAAAATCAGCATCTGCATATCCATCAACAGATGTGTCCTTCCTCCCAAAGAAAATGCATATGTTCTTTGTACCTTTCAAGTATCTCATGATACCTTTCACTGCCTCCCAATGCTTCTTGCCAGGATTTGCCATATACCTGCTTGTAACAACTCCCACTACAAAAGCAATATTTGGACGTGTAGCAACCATGGCATACATCAAGCTTCCTACTGCAGATGCATAAGGTATCTTTGCCATTTCAGCCCGCTCCTTAGCTGACTTAGGGCTGTCCACTTGGCTGAGTTTCACATATGGAGGCAAAAGGGTACTTATGGACTTCCCCCTCTCCATATTGAAACGCTGAAGTACCTTGCTAATGTACTCTTTCTGTGACTAATGAATGAGTTTCTTGTTCTATCTCGAACAATCCTCATGCCAAGTATGCGACTGGCATCACGCAAATCCTTCATGTCAAAGGTCTCATGCAACCTTGTCTTCAAGGCATCCACATCCAAAGTAGATTTCCCAACAATAAGCATGCCATCAACATACAAAATCGAAATAAGAAGGCTGCCATCTGATGCCTTCTTTGTGTAGAGGCAATGATCTTTCTCACTCAGTGTGTACCTTAGGATCACAAAAATGCATCAAACTTATGGTACCAGTCCCTAGGAGCCTGCTTCAACCCATAAAGACTTTTCTGAAGCTTGCATACCATCTGTTCTTTGCCCTGCACAACAAACCCCTTTGGTTGCTGCATATAGATGTCGATCTCCATGTAGAAAAGCTGTTTTTACATCCATTTGGACAAGTTCCATGTCCTCTCTGGCAACCAATGCAAGCACTCTACGAAGGGTAGTCATCTTCACCACTGGGGAAAATATCTCATCAAAGTGAATACCCTTCTCTTGCTTAAAACCCTTGGCTACCAACCTTGCCTTATACTTAGGCAATGCATCTACTGGAGACATCTTTAGCTTGTAAACCCATTTGCATGGCAATGCATGCTTTCCTTTGGGCAAATAAACCAAATCACAAGTAGCATTCTTCATCAAAGAATCCATCTCTGACTGCATAGCCTTCTACTACTTATGCTTGTCATCCCTAGACAAAGCATGAAGGCTCACCACAATCTGTCAACATGACATAATCTAGAGATAGAGCATATCTTTGTGGAGGTTGTGAGACTCTAGTGGAATGTCTCAACACTTGCTCACCATGAGCATCTTGTTGTCCCAACTGATTTTCCTGCATAACCTGAGGTTGTCCACTTAGATGTGGCTCTCCCACCTCACGATCTATGGGCTATCCATGCCTTGCATCATGTGGAATAGGCTATGCATGCCTCTCATATGGTGGTTGTCCATCCTCTTGAAACAACACTTTGCGTATCTCAACAGTCTTCTCTGGCTTCTTGTGCATCTTGTCCTCATTAAAGATAATATCATGGCTGCATACTATCTTCCTGGCATCTGGATCCCACAATCGGTATCCCATCTTGCTTGAATCACCATATCCAAGAAAAATGCACTTCCTTGACTTTGGATCAAGCTTGTTGCGTTTTTCCTTAGGGATATGAACATAATCTCCACAGCCAAATACACAAAGATGCCCATAAGATGGTGGCTTGCCTGACCAAACCTCTTCTAGCACTTTCCCATCTAGTGCTTTGCTAGGTGATCTATTGATAAGATGTACTGCTGTCTTGATAGACTTAGCCTAAAAGCCATGAGGTAGACCGGCATTAGAAAGCATGCTTATATGTCTTTCTTGAATAGTTCTATTCATCTTCTCAAGAAACCCCATTCTGAGAAGGATTCTCAGGAGTAGTCAACTCTTGCTTGATCCCACATAGCTCACAAAAATTCTTAAATGCATGAAAGGTATACTCTCCTGCATTATCAATGTGCAAGCATTTGAGCTTCTTGCTCGACCGATTTTCAGCAAATGCTAAGAACTTTTGAAATGCATCAAAGACATCACTCTTCTTTTGAAGAGGATAGAACCACTCTTTTCATGTAGCATCATCAATGAAAGTAGCAAAGTAAGAAGCGCCACCCAATGAGATAGTAGGCATAGGTCCACACACATCACTATGAACCAACTCTAATGGTTCAAGCCTCTTCTTGCCCAAATATTTTTTACGTGAAGACTGTGTTTGCTTCCCATACATGCAATGCTCACACATGCTAAAATCTGAAAAATTAAACACAAGAACATACTGCAAACTAGAAAGTATCTTAATTCCTCTCATGCTCATGTGTCCCAACCGACGATGCTACAAAGAGATGGATGGCTACTCGATCACATTGATTACATTATCTCTTATGCCTAACACATACATTGAGTATATCGTTCCATGCTTGGAACCTCTAGCAATCGCAAGTGATCCTTTGCTAATTTTCCATGTATTGTTGCCAAAAAACACATGATAGCCATCATCATCAAGCTATCCCAGACTTATCAAGCTCTTTTTTAGATTTGGAACATGCCTAACATTCTTGAGTACAAATATAGAACCATTAGGAAGAGACAAGTGGATATCTCCCACTCCAACAATGTCACATTAATAATCATTTCCAAGTCTCACAGTTCCTTTCCTTCCTGCATCATAAATGGTAAACCACTCCCTATGTGGAGTGCAATGGAAAGATGCTCCTAAGTCTAGTATCCAATTATGTGACAATGCATCATCACTAGTCACAAGAAAAGCATGCTTAAACATAGAGGCATAAAGAATGTCACCCTCATCACTATTGTTGCTTATGGCATTCACTTCCTCTATATTGACCGTGGATTTCTCTTCCTTCTCGGGCTGGACATTAGCTTTGCCTTTGCCTTTATCGGTCTTCCATTTGTAGCAATCCTTTTTGAAATGGCCTTTCTTCCCATAATAGAAGCATTCCAAATCCTTTTTGGCATGTTATTTTCCTCTAGATTTGCTTCTAGACTTGCTTGTCGTTCTGTCCTGGTATTTCTCCCTGGAATATGACATCCCTCTCACATTGAGAGCACTTGCACTTTTAGTTCCAGCATTGTTCTTTCTATTTACCTCCTTAGTGAGAAGGCTACTCTCAACAACACCGCTTGTCAAGCCTCTTGCACTGGCTAAATTGTTTATAGTAGTCCTAAAACTGTCCCAACTTTCAAGAAGGGTGACCAATAAGAACATTGCCATCAAAGGCAGTTTTCTTAGCTGAAAGTTGAGTGAAATTTTTGTTAAACTTATTTAAATGACTAGAAATTGAAGTCCCTTCTTCCATGCGAAGATCTATGAGTTTCTTCAGCGACGAATACACTTGACAAGCGGCACTCTGCTTCTCATAAAGATCATGCAACTTTGTCCACACACCATAGGCACCACCTATAGTATCTTTCACATTGAAATATAGCGATTTTGAAAGTGTGAGCATGATCGTGGAGCGTGCAAGCTCATCCAATTCCTTCCACTCTTCATCATCCTCCCAGTCCTTTGGCTTTATGCCTTTGCATTTTATAGGCTTTACTTGCTTCTTCTACACTAAAACATTGTAGATTTGCTCCTTCAAATAGGAGAAGTTTGTGCCATCCAACTTCTCAATGTTAAACAATGCATTCTTTGATGCCGAAGCCATCACAATGGATGACAGAATGATACACTGCACCAATGTACCAAACTCAAGACCAAAAAATATCAACTGCAATGACAACAACCACACTATCACAATCACAAATACATGTTCTGCTGTAAGTGACCTCAGGGCATCCCAAAACTAGCCAATAGCTTTTGCATGGTAGCTCCGATATAAAAAGGGTAAACAGAAGAAATGCAGCCTGTAGAAAACTCTATAACTTCTTAGTTTACAACAGGTCCAAAATCCTTATAGATTTCCTTATATCTGCTGTTGGAAACCACCACCTGCAAACTTTTAGGGCTGCAATAACAGTCTACAATAGTTTTGGCCTGTTTCAAACTGTCAATATCTTCCCAACCATAACTTGGTTGCCTTTGCTATAAACACGAAAGTTGTAGACAACTAATAGATCTACAAGCTTTTTGTTTAATGTAGGTCCAAATTCATTATGGATTTTTTGATATTCATTGCTGAATGTAGGCCCATGCTCACTTTTTCTAGCTGCTATCATAAATTGTAAAAACTATAAATCATGGGCATACCAGGCATCATAACTTTTTCTCCAAATATCGAATTAAAACACTTTCAATAACAAGATTGTAGATTGTCCAAAAAACTAAAACTTCTTCGTTCAACTCAGAAGACAATTCCTCATGGATTCTTTGATATTCACTTTTGAAAATAGCCACCTGCTCACTTTTTACTACTGCTATCACAAGACTACAAACTGCCAATCACCGACCTTTCCTGAAGCATTTGAGGCATAAAATCTAATGAAATAGCCCAACAATTTTGAAAATTGTTGTCCGAAAAATTCCCTTAGTGGGAATAGTATTGCACCAAAAAAATAATCCCTTCCTAGGATACAAGACAACTTCTGAAAAACATGACCCACTTATGCTCACTTTCTCAGCCAAACAAAGGCTCAAAATGCATCAATTGTAAGCAATCACTTTCAGCCAACCTTTGGCTTGATATGCATCAACTTGAAGGCATAAACCCAACTGAAATCTGAATGTACCAGCCGCCTTTGATCAACTGGAGTCCGCCACAAGCAAAAGACATTTTTACTTTCGGGCCCCAAAAAGGCAACTTCCAGTGGCTGGAATTGCAGAGCAGCAGTCGTTTTTGACCATAGATGGATAATATTCCTTCTCCCCCGCTCAAACAAGGAAATAGACTACTAGAACATTTGAGAGCCTAAAACAGTAAAAACGAGCTAGTATATGTCAAAATACAGCTCCCAGGGGCAGCCCACAAGCAGTAGAAGACTCCATGCTGCAAGTTTGGGCTCTTGGCACAACAACACCGCAATGCTATAGTCTCCTTGTTGACTTCGCTCAACCAGGATCTGATACCAATTGATGGAGAGGAGGTCTTATTGTAGAGCAACAAAGAAAGGGAGAACATCGAAAATGGTGGGTGCTAACTCACCCAAATCAAGGTAAGCTCTTATTATGTATGTATGGTACAAAGGGGTATATACTGAACCATTTGCCTTTACCACAACAACTCACTTACAATGCACTTTCAAGAAGAGAAGAAAATGTTGCAGGGGGGGCTCACAAGAGCTAGCATTGTAGTAAATAGAGCTATAGCCAACAAATGCAAAGATGCTAACTTTGAGGGTCATGCCTTGTGAGATAGTGGTTAGAAAGAAATGCAAGTGAATGTTGTGTTTAATATGGGAAGGTGTACAACCCAAGGGATTGTATATACATAAAATCCATCATAGATCTCATCCATTGAATAATAACCCCTTCGTAATTTGTATATACATGTAGGGCAAGATGTACTAGCTTCCTAACAAATTGGCCATAATGGAATGCATAACAAAATATTTCTTGTAAGCAGCAGTTTAGACTAAAGAAGAGGATGTAATATACATGCTTAGGCGAAAGTCCAGTTAAGACCAAAGGTTTAAGAAGAAGGGTTAAAGAAGTCATAGAATAGCACGATGCTAAGTCATTGATGCACATTCATTTCCAATTGGAAAGTTGAGGGTACCACCACTAAATTTGTAGTCACCCATCACACAACAAGCACCATACAACTTCAAAAAAAAGCCAAAGTCCTCTCCAAAGCATTTAATGGTAATTGCCCCCCTGCCCCCGCCCCGTCCCCCCTTGCCTTGAGAGCAAGAGCATCATCAACTCGGAGTACAAGGTCGAGCACCACTGTTGTAATACACATGTCCAAATTAAAATACCAAAACACACATGTGCGCACATGAACACACACACACACACACACACACACACACACGCATACACACAAATTGGAATTTTTCATATATTCAAATTGCTTGATATGTCCCTTTTTTTATATATTCTTTCCTTTTGTCGATAGAATCTAGAATATATACAAATAGTCTAGGGGAGGGTACACTCTACCCATCACCTACCCAAGCCAGGAAAGGGATGGGTAGTGTGTCTTTACACACAGGGTGGACACTACAAGAGAAAAAAGGGATATATTGATTGCACAAGCTACGAAATGCTTAGGTGGTTTAGTGTAGGAGATTTTCTATTAGATGGCCATTATTTGATTTTCAATGCTAGCTTTTTTACTAATATTAAATCTCCATGTCTACAATGAGTGTACGAAACCTATTTTTTGGGGTATAGATACATGTACGATTTAATGATGTGGTTCCTCAGTGATTTTTTGTGGTCATTGGACCACATACCATCTCTATGTCCTTAGAATACGAGAGTGTGTGGGCTGGAAAGTCTTTTTGGGTGGCAAATGAGTATTTTGGGGTGCATGAATGTAAGTATTCTAACTAATGAGTTCAATATTGTTAACATATGATTATAAAAGTCTTTTAGTTCAATAATTGTAATTTTTAAATTGATATATTTTGTCTTGCGTAGAAATAAATCAGTTATTGGTAGTACGGAATACACCTACCACTAATATGAGAATACATAGGCATAGAATTTTGGATTAGGAAGGTTTATGTAACCACTTCAGCCGGGGGGATCATGTAGATATCGTATCTTTGCATGTGCAACTTTGTTCTTTGTTGTAACGTTTTGAATTACACTCATTTAAAGAGTTGATTTTTTGCTATAGTCTATTGCTTGCGGTTAAATGTTCTTTTGTTGCATTTATTTCAAAAAGCATAAAAACTATTTTTTGAATTTAAAGGTGGGCTATGATCCCAACCTTGGTACTCGACAAGGTAGGTGTCTAGCATGTAATCAAGTACTCACAAAATAGAGTGGAGAACATAGACTAAGCTAGGTGGAGATCCTCTCATAGAGTGAGTTGAGCTAAGGAAAGTGTAGGTGCATTGTTGCCTCTTGGAGAGTGAGCTATAGAGAAACAGAGCATGTGATAGGAGAGCTGCCAGAGTGTAGAGTAGTGGTGAAAGTTGGTATTTTTGTGAGAGCTCTTCTAGAGTGAAAGGGAAGCTTATGCTTTGTGGCATCCTTTCCTTGCCTCCTTCCTTTCTCCTCCCATGTTCTCCCTCCTTGCATGCCTTCCCCAACAAGCTTCCTCTCCAGCCATCCACATCCCCGACCCCCCCCCCCCCTCTCTCTCTCTCTCTCTACACACATATCTATTCTTCTATTCTATTCTTTAAGGAGACTAATCCCATACCTCATGATGTGGTAAGGATTTGGAGGTTTGGGGAGGAATTCTAGAGGTGAGGAGGAGGAGGAGGGAGGTTCAGGAAGGGAAGCAGGTTCGAGGGAGAGAGGAGAATGTTTAAAAAGCCACATGGCAGGTGGTGGAGGAGGGGATAGACTATCATCATGGCGAGAAAAACCAAAGAAGGTACCACATGGCATGGCGATGCAGGAGCACCAGGGCAAGGAGACTACGTGCCGCAGGAGGAAGTAAATGTAGGGAAGGCCAATAAATCCGATGAGTAGATTCGTTGCACCATGAGGCATGAGGACACGCATGCAGTAGACTATGGACAAGCGCGGGACCTATTAAAATGCACGAGTAGTCGCACCATGTGGCATGACAAGGCTTGACATGATGATGTGGCACTGGCACCGTGGCAGCAATCCAACTACAATTATTGACAGCGTTGATACACTGATAGATCAATGAGTGCGTAGACCAAGTCACCAAAGAGGAGTGGAAAACTAGACTGGAGGATGGAGGTTGGACTCTGGAGACTAGAAATAGACTCTGGACAACAGAGTCTAGAGTTTGTGACTCTGCAACATAATTGTTGTCAGCAAGCGTGACAACCCACCGTATGCATCAAAGCCATCGGCCATGATCATGGGAAATGGTGAGAAATGATTGTAGTTACGCCACATGTCACGTGCGGGACTCGACAATATCTACATGGGTAACTCGCGTTGGTGACTCAGATGGCCACTGCAGTGATGATTGAGGTAGCACAACAGCCACTACGCCACCATAGGTAGCACACTATGCCACGTGGTAGAGCAGTAAGGAGGCTGCCTCTTCTCAGTGGTATATATAATATATATATACACAAATATATATATCTATCTATATAAATATAAATAAATACACACACAATTCTCAAATATAAATAAATATCTACACACACACACACACACACACACACACACACACACACACACACACACACACAAAATACATAGAAATAAATATATCTAAATATAAATCAATAATATAATAATAAGAGAGCGAGAGAGAGAGAGACTTGGAAGGAGAGGGAGAGAAATAAATAAATAAATACATATATAAAAAATATGTTTTTAAATAAATTTATATTTATATAAGTATACACACGCACGCACACACACACACACACACACACACACACAAAACACACACACACACACACACACGCACACACACACACGACAATATTGAATAGTTGAAAATTTGTGGAAGGGTTTCTATGATTCCTGAAAGGGTTTCTTTTAAAGGTACTGATTGTAGACATAGCTCTTCATCTATGGTGCCAAATTCTTTTGGAGATTCCAAAGGGAAGGGGGAGTATCAAATAGTTGAAAATTTGTGTATATAAAACTATCCATCGTGACACTTGAATATTCCAAGAAGCTAGCAAGCTTGTTGCTGTAAGGAATGAATTGCTTCGATGCAAGTCAATGTCTTTTGTTAAAAAGCTAACGTGTGTATGTGTGTGTGTGTGTGTGTGTGTGTGTGTGTGTGTGTGTGGAGAGAGAGAGAGAGAGAGAGAGAGAGAGAGAGAGAGAGAGAGAGAGGGAGAGAGAGAGAGAGAGGTTGGCAACAAGGCAATAAGGCGGCAGGGAGGTCTTCATATATACATACATACATACATACATACATAGAGAGAGAGAGAGAGAGAGAGAGAGAGAGAGAGAGAGAGAGAGAGAGAGAGAAAGAAGCTCTGCAATTGGAAAAAAGTTATGAAGGGATGTCACATCGGAGAAGATTGCTATAGAAATCACAAATTATCTTAAAAGTCCTAAACGTTTGAGATTTATAAATGAAACCTTAAGTTTTATTAAAGGTAATCTATGATCGCAACTTTGAGACCAAGCGGAGCGGGTCTCTAGCTCATTGTAGATGGGTCAGGCTACTCGTTAATACAATTTTGAATGTTTTACGGCCAATTTTTTTTCAAATTGCAAGAAATCAGGACATCTAGGGTGAAATTGATAAGGTAATTTCAACAGTAGAAAGCTGCATGGTTTTGTGCCTTAGAGGATACTTTATAGCTCGAGCACAAAAGCTAGTAGTGGCATTTGCATCAATGCATGGCATTCTTCGTCAGTTCTTCTTTATCTGGCACGCCCAGATTCTTGGAACCAGACAGGGCAGTATGCTACCCGGCTAAGTATACACAATTAAACTTCGGTAAGCACAAAAACAAGGTCCTGCGATCGTTGCCTCTCCCCTCTTTGAGATGGATGACATCCGAAGTACACGGTGGGTGGATGCTCAAGTGGGTCAAGGTTGCAGAAGAGATGCTACGCCAGCTAGGCGATGGGAACCATCACATTGCCCTTACGAGGAATGAAGGCTGTTGTCCTAGAGGCTTCAATGAGGAGATCCTCGGTCAGCTGGGTCCAGAGACTGATACTGATACCTATGCCTCGCTTTTGAGGCGTTGCACAAAGGCTAAATCCTTGTCTGAGGGTGAACGTGTGCATGAACACATGACTAGGCATGGATATTCCGACAACAGATTCTTGGGTAACCTTCTCGTCCAAATGTACAGTAGGTGTGGGAGCCTGCACTATGCACGTGCTATATTTGACAGCATGGTCTATCGAAATTTGTACTCTTGGAATATTATGATCGCTGCATATGCCCACGCTGGGCATGGCAAGGAGGCTCTACAGCTGTTTGGTCAAATGCAGGCTCAAGGCGTAGAAGCTGGCAAGATCACCTTTATCCACGTTTTGCAGGCATCTGCCATGGGGCAAGACCTACAAGGTGGACGAAAGATCCATGCTACTATTCTTTGCACTGAATTGCAGTCAGAAGTTGCTATGTGGAATGGGCTTGTCAACATGTATGGCAAGTGTGGGAGCCTAGATGATGCAAGGGCTGTGTTTGCAGAGATGCCATTGCGGAATGTGGTCTCCTGGGGTGCCATGATCACAGCGTGTGCCCAGAATGGGCATGGCAAAGAGGCCCTACGACTGTTTGGTCAAATGCAAGCTGAAGATATCAATCCAGACAAGGTCATGTTCACCTGTGTTTTGGATGCGTGCACCAGTATGATAGCCCTAGAAGATGGTCAAGAGCTCCATTCTATTATTATTGGCAATGGGTGGGAGTCGGAAGTTGTGGTGGGGACAGCTCTTGTCAATATGTATGGCAAGTGTGCAAGCCTGGAAAATTCCAGGGCTGTGTTTATAGAGATGCGGCTGCGGAATGTTGTCTCCTGGAGTGCTATGATTGCAGCATGCGCCCAGAACGGGCACAGTGAGGAAGCCCTACAATTGTTTGGTCAAATGGAGGGCGCAGGCATCAAGCCAAACAAGGTAACATTTGTCTGCATTTTGGATGCATGTGCCAATGCGCCAGCCTTGGAAGAGGGTCGAGAGATCCATGCTACTAGTGTTGGCAATGGGTGGGAGTCAGATGTTGTTGTCGGAAATGCCCTTGTCAATATGTATGGCAAATGCAGGAAACTAGATGATTCGAGGGCTGTGTTTGCAGAGATGCCACTGAGGAATGTGGTCTCCTGGAGCGCTATCATCACAGTGTGTGCCCAGAATGGGCACAGCAATGAGGCCCTGCAACTGTTTGGTCAAATGCAGCATGAAGGCATGAAGCCACAGAAAATCACCCTTATCTGCGTTTTGGAAGCTTGTGCCATTGCATTAGCTGTAGAAAAGGGCCGAGAAATCCATTCTATTATTGTTGGTAATGGATGGGTGTCAGATGTTGTGGGGAATGCCCTTGTCAGTATGTATGGAAAGTGTGGAAGCCTGGATGATTCCAGGGCTGTGTTTGCAGCGATGCCACTGCGGAGTGTGGTCTCCTGGAGTGCCATAATCACAGCCTGCACCCAGCATGGGCAGGGCAAGGAGGCTTTAGAACTGTTTGGTCGAATGCAAGCAGAAGGCGTCGAGCCAGACAGAGTCACCTTCATCTGTGTTTTGGATGCATGTGCCAGTGTGGCAGCCCTAAAGAAGGGCCGAGAGACCCATGCCACTATCATTGGCAATGGTCCAGAGTCAGACATTGTTGTGGGTACAGCCCTCGTCAATATGTATGGCAAGTGTGGCAGCCTAGATGATTCAAGGGCTGTGTTTGCAAACATGGAAAAGCGGAATGTTGTCTCCTGGAACACCATGATTGCGGCTTGTGCCCAGAATGGGCATGGCAAGGAGGCCCTACAACTGTTTGGTCAAATGCAGGCTCAAGGCACCCAACCAGAGAGTATCACCTTTACCTGCATTTTGGATGCATGTGCCAGTTTGGCAGCTCTAGAAGAGGGTCGAGAGATCCATGCTACTATTGTTGGCAATGGATGTGATCCAGATGTTGTTGTAGGGACAGTCCTAGTGAATATGTATGGCAACTGTGGGAGTGTGGATGATTCCAGGGCTGTGTTTGCAGACATGCCACTGCGCAATGTGGTCTCCTGGAGTGCCATGATTGCTGTGTATGCCCAGAATGGACATGGCGAGGAGGCTCTGCAAACATTTCGTCAAATGCAGGCCAAAGGTGTGAAGGCAGACAAGATCACATTTGTCTCTGTGCTTACTGCATGCAGTCATACAGGTCTGATTGCTGATGGATGGGGATATTTTACCTCTATGAATAGAGACCATGGCTTAATTCCCTCGGTGGAACATTATTTGTGCATGATTGATCTTCTTGGGCGTCAAGGACTATTGAAGGAGGTGGAAGACTTGATCATCAGCTTGCCAATTGAACGTCTTGATTCACCATGGTTGAGCTTGCTTTCGTCATGCAAAATTCACAGTGATGTGGAGCGAGCTGCACGTGTTGCAAAAATTTGTTTTTGATACCAGGAATGCTTCACCATATCTATTGCTAGCAAGCATCTATGCATGCAGTCAGGTTTGATGGTTAATGAAGGTGAGAAAGGCAAGGATTGATAGTGGTGTCAGGAAAGTGCCACGTCATAGTTGTAGTGAGGTAAATAATGTGGTGCCTGATTTTGTTATTAAAGATAGATCACATCCTCAATAGGAAAATTGCACGGGTTGAGTAGGTGCATAGAGGAGGCAGGATATGTGCCTGATACAAATGTGGCACTGCATGGTACGAAGGAGAGGATGCAGACATTCTTTGCTACCACAGCGAGAAGCTGGCCATTGCTTTTGGCTCTTTCCACCCCGCAAAGAACAAATATTTCATCACCAAAAGCCTTCTTGAGTGCTCTGCTTGTTGTTCTACCATGAAATTCCTCTACAAGGTGGATCAACAAAAAATAATTGTAAGGGATGCTAATTGTTTCCATTATTTTGAGCATGAAGTATGTTCATTCTTGGTAAGGTCTTGTTCCTATACACCTTGTTGATAAAAACTTGAGCATGGCGAAATGCATCTCTACATTTAATTGATTTGTAGTGTTATGGAGTGAGAATTTTGTTGTCAGCTAGTCATTTGTAATGTCAAGCATGGTGGAAATAAAATATCAAGCTTTGTAGGGAGGGGATGTCTTGCTGTCTGTTAAAAGCTTACTGACATGATGTACGTGTGTCTGGATATGCATGGTTGTTTGGTGATGAAGATGTATTCATGCATACAGATAAACTAACTGCTGCAAATTAGAGTGAATGGGATAAAACAATTCACACCATACAAGGTAGCACCATTCCCATCTCTTGTGTTCGATGTTTGCTGAAGGGATTGTTTCCTGGAAACTGATAGTAACGATGTAGCTGCCGGCCCCCTTTCATAGAAATGGGACAGCATTCCAATCTGAAGGGTAATTGTTGTAAGTACATCTGTTGCCACAGCATCCTCTTTGGTTATGCTGAGCTTGTCCAAGCTGCTCCACTTTTCAGAAAATGGGGTCAAGCCCTCACTTACAAGGCTGCATCAATGTCCCCCACCTGTGAGCCCCCATATGAGGACACGGGTGCATATGACTGAGGGGGAGGGAACAGGATGCGCAGCATAGAGGGCTGGGTGGCAGGCGACAAAGGGCAGGAATAGCAGGTCTACTGAACCCCCTGGCAGCCCCTTATATAGGCTGCCTGGGGGGGTTGGTTGGGACAGCAAAGGGGCCGACTGGCAGGTCGGCCAGCCAGCTGAGTAGGGCTAGTCCCCTGCCCTAGGAACCGACCCCTAGGTCGGCCACCTCTAGGGGCTGCCGGCCTCCTATAAATACTCCAGTCTCAGGGGAAGTTGGAGTGGAGGGTGTGATCGGAAGTGTGAGAGGGGGTCTAAGAGGGATGGGTCTGACCTACTCTTTTGCACCAAATAAATCACCATCGACAATCAAGACCAATCATCAGTGACTAGCGACGATTAGCTCTGAGTGGAAGGTTACAGGGATGATCAATGACAATCGATGAGAGAGAGAGAGA
The DNA here is from genome assembly GCF_047967505.1 of Dipteris shenzhenensis. Classification (NCBI taxonomy): domain Eukaryota; kingdom Viridiplantae; phylum Streptophyta; class Polypodiopsida; order Gleicheniales; family Dipteridaceae; genus Dipteris; species Dipteris shenzhenensis. Next base: position 7,433,163 of record NC_141617.1, on the reverse strand, counting down.
GAGAGAGAGAGAGAGAGAGAGTTTATAAAGTCTTCAGAAGACTGATGGGTCTATGAGTCTAATGGAAAACCTGATACAAACAAGCAGAAAGGGTGGAGCCACTAAAATGGGCATCATCACCCCTGCCACTATGAGTCCTAGGTATACAAAGTCGTATCATTAGTGATGACATCTTCATCCTCCTCATCAACATAATTGCCATCTTCATGCCAATTGTCGTCACTAGGTCAGGCCAATGCAGACAATGTGGGGACCTCATAAGGGTGTAAGAAGTTAGGGGAGGATTGAAGGGGGGCGAGGCTGTGCTGATGTGTAGCTAAGGATGGAGCATTGGCGATTGTCGATGAGTGCTGCCCGCCTCGGTCTCCTAGCCTGTTACGTCAAGTATAATTACGGACGTCCCTTGGCTCGGTTATGGTAAGGTGGGAAACCGGAGGGCTTGACAATGCTTGTAAAGATAGGGGCCTCGAGGGTTTAGGTCTGGGGTCACCCTAGGCCTAGGCATTTTGAAAGAGGTGCAAAGAATAGCTCAAGAGGGTGCTAAATGGAAGGAGCCATTAGTGGACACATGGCACCAAGAGGGGAGGCCACTTGGCAGGCACTGGGCTAGGGGGAGAGTCCTAGAGAGAACTCTCCTGGGTGCAAGAAAGAAAGAAAGAAAGATATATTAATGTCCCCGGGAGGCCTGGTGGGCCTATGGGACAAAGTGCCGAAAACACCAAAAAGAGAGAGGAGGAGATACCACTACACAGCTTGGAGGATCTCACACAGGAACTCGTGGTTGGGAGGAACACACTTTGAGAGCCCTCTTTTGATGTCACATAGCCATGACTCTGCTCCTAACAGGTTATGGTAACCCTCGTGGGTTGTGTCTCAGGTTTGAATATGGATGGGAGGTCGCCCAATGCGATCTGTGTGTCCATCCGCTGTTGAGTATGGCGTGCGTCGAGCTCTAGATCTTTACTTTGATATCGACCGCGAATCTCGTAGTACGTGGCATTTGAGTGCAAAATGCTCCTTTGACTCAACCTCCGGCCAATCACATAACATGCATAGGCGGCTCTCCCTGGGTATCCCCTCAGCTCGTCCACTCGACACGGAGTCAATGTGATGAGACTCGTAATTGTCCCGATAGATATCCTTAGTGAATGCAGCCGGTGGATTCGAGTGTACTCTGGTGGGACAATGAAGCCCTCCTCATAGATGCGTAGGCATAGAAGCTGAGCTTCATTGGAAGCTCTCTCGGTTCCAACCAGGTCCTGAATGTATGCAGGTATAGGAGATCCTCTCGAATGACCTGGTTGACCTTGTGGTACCCGAGTGGGATAGATGTGGATAGGTTGTACTAGAATTAGAGGCAATCTGTCCATGTGGAGCCCCAATCGCTCAAACCACCTACGAGCGTAGGCATACCAACCTCTCTCGTCTCCTCCATCCGTGAGGCCCATTGACGAGGATAGGGCCAGCCATGGCAGCCTATGTCGCCTCGTGTGTAAGATCCGCATTGTCTGATGCGGTGTAGATAAGTAATGGTCTTAAATGCTGCATCTAACTGTAGCATCTAACTGTAGTGGGAGAAGCGCCAAAATCGCCGTGAATGATATGATGCAGCACTGATGGGTTGCCTTAGATCATTCGTGAGAGTAAGAGAATTTGTAGTTGCTCTACTTGAGCCCACTCTGTGTTTGAGAGGTCCAACCCACAACAAGGGAGGCCGTACATGCCTGCTGGTCTGACCAAGGAATCAAAGAGAAGAGCCTTGGTTCGAGGGTCCTGAAAGTGTGAGTGGCAGCACTGTCTCTCTAGTCGGGCAAGCGAGGCATAGCCCCTGTCCAAGCGGGCCTGCATCGCTGGTCTCATTGGGAAAATCGGGCCAGAGAGAGAGAGAGAGTTTATGAAAAGTCTTCAAAAGACCAGAGGATCTATGAGACTGGAAGAACCTGATACAACAAGCTGAAGGGGTGAGCCTCTAAACGGGCATCAACATGCATGACCAGTACTAAAAAAAGAGCCATAATCATAAACGACACTGATACTTAAGGAGAGAAATCTAAAAATTCTTGGAGCTCATGGAGAGGAGGGGGAACTGGTGACAGTGCTAGACACCGAGTGTACTCTGGTGGGACAATGAAGCCCTCCTCAGAGATGCATTGGCAGTGGTCTCTGTAGAAGTCGAGCTTCACTGGAAGCTCTCTCGGTTCCAACCAGGTCCTAAATGTGTGTAGGTATAGGAGATCCTCTCGAATGACCTGGTTGACCTTGTGGTACCCGAGTGGGATAGATGGATAGGTTGTACTGAAATCGGAGGCAATCTGTGCATGTGGAGCCCCAATCGCTCAAACCACATATGAGTGTAGGCAAACCAACCTCTCTCGTCTCCTCCATTCGCGAGGCCCATGGACAAGGACAAGGCTAGCCATGGCAGCCTACGTCGTCCCGTGTGCAAGATCCGTACTGTCTGATGTGGTGTAGATAAGTAATGGTCTAAAATGTTGCATCTAATTGCATGGAGAAGCGCCAAACTCGGCATGAATGATATGATGCGGAACTGATGGCTTGCCTTAGATCATCCGTGAGAGCAAGAGAATTTGTAGTCACTCTACTCGAGCCTCTGTGTTTGAGAGGTCCAGCCCCCAACAACGAAGGCCGTACATACCTGCTGGTCTGACCAAGGAATCAAAGAGAAGAGCCTTGGTTCGAGGGTCCTGAAAGTGTGAGTGGCAGCACTGTCTCTCTAATCGGGCAAGTGAGGCATAGCCCCTGCCCAAGCGGGTCTGCATCGTTGGTCTCATCGGGAAAATCGGGCCACACAGAGAGAGAGAGAGAGAGAGAGAGAGAGAGAGAGAGAGAGAGAGAGAGAGAGAGAGAGAGAGTTTATGAAAAGTCTTCAAAAGACCAGAGGATCTATGAGACTAGAAGAACTTGATACAACAAGCTGAAGGGGCGAGCCTCTAAACGGGCATCAACATGCATGACCAGTACTAAAAAAAGAGCTATAATCCTAAACGACACCGATATTTAAGGAGAGACATCTGAAAATTCTTGGAGCTCATGGAGAAGAGGGGGAACTGGTGACAGTGCTGGACACCGAGTGTACTCTGGTGGGACAATGAAGCCCTCCTTAGAGAAGCGTAGGCAGTGGTCTGTGTAGAAGCTGAGCTTCACTGGATGCTCTCTTGGTTCCAACCAGGTCCTGACTATGTGTAGGTATAGGAGATCCTCTCAAATGACCTAGTTGACATTGTGGTACCCGAGTGGGATAGATGGATAGGTTGTACTGAAATCGGAGGCAGTCTATCCATGTGGAGCCCCAATCGCTCAAACCACCTACGAGTGTAGGCATACCAACCTCTCTCGTCTCCTGCATCCACGAGGCCCATGGACGAGGATAGGGCCAACCATGGCAGCCTACGTTGCCCCTTGTGCAAGATCCGTATTGTTTGATGTGGTGTAGATAAGTAATAGTCTGAAATGCTGCATCTAACTGTAGTGGAGAAGTGCCAAACTCGGCCTGAATGATATGATGCGGCACTGATGGCTTGCCTCATATCATCCGTGAGAGCAAGAGAATTTGTAGTCGCTCTACTTGAGCCCACTTTGTGTTTGAGAGGTCCAGCCCCCAACAAGGGAGGCCGTACATGCCTGCTGGTCTGACCAAGGAATCAAAGAGAAGAGCCTTGGTTCGAGGGTCCTGAAAATGTGAGTGGCAGCACTATCTCTCTAGTCAGGCAAGTGAGGCATAGCCCCTACCCAAGCGGGCCTACATCGCTGGTGTTACTGAGAAAATCAGGCCACAAAGAGAGAGAGAGAGAGAGAGAGAGAGAGAGAGAGAGAGAGAGAGAGAGAGAGAGAAAGAGAGAGAGAGTTTTTGAAAAGTCTTCAAAAGACCAGAGGATCTATGAGACTGGAAGAACTTCATACAACAAGCTGAAGGGGTGAGCCTCTCAAGGGGCATCAACATGCATGACGAGTACAAAAATAGAGCCATAATCATAAATGACACCGATACTTAAGGAGAGAGATTTGAAAATTCTTGGAGCTCATGGAGAGGAGGGAGAACTAGTGACAGTGTTGGGCATCAGAAACTTGGCGGGGACTTTGTGCGATCAACAAGAGACTGAGTCAGAGGAGGATTTCGCCTTCACATCTATTTGGAAGGTGAAGGTCCGGAGTCATTTAGTGGCTTGGAAACTATGGAAGATGACAATGGGAATGGAGGTGAAGCTAGAGGATGTGCTAGACAAATGGGGGAGGATACTTGTACGAGTAGATGGAGATGAACTCAAAGTGTGTGCCCAAGCCTTAGCCTTGATCATAGGGACTACGGTGGACTTGGTAATTCCTCATATCTAGATGACTAACATGTCAGTAGAGACGTGGGCCATTCTGAAGGATCTTTATGAGACAGATAATACATCCCAGATCTTGACTCTTTAGCAATCAATTCTACAACATGGATATGGATGAGGGAGATTCAGTTCATGACCACTTGATGAAAGTGAAGGTTGTGAGGGATAAACTAGCATCGGTTGGTCAAAAGGTAGACTCAGGCCAGTTGGCCTTGATGGTACTTGGGATGCTACCACGGAGTTTCAAGAGCTTCGTCATGATTGTGACAGTAGGATAGAGGACCAAACCTCTGACCTTTGAGGAGTTGGGTCCTTTACTGCTACAGGAAGAGGCTCGGGAGAAGCTGTATAACAAAGATAATGATGAGAAGGCGTTGTTGGCAAAGGACAAAGTTGGCAAATGATATGGCAAGCCTAGCAGTGGCAACCCCAAGAAGGATGATTCTAGAGATGAAGAGGACACTTCCAATAAGAAGAGGAAGCAGCAGAAGAAGTGCTTCTATTGCAATGAGCCATGCCATTTTGTGAAGGATTGCAGAAAAAGGGGGAGGAGGACCAAAAGAACAAGAAAGAATCCAAGTCAGATTCAATTGATGAAGTTTTGGCTAATGTGGTAGTCAGAGAACTGTTCCTGGTGACATCACCATGTGTTATTGAGGTCAGATATGCAGACCTAGAAGTCACAATGAAGATGTTTGATATTGAGATGTGGGCTCATTAGAATCTAAGTCAGATTCAATTGATGAAGTTTTGGCTAATGTGGTAGTCGGAGAACTGTTCCTGGTGACATCACCATGTGTTACTGAGGTTAGATATGCAGACCTAGAAGTCACAATGAAGATGTTTGATATTGAGATGTGGGTTGATGATGAGTCAAAGATCTTTGTGAAGGTGAAGAATAGCAAGGAGTGCTTGGACTCTTCCAGGTGCTTGACTGTTGATACTAACATGAGGGTGGATTCCATGGAGTGCCCTAAGGTTTCAAGTTTAGAAGGATGCTGTAATTTAGAAGGGGGCATTACAGGAGTACATAGGTCATTGGTATGCACCTCCATGAGGTGCATGGTTTGCTTTCAGAGCAGGCACATAGGCAACATGAGGTTTTGGCATGTACTTGATGTCATTAATTTGAGCCTTTATAGCATGCTATGGAGAGATTCTGGTCTTCATGTGTCTAGGAAATGCAAGATTGGAAGGAATGTGCCTTCCTAGAAGGCAGAAGGGGAAGTGCGGATGCTTCTACAAATCTCGCAAGGAGATTGTTGGAAGGTGATTATGGACAGGGTGTACTGAAGCCAAAAGAGTACTTGCTTGAGAACTCAATCAGAGTTCATGTTCTAGGTTATATGGAGATATTCATTCCTCGAGATGGTTCTTTTGTTGTGGACCTTGCCAAAATGAGAACGGGTTGAATAAAAGGTTGTTCACTCATTATGAAGGGGACAGCTAGAAGATGGTGGCATCTGGATTGCACGAGTTCAAAGGTAGGAACATGACTGTAGGTGATGGTGCCATCTGGTGCTACCTTGGATGGACTTGTATAACGGGATGGTTTGTTTGTGCAGGACTGGATGTGGAGGAGTAGGAGCCATGGTCAGCCAAAATAGCCCAGGGGTCAGTGAGTTTGAAGGGGGGCTTTGCCCCTATAAAAGGAGGTCCTTCTGGCCTCATTTTGCATCCAGCAAGACCGCAAGAAGCTGAGAAGAAAGGAGCAGTAGGAGCCCCTTCCTTGGGACTACATCCAAGAGGTGAAGGAGGGACCAGAGGTGCTACAAACTTAGCTCACATGGTTGAAGCCTAGGCTGTCTACCAGGGCAGTAAGGTGTTGAGATCATGGACGAAGAGTCTACATCGCTCGAGGTAGAGCATGCGGGGTCCGAGATCTAGAGGTACTAGGCAAATAATAGGAGAACCTGTTGGTAAGATCAGAGGACCACAATTTGGTGGAACTATGGATCTGTCTTTAATCGTGTACATAGCTTTGGACGAAAATATATTGTTTTGGTGGATTCTATATCTAGCATGGATCACTGTCTATTTGCTAGTCTGCACAATACATTAATAGATAACTTACGACTCGAAACTACTCCAAGTAGGTTGTAGTGGAGAACCCTATTTCAAGCTGCTCATGCTCATTTCTTGGAGTGTGATATGTCAATATGAATGGATCATTTACTGTTACAACATCATATGCTCCTCCACCTGAGTCAGCTATGGGAACCATTCCAACAAAATGAGGCTTGGATCCGTTCATAAACTTGGCTCAGTGTACACATGAAACAAGTATATTCGCCTTTTTTGTCACAAAAGAGGGAAAACTAGGGAGGGGATGGATCTCAATGACCACTCCAAAAGAAGCTCTGATCATGGCAAGGAGCCGATGGTACACTTGGGGCAGACCTAGAAATCGAATGAATAGAGACGTCGTCTGCTTGTCCGCCGTCACTACTAGGTCGAATTAAAGAGAGAAGGACTTACAAAAACTATTTCACATAACTAACACTACCCTGTAATGAAGATAAAATATCAACTTAATTATTCACCATTTTCAATTTCACATGAATCATGTCTAATTTCTTTCAAAAGAAACATGTTGAAAACATAGCAATATACACAAAGAATGCTCCTATTGATGAATTTCCTATAGATACTAGAGAAAACATAGCAATATACACAAAGAATGCTCCTATTGATGAATTTCCTATAGATACTAGAGAGTGGATGATGTCCTTTTTCTACTTAACACAAAATGTGAAATCAATGATCAATTCCATGTCTCTTTAATGCTCAGCTTCCTCTAACAAAATCATTGAAAACTTTGGAGTCATTTGCATCCAACTAATGATTATCTATTTTTGGGTTATATGTCAAATTTGGTAATGCAATACTGTCTCAATATCTACCATATCAAGATCTGTTAAATCATATGAAAACATTATTTTGTCCCTTCACTTGTTGAACCCAGTTGAACTTCTACACATGAAGGTCTTTCAAACAAATCAAAGCATCTTTTGTACTCCACATACCTACCTGCAACTTTTCTTCTCATCTTTTGAGGTCGTCCAAGATACCAGAAATCACAAGTAATACTCATGTGCTTTGAGCTAACAGATGGCTCTCTCATTTGACTAGAATTCTATTTCTCAACATTCTCTTGGAAGTGAATTGCGTAATCACAACCTATCCTTAAAAAATTTCCATTTGATGCGCATTGCATTTTAAACTCTTTATTGTAGCATATAGCTTGTCTTACCATTGTGAGTCTATCCTTAGATAAAGTGGGATTCCCATTGAGTTGGATTTATAAGGTAGACTTAAAGATAAACTCTGCATCAACTTCTACAATCAGACTTATGCTTTCCTTATCCTTCCTTGTGAAAAGATTGTGTAATGTTGCAGCCACGTCATGTTTGATTTCAATCAAAGCAACGATCTCATCATTTTCTTCATTATTTTCAAGGATCTTACATTCTTAGAGAACTCAATCGATTGTCATGTTCATTTTCTTCTCTATATCTTTATCCAATGTAGACCAAGTGTGGCCACCCAAGGAGTCAACCACCATTCCATAAGATCAACACTAGGTTTCATGTCTAATGATTTACATAGCAATCCAAAAAATTGGTCCATGCGTGTCACACTCGTGCATAGCAAGCTTATTCAAGTTACCTGTGCTATATAAAACATCACCAAGATCAAATTTCCTTTCGTCCAATCATTCCTCCAACCTTGCTAAAAAAGATTTTAGCTGCATCATTACTTGTAAGATTTAATGGACATTCCAAAATTTGGGAAAAATTCTCAAAATACCTTGATGAGTAGCATAACAAAATAGCAAGGAATTTGTATGTTTGTATAGTCCTCCCTAGGTTTGACATTTACCTTCCTTAACCCATGCCACTTGACTAGCTCAATCATGGACTGGAAGGTCAAGAGTTCCTAGCAATATCATGATATGCTTGCTTTCCTCTATTTGATTACAAGAGCACTACTTCATTTGAACGCCCTTTGTGAATTTTGCTTAGTCTTGATTGCATAGAGCCCTAAAAGTATTTGCTATAGCAAAACCTTCAATGGAAGGGAAGTGAAGAGCACAGTAGAGGAACTAAAACACTACCATCAGATTTGGATAAATGGTCAGGTCATACCCAGAAATAGATCAAGGAGAGGGAAAAGTTTTTGCAAGATGTTCTTCTTATGTCTCTATTCTAAACAAAAGGAATTCCATATTCTCAGTCCTTTGTTCTACTGTACAAGATGCTGCATAGATAAGAGCAAACACCAATTGAATCCTAGTTTCAAATGCCACTCTTACCTCTAGGTGTAACGCATATATGGATGCAACACATACATATATAAAATTGAGCTTAGTAGTAGATGGAATCGTCTAGTGGTTGTTCTTGCGATCCAGACTCATAGTGGTCACATTTCTTCCCATGTATTGGACTACACTAGTTGACTCAGATATAAAGACATTTGTTGCAAGTGGGAACCTTCCTTTGAAGAATTTAGAAATTGCCAATGTTTGATTGATGAGCAAATGTTGGATGAGAAAATTAAGTCATTTTGAATATAAACTTCATTCAGAATAAAATTTTTAATGCTGAGGATACAAAGGTTCTTCTTGAAGAGACTAATATCCTATGTTGATTGCAATGGCATCAGCAAAAACCCAAAATAATTCTCCCTAAGATTTGTAGTTGGGTAGGATGCGATCAGAAAGGTGCATACTTGCCCAATGTCCATCACTCCTTGTTTTAGCTTTGATACTTTGGATTTTTTTTATTGCAAAATTTTTATCCAACATATCAAGTGGTAGCTTGATCATTGGAATATATACCACATTGCATAGTAAGTAGCTAGCAACATTGATACAAGTTTTGTGGAATGCTTTTGTTATAATTTTTAGTTTAAACAATCATTTTTATTAACAAAATCATATTTATGAAAGTTGTTTGGTTTTAGTCAAGTGCAATTGACAAGATAAGGGACCAAAATGACCTTACGATGCAATGCAAAGTCATAAATTGATTGATTCATAGCATCATATCACTACACTCTTGAACCATTGCATCCAAGCCACTACATATGAGCCATTGCATTTAAAAAACCACATATAGGCCATTATCTACACCAAAATTGAGTGACATATGATTCTTGCTTTAGATTTCATTTCCTTATTTCATAAGTATAACCATTCTTAGCACCTTTCTATGCATATTGTTTTACATTTTGATACTTGGTCAAAGCTCTAAGTTGAAATTTGATTTTAAAACTATACAACACATTACAAAAACTTTGGACTCAAAAAGGGGACCTTTAGAGAGTTATTAATATATTAGGGGCCTTCTAGATAAGGGAATATGGAATCCATTAAGGAGATTATGCCATGTGGACTTCTCTGTAACAGAGACTCCCCAATTCTAGGGGAAATTCCATTTTTTTCCCAAAACACCCCAATAAACGTAATTGGTGCTTCACAATAAAATATTGCCCATCCAAACTAGCCCCCAACTAAAACCATGCTCACGTTTTCTTTCTACTTCCAAAGTTTGACTTTTAAATAAACTCTCTCATTGTTCTCTCTCTTCCAAAATGTTTCACCTCCTCTATACACTCTGAAAATGCATTCCTGCCATCTTCTAGCACCTTATTTCAAACTATCTCTATTCTACTCTTGAATAGTCATTTTCCCTCCTCTTTGTTCATGTTTTTCTTACACTTGTGAAAATATCTCAAAGAAAATTTCTGTCCAAGATCTATTTTCCCCTCTTATCTCCCATTTCGTTATCACTTTCATTCATTCATACATTTCTATTCTCTTCTTAGGAACCAAAGGTGTGACTTGATTCTTCTTGGAAGGAGTACGAAAAAAGGGTGCTCTATCATTTGTGCCTCTTTCTTTGCCTTAGTGGAGTGCTCGTGGAGTGTAGAGAATCAAATTCAAAAAAACGAACACATATTTTCGAGGTAATGACATGATTTTGCTTTGAAAGTTGTCTCATTATTATGCTTTTGTCTCACAGTTTGTCTGAATGTTTATTGCAAAAGGTAGAGAGGAGGAGGAGATAGAGGTGGATGATATTAGAGGCATAACATTATTTGGACATTTGTTTCTTATCTGGTATAGGAGGGACGGAGAGAGAGAGAGAGAGAGAGAGAGAGAGAGGATCTCGATAATGTTTTGTTTGTGTTGGGGGAAATGATATTTTTTTGTTTGTTTTGGGGGGAGAGAGAGAGAGAGAGAGAGAGAGAGAGAATCTTGATAATGTCTTGTTTGTTTATCGGAGGAATAATATTTTTTTGTTTGTTTTGGAGAGAGAGAGAAGAGAGAGAGAGAGAGAGAGAGAGAGAGAGAGAGAGAGAGAGAGAGAGAGAGAAGTAATGTATATATTTTGAAGTAATATTTTGTTTGTTTGTGTGAGGGTGTAGGTTAAAGGAGAGAGGGAGAGGGAGACAGAACAGAGAGGGAGATAAACAACTCCAATAGAGGGTTGATGCGCAGATTACACTTGGGGATATCCCCTCTCTATTCAAAGTCCAGAGCCTGGCCGACAGGGGTTACTGTAGCTCTTGTTAGGCGCAGAGCTATGACTAGTAGACGTCACAGGGCTGCACCCGTGAGCAGCAGACAACACTCTATCGCCGATTTCATGCCTCCATTGCCTCATCCAACTTGATGTCCTGATGATGATGATGATGATGATGAGATTGATATGTAGCGGACCATAGACATGACTGTGTTATACTTAGTACTTCCATTTTGCATTGGTGTGGATGCTATACATATATATGTATATATATATATACATATATACATATATACATATATATATGTATATATGTATATATGTTGTGTGTGTGTGTGTGTGTGTGTGTGTAGATAGATAGAGAGAGAGAGAGAGAGAGAGAGAGAGAGAGAGAGAGAGAGAGAGAGAATTGTGAGTAATGATTACCATGTTTGTTTATGTGTGAAATGAGAGAGGAAGAGAGCTATTGTTAATCATATGAAACAGACAAGGACTATGGAGATGGAAAATGATAGATATCAAGGTAAGTTACAATCTGTTATACTGAAGAATGTCAAGGATGAGCATGAGGAATGGATTCCTCAGCTCTACATAAAATATTCATGGATAAGAATGTAAACCAATAATCGTGGGTGCTATAAAGTGGCTCAGAAGGATGCAATGGACATATCAAAACATTGGAAGGGGAGGATAATGGATTTTGAGATGTCTCCCAATAGGAAAACAATAACACGGCTATATATTCATCACATATTTACCCATGCAAACATATATGTGCGTCCACATGTAGGCCTTCAATATTGTAGGCCCAATTGTAAGTATTCCAAAGTGTACTAGTGTCATGCTTCAAAGTATTTGCATTTGTTTGGTGTTTGTCTTATGCCTTGCATTTGTTTTATAGATTTGTATCCATCTACTTACAATGAGTGGGAGCCTGCAACATGCATTATTGGGGTGTTGCATGTCCTCCATGCTAATATCAAGAGTCTTCAGTACAAAGGTCGCACACCATCAGAATTGAAGAAGGACGAAACCTTCTTTTATGACTCAATGTTCATAGTTCCGGATCAAGAAGGCCAGTATGGAAGATTAGAATTGCTTCCTTGCCTTCTTTTGACAATCCAGAGTGGCCATTTCCAAGCATAGAGATCAGTGAATCATATAGAAATAGGATGTTTAATGACATGAGCAATGCTACGAAGCCAACTACTGGTGGAGGAAATGCTAGGCTGAGCTGGTTTCTTCCATTCCCATGTTTTGTTGATTTCTTTGTTGGTTGTAGGCAATTGAGAAAAACAAAGATAACATATACTTGCAAGAGCTTAGAATAGGAATGGTTGAGAGATATAAAGAGAGGGAGAGGGAGAGGGAGAGGGAGAGATGGAGATGGGTGGGGGTGAGAGGGAAAGAAATAGGGAGAGAAAGGGAGGGAGAGAGACAAAGAGGGAGAGGGAGAGGGAGAGATGGAGATAGACAAAGAGGGAGGGAGGGAGGGAGAGAGAGAGAGAGAGAGAGAGAGAGAGAGAGAGAGAGAGGGGTTCATAAAGACAAGGAGAGAAAGGGAGAGAGAGAGATAGAAAGAGATGGAGAGGGAGAAAGGAGGAGGAAGAGGGAGAGGGAGAGATGGAGGCATACAGAGAGGGCGAGGGGGATATGGAGAGGGAGATAGAAAGAGAGGGAGAGAGAGAGAGGGACATGAAGGGGTTCATAAAGACAGGGAGAGAAAGGGAGGGAGAGATACAGAAAGAGAGGGAGAGGGAGAGGGAGAGGGAGAGATGGAGACAGATAGAGAGGGAGAGGGGGAGAGGGAGAGGTAGACAGAAAGAGAGGGAGAGAGATAGGGACATAAAGAGAGGGAGAGAGAGATAGAAAGAGAGGGAGAGGGAGAAAGTGAGAGGGAGAGGGAGAGGGAGAAAGTGAGATTGAGAGAGAGAGAGAAAGAGAGGGAGAGGGAGAAAGTGAGAGTAAGAGGGAGAGATGGAGATGGGAGAGGTGGGTTGGGGGGGTAATTTCTATTGTTTTTATTTTAGGGAAATGGTCCCTTTATATAAAGAGCATTACTAAATATAATTTTCAAATTCATTGTTCATGCCCCAACTTCCCACAGCCTTCTTTTTCGTCTTCCCAAGCATCTTTCTTTTCCCACAACCTTCTTTTTTGTCTTCCCAAGAATCCTCCCACACTCATGGCTTCCCCTAGAGGAGCCGACGTGTCCAAGGCGGGATTCAGAGACTTGCATTCAGGCCGTAGGCTAGCATCTTGAGATTCGGCTATCTCTCGAGACCGACATCTTATACTTGATATCGGAGCTAGTTTTGGGCAACACTTGAGAAAGAGTCGAGAGTCCTAGACCGTCAAGTTTATCCTTGCATGAGAGGCGGTGTAGAGGCGCAAGCCCTTGCTAGTTTTGATCGACAGGAAAGGATGACGAAGCCCAAACGTGCTGAAAGGGAGCCTGAGATTCCGGTGGAAGGTAGTATGACACCGTGATGGATGAAATCGACATCAAGATGGTTCTATCGAAGGCCCAGGACAAGGGCAAAGGAAAAGTTGAGGGAGGACTTAGCAGAGAAGATTTACCCTATCTTTTACAAGCCTGTCAATCTTGAATCACACTTGAGAACTTTCCTTCCTGCCAATAATCCCTCTCTTCAGTTTATTGATAGACTTCTCCATGGGTAGTTTGCCATGATTGCTACCTCCCCTCACCAATGGGTCCCATTGAATATTTTGAGGTCTCTTGACTAGAGTGCTAACTTCAAGAAGACTCTTAGTAGGGCCATGGAAAATCTCTCTCTCTCTCTCTCTCTCTCTCTCTCTCTCTCTCTCTCTCTCTCTTTGTGAGACTTTTGTTATTCCCCTTGGGGATGCTTCATCTTCTCCCATTCATCTGCTGATAGAGAGATGCATCTCTTTCTATTCTCTTCTTAACTAGCAAGTTTGATGAGTATGTCCAACAATAACACGAGGGTCCTGCATCATCCACAAGCAGTGGAGTAGGTCCGTTCCATCCACAAGTGGTGGAGCAGTCGAGGTGAACCTAGACATAGAACCTGAGGAGCATGCTTTAGAACTAGACAAAGAGCAATTTGAAAGCCAGATCATTCTATCAACCTATTTGAATTGTGCACGCCCATCCTCCCCTTATAATGTTGATAAGGTAGCAACCAAGCCACACCTCGCATCAGTTGATCCAATCACTATTGAGGGTCAAGAATACCTTACCCTTTTAGAAGTGATGGAGGAAACTAGTCTTCGAGAGGATGAGGTACTATGCCTAGTTGCAAATGATGCCTGCGATGATATCATTGACTTCAATGTTCCCATCAATCCAAAAGTCAATGGGATAGCACGCTACAATGACTCAAGCCTGAGCGATTTAAATACATTCCGTCTCACACAGAAGGCAATTGAGGATGCCTGGACTACCAGATGTTGGAGGAGGAATTGGTGGATTTGTAGAGATTATTGTTCGGGGACAAGGATGAAGAAGATGACACCTTGACTCAAGAAGAAGTGCAAGACCAACCACAGAAGGGATTCTAGTTGATCACTATGGTTGGCTGATACCCAACACAATGAGGTAAAAAAGGTATGTATCTTTGAACCCTTAGGGTCTAGGGTTTATTTACATCATTTGATTCATATCATCTATAATATACTTTGGTAGGGAACTAAAACTAGGGTTTAGGCATAGCAAATAAATCACCTCAAAAATAGCAAAACCCAACAACCAAGATTTAGGGTTCTCATATATAGAAAAACCAACTCATATATAGCAAAACCAACTAGGGTTTAGGATTCAAGTCAATATATTTTCTCTATTTCCCTTGAAGCCATGTGCTCCAATGTCCCTCAAAAAGCATGGCATCACTTTGCAACCCCAACAGAGCCCTGGAAGCATAAATCTAACATCATGCGACCAGGGAAAATATGTTTTTATAATCACAAATCAAGTTTTAGGATGTAGCTGTAAGATGTTCATTCGCTAATATTTTGTCAATTGATGAATATGCTAGTCGCAAGGGCAAAAGTAGAGGATCCTCTGGGGGAGGGATGGCTTCAATTGGAGAATATATTGACAAAGTGGCCCAAAACATTTGGTCTTCCATTGGCAGTTATCACCAGACGGAAAAGTAAACATTATAAAGTTCAGGGTCTTTAGTCGGATGGTGAAAATGAAGCCTATCTGTCACACTGCAGATCATGTTGTTCTGATAAAGCACAGCGTTGCTTTACTTTTATTCTAAAAAACATGGCTCGCACCGCTCCATAGCATCATAGCCATTGCAGGGATAGATGGGGTCATTGATCCCCAAAAGATTGAGAATGAAATCGTTCAACCCTCTCTTCTTAGATGAGCCAAAGAGGGTGTAGAACCCATAAAAAAGAAGCGCAGGGTAGAGTGAAATGTGCCCTAAAAGTCTTATCTTGGTAACCTCAACTTGATGAAATAAAGACCGCAATTTTCAATTGATTTCTTTCTTTGTTATTATTTCCTTTCTTTGAATCACATGTAAATTAAATTGAGGTTATAAAGATAAAGGAAAAATCTTATTTTATTTTTTCATATTGCATTTAAGAAAATTGGATATCACAATAACAAAGACATAGACTACATATATTGTAATATAGAACACTTTATTATATTCAAAGTATTGCATGTAGTGGAATTGGATATTGTAATGACAAAGACATAGACTGCAAGTGTTGTAAAAAAGGACACTTTATTATATTCAAAAGTATAAAATACAATAGTGAGAAGCGCCCAAGGTGCATTATATACACCATCTCCAAAAATTGCCCAAGGCAGAGTACAAAAAACAACCCTAAGTATTCTTGGATCTCTTAAGACATATGATAAACTGCATATCCTTTGCAATCATTATTACCCTACTCTTGTGGATAGTAGCCAGATGGACATCATCGAAGAGGTCTACCATGTGGGCCTCTACTACATGCTGCAACCCAAGAAGGGCATCTACTGAAATCTGCCAAGGGGCCTTCCCCAACCCTGCTGCCCCATGGCATCTTGGTTGATGTCCTGTAGCACCTCGCAAACCACCTTTTCAAAGCTCGCCTTCAAGGTGAGGAGATCAATGGATTTTTGATACTTGCGGATCTCCCGTAGTGCCACAGTGCCCAGTTTGATGAACCTATGACTCCTCGCAGGGGCCATTCTCGGACGTTACGGTTGTGGGGATGAGCGTGGTCACTATGGCTGTGGCTGTGGAGTTGGACAGTGGATGTTGTGGCTATGGTGCTGAGAGAGGACCTTGCTGTTGATGTGCTTGGTGTGTACAAGGCCCCTAGCTTGTGCATGGATGATGTTGTGGGTCTATGCGTTGCTTAGTATTCTGCTCCTACCGTTGATGGTCATCTTCTTCTGTCTCTTCTTCCGTGTCTGTGTTCGTGTCCTTGTCTTCTAGTACCCTCTCATTCCTCTAAACTGGACTCTTCTGAGGATAGGATGGTTCCCCTGAGGGGGGTTGTTCTGCTGGAGGTTGTGGGCTAGGTGGTGGATTGCTATGGCAAAGCTATCATCAGAAGGGGTAGCAGGCTGGCGAAGCTTCTTGGCCATCTTCTTTGTCCTTGCCATTGGGGACGGAGAGAGAGGGGGAGAGGGTGCGAGACGGGGAGAGAAGGGGATGGGGGATCAGGGGCAAGTGGGAGGGGGTGTTGGAGTGTGGGAGTGGAGAGCTCTTTAAACAATGAAATTAAAATGAGACCTAATTCCTTTATATAGGGCCCAAAAACATAATTTTTAAAAATACTTATTTTTAACATAGACTCCCTCATATGTCCCTCGCCTCTCGCTCTCTCCCTTTGCAACCTTGTTGTCTTTGCTTTGCCTCTCCCTCTCCCTTTGTGACCCTGTCCTCTTTACCCTGCCTCTCCCTCTCCCTGTCACTGCCTTACCGCCCTCTCCCTGCCCTCTCTGCCCCACCTCTCCCTCTCATCTTCGCAACCACCTCATTCCCCTACCTTCCAACCTTATGCTCCACCTCGCTCACCACCTCTCCTGTCTCTGCGTCCACATCATCTTCACCACCACCCTTTCCACTATCCTTAATATTTCCTTTCTTTATTGCAATTCCTTTGCTTTATACACGGCCCAACACCCTAAATTTAAAAATACTCGTTTTCAACATAAACTCCAAAATCATAGAATTGGAACAACCTAGAACTGGAAACCTATAATTTACATCAAACAACTCAAAAGTTTCCTTTCCGTAGCCTTGATACGTTGACTTTACTGCACACATCACATAACTAAAATTACATATAAATTTTAAAATTTATGAATGGGCATCCACATTGGAAGAGTCTACACCATCAATTTCATCAGACTCCACCCATTTGTGCCCTTCTCTTTGACAAGTTGCATGCCACCTTACATGATTTTGTCTTGCATTTGATGAATTGTATATTCTTCTTCTACGCTAAGTGTTAACATCTTGCACTACATGGGACACTGAGGACTCTTTGAATGCTAGTGTTGCAGCTGCTCTTATTTCGATACACCTATACCACCATTGAACCAATTGATTCATCGGGCTCGACTTAGTTTTGCCACCTCCATGTTGGGTTGCTTTGTTATACGCACAACACGCTAGCCAATGCGGTCTTTCAAACTATATCAAACATGCTTTAAAAAATAATGAATAGCAATAACATCATCACATATACATGGAAAAATTATAGAAAACAAAACTAATATCACATACATAGATATCTCACAAACAATAAATACATCTATTTGCATTTAGAAAATTTAGAGGCATACTTGACTTCATAAATCATAAATAAATAACACAAACCACATCTGAATACTACAAACATTGTTAACTATCAAATGTATTTATGTTTTTTGAATGAACAGTACCTGATTCTTGAAACAGGGATCTCTGGAGAAAAAATGTGACCAAACTTGTTCTCCTTTGTGGCCCTTCTTGTATTTTGGGAGGCTAAAGTTGATGGATCTTGCTTCAAAGCAAATCATATGCTCCCAAACATCTCCAAGTCTATTTCAAACAATCTTTATACATAGTAAGAGTGTAGTGACTACTCTTTTACTGTTGCACTATTTTTTCTTGTAAGAAAGCCTTTACGAGTTCACTTTTCATGAAGTTTTGTTCAAAACAAACAAACCTTTCAACATTTTCAAACAATGTAGTAAAAGAAGACAACACAACTACACAAAACGAAGTACAAATTAATAGTTTATTCAAAAGTTGCATAATTAAATTTAAATCTCATCATTTCCACTATCTTCCATTATTCCAAAGGATATCTCACCTCAACCTCCATGAAAGCTTTTCCCAAAACTTCACAAGTTCTTTGAAATCATGCTGCTCCAACCTTAACCTCCATAAAAGCTACTTGGATAGATCCCACAACTTTACAAGCTCTTCAAAATTTAAAATCTCATCATTTCCATTGTCTTGCATTGTTCCAAAGAATATCTCACCTCAATCTCCATGAAAGCTTCTTGGATAGATTCCAAAACTTCACTAGATCTTGGAAATCATGCCCCCTTACAGACCAGTGTTGAGAGACAGGCAAAAGAAAGATTGATTTTCATGCATAAGCAAGTGTAATGCCGAAAAATCAATCTTCTTTCATCCTTTCTCAAAGAATCTCGTCTAGTAGCTCCTTTTTAAGCTGGAAACAACTTGCATCATTCATGGTTCATCCAGAACATTGATTGCCTCGAGTTTCTGCACAAAAATGATTTGAGATCACAAGAGAATCTTAGATGAGAGAAGAATGGCAGAATTTCAAAGAAAAGTGCCCAAGATAGAGCAAGAAGAAGGCAGGGTGAATCTCGTTTGAAAATCTTCAAGGTTTTGAAACAATGAAATAAAAGTGATTTGGGAGGGAAATGCAAGTAAAGAAGGAAAATGATGAGATTTTGGCATGAGATTCCATCCCCTGATAGAGAGATACATAGAAAGAAGCTTCCTGCTAAAAAGAAAGTCATAGATTTGAAAACAGGGTTGGAGCAAGAAAAATTTGAAATGGAGCTCAGAAATGAGGGAGAGGGAAGAGAAATGAGAGAGAATGAGAGGTGTGTGGTAGTTGGATGGGAGGATTTGGTTTGAGGACAAATGGTGCAAGTTTGGTTGAGAAACTAGTTTTTCTAGTTTGGTTACAGTTCAAATAAGTGATGGGGGAGTTGAGGCAGCAAGTGGGAGGTCTACATCAATCTTTGGTCCATTGAATAAAGAAATAGGAAAGTCAAGCCATTTTCAATATTCTATTGCCCTCCACTAGCCAATATTTTACTCAGTTTTATTCACCTCATCCTTCCATGTCACTAGCCCAAGGGCTCTCTTACAGGGCCCTTTTTGAGTCTATTTTTTTTGTAATGACTATATTATTGAATTTCAAAGTTGTTTACACATTGTTATATGTGGGATAGCGATGCAATGGTTACTTGTGATTGTGACTTCAATGATTGCTTTTAGTGGCACATTACAGATGAGAAATACATGAATATGATAGCTTACCATCACATAAACGTGTCAATATGATATTGGTATGTACTACATTAAATAGTCCTATCTACTCTTCACGCATGCCCTTCAGACTAAAGATATGTTTGAAATTGCGTACAATCCTATTCATCCTTTGGAGTACAATTTCATTGATATTATCATCATTGGTCTTTGACCATATTTCTTTTATTTAATGGCCCATCTCCATGTGCCCATGGTAATATTGAGTTTACAATTTTAGAAAGTAGGAAACATCACCAGAGTGGATCTTTCTAACTCCAAGCGAAGTTCACACATATAATTGAACTCTATCTTGTGCCTTGCACTTAAATTCATGAATAACTCCCATACTTGTAGAGTTTTTGAGGTTTCCACCATAAAAAATTTTCATTTCAATATCCCCCATTCAACCTTTTGATAAATAGGACGTCCTTGATTAATATCATTAAAAATCTAGGTGTATGTGGCCACCAATGATCAATCTTAAAGAGGGAAAACATTCTTCCTTTAAGAGGGTCACTTGAGATCATGGTGTATGGGGTGGCAATGACCACATCTAAAGAGCCAAGATCTTCTAGATATCCCTTCAAGGGGGCCACTTGATCTTCAATATGAGGTTCTTATATTCTTTAGAAAATTGCCATAGGTATGTTGACTTAAGTCCACCGTTACAAAGCGATGGGAATTGACTTAAGTCCACCGTCACAAAGCGATGGGAACGTAAAAGACTATAACATCCCTTAGTATAACGAAAAGTGTGGATAGATTAAGGGAGAGTGTGGAATATCTACAGTTTGAAAGCTTCTCAGTATTAATAAAGAAGGAATAAGGCCCCTATGAATCTTCTCGATTTTAATACACAAGGAAAAAGATCGACGTAATGCCATGGAATCTATTTGTGTAGATCTAAATAATTTGATACTATAGTCATTTTTAATGCTAATATTTAGCATCACTATTATTCATAAGGTTAACATTTTAGGTGAAATTTAACATAGAAGCAACATAACGAGATATTGGCAATAAATGTCTGAGATAGTACAAGGACGTGACTTCATGGACTACAAAGTGTAGGTGGGGAAGTTAGTTGGGAAGGGAGGGAAATGCTTGATATAGAACAAGGATGTGACTTCATAGGCTTCACAGCGTAGGTGGGGATGTAGTAGTTGAGAAGGAAGGGAAAAGCCAAGTGGTTGTTAGGAGACATCACGTGGGCTTATGGGAGTGGGAAGGATGAGAGCCATCAATCGATGGAAAGAATGAGCCATCCGTCAATTAAAGCAAGTAAATGGTCTTAGGGCATGCATTAGTTGTGTCGTGTCGTGTCGTGTGTGTGCAAAAAAAAATGTGAGTGTGTGTTTACACGTGCGTGCATGCATGCGTGCACGTGTCAGTGCACGCAACGTGTGTGTGTGTGTGTGTGAGTGACCCAAAAATAAAGTGCTTGCATGTGTGCATGGACTTGTGTACGCACGTGTATGCGCGCTGTGTATGCACGTGTGTGTGCTTGTGTGTATGTGTGTGTGTGTGTGTGTGTGTGTGTGAGAGAGAGAGAGAGAGAGAGAGAGATTTTGTCAAACATCTACATCCTCTTGGAGATATTTTGATTTTCATTTGTTATAATGAAGTGGGCTTCGAAAAGTACAAGTTTAATCAAAACCTAGTCCATTCCACTTCTTGAAGGAATCATGCATTTAGGGGGGAAACATAGGAACATTAAACGAGAAATAGAAAGAATCCATGACTTTATATGTAAACTTATACCAAGAATTCTTTTGGTATTTAGGCAAAGGAGCAAGAGGGTATGATCTTTGTCTCTTGGGGGGGGGGGAGAAAGCACTGTGTAAACTACGAAACGTAAAAGCAAATTGGTGTATTGGAGTTCCCAAGGCAAGAACTGTAGTGAAGCCTCTTGTCCTTTCGGGGGGATGTGAAACTTTTGTGGGGCGCGGTGATGACCCCAAGAAGTTTGAGACAATTAGAAAGGTGCTTCTTGTCATGTATGAGGAGTAGATGTTTTGGTTGATGTGTTGGGGATGATGAGGGAGTGTGGGGAAGGGGGGGAATGGGTTGGGGGGGTGTAGGTGAGATTCTCCAGCATGGACGGGTAGGGGTGCTACACTTGGACAGCAATCCACCTCAAGTGCAACACGTGGACAGCAGTCCACGTCAAGTGGCGGTGGCTTTTTGGGGTCTTTTTAGAAAAGGGTTCGTTTGAAGGTACACGGTTCCCGATTTTCCAACGTGGCATTCGTCCCTTTTTTAATTCCAATACCGCTTTTTAAAGGGCTATATAATAAAGAATACAAGGCGAGGCAAAGCCGACGGACATTTCTCCGGCGCCTTTTGACGGACTTTTGTCCGTCGCTTTTCGACGGACCGTCATCATTTTGCTCAGCTAGCGTAGATGATCGTCGTTTCTTTTACGCATTTCTCGATTTATGTCCCCAATATTCCCTCATATTCAGCTCGCTGCTCGATTAGCCTCCCGTTTGTGGGCGATCTCATCGAATTCCCCCGCGACGTGCAATTCATCCGACGTTTTGCGTTCGACTTCTCGGCGGCAGTTTCTCAATCGATTTGGGTTCCGCCCTTGCCAGCGCTGTGAGTGACGATCCGCTCGCAATTAAGCGGTCCCGAAATCGTGACTTCTCCTGCGCGTCTCCAGGAACAAACGACCAGGTCCACGATTCGCATATTGTTCCGGCGAGCTTGTTTGTTTTGGGTACGATTAATCTATTTAAATTAACGATTCGCATATTGTTCCGGTAAATTAACGATTCGCATATTGTTCCGGTCGTTGTTCACGGCAAGAAATCTTGTCGAGTTTGTCAGTTTTGTGTATGATTAATCTTGCGCTATGCTGTTGTGTGGGAGTTGACCGTTGGGAAAGTGATCAGTTAACCTTAATTGCTGATGGATTAATGCGTGTGTGTTGAAAATTGTTGAAAAGTGTGGTTCAAATTGTTGCCGGAGCTGCTTATGTGAAATTGGACAATCTCCCGCGATTAGGAAAGGTTTAGCTCCAATCAGTTCACCAGGAACTTACACGTGATCGATCACATGATGCACGGCTCGATCTCACAGTCCCTACTCCCCAGCTCTGCATATAATAAGAAGCAACAATCTTGCTCATTGGTTTCGTTACATGTCCGAAGATCTGTCAACAATCGTTGATGGACTCACCTCATCCGAACCTCGATCTACGATTGCATTTATAAGAGGCAATCGATCGTGATCGACGCAAATTTTGCCTGAAGCTTTAAGTAACATTAATCGATCTCCCTATCCTTTTTCGAAGGATCCATACCAGCTTCCATCAGCACCAGCCATCTCCTGACGTTTGAGCTCTCCTCATCCCACGTCGCCTCCTCTCCAATCGCGCGATGAATTCTGGACCTTCGAGAATTTCACCTTCGCCCAATTCGCACCACGCACAGTATTCACAACCGCCCCTTTCCTCCCAACCGCTCAAGAGCCACCTCTTTTCCAATTGCCCCGATTGATCCGGCCCTCCAGATCATCGATCAGAAACTTTCTAAAACATACCTTCAGTTCCACTAGTGCACCTATCTCCTTTGTCCAATGCCGCTGACACCAGGTGTTTGTACTTCCCCCTGTTCTCATAACTGCCACACATAGTCGTCGATGTGTACGCTATGTTCACTCCAGTTGTGCCCGTCTCTTCACAAGCCACATTCCCGTATCACTTGGAGTTTCAGTTCTAGTCCCTTTCAGCGTAATCATGACGCGCTCTCCCGGACTTCTGATGATCATTTCCTGGCTGTGTTCCCTCCGCAGACAGGCAACCGCCAAGCATGGAAGGACAACCAGTTAATGGAACTGGCAATCATGCAGGAGCGGACGGAGCAACCTCCCGTAATAACATAGCAAGCCGAAAAGCAATTCCGGGTCCAATTTATAAAGGGAAATCGGGATCTTTTATTCGTAGAGGACTTTCACTTGGAAGTTATCAGACAGAAAACAAACAAGAAGTTGGTTTAGCAAGGAGAGGAAGCGGATCTTTGCTTGCAGGGGAGGAATTGGAGCACAATTCTTATCACGAAGATACATTTCTAAGCAGGACGTCTAGTGCAAGCCACCATGGCTTTTCGCTCGCCTTCACAGGTCCTGCCGGTGTCCCTGATGTTCTGATGGCAGATGGTACGAGATCGCATGTTTCGTCTTAATTTCCTGTAGCTTATTTGAAAAATTCTGTAGATTCACACAAACACCATTGTGTGTAAATGTAATGTGGCTCCTTTGTGGCAGTGTCGGAAGCAAGAAGACAGGCGACAATGACCTTGGAGAAAGAGTCCTGCCAGAACCATGCCGACCACATGGCAATCGGCATGCCTGCTCAGACTCCCGATAAATGTGCACCGCTGCCCATCTCTCTCAAGGTGGTGCATGCGCAGAAAGATCTCATCATGGGTTGCTTGTCTTCGCTTAAAGTAACGCAATCATTGTACCAAAAGCTCTAGCGCATGATTTTCTAACACTGGGTCTTGGCAGTTTGTCGATGTAACCTACACAGTTGTGGTAGAATCGAATTCTTGGTTCTCTAGAACGGTTTCATGCAAAAGTGGATCGATCGAGAAGGAAATCTTGCATGGTGTCACAGGCTATGTGGTACCTGGGGAAGTATTGGCTCTGATGGGACCTTCAGGCAGCGGGAAAACGAGCCTTATAAATCTTTTAAGTGGACAAGCTCAACAAAATCGACGGGGCACGATCACCTATAACGACATGCCGTACACGAAGGCGTTGAAACGACGGTGAGTGAGCAGTAATTTTGCGACAGTCAGCAGTTAATGTGGGATCTTACAAAGGTTGTAGTTTCCCTAAGGCCAGAGATTAATGCTTGTGCGATTGTTTAGTATGGGATTCGTGATGCAGGATGACATTCTGTACCCACATTTGACGGTCAAAGAGACATTGATGTATGCTGCGTTACTGAGGTTACCGAAGAAGCTAACGAGGAAACAAAAAGTTGAACGAGCAATGGAGGTGATCTACGAGCTGGGCCTTGCAAGGTATCACACATATCGTTGCCTAAATTGGTTGGTATGATCTCTGCATTGAGATGATGATAAGAATGCATGTGACGGAGAAATTGAATTCATACAGAAAATAATAAGAATTGAACTGATGATAGGAATTGAGCTGTGACGAAGAAATGGAATTCATACAGATAATGATCTGAATCCTGGCGAATTTGTTTGGGCAGGTGTCAAGATACGATTATCGGCGGACCTTTTCTGAGAGGAATATCAGGAGGCGAAAGGAAAAGAGTGTGTGTGGGTAACGAAATTCTGATCGATCCTTCTCTACTGTTTCTTGACGAGCCAACCTCGGGATTGGACTCGACAACTGCACTGCGTATAATTCAGATGTTACGTGATATATCTCAGGTATCAATCGATCAGACTATGGCTATGGATTTCTCCCAGCATTAACGTTAATATCCTTGATGATTAACAGCTGATAATTTGCAAGATCAGGTTGGACGAACAGTCGTAACGACCATTCACCAGCCTTCCAGCAGACTCTTCCATATGTTTGACAAATTAATCCTGCTCTCGGAAGGCCACCTGATTTATTTCGGAAAGGCTTCTGCTGCATTAGATTACTTCTCCTCTGTTGGGTTCTCTCCTCGCATCGCCATGAATCCAGCTGATTTCCTACTCGATCTTGCCAGTGGCAATGCCTCTGATGTTTCCATACCAACAGATTTGGAACAAAAGCAAACAAGGTTGGTAGGCAAGGATGGAACCATTTCTGTAGCAAGGCTTTCTCCACACGAAGTCACACAGGTATGATGTAATTTAAGACTAAGTTTTGTGGAGTACTGAGATTTAGAGAGCCTCTTATTTTAATTTTTGTGTAATACTGAGATTAAGAGAGCCTCATCATCTTGGGTATTAGCAAGGCCCTTCATCACTAACCAGGTGAGTGGAACATGATTGGTCGAATTTGATGCATTGCATCTCAATGGCAGTACCTCTCCGTATCCTACCAGACAAATTTGGAGTTTATCGAGAAGAACAATCTTCTTGGAATGGAGAGTGTCCCCACTGAGCTCCACGAAGGGGTCTCGTCGAAGCGGGCATGGAATTCCGACTGGTGGTTACAATTTTCTGTGCTTTTCATTAGAGGCCTAAGGGAAAGGCGGCATGAGTACTTAAGTGGGCTTCGCATCTTGCAAGTCATTACAAGCTCAATCATTATTGGTTGTTTGTGGTGGCAATCCGATCTTAACACTACAAAAGACGTAGCAGACCAGGTATATATGTTGTTTTTGAAACAATGCAACAAATTTCGAATCGCTGCACAAGATTATGAAAGGTGGATTCATCACATTGAGTATCTTAGTATCCTTTGAACTTGTAGGTAGGAGTGGTTGTTTTTATTGCTACATTTTGGAGCTTGATTTCACTCTTTACTGCACTTTTAGCTTTTGATTTGTTGCACTGGATTGGGAAAGGTCGTGGCTTCATCACCTTAAGTGTCCTAGTATCCTTGAAATTGCAGGTAGGGCTGGTATTTTTCATTGCTACATTTTGGAGCTTCTTTCCACTCTTTACTGCACTTTTCACATTCCCCCAAGAAAGAGCAATTTTAGCAAAGGAGCGAGCCTCTGATATGTACAGGCTTAGTGTCTACTTCTTGGCCCGCACCCTTGGGGATGTTCCACTCGACCTTTGCCTACCTGTGTTCTACCTTGTGATTGTGTATTTCATGGCACATTTGCGCCCCACAGCTTCAGCATTCATTCTCACGTTGTTAATTATCTTTTTGACAACCATCACTTCCCAGGTATTTCTAATTGAGCCCATATCATGATTGTTTTTTTGGTGTCTTTATTATAATGCACTTGTATATACTATCAAATTATTTACATGAGAGCACCTTAAGCACTTTGTTTCTCTTTTCCTTATTCACATATTAGTATATACAGGGTATGGGAATTGCAATTGGGGCTGCAATGATGGATTTGAAGAAGGCAACTACTTTGGCTTCTGTGGTTCTACTTACCTTTATGTTAACTGGGGGCTTCTTTGTTCAGGTAATGGTCACTATGTTCTCTTACCTTTATGTTGACAAGGGGGGTTCTTTGTTCGAGTAATGATCACTATGTTCTTTTATGCATTGCATATCTTTCATATAGATTGGTACTAAAACTTAAAACGTTCACATAATGATATGGCTTGCAGCACCTTCCACCATTCATATCTTGGATGAAGTTTCTTTCATTCAATTATTACACCTTCAGGCTTCTTGTCAAAGTCCAGTATGATGAAGAGCAGAAATATGATTGTGGTATGCCTACTGGGTGTAAGAGCATAGCCTCTTATCCAACTATTCGTGACATACCTTTAGATGGTGGCTTTACAGAAGCCTTGACCTTGTTGTCTATGGTTGTTGGGTACCGATTGCTTGCATACATTGCCCTTCGTCGTATGAGGCTGGAAGTTTGATCCAAAAGCAGCTATCAAGTAAGGTTCTCATTTTATTTTTGTATTTTGTGAATGGCTATTGATCCTTACAATGTTTGAAAAAATGTATGCTTGTGCTTACATTTGGAAAATCGAGAAAGTGTCTTCATTGACCCAAGCATCTATTTGGCAATTAATAAATTTATATCGTGTTGATTCTTGTAAATGCAAATCACTACAGGAGTGCTATGGAGGTTCATATTGGAATCAGAGAGCCTAGACACAAGTTAGATTTTATTATTTAATTGAACGCAAGATCATTTTGATTCCTTACATAGAGGGTTTGGTAATTTACCTCAATAAACCATGACTTTTAGGTAGGGGATATGTAGGGAGGATAATCGCACTTGCAAGCAAAGTAGGTTTTCTTTCAACCAATTGTCCAACAATATATGGACCCAATAGGTTAGCATCTTTTGTGTAATTTCAATGAATAGGGGCAATGTTAGATGAGTGTGCCACTATATAATTATGAAGTCTCTAGTTTCTCACTTGTCTCCTTTTGGTTTCATGAGTGAGTCCCATATCTATCCCTTGAGGTTTCATGGATCTTCTCTCTCTCTCTCTCTCTCTCTCACACACACACACACACACATGCACACACAATTTCATTCTTTTGCAAAATTGTTAGGTTTCTTTGCCACATTTCTCTTTCCCTCTACTTACATTATTGTTACTTAAGCCTGTGTGTGCAGTGGTAAAGGCCACTCAACGAGCAATTAATAGACCAGAACTGCACTTAATGTTGAGTAGCATCTTAGATTTGTTTGTAATAATAAGTCTTTTAGTTTATATACCATCTCTAGTGGCATCAATAGAAGCAAAAGAAAGTGCAAAATAATTTGAGAATATAATCTCGGCACATTACTAGGTTTTATAATAAGTTTTGGAGAGAGAAAATCCTTGTTAGAGCTCGTAGATAGTGAATATATATTCGCTATAGCTGAGAGAGAGTAAATGCTTGCTAGAGCTAAGAGGAGGAAATTCCTAGCTAGAATTAGGAGAGAGAGAGAGAATCAAGATCATATATACATATTTCATAATTTGGTGGAGCCAACTCTCTTTCAGCATTCTGTTTACTTTATTATTTTGTGCTTATACATTCTTCCCAAGTGTCCATGTTGTTCCCTTGGAATTCTAAATTCTTATGAGTTCTACCCAAGTGTCCATGTTAGACTTATACATTCCTATGCATTCTTGCCGAGTGTCCATTCTCCCTTGGACTATTCTGTATTGATACATTCTTCCAAGTGTCTCTACTCCCTTGGGCTCCTGTTGTGCATTAGCATAATCTACCCTTGCAACTTTCACTCCCCCTCATGTCATTCCCACCTCTTACGATTTGCCCTCCATGGTCTTTCTTTACTTTGAGTTTGTATCCTTAAACTCTATGTTCCCTCTCTCCCTCTCTCCCCCCTCTCTCCCTTCCTGTAAACTCTTTTCCTCATCTTTTCCTCTCTCTACATTTTTCGTACTTCTCGGACTATGTCCTCATCTAAAAGAAGAATAATAGTTGGAAGAAATCATCTTTAGCATATGGCTGGAAGAAATCATATTTAGAGTATATCGTCATCCAAGGCTTTGGAATGATTAAATTGCAAAATAGTTCAGAGTATGTCCTCATCTAAAAAATTGATATTAGTTGGAAGAAATCATCTTTAGCATATGGTTGGAAGAAATTATATTTAGAGTATATTCTCATCCAAGGCTTTGGAATGATTAAATTGCAAAATAGTTCAAACATGAAAGCTTTTTAAAGACCTAACATGCTAGATTATGATGTCAAATATAATTGAACATGTTAGAGGTATTAATTAGTTTGGTTGACAATATGGGGTTATGCACCAAAAATGATTATGTTGGAAGTAGAATCACAAGAAAATGTTTGTTGTCAATATCTAAAGACCTAAGAACCCACATGAAGTCTCGAAATAGGTATATTGGCACATTGAAAAGAGAACTCAATAGTGTTGTAAATTCTCAAACGTGCAAAAACCAAGACCAAATTCATTAAAGTTTGAGGTTTAAAATTATCAATTATGAAATAAAAACGTGTTTAGTAAAGATCTTGGAGTTGACTATGCCAATTTCTATATTTTTTCAGAGAAAATAAAAAACATGCTTTTTCACCAAACAAATAGTGTAGAGATGTTGACAACTACCCAAATGTACTACTAGGGCTACCAAATTATCAAATTTGAAAAACACTTTAAAACCCATATCCGTCCGTAGGTTCCCAAGTCTAAGTAAGTGTATGAAATAGACTCAATAGAAAAGTCTCAGAGACACTACGAGAAGGTTCAAAAAGGTGCTAAGGTGTAAAGGAAACATAAATATAGCACTCCATAAAGAAAGAAATCACCTTTCGGGATCGAATCATACCTAAATGATGGAAGATAGCAATAACTGAGAGATTGAAATGAAGCCTTTTGTGATTCTATAGCTACAAGAGGTAGAACATAGTGTAATTATGATAATCTAAAAGAATTGCTTGCTAAAAATACTATAAGTAAACAAGGTCATAACTTTTAGATCAATGCCATTTCCCATGAGCTAAAAAGAAAGTATTTTGGATTAAAAATTTATAAAATAGAGTTACTTTATTATGGTGGACCTGTGGGTGCATTCAATAGGTTTTTTAAATATTTATAAAATAGAGTTAATTAAGGTGGACTGGGGCTACAAATGAATTCAATAGATTTGAAATCACTACTAGAGCCACCATGAGCCTTCTAGAGAAATACTTGGCTCGCATGCTAAAATAGCATCAAACATATCAACTTATCTATACCAATATTTGAACTATCAAACGAGGAAAATTTTAACAATATTTGCAATGCTAGAGAACTATAAGCAACTTCTATCAAAGCAAGATCTACTAAATCAATGAAGACAAAACTATGACAAAATCCCATGATAGTCCTAGAGATAGTATCATGCAAGAATCCTCCACTCCGTGGATTCCTCAAGGCACCATGTTTATTGACCATCATGAGATTCCAAAATTGTTACTATGGCTTTTCTTTAAGAGAGTAATGATAACTACTATGACATTGCTTAAGCTCTTACTGATTCTGCTTTAGCTCTACTTCCATAGAACAAAGTTACTTGCTTGATTCTCACCTCCAAGTTAAATATTTCTGCTTCCCCCATGGAGCTTACAGTTTGTTACAAGAGGATTTTGATCTGGCCAACATATTCAAAACTTGTTCACACATTATGTTTACTTAGTTATATAGTAGTTATCTACCTTTATTGATGAGAACGTTTTTTATATAGAAGATCCCTAGTTAATTTCTTACCAAAGAAATCATGAGATTAAACATGCTCGACTAGATAATTACAATACAATATATATCTTATAAAGTCATAACTATAGAATATTATTGTGTAGGTTAAATATATTGGTTTAATTTTTTAATATGCTCATATATATATATATATATAGATAATTTTTTTCCCTATATATAGAATACAAATAAATTCTAAGTTACTGGGACAACTTTGGCCTACGTCATCTTTGTGGTTCACTCTACTAAAATCAAAGGTCTATAATCATGTCTCAAAAGGATGATTAAATAGAAGCATATTTTCTTCTCAAGAAGAAATTACCAAGATCCCATGCTTGCTCTTTGTGCAACAAGGGATTTCCTCCTAGGGTCTTCTTTCTCTTATTAACATAAAATATTTTTTAGTTGGATTCTTTATTTTTCCTACTTGCCATTCTCTAAATCACTCTTTAGCTTGATTAAGTTCGATCTACTCATCAAGTATCAATTGTCTTTTGGTTGGAGGAGCTACTTCTAGGGTTCTACACCTCTAAATCTAGCATTTTGATGCTCCAAAGGCTCTCTTCTTGTTTTCTTGATTGTATTTGTACCATTTCCAAATTATTAAGCATTCTTTGAGTTTCCAAATTTTAATTTTCTAGCTATCTAGTACATAAATAGGTTCCTTAAAATCATGTGTCTACATAGATGTTTATGATCTAAGAGGAGTAAGGAGGAGAAATTTGAATTTGTTAGTATAAGTGAAAGATCTGATAAATTTTTAGAAAAATCAACCCTTTCAAATCAATATTCTCTCAAGTTCTATGACCGTTGTCTATTGGACAAACTGAAACCACATTCTATGCATGTATTAAAGCTAAATTGTTTCCTTGAGATCTTTTATAGACTATACCATCTTTGATCATAGTCTGTTTATTCAACCATCTGGTTTCAAGCATCTTCAAATGCCCTACAATGATATATTCTTCCTTAAATTCATTATCTTGTCTATCATTGACTATTACATCCACTTGTATTGTATCTTTCTCAAATTATTTACTTCATTTGTCTTTAGTAGTGGTTTGGGATAATCTTGTCTAGAATTACGAGTATTGTATACTTTTCATAGTCAAGTTTCCCTTGATCCAAACTTTTAGGAGGATATCAAAAGGGTTTTTAACCCAAATTTTTAGGAGTAGCTAAAGGATATCAAAAGGGTTTTAACCCCAATCACCATGTTGCCATTAGGTTACCTTACCTTGTACCTATGTCCAATTCAGAACCACAAGCCACCCTTTATCGTCTATTCCAAAAGGGAAACCATAGGCCACTCTCTTCTGTACCATTGTTTAAGAGATCATTTAATAGGTGGCCTTATTTCTTGCTCTATGCGCAAAGGGCAACGATAAGAAACCCTATTTTATACATTCTTCCAAAAGGTTAAATAAAGGCTATCCTATATCTTGCCTATGTTCAAAAAGGCAAACATAGGCTACCTATCTCTGAAAGGTCAAAAAATTTTAGCACAATTATATAATAGGGATGCCAAAGTCTTCCATATAATTTCTTTCCCTTTTTCCAAAAGGTCAGCCATAGGCCACCCTTTTTTGCACGATTGTCCAATAGGGTGCCGCCCTAACTTTGGGCCACCCTATTGGACAATTGTGCAAAAAAGAGAAACCAACTTCCACTATATTACCTGCCTTTCATCTCCAAAAGAGAATTGAGAGCCTACCCTATTTTCTACAACTGCCCAATGGGGTAGCCAAAGAAGACCCTATTCCTTGCTCTATATTCTAAAGGGTGGCATAATTCCATCCAATTTCCTTCCCATGCTACATAAATTGTATTGCAAGAAAGAAGCCAATGAAGGTGCAAGCTTGATGCAAGGGCTTCATAATGACCACATGGTCATAATGAATCCTCCCTTGAGTCTCCATGGTCCCTATTGCAATGCACTAGCTATGATGTATTGCAAAACAACAGCCCATGGAGGTTCAAGGGCTTTCTTACAAAACCACACGGGACAAACCCTAACATCTTAAGAGACCCCTAAACTTGAGGTTTCCTAGGGATGACCCCTAACTCTAATCTTAAGGGATAACATGTATATATTTTAGTTTCTTTGGAAAGCAAAATAGTATATAGTTATTCATCTCTTATGACCTCTACTCTCTCTGATAAAATATGAAGAGGGGAGAGGAGAAGAGTGGAGATGAGAAGAGAGGGCAGAGCTAGAGAGCACACCACAAATGATTAATTGTACACTAGATTTAGTTGAAAATGTAGAATAAATACAAAACCTTTTAGGGTTGGGGCATCTAACCCTAAACCTTTTTAGGATTAGGGTTAGGGCATCTAGCCCTTTTTAGGGTTAGGGCTAGGGCATCTAACCCTTTCCTTTATAGCACTCTATTAGTTAGTGCTATCCACATATGATCACATGATGTTGAGATGGTTTCGCAACACCTTCCCTCAAGATCAACATCATGAAGTAGGCCTTCATCTCTAAATGATGATTCTGGGGAATCAAAGAAGGACTGAGCATTACATTCCATCACACCCCTTTAATGGGAATGTACTTCCTTTGCATCAAACCAAGAGCTTGTCAGTGCTTCTTGAAAAGCTCTTTGCCAAGTGGTTTGGTAAAGATGTCTGCAACATGCTCTTTGCTATCACAATGCTGCAGTGTGATGTCACCAACACTCTCTCTGATGAAGTGCTCTTTGACATCAATGTGCTTTGTCCTGGAGTGATATACTAGATTCGTGGCCAATGCTTGAGCCGATTGATTATCATAGTATATTGTTGTTGGCTTTGATTCATCAAAGTAGTTTGTTTCTGCTAATAGTCTTCTAAGCCATATAGCCTCCAATGCACTTGTGGTGAGTGCTTTATATTCTCATTCAGTTGAAGATAAATAAAAATTTGGTTGTTTGTTTGACAACCATGATATAGCACCTTGACCAAGGAAAAATGCATATCCCTTAGTGGATCTCTTGGTCTCATGATCTTTGGAATAGTCATTATCACAGTATCCAGTATCCATTCTCAACCTTGGATCAATTCTCTGCATTCTATTCCAAACTGTCTTGTAGCTCTGATGTATCTCAAGACTCTTTTGGCTGCATTCTAGTGAGACTATTTTGGGTTTGCCATAAACTATGCTAGTGAGCTTACTATATAACAAATATCTAGTCATGTGATAGTCAGATATATAAGAGATTCGATGAGCTACCGATAGTACCTATCATTGACGGTAGGATTTTTTAAATCTTTTGTAAGTTCCATGGGAGTGTCTTCAATCTTGCAATCTACCATATGAAACTTCTTCAGGAGTTTGTCAACATACTTTAGCTGACTCATGAAGATACTGTTTGAATCTCTCTAGAACTCAATACTAAGACAATAGTGCATAAGTCCAAGATCTTTTATGTCTAACTCTGTAGATAAGTCTTGTTTTAGCTTTTTGATGAAGCTATCATTGCTTCTGGTCACAATCAGATCATCTATGTATAAAAGTGCAATAACTGTAATATCTTTCCCTTGAACTTTGTAGTAGAGAGTATGATTTGCAGTAGACTTTATGTATCCCAAGTTAGCAAAATACTTGTCGATTCTCTTGTACCAACTTCTGGGTGCTTGCTTTAAGCAGTAGAGACTTTTCTTGAGATGGCAAACTGATTCTCTTTTGCTGGTTCAGCATAACCTGCTTGTTGTTGCATGTAGACTTCCTCGTCTAGATAACAATTGAGAAAATCATTCTTGACATCGAGCTGGTACACATTCCATCTGCTGAGTGTCGCTAGTGATATCAAGAACCGTATGGAATCCATCTTTGCTACTGGAGCATAAGTCTCATCATAGTCTTGACCATATTGCTGTGCAAATCCTTTTGCAACTATTTTGGCTTTGTATCTTTTAATGCTTCCATCTAGATTGTACTTCACTTTGTATACGCATTTGTTTAGTATGGCCTTCTTTCCGGGTGGAAGGTCGCATAATTTCAAGATTATTCTTGTACAAATCTTCCATTTCTTCATAGGAGTTTGCCATTCTGGCCTGTCAATTGTGTCTTCGAAGTACATTGGCTCTTCTGTAGCCATGATGGTAGTCATAAGAGCATAGTTGGTGGTTTCAACCTGAATTGATTTACTTTTCTAAGCATATGTCAATCTGGCAGTGGTCTACTTTCTCTAGTAGACTATTTGACTTGATGTTGCTCTTCTCAGGGTGCTTCTAGCAATTCTTGCTCTTCTTCATAAACCTTTTCTTGTAGGTGACTGAGTAATCGGTGTGTCTATCTCTTGTGTATTTGAGGTATTCCATTCTGATTTCTCATCAAAGATTACATCTCTAGAGATAATGACCTTGCTGTTGATGGGGTCATACAACTTGTATGCTTTGCTTTCTTCATTGTAGCCAACCATGATGCATTTACGTGACTTCGCATCCAATTTTCTGCGATGATCATCGTGTATGTGGGAATATGCTATGCAACCAAATATGCGGAGATGCCCAATACGTGGCTTGTGTCCAGTGAATGCTTCATAAGGTGTCATACCATGAATTGGTTTGGTCGGACACCAATTAAGCAAGTAGTTTGCAGTGGCTATTTCTTATGCCCAATACTGCTTTAGAAGATGCTTCTCACTGAGCAGTGCTCTATCACTGTCTACTAAAATATTATTCTTCCTTTTAGCTCTTGCATTCTGCTGAGGAGTATTTGCACATGTGAATTGTCTTTGAAGGCCATTACTTTTGCAAAAGTCCATGAATGTTGAAGACATATATTCACCTCCTCTATCTGATCTCACAACTTTGATCTTTTTGCTTTTTTGGTTTTCTACCATGGCTTTGAATTCTTGAAATCTAGAAAAGACTTTAGATTTCTCTTTCAGAAAGTAGACCCAACAATATCTACTGTAGTCATCGATGAAAGTCAAGTAGTAAAGTGAACCATTGATGCTACGGGTTTAAGAATAACCCCATACATTTGTGTCAAATCAAGAATACCTCTAGCTCGAGAGGTGCTTATGCCAAAATTGGTTTGCTTTTGTTTACCAAAACAACATGCTTCACACACTTTTCTAAGAAACTAAAGCTTAGGAATTCCAATTGCCGTATTATGATTTCTGAGCTCTATCAAGCTTTTGAAATTGACATGTCAATATCTCTTCTACCATATTGCAGAAAGTGGTTTCTTTTGCAGCTGAGCTAACATGGCATTCTGAACAAGCGTCCTTCCTTGACTACTTTTCCTACTAGCTGATATCCTCTGGATTTGTCTTTGATCTTGCATTCATCTCCATCGAAGATGACTTGAGAGTTTTCTTCCATCATTGACCAACTGATAAGAGTTATTTATGA
This sequence comes from Dipteris shenzhenensis, assembly GCF_047967505.1. Classification (NCBI taxonomy): domain Eukaryota; kingdom Viridiplantae; phylum Streptophyta; class Polypodiopsida; order Gleicheniales; family Dipteridaceae; genus Dipteris; species Dipteris shenzhenensis. The sequence continues at coordinate 7,397,645 of NC_141617.1, read as the reverse complement.
GTTTCGGAACATAGGGTACATCTTTCACCAATCCTTTCGTACCAGTGAAATTGTTCATAGGGACAATGCCTTTCCCGTGAACTGGATTCAGTGACATATGAGATGATGTACCGCTATCAATGTACCAAGGATCTTGATGTGCTTGGGTGACTTGATAACTGAATTTCCCTTTTGAACTGCAATCTATGTCAAGATACACTATTTCAGTCTTTTGCATATCCTCGCTTACAAGGAACACATTCTCAAGCTCATTGGCATAATGACTGACTTGAATGTCCACCACGATGATTTTCTCTTCCTCGAAAACTCCTTTGATTGGTGTTGGATTGACCCTCGATTGACCACCTTGGTCATACTTCTTGCGGGGATGCGTCAATTTTACGAGCAAAAACCTATGAGCAGGTCTATCGGAGCATGTTTTTCAAGAGATTAAAAAAATAGTCTCTGATTGAGGCCGACAACTAGGGCAATCCCTAATAAAGTGACCTCTCTTCTGACAGAAAAGACACTGATCAGGAAGCCCCTCGTACAAAACCCTCTGCTGCATCTTTACCCCATCTCCCGTGAGTACGAAATCAAAGTAGGCAAAGGTCGAGGAGGGGGGAACATTGAAGTGAGTCTGACCCTTGTAACACCTGTACCAGCAAGTGACTGAGCATAGGAAAGTCTAGCACTTGATGGGATGACTGTACCTGCCATGCTAGCCATATGCTCCACAGCTCTGCGACAAGAGCTGACCTCATCAGGAAGTCTAGGGAAAGCATCCAAAAAGAGACCTGACACGGTCTCGGGGAAGTAGTACTAAAGTGCTTCCGCCAAGGCCACAAATGGATGAATCTGCTCTGAAACTGAATCAGTGAGCTCATAAGTACTCTTTGAGCTGGCTCTGCAGACTGAAGGCCAAAAGAAAAGTACCCTCTGCCAAGCAATCGAAAAACCATAACGGAGACACCCAATGAGGCCATGCTGTTGTACACCCAATCACGTAACTGTTGGCCTCTACTGGGTAGAAAGCCAATGATGTGTGTCAAACGAAAACTCTCCTTTGCTACCTCAATCATATGCACAATGTCAGAAGGAAAAGAAACTGTGACTTCAATCTCCTCAGGTTCGGCGACGGGGGGGAAAAATAATTCCTTTAAGAAACATTCCTCATAATCACTCTCACTGTAACAATATTATACATATATAATTACTTATTAAGCACATTTATATCAATATGAAAAGAGATTTCTAGTGTTTTTATAGCATAAATAACAAGATATCTATGGATATGTTTTGAAAGAACTCTAAATTACTATAAATAAGTATTAACGTGGGCTTATATATCACTCTTATAAAATACATTGAATATTCAATACTTATATGCAAGATTTTCGAAAATATAACCCCATAGATGTGCTCAAATGGGGTTTTTCAATCAATTTGAGTGGTTGAATGACTATGTTTGGACATTGGATGTGAAAGCTATGTCACTTTTAAAAGTGTTGTCCAAGGTAGTTTCGCCGAAACTACCATGGAAGACCTACTTCAGAGGTGTTCACTAGCGAAACTACCTTGATGGCTTGCTTCAATGAGGTTTCTTTGGAGAAACGCTTTCATGAAGATATGTTGAGAGAGGGTTTTCAATGTCACCCCCTATTAAGTAAAAGTTGTATGAAGGATCATAAGGAAATTTTCATAGAGAAGTCTACTCTGCATGTGGGTTTCTTCAAAAGCCATCTCTCTCTACTCTCCCTCCCTCTCTCGCTTGGGGGCCGTGGCTGCCAGGATTTGTCATTCTCTCTCTGAATCTCTCTCTCTCTCTCTCCCTCCCTCCCTCCCTTCTCTCTCCTCTCTCCCCTCTCTCTCTTTTCTACCTTTCTCTCTCTCTCTGTCTCTCTCTCCCTACGCCCCTCTTCTCTCTCTCTTAATCTCTCTCTCTCTCTCCATTCCTCTCTCCTCTCTCTCTCTCTCTCTCTCTCTCTCTCTCTCTTTCTCTCCCTCCCCTCTTCTCTCTCTTAATCTCTCTCTCTCTCTCCCTCCTCCTCTCTCTCTCTCTCTCTCTCTCTCTCTCTCTCTCCCCCCTCCCCCCCCCCCTCTCTCTCTCTCTCTCTCTCTCTCTCGCTTTCTCTCCCTCCCTTTCTCTCTCTCTCTCTCTCTTCAAATTGAAAAACTCAAACTTCAGTAAGAAACTAATTGAAATAGAACTCAAAAACTCAAATAAGAAACTAATTGAAAAAGAATTGCGAGTAAAGAATTGCAAGTACCTAGAAAAAGGTAAGGTTTGTATGGGTTCCTTGCTTTTCCGCTTGGTCTTGGTTGCTTCAATGAAATGAGGAGAGAATGAGAATGAATGAATGGAAAGAAGAGTATATATAAGAAAAACTAGGGTTTTCCTCCCACTCTCGAATAAATTTAGATTTTTAAAAAAGTGAGGGAAATTTGAATTCAAAATTTTTATAGAAAAAATTGAATTCAAAATTTTGTTCAACATTCTTCTCAACATTCTATCCTTTTGTTCTCTTCACGTTATGTACGACTTTCCTCACTTCTCCCTTAGCTTTCCATGTCCATGTTGAAGTATGATTTGTCACTCTTGCTCGTAGGTCGACGATCTCCTCTCCTCTTCTACTCTACTCTTAGTGGTAAGATTTCGTCCTCCTCTCTTCTCTCTCTAGTCGCATACGTCTCCCTCCCTCCACTCCTCTTCTCTTTCTCTCTCTCTCTCTCTCTCTCTAATGGTGCTCTGTCTCCCTCTCCGTCTCCCTCTCCCTCCACTCCTCTTCCTATGTCACTCTCTCTCTTTCTCCATTTCTCTCCTCTCTCTAGTCGCATACTTTCTCACCTCTCCTGTCTCTCTAGTTGCATACCTTCCCCTCTCCGTCACCTCTCTCTCTTCTCTCACCCTTGGGGGCCACGGCCGCCAGGACTCCTCTCTCTCTCTCTCTCTCTCTCTCTCTCTCTTGCTTCTCCCCTCCCTCTCCCTTCTCTCTCTCACGTCGGGGCCGCTGCAACCACTAAGATTCCTCTCTCTCTCTCTCTCTTCTTTCTCTCTCTCTCCCCCTCCCCTTCCCTCCTCTTTCTCACCCCTCTTGCTCCCTCACTCTTCTCTCTCTCCTCCTCTCCCCTTCCCTCCTCACTCTCACTCCTCTCCCTCCCTCACTCCTCTCTCTCTCTCTCTCTCTCTCTCTCTCTCTCTCTCTCTCTCTCTCTCTCCTCCCCTCCCTTCCCTTCTCTCTCTCGCCTAGGGGCTGTGGCTGCCAGGTTTCCTCTCTCTCTCTCTCTCTCTCTCTCTCTCTCTCTCTCTCCTCCCCTCCCCTTCACTCCCTCTCTCTCACTCCTCTCCCCCCTCACTCCTCTCGAGCTCTCCTCTCACCCCTGGGGACCATGGCCGCCACGACTCCTCTCTCTCTCTCCTCCCCTCCCCTTCTCTTCTCTCTCTCACTCCCCTCTCCTCCCCTCCCTCACCGCCTCCCACCTCCCCGCCTCGCTCCCCCTAAGCCTGCTACCCCCCCTCCCCCCTGCACGCCTACCCCCTGGCCTGCTTACCCTCCCCCCTCCCGCTTGCGGCTCCATCTGCCTACTCTGCCCGTGGCCCCCTAACCCCTCCCGCTGCTCGCCCCCTCCCCCTGCCTGCTCCCCCTTGTGGCCGCCTAACCCCTCCGCCCTGCTACCCCTTGCCTCCCCTCCGGCCTGCCACTACCTACCCCCCTCGTTGCTGCCTACCCCACCCAACCTGCTCCCCCTATAGCCTACCCCCCCACCACCGCCTACCCCGTCCGACCTGCTTCCCATGCCACCGCCTACCCCCGCCCCCCGGCCTGCCATCCCCTAGCCCCCTCGGCTTGCTCCCCCCCTATCGCCACCTACCCCCTGCCGCCTCCCCCCTGCCGCCTACCCCGCCCTGTATACACACACACATATAAGGAATTTGCTAATATTATTGTTTCCACATTTCTCTGATGGGTATGATACTTTGCACATGCCTTAAAACTATTTAGTGTAAGGCTCGTGCAAAGTATCATGACCATCTAATATCATTTATATTGTTGAACATGCATATTCTCCTGTTTTTCACCACATCCTATATAAAAAAATACGCATCAGCGTGTTCCTATCGCATGTGCATTTGTCTGATGGGTATGATACATTGGAAATGCCTTAAACTTATTTAGTTTGAGGCTCGTGCAAAGTATCATGCCCATCAAAACACCGTTTGCATGGTTGGGCATGCATATTTTCTTGTTTTCCACTACATCTCATACATGAGTATAAAAAAAATAAGCCATTGAGTGCTCCTATCGCATGTACATTACTTGGATGGGTATGATACTTTCCACACATCTTAAACCTATTTATTTTAAGTCTTGTGCAAAGTATCATGCTCGTATCAAATCATTTTCATGGTTGGACATGCATGTTTTTTCTTTTTTCACTACATCCCATACATGAGTATAAAAAAATACGCATGGGGGTACTCCTATTGTATGTTGATTCGTCCGATGGATATGATACTTTGCACACACCTTTAAACTATTTACTTTAAGTCACTTGCAAAGTATCATGACCATCAGACAACGTTTGCATATGGATGGACATGGATATTTTTCTATTTTCCATCAAATCTCATACATGAGCATCAAAAAAATACACATCCACGTGCTCCTATGGCATGTGCATTTATTTGATGGATGACATACTTTTCACACACCTTAAACCTATTCAAAATAAGGCCCGTGCAAAGTATCTTTTCTATCAGACACCATTTGTATGGTTGGACACACATATTTTCCCAGTTTTTCCCACGTCTTAAACACGAATAACAAAAAATATGCATCGACGTGCAACTATCACATGTGCACTTATCCGATGGATACAATACTTTGCACACACTTCAACATATTTATTCTAAGTCCCATGCAAATTATCATCACCGTCTAATACCATTTGAATTGTTGGACACATGTATTTCACATTTTCCACCACATCTCATACGTGAGTATAAAAAAATAAGCCATTGAGCGCTCCTATTGCATGCACATTTCTCGGATGGGTATGATACTTTGCACACATCTTATACCTATTTATTTTAAGTCTCGTGCAAAGTATCATGACCGTCTTATATCATTTGAATGGTGGGACACACATATTTTTCTATTTTTCACTACATCCCATACATGAGTATAAAAAAATACGCATGGGGGTACTCCTATTGTATGTTCATTCGTACTTTGACCATGCAAAAACATATCCGATGGGCACAATACTTTGCACGCACCTCCACATAGGTTTTATTGACGTGAGTGCAAAGTATCATGCCCATCGGGTATGAGTGCATTTGAATAACACACCTCAGATACTATTCTTTGGTAGTTGTGCATAACACTTGGTGAAAAATGGGGTTTGTGGTGCAAAGTATCATGCCCATTAGGTGTGTGCATGTTTGAATAAGACACAGAGAGCATGTGTTTTGGTGGTTATGCATAATACTTGATGAAAAACTGGGTTTGTGCCGACTATGACCATCCAAAGCATATCCGATGGGCACAATACTTTGCATGCACCTCAACATAGGTTCTATTGATGTGTATGAAAAGTATCATGCCCATCGGGTATGAGTGCATTTGAATAACACACACCTCAGATACTATTCTTTGGTAATTGTGCATAACACTTGGTGAAAATGGGGTTTGTGGCGCGTTTTACCATCCAAAGCATATTTGATGAACACAATATTTTTCATGCATCTCTAATTAGGTTCGATCAACACGTGTGAAAAGAATCGTGCCCATCTGGGATGAGAGAATTCGATTAATACACCTCAGATACTATTTTTGCCAATTGTGCATAACACTTGGTGAAAAGTGGAGTTTGTGGCATGTTTGACCATCAAAAGCATATCCGATGGGAATGATATTTTGCACACACCTCAAAATATATTATATTGGTGTGTATGTAAAGTATAGCACCCATAGGATATGAGGGCATTCGAATGACACACCTCATATACTATTTTCTTGCTGTTGTGCATAACACTTGGTGAAAAACGGGGTTTGTAGAAACTTTGACCATCCAGAGCATATCTGATGCGCACAATCCTTTGCATACAGATCAACATAGGTTGTATTGATGCACATGCAAAGTATTGTTCCCATTGGGTATGTGCGCATTTAAATAGCACACCTCGGAGCGTGTTTTTTGGCGGTTGTCATAACACTTGGGGGTTGTTCATAACACTTGGTGAAAAATGAGGTTTGTGGTGCATTTGGCCATCGAAAGTATATCTAATGGGCATGATACATTGCACAAGCCTCACCATCTATTATACTAACTTGTATCAATAGTATCATGTGACAAAATATGAAGAGGGGAGAGAAGAAGAGTGGAGATGAGGAGAGAGGGCATAGCTAGAGAACACACCACAAATGACTAACTGTACACTAGATTTAGTTGAAAAAATAGAATAGATACAAACCCTTTTAGGGTTAGGGTTAGGGGATACAACCCTTTCCTTTATAGAACTCTATAAGGTTAGTGCTATGCACATATGATCACATGATGGTGCTATGCACAAGTGATCACATGATGTTGAGCGTGAACACTCAACACCTTCCCTCAAGATCAATGTCATGAAGTAGGCCTTCCCTCAAGATGATGATTCTGGGGAATCGAAGAAGGACTGAGCATTACATTCCATCATGTCAAACTCTGCAGCATATAAGTCTTTTTTCTATTTTCTGATGAAGCTATCCTTGCTTCCTATCACAATCAGATCATCTACATACAAAAGTGCAATAGTAACGTCTTCCCCTTGAACTTTGTAGTAGAGAGTATGACTTGCATTGGATTTCATGTATCCCAGATTAGCAAAATACTTATCAATTCTATTGCACCAACTTCTAGGTGCTTGCTTTAAGCTAGAGAGACTCTTCTTGAGATGGCAAACCTTATTCTCCTTGGTTGGTTCAACATAACCTACTGGTTGTTGCATGTAGACTTCCTCGTCTAGATAACCATTGAGAAATGCATTCTTGACATCGAGCTGATACACATTCCATCTGCTGAATGTCGCTAGTGATATCAAGAACCGTATGGAATCGATCTTTGCTACTGGAGCATAAGTCTCATCATAATCTTGACCATATTGCTGTGTAAATCCTTTTGCAACTAGTCTGGCTTTGTATCTTTGAATACTGCCATCTGGATTGTACTTCACTTTGTATACCCATTTGTTTGCTATGGCCTTGTTTCCTAGTGGAAGGTCGCATAATTCCCAAGTATTATTCTTATACAAAGCATCCATTTCTTCATTCATAGCAGTTTGCCATTCTGGCTTGTCTACTGCATCTTCGAAGTGTACTCGCTCTTCTATAGCCATGATGGTAGTCATAAGAGCATAGTTGGTGGTTTCTACCTGAATTGCTTTGACTTTTTGAGCATATGTCAATCTAGCTGGAGGTCTGCTTTCCCTAGTAGACTGTCTGAGTTGCTGTGGCTTTGCTTGGGGTGTTGCTGGCAATTCTTGCTCTTCTTCATCAACCTGTTCTGTAGATGACTGTGAAGTCGATGCTTCTATCTCCTGTGTAGGTGAGGTTTTCCATTCTGATTCCTCATCAAAGATTACATCTCTGGAGATAATGACCTTGCGGTTGATGGGATCATCAATTTGTATGCTTTGCTTTCTTTGCTGTAGCCAACCATGATGCATTTGCATGACTTTGCATCCGATTTCCTGCGATGATCATCATGTATGTGGGCATATGCTATGCAACCAAATATGCGGAGATGCCCAATGTGTGGCTTGTGTCCAGTGAATTCTTCATAAGGATTCATACCCTGTATCGGTTTGGTAGGAAGCTGATTAAGCAAAAAGTTTGCAGTGGCTATTGCTTCTGCCCAATACTGATTTGGAAGATGCTTTTGACTAAGCATTGCTCTAGCACTATCTGCTAAAGTCCCATTCTTCCTTTCAGCTCTTGCATTCTGTTGAGGAGTATCTGCACATGTGAATTGTCTTTGAATGCCGTGATTTCTGCAAAAGTTCATGAATGCTGAAGACATGTATTCACCCCCTTGATCTGATCTCATGACCTTGATCTTTATGCCTGTCTGGTTTTCTATTGTGGCTTTGAATTCTTGAAATTTGGAAAACACTTTAGATTTCTCTTTCAGAAAGTAGACCCAACAGTATTTGCTGTAGTCATTGATGAAAGTCAAGTAGTAAAGTGAACCATTTGCTGCGGGTCTGGGCATAATCCCATACATCTGTATGTATCAAATCAAGAATACCTCATGCACGAGAGGTACTTCTGCCAAATTTGGTTCGCTTTTGTTTGCCAAAGTAGCATGCTTTGCAAACTTTTCCAAGAAATTGTAGCTTCAGAATCCCAATTGCCATATTCTGATTCCTAAGATCTAACAGGTACTTGAAGTTGACATGACCATATCTCTTGTGCCATTTTACAGATAGTATCTGTTGCAGTTGAGCTGACATAGCATGCTTATCTGGTACTATAGCTAGCATTCTATATAAGCATCCTTCCTTGACACCTTTTGCTACTAGCTGACATCTTTTGGATTTATCTCTGATAGTGCATTCATCACCGTCGAAGATGACTCTGTAGTTGTGTTCTGTCATTTGACCTACTGACAAGAGGTTCTTGGTGAGCTTCGGAACATAGAGCACATCTTTCACCAATCCTTTCATACCAGTGCAATTGTTCATAGGGATAACACCTATCCCTTGAACCGAATTCGGTGTATTGTCTGCTGTGTAGATGACATTTTTCTGATCTTCTAATGGCTTCATTTCTATGAACCATTCCTGATGATTTGTCATGTGAGATGATGCACCACTATCGATATACCCATGATCTTGTTCCACTTGGTCGACTTGATAGCTGAAATCCTCTATAGGATTGTAATCAGTGTGTGTCTGGGTACACTGTATCAGTCTGATGCTTTTCCTTGCTTGCAAGAAACATATTCCCATGTTCATTTGCAAAATGACTATGACTAGAATGTCCACCATAATGATTTCCACTCCCTCGAAAATTCCTCGAAAATTCCCTCGATTACTGCTAGATTGACCGCCTTGGTCGTACTGCTTCTTGCGGCAATCTCTTTCATAGTGTCCAAACTTGTGACAATAGTTGCACTGAATGTTTGATACATTGGTGGATGCATTCCCTCGTCCTTGAAATCTTCCTCGGTTGGAATGATTTCCTCTTTGCTGATTCTGATGTTGTTGAGGATGAAGTTGATGCTAATGTTGATGCTGATTCTGGCTTTGCTGATGATGATCACTTTTCTGATATGATCTACCTCTACCTTTGCCTCTGCCTTTGCTTCTGTCTAAAGGTGTGAATGCCTAATCATTAGAATGACCTTTACGTGCTTGAATTGCTTGAGTCTTGAGTTCTTCACCAAGTAGAACTGACTGAAGTTCTTCCAGTGTCGAAATTTGCTGTTGGATGGCAATACTCTGGACTAGATTCTTGTATCCCTCTCCTAGTCCATTCAAGATTACTTGAACCATTTTTGCGGGGTTCATAGTCTCTCCTACTGCTACAAGTTGATTGTTGAAGTCCTTTATGCGGAGTACATAAGCATGACCGGTTTCGACTGCTGTTGCGGAAACTCTGGTTGATCTAGTTTCTCAGTGTGAGAATCCTAGATGTGTTCTTGGACTCGTAGAGAGCTGCGAACATATCCCATGCTTCTTTCGATGTCTTGACTATGTTGAGCTGTCCTAGCATGACATCTTGCACATTTTGCTAGATCAGATGAGAGGCGTACTTGTCGTTCTTATCCCATTCTACCTGAGCTCGGGCAATGGCAGGATCTACTACAGGTGCAGAATCTATTTGTGTAGCTATAGATGTCATTGTAGATCCCGTTACTGGTGCTATGACGAAAGGTGGAGTAGAGCTGCTGGTGGCTAAATCGTCCAATGGTCTAGGTGTAGACCCATCGACATACTCCCATTTGTATTGAAGTATAAGAATGGTCTCCATTCGGTATTTCCATGTACCATAATTGGAGTTGTCTAACTGAGCAGATGCCTCCAGATTGAGGTTGCTAGTCGTAGACATGGTGCAAGAAATGTACTCAAAAGTGTTTGTGAAAATCTTTGTATGAATCAATTGCAAATACACTGACTGTGCCAAGTGAAATCGCTGAACCGTCGATGAAGATAGAACTGCAATATATAAAATCTGATCTGGATTACAAAGCTTGTGGCAATGATGCCGAGAATAGCCAAGAGGCTTTACAAGGCTGAAATGATGTGCACAATGCCGTGAGATAGCCAAGAGGCTTTACAATGGTGGCATGTGTGTGAAATCATGTGCTATCTGTCCCCACTGAAACAATCTACAATACCTCTGTACTTTTTGAAGTCTGCTCAAACTGATGAACGTAAGGTTTTAGGGAATGTAATGATGTGAAACCATATGTGAGTGTATGGACTGACTTCGAGTAGGTACTAGTCGAGAATTTCAGGCATGGCTTAGATTGGCAACTTGGGGAAATTCAAAGCGTCCCCTCTATGACGATCTACTCTACTCCGATTTAGATCTATACCAACCGTCGAGCGATGAAAGAACAACAAATAATTCCGTTTCTTTTATTCTTTTTAAGTGATGGGTCAAATGTGTCGATGTACAGGCGAATGTGCGTGAAGGAAGTGGTTTTGTTGGGGTGAGGCTCAAATGTGTGTAACTTGCACCGAAATGTGCGCATGATGTGACAAGCGCATAGAGCATGAAAAAATGAGCGACTTTCCTTTTCAGAGTGCCCTCAAATTCTTCCTGGATCAAGAGATACGACTTGATCTAGGTGGAGGGGCAAAAGGGCTCAATGATGATGTGTCACTGTGGGTCACATGCAATGATGATGTGGCACTGTGCCTAGCAGGAGGTGTGCCAGTGGTGGAGCCCTGTGTTGAGGTGGTAGGAGTGGTCACATGCAGTGATTGTGCAGCACTGTGTGTGCCTGCAGAGGTCCAATGTGTCATGTGGCACTGATGACGTGACAGATGATGATGTCAACAAGGTGACATGGCAATGATGACGTGGTAGTGGTGATGTGGTCAGATGACATGGCTTGTTGATGTGGCTTACTGACGTGGTAGGTAGACTTTGACTGACATGTGGCAGTCGGTGACAGTTGGCAGAGATAGACTGATGACATGGCACTTGGAGAGGATAAGGCTACCACGTGGGAGACCTTTGACCAAGCCAAGGCTTTGGTGACCTTGAGGATAGGATAGGGTGACCAAGGTGTGCCACGTGTCTCTTGTTGGACTGTGGTGACCCAAACTATGGTTAACTTAACTAACCCGGGTTTTTTTTCTAACTAGCCCTATCCTCAAATCTACCACGTGTTGGGAGGAGATAGATCAAAATCTTTGTGGGATTCCAACGAAATCCTCAAAGATTCTATCTACGTAGAGGTTGCAATTGTTAGGCGTTTGTGAGGTCGCGGAGCTATCATTAGAAGCTACCGGGATGTAGAACAAGGCGGCTGGCTTGCGAATCACTTAATGGAGCCTTGGGCTGTCCGTCGAAGGTCGTTGGGTAGTGCTGTGTAGGATCGTTTGGAGCCCTTTGGACTGCTCGTCGATGGAGTCGTGCTGGTCTGCAAAGTTCATTGTAGCTGAGGACTACAGAACTGAGTCACAAGGTTGGAGCCGTCGTCTATTTGTAGGCGATAGAGGCAGAAGGTTGTTGAAGACGATGTGCTTTACTTGTTGGTGGTGTACGCGCCGGAGTAGCCAGGTCGATGGGCGTTGTTGGAGCCTTGTAAGAGCTAGGAGCTGAGGCGACGAGGCATGCATTGATGGAGAGGCTTGGAGCCTTAGTTGTAGAAGATTGTAGGAGGCCGTCGCGCTGCTGCCGATTGCTACCAATTGATGCTGTCAATGGGAGCCTTTGCTGAAGCAGAGTTCATTTGGAACTTCGTTGGAGCCACCGGCAGAATCAAAAATCTGGAACAGGTGTGGAATCGCTGCACCCTCCATTCTGGATATTAGGAGGCCTACCAAACGATTAAGCATAACGCAACAGTTGATCAAGCGATGAAAATATGGTGGAGAATGCCGGAAGGGTCATTGTAGAAGGAGATGTCCAGCTGCGGGCTTAAGGCTTTGTTGGAGTTTCGTAGAAGCGTAGAAGCCTTGTAGTTGTAGAACTACCTTTGCACCAAGATAGAAGCCTTTACACCTTTGCACCGTTGCACCAGAGAGCAAGAAACACTCAAATGAACTCTCTCTCAAATCGGAACTGAACAAAAATAAATGAGATTCACAGAAATCTCAGCGAAAATGAATTGTAAATGAACGGAAATTCTTTCAAATGAATCGACGGAAATTCTCTCAACAGAAGTGAATGGAAGCAACTCACGATCACTCAAGAGAACTCTCAATCTCACAATCTCTCTCGCACTCTCAGGAATTGCAATGCCTCAGCGGAAGGCAAGGGAGCTCTGATACCATGACAAAATATGAAAAGGGGAGAGGAGAAGAGTGGAGATGAGCAGAGAGGGCACAGCTAGAGAGCACACCACAAATGACTAACTGTACACTAGATTTAGTTGAAAAAATAGAATATATACAAACCCTTTTAGCATTAGGGTTAGGGGATCTAACCCTTTCCTTTATAGCACTCTATAAGGTTAGTGCTATGCACATATGATCACATGATGGTGCTATGCCCACGTGATCACATGATGTTGAGCGTGAACTCTCAACATCATGCCGATTGGATATGTGCGTGTTCGAATAACACACCTCAAATACTATTTTTTGGCGGTTGTGCATAACACTTGATGGAAAACGGGATTTGTGGTGACTTTGACCATCTAGATCATATAATTTGAAAACAGTTCAAAATAGGTTGTATTGATGAACTTGCAAAGTATCGTTCCCATCAGGTATGTGCGCATTCGAATAACACACCTCAAAGCGTGTTTTTTGACGGTTGTGCATGACACTTAGTGAAAAATGGAGTTTGTGGCACGTTTGACCATCCAAAGCATATTCGATGGGCGCACAATACTTGGCAAAGACCTAAAAATAGGTTGGATGGATATGAATACATAGTCTCATGTCCATCCAGTATGTGCGTGTGTGAATAAACACACATTAAACTCTATTTTTTTTGCGGTTGTGCATAACACTTGATGAAAAATGCGGTTTGTGATGACTTTCACCATCCAAAGCATATCCAATGGGCATGATACTTTGAAGACAACTCAAAATAGGTATCGTGCCTATTGGGTATGAGCACATTTGAATAACACACCTCAAATACTATTCTTTGGCAGTTGTGCATAACACTTGGTAAGAACGAGATTTGTGGTGCGTTTGACCATCCAATGCATATCTGATGGTGGCGGGAAAGATATTTTGCATGCATCTCAAAATATGTTTGATTCACACGTGAAAATAATCGTACCCTTTGGGTATGAGTGCGTTTGAATAATACACCTCAGGTACTATTTCTTGGTGGTTATGCGTAACACTTGGTGAAAAACGGTGTTTGTGGTGCGTTTGACTATCCAAAGCATATCCGATGGGCATGATATTTTGTACATGCCTCAACATAACTTTTATTGATGTGTATGAAAAGTTTCATGACCATTGGGTATGAGCACATTCGCCAATTGTGTGAACCTAGATGATGCAAGGGCAATGTTTGCAGAGATGCCACAGTGGGCCTGATTGCTGTGTATTGGCAAGGAGGCCTTGCTACTATTTGCCTTATGGATTTTGTGAGCCATTGTGACTGCGCTAGAAGAGGGTCATGTGACTGGCAATGGATGCGAGTCAGATGTTATTGTGGGGAATGCCCTCATCAATATGTATGCCAAGTGTGTGAACCTAGATGATGCAAGGGCAGTGTTTACAGAAATGCCATAGTGGGATGTAGTCTCCTGAGTGCGTTGATTGCTGGTTGTGCTCAGAATAGGTATGGCAAGGTAGCCCTGCAACTGTTCAGGCACACAGAGAATTTTATGAGCTGACCTATCGAGATATAGTGTCATGGGGTGCTTTGATTGCAGGATGCACTGAACATGGGCATGCTGTTCTTGCTCTTGAACTTTTTGAGAAAATGCAACATAGTGGCATGAAGCCAAATAGACTCATATTCCAATGCATGGGAGCCTTAGAAGAGGGTAGAGTAATCCATGCTACTATTGTTGGCAATGGATGGGAGTTGGATATTGTTATGGGGTATGCTCTCATCAATATGTATGGTAAATGCAGGAGCATAGTGGATGTGAAGGCGGTGTTTGTTGCAGAGTTGCTACAACGAGATGTGATCTCTTGATTACTACATGTTGGCAAGGAGGTATTGCTACTCTTTGCCTTATGGATTTGTGAGCCATCGTGACTGCCCTAGCAGAGGATTGAGTGATCCATGCTACTGTTGCTACAACCGAGGGGAGTCAGATGTTATAAAAAATGCTATCATCAACATGTATGGCAAGTGTGAAAGCCTTGATGATGCAAGGGCATGGGGTGCAATGATATCTGGACATGCTTTGTATGGCAACATCAGGCTAGCTAGAAAGTGCCTTAAGGAGAGGGTGGAGATAATTCAAGACTTGAGGGAGATAGTATAGAGCTGTAGCACGAATTTTGTGAAAAATAAGGAGTAGGCCAGATAGGGTCATGAAGTTTAGAGACGTTGTCAGGGTGTGATAGTTTGATTAAGTTTTGCAAGAGGAGGATATGCCCTGAATATGCTTTGACAGAGGTGTGGGGACCAGACTACAAGCCCTTAATTACCTTGGCTGTTGTCCAGAAATGATTGGATTTTGTCCTTGGGACAGCCCTCATCAATATGTATGGGAACTATGGGAGCTTAGATGATGCAAGGGCAGTTCTTACTGAAATGCTACAGTAGAATTGTATCCCCTATAGTGCGATGATATCTGCATGCATCCAGAAAGGGCATGGCAAAGATACAACTGTTTGGTCAAATGCAGGGTGAAGGTATTGCACTAGACATGATCACCTTCATCTGCGTTGTGGATGTATGCATTAGTTTGGGAGCCTTAGAAGAGGGTAGAGTAATCCATGCACTATTGTTGGCATCAATATGTTTGGAAAATGTAGGAGCATAGAGGATGCGAGGGTGGTGTTTGTTGCAGAGTTGCTATAGCGAGATGTGATCTCTTGGAGTGCCATGATTGCTGCGTGTGTCCATAAAGGGCATGGCAAAGAATCTCTACAATTGTTTGGCCAAATGCAGGTTGAAGGTCTCATGCCAGACAAGATCACCTTCATCTGCGTTGTGGACACTTGTGATTGTATGACATCTTATCATATCCAGAATAGTACTATTTGTAACTTCAGTTTGTCCATTCGATTCTGGATGAAAAGCTGATGAGAAATCTAACTTAGTGCCTAAATTATGAAATAATGTAGTCCAGAAATTACTGCAAAACTTTGAATCTCAATCAGACACTATAATCTTTGGCAAACCATGATGAACAAAGATATGCTTGCAATTGTTCAGTGGAATGCAGGTGAAAAAAAGTCTCTTGATCTCTTTATTTGTTGATAGTGCACTGTGTGGATGGGAATTCTCTTCATGTTGCTTTTCTATTTCTCATCATCTCCTCCCAATCGAAGCCGTGATACCTTCATTTTGATTTGAAAGAAAGGTTTTTCCAAATTCCATGCACACATTTTTGTACACACATAGTATTGCATGAGGATTCTTGGGTTTTGATGGGTAAGCTCACCAAAATGTGGGGGAGGGCAAAAAAGCTCACCACCCAAAGCTCACCCAAAAATCACACCCCCTTAAAAATGTGTTGAAAAATAATTCCTTTAAGAAACATCCCTCATAGTCACTATACTATACATATATAATTACTTATTAACACATTTATATCATATGGCAATATCTTTCTAGTGTTTTATAGCATAAATAACAAGATATTTATGGACGTGTTTCTAAAGAAGTTTAAATTACTATAAATAAATATTAACTTGGCTTTTTATATCACTCTCATAAAATACATGTAATATTTAATACTATATATGCAATATTTTCCAAAATATAACCCCATATATGTGCTCAAATGGGGTGTTCCAATCAATTTGAGTGGTTGAATGACTATATTTGGACATTGGATGTGAAAGTTATGTCACTTTTAAAAGTGCTATCCAAGGTAGTTTCGCCAAACGAAACTACCTTGGAAGACCTACTTCAAAGGGGTTTCGCTAGCGAAACTACCTAGATGGCTTGCTTCAATAAGTTTTCTTTGTCACCCCCTATTAGGTAAAAGTTGTAAAAAGGATCATAAGGGAATTTTCATAGAGAAGCCTACTCTACATGTGGGTTTCTTCAAAAGCCATCCCATTATGTTCTCACCATTCCTAAAGATTCACGTAAAGATTTTTGTATAAAATAGGCATTGCTGTAATACTTTGCATATTTCTAAGTGAAACTATGTTTTCTTCTGATCCATTTTTGCCATATATTTGCATAGTTGAAAGATTTTTTTTTCCTTCACTCAAACGCTCGGAAGATTTCACTTAGAAAATGCTCGTCCCCTCATACATACATACATACATGCATGCATGCATGCATACATATAAAATTTTCATACATTTAAATTACTTTTATTAGTTTAAATGTAATTAAACTATTATTTTTTATTAAATTATTAATTTAAATTGTTATTAAGTCCAACATTATAGAGAGATATTTTGAGATTTATTATGTGGAAATGGCAGTGCCAAAAAGTAAATTTCTGATTCTCGAACAACATTTTCATAAAGTAAACTTTCCATTTGGGAAGGAGTTTTAGGATTAGTCCAAATGTAGACATATGAGTCCAAAATTAATGAAATAAGTGTTTTTAGTAGTATTGCTAACAAGAGCTAAAGTGTGGAACCAGTGACTTATGGTGGTTGTATGGTTGCAAAATGGGGTTTGATATTTATGCCGATTGCCCCAAGCAAGGGAGATGAGGAACTGTTGCGTTTGTTCCAAGATTCTCAAAGGAAATGAGTTTTTCTGAGACGAAGAATGTTGCTTCATAGACGTAGAGTGATTTGCAAGGATGGATTTTCCTTTCGAGTGGTTTGCATGTATGCCACCCATTCCCCACAAGGGAGGGAATCTTGCTAGTCCCAAGGTCATGTTGCATGGAGGGTGATCATCACTGGCTAATTGGGGGGGCTGGAACTTTACAGAAGCAGAGTTCCAAAATCCCACCCCCGAGATAGCTACTAAGTGGAGCTAAAAGAGAAGCTTGGGAAGATTTGGTGTTGAGAAAAGGCTTGATTGATTGCATAGAATTGGATCAAAAGGGGTTAAAATGGTTCTCTTGGTCCAACTAGAGGAAAGGTGAATATTTTTAGGTAGGAAGGCTTAACTGTCTGTATGTGTCTAAGGAATCTTGGTGGATGCGAGGCTCTTTGAAGGGCTTAGAGGGCGAGCATGTACTAGCCACAAGTATTTTTGGCGGGCCAAAGGCAAGACTAACGGTTTGGTATTGGGATATCTATCTATGGGGCTTGTGCAAGGTCATTTAAATGAAGTTAATTGTTTCCTATTATGATGTGGAGAGTGGTGAGACGTGGGGAGATACTATTATTTCCTTTTATGATGGATGCACAAGGATAGAGGATATTAAAACATGGGGAGAGGCTAAGACTAGTTGTTGGTCCATTAATTATGAGATTGGGCCATTAATTATGATAGTGGAGAGATGACTAGGGGAGAGGACTAGGTTAGGCTATTAGTTTCCCACTAGAGTGTGGGGAGGGGAGGCGTGATTAATTAGTCTTAGTTATGCTGAGATGACTAGGGGAGAGGCTATTAGTTTCCCACTAAAGTGTGGGGAGGGAGGTGTGATTAGTTAGGCTTAGTTAGGCTATTAGTTTCCTACAAGAATGTGGGGAGGGGAGGTGTGGGGAGGGGAGTCCTTTAGGTCTAGGTATGATGAAGGATCTCTAGGGTTTCATCAAAGCATAACACCCCCTCTAAGGCTGTCTAGGGCTTCATTGTCCTAAGAGGGCAGCCGCCTCTCTCTCAGGGGGTGGCTATGTTAAGCCTTGCCCTCCCCTTGCTCCTCCCACCCTTTGCCTCATGCTTCTACTCGCCAGCTTCCTCCAGGTGTTTGCGAACCCATCTCTGCCTTTGGTGGTCGCCATCACTTGCATTTCGATTTTCTCTTCCATGTGGTGGAAATTTGGTGGTGACCTGTTCTATTTGGGCTCTGATTTTTTATCTTGGCAATCGCATTCTACTTGATGGGGCTATGGCGGAGCTACAGGATATCCTGCTGCTTTGACGGAGCTACTGGACGTGCCTTTGACAGAGCTGCTAGACGTGCCTTTGACAAAGCTGCTCTGCGGTCTACAGTAAGGTGTTGCATTCCCGTCTTGTGCCCATCTTGTGCGAGCTATTTTCTTGTGAAGGTCTTCTCGGTGTACTCTCTGGTGTTCTCTGTGACCTCCTTCTATGACCTCTATTGGGGTTTTGTTGTTCTCTGCGACCTCTACCTCATTCATATGACCTTTGTCTCCTTCATGCGAGTGGGCAGTCAAACTCTTTAAGGGCATCTGTCTCAAGTTGGTGCTCGAAGTGCTATATTGCATGCAGACATTTGTTTGATGTGCTCAAAGTGCTATGCCGCATGCAAACATTTGTTTGAGGTTGGGTACTAAAGATTTCCTTAAGTATATGATTCGCTTTGGTGAGGGTAATAGTTTTGCTTGAAGGCCTGATGTTTTCTTTACTTGTAGGTTACTATTCAGAGCTTACTGATTCGATCCATTCTCTTGAAGGTGTGGTGTGCGCTCTGCTTGTAGGTCACCAATTTGGCCGATTTGCACGAAGGTGTGTTGTGCGTATTGCATCTGATCTCTGTAGTTTGCTTGCATCCTAGGTCTTATGCACTTGCAGACCTTCGAACTTGCATGCTAGGTCTTGTGCACCGGCAGACCTTTGAACTGGTTGACTTGCAGACCTGTGTAGTGAGAAGTGGGTGTTCTTCTTCTATTTGTGTGGGTCTCAATGGAGGGTTTATCAGTTTCCTTAACATACTTTCTTTATGCTGCTCCTAGGTTTAGTGAACTTTGTGCTGCTCCTAGGCTTAGTGAAAAACTGTGTTAAAAATTGTCATGCCAATGAGTTGTTAATGCCGCTTCTAAAGAACTCGATACTTTGTATTGCAGATAGCTATCCAAAATTCTAAGGAGTACTAAGCATTGTGCTTCAAGTAGTTTGTGCTTTCGTATTGCTGCTGCTTGTAGCCTTAGTTCGGAAAGCTCAATCTATCAATCTCCTTCACGCTACACTTGAAAAGTATGGTTGCTATGTCACTAATGAAGATGAGGAAATTTACTTGAAGAATATTCTCTATTTAAAAAGCTTAATCTACATATTTGCTTGGTGTTGTTGTCCAAAAGTTCATTCTTATCTCATTGATGAAGATGAGTAATATCATTCGATGTCTGCATTGCTGGCAGTGCCTAGGTTGAGTTTAAAGAGCTTAACCTAGGCATTTAACTAGAAACTTGCTTGGTGCTACCGTACAACTTTTCATTGTTAGCTTAGTGATGAAGATGAGCAATGTGAACTATTGATTTGATCTTCTTTGCATTGCTATTTTTCCTGCAATCTTTTATTTCTAAAGCTGTTTTTTTCTGTAATCTTCTATTTCTAAAGAA
This sequence comes from Dipteris shenzhenensis, assembly GCF_047967505.1. Lineage (NCBI taxonomy): Eukaryota > Viridiplantae > Streptophyta > Polypodiopsida > Gleicheniales > Dipteridaceae > Dipteris > Dipteris shenzhenensis. The sequence continues at coordinate 7,377,961 of NC_141617.1, read as the reverse complement.
ATGAATTGAACTTGCATGTACTGAACACTTCTTAATCTTTTAGGAATAGAAAACAAAAGGAAGAGAACTAAAATCCAAAGACAAACTAGGGAAAGATATAGTCTAGCTCTAAATCTGGTTTCATTGCATACATGTAATGTTTGCAGTTTATTCTAATGGAAAATCAGGATAGTATGATATCCAAAACTTCAAAAATCGGTGATGATGTCCAGCCAATGGACATTATCTATGGTAATTATTCTGGAAAAACTTGAATGACTTAATTCAATTCTATCTTCTCAAATCTAAACTTGGATTTGAATCGCTTATAGCTAAGATATTCTCGCTAGATTTTGATAAAGGTTTCAACACAACACCATCCAAGAAGAAAGTTAAAACATTTGATGCAATAGTCCCTATAGGAGAGTCCAGCTCACCTATAGGTCTTCTCAGAAGAGTCCAACAAAGTGGCATACTTCAATTGATGCTCACAATACTCAGGCTATAAGAAAGCTCTCAGACTTGCATCTGCATACAAACTAAGGCTTGCTTAGTCAATGAAGGTTTGATGTGATTCACATTATACCTAGTTAGGTCCTCCAAATATTTGATTGATTTAGCTTGAATCCTTTCTCTTCTCACTAGATTTGACAGATCCATTGAGGATTCTACACTTGTGCCAAATCAATTAGAGCCTTTACAAACTTTTGATAATAGAGAAATTGTAAAATATGTCCAACCGTTGTAGTCATATGAAAGCTTTCCTCTCTTGGAAATAAGTGAACTTTCTAGGAGTACCTAGAGGTTTGCTTTGGAAGGAAAGATTTTGGCATAGTATGGTACTTTTTGGGATCCCAAGGGACCTTGGGCAAAGTTGTTGAAAGCTGATTTGATTGACTACAAAGCAGAGCAGACTATAATTTTGGTGGTTTCCGAGGTCTTCATACCGAGATGTGCACAAACTATAGAAGTCGATTCATTGTCCACATAGAGGGACCTGTGCTAAGAGTCAAGAATCATAACGATGGTGGAACATGCGATCTTTCTATGCATGTTGATGCTACTATGACTATCATAAAAGCTAAACCATTTGATTGCCAAATAACCTTCCTCCCAAAAGAAACTACAAATGAGTTTCTAAGTGAGGTTGCTGAAAGTCCTAGCACAAACAATTCATAGAGCTTGCCACAATTTGCTTTGCACTTTTCAATATTGATGCTGTTTCAAAGACTGCTGGAGGTTAGCTTGAACAGCTCACAATCGTTGATGGGCCCCTTTCAATGGATAGAGCAACAATAAGCTTTTGTACTCTCTCTTTGCTCTAGTCTCTACAAGACACGGGTCACTTTTTGACACCGATATTGACACTAAATACAAAGACTGTTTTTTTCAAGAAAAGTGGAAAGTGTCAAAAAGTTCGTAAGTGTGGATGTCATAAATAAACCATTGGTGCGGGAGTCGGTGTCACCATCGGTTAAATATGCCTATCAATGTCGGTATGAAAGCTAAAAGAAATTATGTGGGGTAATATGGGGCTTGTTTCAGCCCCATCCTTCCCCACATAATTTTTTTTTCCATTAAAACCACGATTAAATGTTACAAATGTGTAGCTGTACATTACAATTTTGCAAATAAAGTGTGTACAAAGTAATGGCAATATGCTACAAAATGTCAAATCCGTCGAAGTAATGCACTAATGCGCTACAAAATAGCAAAAGTGCCGAACTTTAAAATGGCAAATCCATCGAGGCAATCTACTACAAAAGGGTAGTAGTGCCAAAATATTGAACCACTAAATGTCTTATCCTACTATTTCTCCTACTCGTCCTCCTAGCTCTCCTTGTCCTTGGTCTCTCTATGTGCGCCCGATCCCTCGCCCTCCTCTTCTACGTACCTAGCCTCTTCTTCCTTAGATCTCGAATCTTCGCTAGTTAGAAAAACTAAGATCATTTATTGTAAGATAATGGTGATAGTCGAACGATAACTAAGAGGAATAGGGTATACTCACATGATGCGCCACCAGCCTTTCCCAATCAATGTGGACTCCTTCTCTTTCATTTTCCTTAAACCATGTCTTGGATCCAATCCTGAAGACCCTTCTATACTCCTCGTTGTCTAGAGGCCTTCCAATCACAGATTCTTGTGGATCCAAATTCAATTAGTTATATATGAATGACAAAACATTTGAATGATTGAACATATTAGAAATTTAGTAGAAGATAAATATATACTTACCACCCATGCCTCGTTGCTGAGTCTGCCATCGCTCCTGAAGTGCAAAGGACCTACGGTCTCTAGGCATATCCTCACTGCCCTCCGCTCAGGCTCAAACGCATTTGGATTCTCCCTGTAAAACTTCTTCGCTCTCTTCCAATCCTTTGGATCCACCCACCTTGGCTTGTGCTTATCCCCCTTAATAGCATGCCTTAGTTTGTATCTACGAGACCTAAGGAGCTCCCCCATGTGAGTAAGCATGGCATTTGTTTCAAACTCAAACCCTTTAGGATTTGGAAATTGTCTCTTGAGGGATTCTATGCAGGCTTCCTTGGCTTTTTTGTCCTGTTTTTTCCAAGGTCTGAGTATATCATTGGGGAAGTGGATGCTCACTAACCTCATCATGTATCTTGTGATTGCCTTCCCATTCTCATCCTGTATAACCTTCCCAATGCTGTTCACTTTGTAGGAAAGGTCCTTGGGTAAAACAAAGTCCAAAGGATTCGCGGTGGATGGAATAGCAGAGCTGGAGTGAGGGACAGAGCGAGGAGTAAGGGAGCGAGTAGTCTCTTGGGTGTGCTGCAGCCTATGAGTGGAGACAGAAAGGGACCTGCCTGGTACTGTGTCTCATGAGGAAGGGGAGACTTATAGGGATGTGAGTGTGTAGACTCGTCTACATCCCTCCTGCCACCACAATAGTCCCTACCCTTCCTACTCTTTTCAAACCTACGATGAGTACGCCCAGGTGATGACCCCTTAGATGGGGCTACATGGGATGGCTGTTGAGTAGGTAAAGCCGTCGATGTCCTCGATCTATCCTTGATAGGTGTAGGAGAAGGAATAGCCGAGGTCATCTGGGGTAGGAGAGAGGAGAATAATGCTGCCTCCATGTCGCTCATGGATGTAACAAACTCGTCGGGACTCCCAACGAAGGCATGGGCTGTTAGCAAAGGAGTTCCCCGAGGGGTAGTCGCAGGGGTAGGCCCATGGGGAGTCCACTCGGGGGTAGTCATAGGGGTAGGCCCCTCAGGAGTCGGTTGAGTGGAAAGAAAGTCGTTTGGAGAGTAGATATCATGATGTCTCCTTTTATGAGGGGCCCCATGGTCACGGGTTCCATACTCTCCGGACGTGCGACGTGTTGACATGTCTAATTTGGGGGGATTCGACAAACACAGACACAAACAAGAAAAGAAACACAAACACAAGAGTGGGTAAGAAGCCAAAAGACAATTCACTTATTAAAAGACAATACGTACACTTTACTTAAAAGACAATTTACTACTTAAAACTCAAATTCAATTTACTAAAACTATGAAAAGGCAATTTATTTAAGACTTTATTGTACATTATTATATATCTCCAGAACTTACATTACCATAAAAGAGTATTTATATACCAAATTTGGGTCTAAAAGAGCGTTCAGGTAAAAATTTATATCCAAAAGAGTTTTCATACACAAAAATTCTTGCAAAAATAGTATTCTTAAAATTTGTCTCCAAAAGACACATTCTCCAAAAATTCCAAAAGAGAGTAGGAGGTCTATTGCTGTGCATTACTATCCGAGGTACTTTCCTCCTCCTCACCACTAGATAATTCTAGGAAACATTATTGCATCCACTCTCCTTTGTTCCACAATCTACACCAATCACGTCCCCTATCACCCTATCCGCTTAATCCTCCTCAGCTTTTATACATTTGATTCTTTGCCTTTTATTTCTCTGCTTCATCCTCCCTCAATATTTAAAGTCTCCCCTCCTCTCTTCTTTGTCTCACACCACTCCCTTGCTATATCCCTTCTCACACCACTCCCTTCTTGTTGTTCCCCTCTATCCACTCCGTCCACTCTGCTACTCCTCATCACTCTCTCATTGCTTCCTTCTCTTTGCTCTCTCTCTCTCTCTACTACTCCCCATGGCCCCTAGCAAAAAGGCTATGATAGCATACTTGGAGGAGCTATATAGTCAATATTACGATATAAAGGATGTGGAGGTAGATGTACCATCGCTCCCCAGGGTGCATTTGTGTCCAAACACACACGCCATGGGTGAGGATCATTTCGACAAAGACAAGACCAATTGGGAGATCGTAGAGGATCCTATTGAGGAGATGTAGAGCTTGATCCAAAGAGGAAATCCACACACCCAAGGAGGCTCCTTGGGCTAAGGAGCAAAAGAAAAAAGAGGTGAAGGATAAGAAGAAGATGAGAGATGACAAAGGAGAGGGTAGCACTTCATCAAAGAAATGATGAAGAATGTAATTATAGTTTATAAAGTAATCCCGTTTCGAGAATGTAGTTACAGTTTTTGGTATATGAGAGGGAGCCGTCACTTGGATAGTTGTTGTAACCCCTCTTAGATATTTGTTATACTCTATGCATGATAAGATTATGTTGTATCTTTCTCTTTGTTATTTGTTATTTGTTATTTATAAGGAGAGGGGAGAAATGAGAGGAAAAGAGAGGGGAGAAAGAGGGCAAAAAAAAGAAGAGAGGAGAGAACAGAGGGGAGAAGAGAGGAAATAAGAGGAGAAGCGAGGAAATAAGAGAGGGTGGAAGAGGAGAAGAGACCTAGGGAAAAGAGGGAGGGAAAAGAGAGGAAAAGAGAGGGAAAAGAGAGCGAAAGAGAGCAGGGAGAAAGAGGATGTGAAAATAAGAGAAAGGGGAAAGAGAGGAGTGAAGGAAAAGAGAGGGGAGAAGGGGAAAGAGAGGCTGGAAGAGGAAAAGAGAGGGGAGAAAGAGGGGAAAAAAGAGAAGAGAGGGGAGAAGAGAGGGGAAAAAAGAGAAGAGGAAATAAGAGAGGATGGAAGAGGAAAAGAGAGGGGAGAAAGAGGGGCAAAAAGAGGAGAGGAAATAAGAAAAGAGAGGAGAAGAGAGGAGAAGAGAGGAAAAGAGAGAAGAAAAGAGAGGGGAAAAGAGAGGATGGAAGAGGAAAAGAGAGGGGATAAAGAGGGGAAAAAAGAGGATGGAAGAGGAAAAGAGATGGGAAAAAAGAGGAGGGGAGAAGAGAGGAAATAAGAGAAGAGAGGAGAAGAGATGGGAAAAAAGAGGAGGGGAGAAGAGAGGAAATAAGAGAAGAGAGGAGAAGAGAGGGGAGAAGAGAGGAAAAGAGAGAAGAAAAGAGAGGATGGAAGAGGAAAAGAGAGGGGAGAAAGAGGGAGGGAAAAAATAGGATGGAAGAGGAAAAGAGAGGGGAGAAAGAGGGAGGAAAAAAATAGGATGGAAGAGGAAAAGCGAGGGGAGAAAGAGGGGGAAAAAGAGAATAGAGGAGTGAAGGAAAAGAGAGGATGGAAGAGGAGAAGAGAGGGGAGAAAGAGGGGGAAAAAGAGAAGAGAGGGGAGAAGAGAGGAGGAGAGAGGGGAGAAGAGAGGAAAAGAGAAGATGGAAGAGGAAAAGAGAGGGGAAAAAGAGGGAGGGAAAAGAGAGAAAAGAGAGGAAAAAGAGGGAGGGAAAAGAGGGGGGAGAAAGAGAGGAAAAGAGAGGGAAAAGAGGGGGGAGAAAGAGGATGTGAAAATAAGATAAAGGGAAAAGAGAGGAGTGAAGGAAAAGAGAGGATGGAAGAGGAAAAGAGAGGGAATAAGAGAGGAGAAGAGTTCCTATGCCCATCACTGTAGCTAGCTACTGCTGCAGGCCAATGCATTCACGAAAAGAAAATAGGAGAGGAAGGACGTTCTTACCTAAAAATGACGTGTCCTGGCACTGGATGATCCTGCTTGGAAGAGGAGGTGTTTCTTGTTTATTTCCCTATAAAAGAGAGGAAACATACCATTTTAAGAAAACTAGTTAGTGAAAGGAGGAGTAGTAGAGAAAGATATGGACAACGACTACACAACACTAGAAGATCTTGTGAAGAGAATTAATGCAACATTAAATAGCTTGGAATGATATACAACTATCTCCTTCGATCAATGGCTTGTGTTGCTAGACACAACAGAGGAAGCATACATTGATGGTATTAAATTTTAATAAGTTTCACTTAGCATCAAAGAATTTTTGCAAATAAATTAGATAGATTTAGGTGGCCCATGAGCTAGGCTGTGTAGACCCATGTCAAAAGTGGGATGCAGATATCAGAAGGGTTCACCTTAAAGCGAGAGAGGTACATTATCAGGTCAGGAGAGCAAATAAATAAAAAGTGATATTTGGGTCCTTGCTAGGAAATCTCTCGAGACTACACTCTAGCCGACCTAAGACTACCCGATCCTTGCTACCTTTATGATGATAGAGGTCGACGTGCACTTACAACTTAGAGAGCATGAAGAAGCATAGTGGGCTAGAGTGAGATGCGAGCAAAGGTGACTCCCACTCAATGATTGTCCTTTGAAGGTCTTCTTCCTAGCTGTTAGAAGAAATTAGGAATGAGGTGCAATTAATCAAGTCCAAGACCGAGATGGTAAGATTATTAACTGATTTTTGGCACTTGACAGAGATCTTTCTCTCTAAGCTGAGTGCCATGGGGGGCGAACCCTCTCTCAGGATAACCAATGGAGGATTGGAGTTCAGGACCTATTTGATGGTTACATTGGGGCTAGAGTTTTTGAATATCAATGAGTGATTTGGGGCTAGAGTCTCTAAGTATCAGCGGGTGGTATTGGCAGGCCGTCCACTATTGAGGAGCTCAAGAAGGCCCTTTATGCCATGGAAAATGACAAAGCCCTTGGCCTTGATGGTTTCCTAGCAAAATTATTCAAGGCGTTTTTGTACTACTTGGGTGAGGACCTCAAAAATATGGCCAAAGGTTCTCTCTCCTATGACATGAATGCAAGCTTAGTTAAGCTATTCCCCAAGTGTGAGTCATGCTTGAATGTGGGGGACAAGAGGCCTGTCTCCATGGTAAATAACTCCTACAAAGTAATTGCCAAAGCATTGGCTCTCTAAATCAAGAGTATCTAATCAGATGTTTTTGATCCTGAATAAGCCGGATTATCAAAGGTCGTGACATTTTTGACAACATCTTAAATGTTTCCCTGCATTGGATCATGCTAGGCACACTCGGGTTAGAAGTCAATTTTGTTTGGCTTTGACTTGGATAAAGCCTATGACAAGGTGAGGTGGGATTTTGTTCTAGAACTGTTGAGTAGATAGGACTTTGGTCAGCAGTTTACTCAGATGGTGTCTTTTGGCAATGCGTCGGCCATTCTATGTCTTAATGGAAGGACTGGGGACATGTATGATCTACTCAACAGGGGTGCCGATTGGCCTGTTGCATTTTTCCCTAAGCATAGTGACCTTCATCCATGCTATCAAGAAATCCGGTGTCAGTTGCATCAAAGGAGTCTCTCTTCCCACAGGGATCAGCTCAACTCGTAACTTTTCATAGATGACATGGTGTTGTTGTCTAACACAAGACTAGGAGGGTGCCTTGTCCCTCCAAAGTTTTTGTAGGGCGTTGGGGCCTTGCTATAGCTGGTCCAAGACCTTTGATCTATGTACTAGCTATGACCCTCCTCTAGATTGGCTCTTAGAGATGCAAGTTCAGTTCATTCAAAGAGGTGAGGTGGTTAGGTACCTGGGCTCCCCCTTGGGCATCAACCTCATGACATGCCAAAGATTTAACTCATTCCTAGAAAGAATTAATAGTAAGAGGAAGGTGTGGCATGGTCTACGACTCAGCTAGAATGTCAGACTTCTCATCATTCAGTACACCTTATCAGCCACAACAACATACGTGGGCTCTGTTTCAAACTTTTCAAATTCTAATTGGCAGGAAGTTAAAAGATTATTCCGTGCTTTCTTGTGGGCTGAATCACAAAACAAGAGGAAGATGCATTACATTCCCTAGGATCCTCTAAGGGTCTTGAAATACTAGGTAGGTTTCGGGTACGCCGATATTAAACTTCAAAATAGGGCCATGATCAGCAAATGGCTCCCTCAACTCTTTCATGGCCGTTCGCTCTGGGCGATTGTAAATGTTTCATTGAAAAATGTAAATTTCAAGAAGTGGGCTTGTGGATGGGTCTAGGGTGGTATGAAGAATTAGTTCTAGGATTCCCCCTTCACGTCCATATTGCAGATTTAGCTACAGGGTTGGTGGCGACTTGGAAAGGAGTGAAGCCGTGGTTTGGAAGGGCCGAGCAAGTTTGAGAAAAGTGATAGTGGAATTGAGAGAGGAGAGAGTAAGAGAAGTTCACTTGATATAGCTACCTGTACACTATGTTGAACATGAACATGAATATATACATGAGTACCCCTTAGGGTTAGGGTTTACGCCTAGTGCCCTATCTAGATGGTGCAATTTACTATATCCTTAACACCCCCTCTTAAATTGCACTGGGTAAGTAGAGGGTGCATGTACGAGACCTTTTGTTGGATTTCATTTGGTGCATATAATAGCATCCAAAACTAATATAAGAAAATTGAAAAAGAAATTAAACTGAAAAGAAGTTTTAGTAGTATATGCATATGGGAGCATAGTGACTATGCAACCAAAGCATATGTAGTGACTAAGACTTACTAGATCTTATACATAATGTGTATTTACACCTCTTAAAACCAAAAGATACGCCAAAGTGAAGAGAAAGAAAATGTGCGAAAAGTAAAGTCCACTAAGATCAAAGACTAGTTGATCGAAAGATGATTATGTGGAGAGCTATGAGTATGGATTTATGCTAAATATGGCAAAGCTGAACATGTCATGTGTCACCATGGATTGTATAGCTGCTCTAAAGAAGAGGCATCTGGATGTGAATCTAGTCGATGTAGCGATGGAGATGTGATCTGGTAGGTTGTAATATATGAGGGTGTCACCAACCCAAAAGAATTGATAGCAATGTGTGAGGTGTGCTGCAGTGGAACTATAATCTCTATCAAATGATGTGGGGTCAAAGAAGATCACATTGTTGGTGTGGGTAGAGTGATCCAAGGGATGAAAATCTAGGGCCGAAGGTGCAGGTATGATACATTGCTCTGCTGGAGAAGAGGCCCATAAAATTGACAAGGTACGGTGGCCTATTAGACCTGTATGCTCAATTGTCATGAGTTGAAGTCATCTGATGTGTGCATAGCTAAACATCCATTGGCATGGGATGTAGCATCTATCATAGGCTCAAGGTGGAGCTGACAGTGTAAAAGACTAGAAGCCTGAAATACAATTGAGAAGGCATAAGATGTCCGTAAGGCATCTGCAATGCCAAAGGTTGATGAAGGGATAGATCTATAATCCTAGATCCTACCACTAATCTGCATCAAGTATGGATTGTACACGACAGCCATAAGTGCTTGCTAAAACATTGAGGTTCCCCAGGTCGCATTATGGCTGAACTTGATGATGTCCACTACACTGGGGCAGGAATTCACTATTGCATAAATGTCCTCATGCTGTGAGTAATGACCCATACTGATCCAAGGGTGGTCCAATGTGGCATGACTGAGTGAATGTTGGAATGTCCAGTAGACTGATGTGCCAATCTATACTACTCATGGAACCTGTGTCCAAGGTATGCTTTGTGTCAACGGCGGCGGTGAAGGAATCAATGAAGGATTTTGGAATGGAATCACCTCAAAATCTGAATGAAATGTGGCATGTATCTCCGCATGTGACTGGAGATGTGAGTGCCTCATACTATAAGGACTTACATGCTGAAAAATTGCATGATCACTAGTGAATTCCTGCTAAGTATCTGCATTTGACATGATAGTAAATGGAGTTGGATCTATGCATGAATGTTATGGTTGTACATTGCTAGAATCATACTATGATGATGTAGATGGGACTACCTTGTGATGAGGGATTACCATCAAATGTTCCTCGTACTGAGGGCTTATCGGAGATCGGAAAATACAGGCTGATCCATGCTAACATGTGAAGCATCTGTATCCAATCTCTTGAGACCAATGAGGCTCGAGTAAGTGTCATAAACCGATACATATCCTGTGGCAATGAATGGTCGAAGGAGGTTCTCTTTGGACTCACAGATTTTGTTCGAAGTCATGACTCGTGTATCATTAACTGTGTGATGAGAATAACTCCATTTTGGATATGGTCTAGTGCTCTATGCAAGAGGCTTACCTGTGTATCGGTGAGAGTGTCTACCCATGAGAACACTATGTGTGAGCTGCAAATGGGGGCCTTACACTAAACTATCAAAACCAAGTCGTGTGAGAATAAGTATGTGGTGCCAAGGATCAAGCTTGTAACATAATGGTGACAATTACATGTCGGGAGTAGCCAAGAGGCTACACAAGGCTGATGGATATGCGTGCAGGAACTAATGCCAAAAAATAGTCAATAAATATGAATGTACATGGGTGGCATATGTGCATTGAGAAGATCGTTGCCCACCAAGTGTCACCAATCGTGATGAAGTACCGAATGCCAAGATAACTGAGCAAGTGTCAGATGTGTTAATGTGTACACCAATGATAGAACCCAATGGGACTGACACTGTTGGGAACTAATTGGGTAATGTGGAAATGGCTTACTTGGCTTGGTGGAGTTAAATATCCTCTAAGGTAGTGCTAGTCTATAGCTAGACTACACGTTGATGCACAAAACACACAAAGTGAATTTTATCTTAATTCATTTTATGTGTTGTGGATAAGCTGCAATGGATGAGGAGGTGGTCCCAATGATGAGGATTCAATGATGTTTACATGTGGATAAGTCAGATGGTAGATCTAAAGTACTCAATGCATGAAGCATGAGTTGTGGAGCAATTTTACTTTTTGGAGCACTACAAAATTCCCTCTGGATCAAAAGTTATGGCCATTTGAAGTCTATGCCAAGCTTTGTCCGAGGAGGGGGTCAAAATGATGAGGTGGCAGGCTGAGGCCACATGCACAAATGCACTGTGCCTGTGAACATAAAATAATGCCTTGCAGGAGGGTGTGCCGCGTGGTATTGTAGACTGTGCTACTAACTGGGTAGGCTTACTAGGTAGATGACTGGACATGCTGACTATGTGCTGACATGGAAAAGGTGACGTGGTAGCTTTGATGACATGCTTGGCTTATGTTGCCAAAGGTGCTGATGTGGCATGAGGCTCGATCATGATGATGTGGCACCAAGGGGTCTACTGATGTGGCCACCTACGATGACATGGCACTAGGCCAACAAGGATGATGACATGGCAAGGCACCGGTGCTATGTGTAGTACAGTTAGTTAATGACTTGGTAGTTTAGTCACGTGCTGATGTGGTAGATGAGGCTTCCATGTGGTAGCATGTATGCCAAGTGGTGAGTGGATCATATCCGCTGGAATCTTCCAGGTTTCATTCAAAATCTAAGACGATTCCGTTTCTGTTTATGGTTTTGTCCGTCGGTCATCTTGGTCTATTGGTGAAGAGAGTCCACTGCAACAACGAGGTCGTAGGATCCATGTAGTGGTGTCGCTGGCTATCGTGGAGGCATAGCTTTGATATCTGGCTCTATGATCGGCATTAGATGGATGGCGCTGCTGCAAGAGATCACCGTTCGTTTCGTGCATGAGAGATCCAACCGTTGTGAGGATCCATTGGTGCTGGAGCCCCTATGAGACTTGAGTGCAATCTGGTCATGGCTACCTAGGCGGAGTCTCTGGAGCCGCTGTCTTTCCCATCGAGCGAATGCTGCAATGTGCTTTGGAGCTCGTTACTAGTTGCTAGCATTGTAGCTAGGCTACCCATGGTTCTTCTAGTCATTATAGATCTTCACATAGGAGCCGGGGTGCTGTGTTGAGGCAAGGGCTTGAAGAGGTGCTTGTGGAAGAGCCACTGTGTGGGCTGGCTGTTGGAATTCACTAGAGGAGGTGATTGCTCAAAGGAGTTTGCTAGCTTTCTGCTTGTTGGGCTACGCCTCAGGAGCCATGGCTGGATGGAGCTAGGTTGTAGTCACCGAAGCCATTTAAGTTGTTGTTTATACAGCCTGGAGTCTGCATATCGATGTGCACAAGTTCTCTTGTGGCCGACTACCTCTTATGCGTCACCTATTGCTATGCAGTGGCTGAGCTGACGGGTAGAGTAGGATTGGCCCGTTGAGCCTGAGTCATTGACGGCAAGCTAGGCTGGCTGTTGGTTCTGCATTTATGAGCATAGGATGAGCTCGTATATGCTCACAATGGAGAGTTGTGTCATTTGTACGTGGACAATTGATGGAACTGTTGAAGGACTCCACTTTGTTGAGGCTTTCTTGTTGACTAGCCGTTGAGGCATTGAGGCTATGGAGCCGTTTGTAGCTGGAGCTTTCAAGCTATGGAATCAAGAAGGTTGCTTAGTGGAGTTGAAGTTGTAGCTCGATTCACCTTGATAACCCATCTGGTGGAGCATTACAGCCAACAGTTCTCCTTGTTGTCGATTTGCAGCTTGAGCTCATTATCTTGTGGCTAAGGCTTTGAAGACTACTCTGTCAAACCAAAACCAAAAAGGAACCTATACTCATGGAACCTTCACTAAACCATGAACTCTCTCTCAAAATAGAGTCAAGAAACTTTCAATGAAACTCTCTTACTTCACACTTAAGGGAGACCTTACGAAACTCATGAACACTCTGAAAATCACTCAAAGAATCCTCTCAAAGATCTCAAAGAAGGAAGGACACTAAAATGACCATAATTCCTTATCCCTAGCTCCGAATGGTGAGCTTTTTGAACTGAATCAGAGAGCCTACAAGAAGATCTAGAGAAAAAATGAAGATGCCTCAAAACAGAGGGTTTGTTGCTTTGATGGAACAAGGGCTTTCGTGCCTTGATGGAATAAGGGCTTATACTCTCTCTTGAACAGAAACTCTCTCAATGGAGGATGCCTTACGGAAGGAGGGCTTAACACTCATGAAGGGAGTGGGAGCATGATCGTCTCTGATACCGTGATAGCGGAGATGAGAGAGGAAGAGAGAGAAGAATGCACACGACATAGCTACCTGTACACTATGTTGTATTGAACATGAACATGAATATATACATAAGTACCCCTTAGGGCTAGGGTTAGGGTTTCCCCGTAGTGCCCTATTTAGATGGTGCAATTTACACCATCCTTAACAAGGAGATGCTAGTTTGGTTGAGAAATATCAGGTGGAGTATTGCTTCAGGTACGAGCCATTTGGGCTTTGTAATGTGGCTCGAGCCCGTAACTTGTTCAAGAAAGGAATAAGGGTTTGGGTGGAAAGTTTGGGGCCCAAAGTCAGCTACCTAGTTGTTGATCCAACAAATTCAGCATAAATTCAAGCTTACTCTAGCCGATAGGGATTTACTTCAAGCGGTGCTAGATCATGTTCCACAGAACTACCCAACTAACATTGCAATGTCCCACAACACGAAAGAAGATCATTGGGCTGGGATTGCATACACTACAAGGCATAGGCCATTTTTCGACGGAAATACCGACCCTTTTTACATTAATTTTTTTTTTTTCACGGGCGCAAACGTCGCTATAAGTGTCGCTAAAGCTCATGCATAAGCATAATGAGCTTATGCGGAAATAGAGAATGAGAGAAGCATAAGCATGCTTCTCTCATTCTCTATTTCCGCATAAGCTCATGCATAAGCATAAGCTTATGCGGAAATAGAGAAATAAAGAAGGGGGAAACTTAAGCATAAGCTCATGCTCATGCATGAGCATAAGCATAAGCATAAGCTCATGCGAGGCTCATGCTTATGCTCATGCATGAGCATGAGCTTATGCGAATGAGAGAAGGGGGAAAGAGATGAGGGGGAATGAGAGAGGCATAAGCATAAGCTTATGCGGAAATAGAGAAGGAGAGAAGGGGGAAATAGAGAAGGGGGAAATGAGATAAGGGGGAAATAAAGAAGGGGGATAGAGATGAGGGGGAATGAGAGAAGCATAAGCATAAGCTTATGCGAAAATAGAGAATGAGCTTATGCGGAAATAGAGAATGACAAAAGCATAAGCATGAGCTTATGCTTCTCTCATTCTCTATTTCCGCATAAGCTCATGCATAAGCATAAGCTTATGCGGAAATAGAGAAATAAAGAAGGGGGAAACTTAAGCATAAGCTCATGCTCATGCATGAGCATAAGCATGAGCTTATGCTTATGCTTATGCTTATGCTTAAGCATAAGCATAAGCATAAGCATAAGCTCATGCTTATGCTCATGTATGAGCATGAGCTTATGCGAATGCTTAAGCATAAGCATAAGCATAAGCTCATGCTTATGCTCATGCATGAGCATGAGCTTATGCGAATGAGAGAAGGCTAGGGTGGAGATGAGGGGGAATGAGAGAAGCATAAGCATAAGCTTATGTGGAAATAGAGAATGAGAGAAGCATAAGCTCATGCTTATGCGGAATCATGCTTATGAGCTTATGCGAAAATAGAGAATGAGAGAAGCATATGCATGAGCTTATGCTTCTCGCATTCTCTATTTCCGCATAAGCTCATGCATAAGCATAAGCTTATGCGGAAATAGGGAAATAAAGAAGGGGGAAACTTAAGCATAAGCTCATGCTCATGCATGAGCATAAGCATGAGATGCATAAGCATAAGCATAAGCTCATGCTTATGCTCATGCATGAGCATGAGCTTATGCGAATGAGAGAAGGGGGAACGAGATGAGGGGGAATGAGAGAAGCATAAGCATGAGCAGAAGCTTCTCTCATTCTCTATTTCCGCATAAGCTCATGCTTATGCATAAGCTTATGTTGAAATAGAGAAATAAAGAAGGGGGAAACTTAAGCATATGCTCATGCTCATGCATGAGCATAAGCATGAGCTTATGCTTATGCTTAAGCATTAGCATAAGCATAAGCTCATGCTTATGCTCATGCATGAGCATGAGCTTATGCGAATGAGAGAAGGGGGAAATAGAGAAGGGGGAAAGAGAGAAAGGGGAATGAGAGAAGCATAAGCATAAGAGAATCAGAGGGAAAGGAAATAGAGAATAAGAGGGAAAGGAAAGAGAGAAGGGAAAAGAGATGAGGGGGAAATAGAGAAGGGGGAAAGAGAGAATAAGTGAAGAGGGAAAAAAGAGAAGGGGGAAAAAGGAGAAGGGGGAAAAAAGAGAATAAGAGAAGGGGGAAGAAGGAAAGAGTGGGAGGGGAAGAGAGGGTTCCTACGCCCATCACTGCAGCTAGCACTTAAGGCGCTAGCTGCAGGCCAATCAGGCCAATACAAATAACAAAAATAATAAATGGAAAAAAGAGGAAGCACTTACCTGAAATAGTATGTCCCGCTCGGTGTAGTGGACTGGCCCTACAAAAGAGAGAAAACAACCCATTTTTTCAAATAAGATGTTAGTGGAAGGAGGAGATTACAAAAGCAACTTCTTGAAGGGAGGAGATTGAGGAGACAAGGAGAAAGAGAAAGAAGAGAAATACAAAAAAAAGAGGTGAGTTTTCTTTCTTTCTTGAAATCTCGTTTTTTGTTTCAATCCTTTCAAAACAAGCATGAAAACTAGTTTATAGGTTTAGCAATACAAGAAGAAACACTCACAAAACTAAAGCTAACAAACAAACAACCTACATTGTTGAAACAAACTCACCTCTTGAAGAACTTCCTTTCAAGAAACCAAAGAGGGAAAGGATAGAGAGGGAGTACAAGAGGTAGGAGAAGGGTGAGGAGTGGAAAATAGAGTGGGAGGTTGCTTGGAATAGGTGGGAGGAGATTTTGGGTTGCTTACTTGAGAGATTAGGGAATAGTATGAACAAAACGCCGCGTGTTTAGCGTTTTGGGTTTTAACCCACAGCGTTGCTATATAGCGACGGAACAGAGGAAAGCGTCGCTATATAGCGACGCTTACTGTCACTTTTTTGATGTGGCATCAAGAGAAGCTCAAACATGCTATTTTATAACTGTTAATATATCCTCTTCATGCTTATGTTGTGATTTTATAAGTGTAGATGGAAGGGACGAGTGGAAGCTCGTCTGATGATGCGCCAATGTCCGGGAGCACGAAGTGGCTTACGGAGAGGTTATACTGTCATTGCACTCATTGCAAGCGAGAAGTACGACATCAATGTCGTATTATCATGCGTCACTTGCGGATGTATGGGGAGGAGCCGGAACCAGTACCCCCGTTGGTGTTGCACATGTTGATGGATCATCGGTAAGTCAAAGCTATTTAAGTTCGCAATCTTATTGTATACCAGGAAATAGAAGATCTTATATTTACACGAAATCTTAAAACAGGATGAGGAGGGTGATGAGGGTACACATATACCTTCTCACTTTCAACAAGACTATAGTCTCCCGGATGATGACGAGGGTATGGTCGACATGATGGATTCCATTTTTAGGGGCACTACATCCCACGTACACGTGATGTCAGAGTCTGAGGTCAAAATGCGAGAGTTGCAATCAACACAATTGTACGAGGGTGCTAGGATGTCTAGCTACGTGCTTGTCTCTCAATCTTGAATCTACAAGTACAGTATGGGTGGTCGGATACAAGTGTCTCGGCCTTAATGAGGTTAGCCCTTGCATTAATTTGACTCATTATTTGGATATTGTTTGTTTTGAGAATCATCATTTGGATACTGTCTTTGTCATAGGTTGCTCCAGAAGATGTTGCCTACACCAAATACCATGCATGCCCGCATCAAGAGATGAAGCGAAAAAGATGCTAACAATGGTGGGTATGGATTATGATACCATCCATGCTTGCCGTAATGATTCTATTCTCTTTCGTCGTGAGCATGGAGATTTGGCTAGTTGTCCAAAGTGTGGGGAACAACGATATAGCGATGACTTGCAGGAGGGTGAGCAGATACCGGTAAAGGTCTTAAGACACTTTCCCATCATTGCAAGAATACAACACATGTTTCGATGCAAATCCATAGCGGAGTTGATGACATGGCATGCATCTCATCCGTCCACTGATCACACATTGAGGATTCCCGCAGATTGTGCAGCTTGGAAGCACATAGATAATCAGTGGCCAGACTTTGCCAGGGAGCCACGCAACTTACATCTTGGGCTAGCCATGGACAGCGTGAATCCTTTCGGGTTACGCTCGACATCTTGGTCGACATGGCCCATAGTCGTGGTGAATTACAATATCCCACCATGGCTAACAATAAAAAAGGGACACCTCATGCTTGCACTACTTGTGCCAGGAAAGTACAAGGCAAAAAACATGGACGTGTACATGGCACCTTTGATAGAGGAGTTACAGATATTATGGAGAGGAGTGCAGGTATTTGATATTTCCAGAGCTCCTAGACATACCAATGATATTTTGGTCAGGGGTATCTTGATGTGGACCATGCATGACTACCTAGGATATGGAGAGTGCACAGGTACGTGGTTGTGTCTTTACATGTACAATGAGGGATTATGCTTTTTTTACTCTCTTTTGCACGCATGTCTTGTACTAACACATTCATGCATGCGTGCAGGACTTGTTACAAGTGGGTACCATGCTTGTCCTGTTTGTGGACCGGCTCTGAAATCGCTTGCACGCTACTCCAAACATATGAGGAAAAATGTTTATGAAGATCATGCTCGATACCTTCCGCTCGACCATCTCGCACGTGGAGGTCAGCTTGATCCACCACCATCATATTTGAAGGCAAGTGATTGGATTCAAGCTTGGAGGGCGAATGGAGAGGAACCTCCTCCTGGTATGAAGAGGCTATCGATCTTTCACGAGCTTCCTTACTGGGGTCAGTTACAAATCAATCATCTCTTGGATCCCATGCATATCTTCAAGAATGTGGGGGCTACTATTTGGGCACACTTGGTTGGTTCCAAGGACTCGAGAGGAGTGCGAGAAGACTTGCGTGCTATGAATAGGATGTCTCGTTTGTGGCCCCAAGTGCATGCTTCGGGAAAAGTTGTCCTCCCGAAAGCAACGTGGATCCTCTCTACGAGGGAGGAGGCAGCGGTCAAGACAAACATTGCCTCTTTTCAAACACCGACAGGGTACATGCATTGCTTGAAAGGAGCATTTTCAAAGGATAATAAGCTTAGTGGCCTCAAGTCCCATGATTGGCACAAGGTCTTACAGGTATTCTAAGTAGAATTAGTGTACCGATAATAGTGATGCGTTAGCGTAATTATTATTATGTTATATTGTTGACATGACTTCATTGTTGCTTTGATAGTTCATCCTCCCAATTACAATAAAAGGGTGCTTACAAGAAGATGTTAGAAATGCTATATTCAAGATCTGTGGTATTGTGAGGTATGCTTACTATCAAATCGCATTATGTATTTTCTTCATGGACATGTGAAATAGGTGGATATCTCAAATATCTTACATATGCATGGACATGTGAAATAGGTGGATATCTCAAAAAGAGATCTGTATATTGAGCATCGAGAAGGCTAGGGTGGAATCCATCGAAGCCGTATGCTTGCTTGAGAAGCA
Organism: Dipteris shenzhenensis; assembly: GCF_047967505.1. NCBI lineage: Eukaryota > Viridiplantae > Streptophyta > Polypodiopsida > Gleicheniales > Dipteridaceae > Dipteris > Dipteris shenzhenensis. The sequence goes on along the minus strand of NC_141617.1, from coordinate 7,359,535 downwards.
CTTTCCCTCGAGCATTATGACAACTCAAGTCCACTTGCTTGTGCACATAGTTGATGAGGTGGCTATAGCAGGTACCGTTCATAGTCGATGGATGTTTTTTCTCGAGCAGTTTATGAAAACTTTAAAGGGGTTTGTAAGACAAAGAGCAAGACCGGAAGCAAGCATGGCAGAGGGATGGCTTGTGCAAGAGTCATTAGTATATATCACAGAGTTTCTTGCATCCACGGATCCTGATATGCCGCAAGCTTGGCACAACAAGGATGATGATCGCATCGTTGGCGAGGTTCCCCAAGGAAAAGGGATTGAAAGAAAGATGAGCGAAGAGCAAATGGAGAAATTCAATAAGTTTTGTATCCTCAATAGCCCTGAGATGCAGAAGTGGATTGAGAGATATGAAGTGGCCAAAGCAGAAAGAATAAATGTAAGGACGAGATTCAGAGTAATGTACAGGCGATCACAACCATATCCACGAGATCTGGCTCTTCTCCCTACTCACATGTCACTTGATTGGCTACAACTGGCTCTACGTAAAGCCGAACGTGATGGAGAGACAATAAACGAGTGTGAGCGAGAGTTATCATCTGGATGTATGGTGCATGTAAGTTTCTTATCTCTTGACGTAATTAAGTAATTATTTGTGGCAATATATGCTATAAAATAGGTGCATCTTCATTGTTTTAATGATGCTCTTTTACAGTACAAAAAGTATAGTGCATTATGGTCATATGGACGACATTTTCGCGTGGAACGCATCGATTCAAAGAGAGTCACGTATGATTGTGGAGTCATGGCTAACTTTGTTGAGAGTTGTGGTGCCATGAGCACATGTAGAGCAAAGGTATGAGTAAAGGGAAAGCTGCCACATGGCATGGAGGAGATATCCCACATGTGAGCAAGCAAAATGGATGTAAGTACCCTCACCTATAAAAGGGAGGTTCATTTGAAGGAAATAAATCAAGCACTTTGCACTATCTCAAGATTCTCTTTATGAGTCCAAGCTAATCTATCTTGGAACCTAATTGACTTGAGATACATGTCTTGAGCACTCTCTTCATCATGTTTCCACACAGGTTTCATCCACCTTAGAGTGCTCCATAGATCCTGAGGCACACATGTTTTGTCAAACTTCACACAAGATAGCCGAGCAAGTGCTTCGGATACCAATCTTCTCTCCTCACAGTTGGATTATTGTGGAACCATACGAGACATCTATGAAATTGATTTCAGACGATTTACTATTTTCATTCTTGATGTAAAATGGTTTAGAACTACTTACAACGGTCCCCATGCGACAGTGAGAAAAGAAAGTAGCGGTCTCTTTGCAATAGACTCCACCAAACATTGGACCGATGAAAGTGATACTTTTGTTCTTCCCGAGCACTGTGAGCAGGTGCATACTAATGATTTAATTAGTTGAAGCTTTCGTTTTTAAAGTCCATTGATACATGTACTTGAGCATAATTTCATATATATAATTGACGACATTTGGCACCCATCTTCAATATAGGTGGTTTTTCATCTGGATCGTTCTGATCCAAGATGGTGGTACGTGATCCAAGTTGCACCACGAAGTAAGCAAATTTTTGAAGATCGAGATGTGGATATGGAGATGCCACTACCAATGCCGGATCCAATTGATGAATCTAGCGAACAAGATGTAGATCACCATATGAGCCAAGAGGTAATGACATCGCACGGGAGGAGGATGGAGATCATGATATTGACAAAGAAGACAACAATCATCAGGATCAATCACCACACTTAAGCTTTATTGAAGAAGATGATCAAATACTTTTAGGTGCACATACAATGCTAGAGTACGATGATGATATAGGAGATCAACTCGGTATAGAGTTGGAGATAGACTTGCTTGGCGCCTTAGACTTGGCTCAAGATGAAACAGTTGATGTGAATGATCTCAAACTTGGACATGAATATATGAGCTTCAAAGGCTTGATGTACATGCTCTCATTTTTTAATTCTCTATGAGCTCAAACATGTATGAAAATTTAAAAAAATTTATCATTGGAAAAAACTGACTTTTAAGGCCTATTTAAAAAAAAAACCTTTGTAAAAACGTCGCTATAATATTTTGTATCAGTGTCGCTATATAGCGACTTTTGAAAGTCGCTATATAGCGACTTTTAGCAACAGTCGCTATATAGCGATGATTTACGAAACCCGCTTTTCATACCGATGATTAACGCTAAGCGGGCGCTAAATGTCGGTACGTAAACGTCGCAATAGGATCCGTGTATAGTAGTGATATTCATGTAATCACCTCAATTTTCTTGTGATTACGTGTCGTGATGATGTATTCCACGCAATCACAGGCACAATCACGCCTTTGTGCTATCAGGTGACCCTGACTTGGAAACTAGATATATACCATTGTTAGTATCAGTACTAACGACGGTAGTCTCCTACCAGTAGTAGTACTAATACTACTGCCAGTAGTTTAACACAATACTATTGGCAGTAGTACACACAATACTGCCAAAAATATTATTACCACCGGTAATGGTAGTACTCCTGCTAGGAATCGTGTTTCTACCGGTGGTAATTGACATACTACAACCGTTAGTACTACATTACCGATGGTAATACACAATCTACCATAGGTAATACTACCGGCCCAAGATATATTCCAAGCGATGGGCTCATTTTCACCAAAAGTGGATTGAGAAGAGGTAAAAATCTTCCTCTCTCCAAGTCTTGGCGGAGGGTCCTAGTCCAGGAAGTGGTTCCTAGTCTTGCATCCTGAGTAGGATGGGGGGCTGGTTGGAACGACGACCTAGATCCAGGTATCATCGGATCTCCACATATAAGGGGAATTGTTTTGTCAAATTTTTTAAGAATTTACTTAGCATTTGTTGCATTCATGCATTGAAAGAATAATTTGTGCATTGAAAGCTATTAGCTTTTAGGAAATCTTTAAAATTTTACATCAATGCATACTAATTCATAGGCATTTCATGTAATTAAAAAAATAAAGAATGCATAGGGTGGGAGTTATGCATGCCTGCTCACTATTGTGTGGCAAATGTAGCTCTTTGCTAGTGTCAATTGATAAATCTTTTCACACACCATGGATGATAATTTCAAATTAGTTTCGTTAAGAAGCTAAAATTTTATATTGGTGTCAAAAGGTTGTATGCCATAATAAAAATAAATGTTTGAAACATTCGCCACGATTTGAACCTTTAAATGCAAAAAAATTCAAAGTTCCTTTTTTCCTTCAAAATTTAAAAGAAAACATGTAAAAAAGCACTAAACTCTACCAATGTTGTGAAACTAAAAAAATTAGCTTAAAAACTTTCACCAAGATTTTATTTTAATATATAAATGTAGCTTCGATAAAAACATCCCTACCACACACACAGTAAGATTTGCTCGCAAGCATGGCCTCAACCACTGGCACTAAGCAAAAAGTAGGGGAAGAGCTAAGTAAGGGCGAGCGCAAGAGAGTGATAAGAAGCATTCGAGATGCCTTTTTTGTTAGGGTGTGCAACATGGAGTAGAGTGAGATGGAATCATAGATGTCTAATCTAGAGGGAGTCGGCACTATGAAGAGGAGAATTCTTGATGATGCTAAGAGTAGTTTGCAGTATGAAGGTCATGATGACCTTGCCAGTCGGGTGCAATGGGAGATAGATGCCATGCTTTGGGTTGACATCTTTTGGTAATGCAGAGACCCGCTTCAATGAAGCATGCAATGTAGACCCTTGCACAAGAGTTTGATCTCTTCAAGTTAACACAATGGACGAGTGTATGGGCCAAGCACACGAGTAGGGTCCTTGCATCAGATCGCCTTGTCATAGTGGCTAAGAGTTGGGACAAGAAGTCTGCAGTAGTTTATGGGTGAGCTACGTCCTTGGCTACAGGTGAAGAGTAGCCAGCCTCTACACCCTCTCAACCATTGAGAGGTGATGATGTTCAAAGGGCACAACACGTGGTGAGCATGTGGCTAGTAACATAGACAAAGTGTCACACTTGGCATATGTCACAGTTTGGGAGATACAATTTGGTGAGAAAACCGGATTAGGCACCTATGGCACTATATTTAAAGTGTGGTTGGTAGGAGCTGCACGGTTTCCATATCACATGGAATATGCCAGAAAGAAGTACAAGGGCAATATTGGGACGTGTACATAAGAAGCAAGGAGAGAAAAACTTATTCATATTTTACACCCAATCCTTGTATGTGTGATTGCAATAACACTAGAAGAGCCATTGTTGACCATCACGCCATACTTTAATGGTGGTAGCCTGTTGCAGTTCCTTTAGATTCTACCAATGAACCAGAGCAGGTTCACATGCTACTTCCACCGTGTTCTAATGGGAGGAGTGGATCTGATGGCCACAGCAATCGGGGGAGTCCAAGCTACATTGGAGAAGGAAGATATTGCACAAATCAATGTCTTTTGTGAGAATCTCCTCCATATCATCCATGCACTTGTGGATGGTTTAGTAAGGCTACATGCTGGAAGGTGGATGCACACAGACCTAAACCTGGGCAATATCTTATTGGATTCTATTAGAAAGTCTAGATGCCGACTAGGGATCATAGATTGGGGGATGGCCATGGAATTTTCAGCGAGTCGAAAGGCATTCAAGCATTTGAAGAATCAGTCTTTGCAAACTGATGCCGACTTTGCTGAGCAAGCTTACAAGAAAGAGGAAGAGCCTAGGTGGAAAATATGGCTTGCACCTAAGCTACAAGAAGTAGCATTAAGAGGAAGATATACATGCCATGTAGATACGTATGCATTGGGATGGATCATTGTTGTGACGATTTAATTTTTTTGAAGATGCTGGGGTTATCTTGAGGATGATCGAAAAATGCCTCCTCCTCATGTCATTAATGTCATTAACCATCATGCAAAAGAAGAAATGATGCATTGCATTGCCAATAAGAAAAAGCCACCTAGAGAGACCACTGATATCTTAAAGAGAGTAGAATGTGAGGGAGAATTGGCTATGAGGCCTATGGAAGAGATGAGCCTTGCCCTTAGGCTTGCAACATAAGCCACATTTTTTGTCTTGTAATATTTTTGGGTCCCCATGTGTCAAACTTATTGTAATGAAATTATTGTTAAAAAGGAAATTTGAATTTGTACCCTTCAACATAAATAAAGATTGCAACATGTACTTTTTGTTAAATTAAAGTAATTTTGTTATAACTTATCTTGCATAACTTATGTAATTGTTTGCATCTTGCATGGGATATGTAACATCTTCATCTTGCATCAAGCATATTGCATGTGAGCTTTGCATCTTGTGTCCTATGTCACACATCGGCGCCTCACAAATGTTGAATTTGATGCATGTCGACTTTGCATACTATCGCACACCAAGCATTCATCTTCATTTTGCTCTTTGCAACAAGCAATACTTTCCTGTGAGAATGTCACAAGGAGATGATACTCCAAGTCTTGGGGGGGTCACTATGTATAAACCCTCTATATCACATGCATTCAAGGCCTATATTTAAAGTCCCTTATCTGTAAAAAATTTCATTAATAAAATATACCCCTTTTCTATACAAATCTGTAAATTTTTTCCAAAACTATTTTAAATAGTCCCTTATGTATATTTATTTCTGTAAATTTTAGACATAAAAAAAATCCTTCTGTTGAACTCACGTGATAGGGTTACATATGATGAGTGACCCCCCCCGAGCTCCAAGTTATCCCTCCAAGGAGGAGGAAGGCTCTAGAAGAGCAGGCAAGCGTCCATTGACACAAGAGGGGAGGCTCGACGAGCTGAGCATCAACACTTGCAATTCAAGTAGCTATGCAGGGTTGCTAGCGCAACACCTGAGCATGTTCCAGACACTATTGCACGTACATCCATTATCAATTTTTGCATGCTTTAATATTAGATGTATCATTTCTTAGGTCTTTTGTCAATAATTATCACATATGAGCTAGAAACCAACACCATGGGCATTGGTTTTGTAGGTATGCAATGGAAAGAAGTGAACAAGCTTGTCTCGAAACAAGAGCTTTTGGTAATTTGGCCCTTAGAGGATGAGGAAGAGGAAGCCTCAGGTAACCAAGCGAGGAGAAGTAGAAGAACAATAGAGGGAGGTCGAAGCACCCCAACCCAAGATTTAGACCAACACAGGGATGGAAGATAACAAATTGCCAAGACAAACAGATTCAGCAAAATCCTAGGCATATATATTTATCAAGGTATATGGGAAGGCGCCACACCATAATGAAGTGGCAATATATTGTGAAAAATTATTGTATGTGCACTTTATAAAGGGTATCCAGGTGGACTTCTCATCTTATAAGGACAAGCATACGCGTGGTCGCACTGAAGTGATGATCACCAAGTCACAATTTTCCAGGGCATTGGAGGGTGCATGTGGACCACTGGAGCAACAAGTGGTGCAGCTTGGGGAAGAGAATGTAGCCCATTTTGAGCAAGTCCAATGCCTGGAAACCAAAAGACCGCAAACTGAGCCGGAGCTATAGAATGAGATTATAGCTCTACATGCCCAACTGAAGAGCCTACAAGACCTCAACGCACGATTGCAACAAGAGGCCCACGATGCATGCACAACACTGATCGGAAATGCGAGCATGGAGGGCCCATGGTTAGCTGTTGGTCGGAATCCATCCTTTCAACCATATGCTGTGAAACACCTGCCCTTTGATAGCCCAGACAACTGTTTGTGCCCAATTTATGCTAGTGTTTGTTTGATAACTCAACTAGTTATTATGTTGTGCCTTGTAGCCACACATTTCATATTTCTTGTCTAGTAGGTTACTTGCCAAAGACTAGATCTATTTGTCCACTTTGTAAAGCCCAACTATCAATGGCATTGTACATGGTGGTGGGCTTACGACAGCTCTATCCAAGACCATGACTGTCACCTCTTTACAATGTATACATTCTCTATGATGGAAATAAATGACTTTGTTTCAAGTTATATGTTCTTTCAAGTATACATGGTTGCAATTATTAATAAATAAAGTAATAAAGTAATTGAATTTTATAGAATAAAGCAAGTTGCAATTCTAAATCAAAATGCACAACTAAATGGAAAATCATTTAGCATTTCCAATTAAAATTTATTGAACTTACATGTGCATTCCATTCGAATTGGCAAACTTGCAATCCTAAAACAATATGTAGGCTTCTATCTCACATTAAAATGCTAAAACCTAAATGAAAAGGCATTTTCTATTTGCCATTGAAATATGAATTTAAGACTAAAGACTAAAGTATTTTTCATAAAAATTTCCATAAAAATTAAAGAAGTGACCCAGTCATGGTGGATACTTATATGCACTTTCATAACAAGAGCTCTCTCTCTCTATCAATTAAAAGTTATCTCGAAAGTCATCCAAAAAGAATGTTACCAAACACAATAAATATCACTTTGCATATGCTTCTTCTGCACGTCATTGCATAGGCTTCTATTGCATATGATTGTGAGTGGTATGCCACTTGCATGCTCTTAACCAAATTTCTAGCATTGCTTTCCACTTGTCTTCTCTCTAAAATACATATATTGTGAATGGATTTTATTTAATATTTTTAGCTTATCGTACTTAATGTCATCCCCTAGTGGAGATTACAGTGGTTTTGCCACCTTGTTGTTTGCTAGTTTATAACAAATTAGTGACTGATAAGTTCTTATTTCATTTGCTACATCGTGCTTGGCTTTAGTCAAGTTTATCCACACATCAATCAAATGTTTAAATTCAAGTTTTAAGAAGGGTTTTGCTAAAATTGCAACATTGCTTGTATGAGATGACCAAAAAGATACCACGTTCTAGTGAACCAAAGAGGTACTTTTATAGTTTCATACAAAGCGGGGACTTAAACTCAAGGTATCCTTTATCCATCTTTCCACTAGGCTACCATTGAAGATGTGAAGAATATATAGTGAAACTCATACATAAGTGAAAAATATATAGTAAACCTCATACATAAAATGGAGGAGGTCCCTCCCCTCATAAATGGAGGGACGTCCTTATTTTTAGTTGGAGGCACCTATTAGGGCCCATTAAAGTCTTGGAGTACAAGTTGAAGGAGCATGTAATTCCAAAAGAAGAAGTGATTTACAAGAACATAAGCCGAACAAGGTTATCGGTGACCTCAACAAGAAATGGAAGTTGAGGAGGGGTAACCAATGGTGGAAAAAAAGGTTCAGAGATGCATGGAAACTCTACGCTACAGGCAAGGCCAGGTTTATGCTTTGGAAGATATTGAATAACTGGGTGCCCGCCGTTCGGGGCAGACTAGCAAAGCACATTCATCTCTCACTGGTATGCCCATTGTGTGTGGGAAAGCGGTGGAATCATTCAAGCACCTATTCTAGTCTTCCTCAATGACACGTGAGGTTTGGATGAAAGTGGAAGCGGCGATCATGAAGGCGGGACTAATGATGAAATTTCATATTAATGCCAGATGGAGGATGGTTTTGCTAGGTGAGGCTTCTCACCTCCCTTCCACCTTAGGTGCAGCTTGGCCCTCAGTCCATGCCACAGTCTTTCTTTCAGTCTAGGAGCTGAGAAACCGACTAGCTTTCAAAGCGAATATCGCGCTGGGGTTCTATGAATCCCAATTATGCCTCATGGTGAAATCCTACCTCAGGGACTTCAATTGGATGATGGGTACCAAGGAACCAGTGATCAGTGATGCCTTGCTCTCTATTGGTTGCATGATGTAACCTTTTGTCTCTCAGCTAGCATAGCGTAGGCTGTAGACTATGCCCTTATAGTTAGCCAAATTTTGTATCGGATCCCTACTTTGGACTTGGCACCCCCTATAAATACAATACTACTTTTTTGGTTTTTTTTAAAATAAAAAAACTACGAGTAAGAAGTCTATTGTAGCTTTTAGGTGCAATAAAGGGAAAGCTTATACAGGATAGTGGGGACACGTGGGTGAGTGAGATATTTTACATGAAGTTGGCTATGCACCACTATAAAACAATTTGAGTTGGGTAGGCATAGATTGCATATTTTAAGGGCCCTAAATGGTTAGATGTGACACATACCTTTTCTTAAACATAATTTACTTAAATGATTTTATAACTTAAAAAGATAATAAGCACATGGTGGTTATCTTTAATAATTACATACAATGGTCAACCATATATTCCACTATAGAAGGTTCAGAGATGCACCATCTACTCCACCTTGGACGTCACTTTCAAAACATCTAAGAGCCCCTTAAACTTGTTGACAAATATAAATTCTTCCAGATTTCTTTAAAAAAAAAAAAAATAGGCCGGATATATTAAGGGGTTGTGAGACTCAAAAAAGGACCAGATACAAAATTTGGTTGATCAACAAGGGCCATAGGCCCAAAGCCCATGCTGCACACAACACGAGAATGCAATAGTGCCTAATAAGATCCCTAATACCAAAAGGTTCCTACTTCAATGGGCAGTTTATCAATGAGGATCATACCTAAGTCTTTGAGTAAGCCATTAACCTAAGCTGTAACCATAGCCTCCCTGTACCCTACTCCCATAGCTTCATTGAAGATGAGATTATTACAAACCTTCCATATGGCAATCAATATCGCTGCCCTAATGTAGTGTCAGTAAGCAGCTAGGTAAGACGAAAGCATTCCATCTTCCCCCCGTAGGACCATGCGCCATCTTGAACCAATAAAAAACTTTACCATCAAGCCTGATCCATGGATGGCTTTCTCTACCTTGCGCCAAACTTTGTGCGCTACTATGCAGTGCCACATTAAGTGACTCACTAATTTGATCAAATTATCGTAGAGGGAACACACCAGAGAGGTTGGGAGATGCCCCGCTATCCTACCCTTCATGGGTAGCCACTAAAGTAGAGACTTCTAGAAAGGGTAGCACCGCTTGAAGTAAATCCCTATCGATAACTCTTCCAAGCAGTGTGGAGGCATTGGCTCCCCCAAGCCCCACCTCTTCTAAGGGCCCATTTCTTATTTAGATCAAAGACGACGGTACACAGTCCTTGCCTCAATTTTCCTGAGCCGGGTTTTCCCCATCACCTAATGACAAGGATTACATTCACGTTTTCATGTTTGTATTAATGGGTTATCAGCATTCATTAATTACGCTTTAAAGTAGCATGAAAACAACGTGATCATGTTGTTTATCGAGAAAAATCACCAAGAAATCGATTAAAACTACCATCGGTAGTATTTATATAATTGGCAATAATATGTAAATAACTGGTGGTAATACAACTAATACTGGTGGTTTATATTACCGCCGGTATTATAATCGATGGTAATACTATATTACCAATGGTGTTTTTCATATTACCCCGCTGATAGTATCTTAAGTACCGCCGGTATTGTGGGTCGCAGATTCATATTTTTCTGTGCATGCCGGCACTACATATTGGTGGAAGGGCAATAGAGGCTCATCATTTGATGCGATTGTGGTTCATATCCTGATAAATCCTTTAGTAAGTTGCCACCTGTTAGTATATCGTGCAATAGGTGAAATTGAGAAACATTGGCTAAGATTCCACATAATCTTTAAAATAATAGCTAAAGTTAGTGTAAAAATGGACAAACTCATAGCCTTTTGAGATTTAAATATCTTTTGACTTGGAGGATCATTTTAGCTTGATTGGTTGGACAAAATGTTTTTCGCTAACACTAGTGCAAAGAAGAGAGAGCAAACAATTAATGCCAAGGCTTAAGGAAAGGAGTCGGAACCTCTTTTCATACTTTGGAATACCCATTGTCATACACTTAAATACCCAAGTCACGTCAAATCTTTGAGGCAATAATGGCGTACCTCTTTAAACACCCTCTAATGGGATGAAAAGTACAACTCCTCTAGTGAAGAAGTGGCTTCTTGAAGTCCACATGACATATCAAGTGTTGGATGTCTTGAGTGCCAAGTTTCCCATGTAGTACATTTTTGGCACCCTCATGAGATGGCTCTAGGATATTGAGAGAGTGATTTTGAATGCAAGATAGAAAGGGAGATGTACGATGCTGGCTGCCTCGAGACAAGACAAGGGGTTGGCATATAAGTAATGGCATATAAGTAGAAAGGCATTCTAGACAAGGGGTTGGTATATAGGTAAAAAGACATTCTAAGCCACAGCCCACTATTGTACATATAATTAATCAGCTAACCCAAACCAACAAAGAGACGCCCAAGAACTCCTTTCTTCCCAAGTGAGTCTCCCGTCCATTATACGCTTTACACTGCCCATCCTTTACACGCTTTCTTCCATCCATTACAGAGTAAGTACACCATTTTGTTAAATGACACATACAATCAGCCAATCGAAACCAACAAAGAGGCCCCTATATCTATATCCGGCAACAAAGAGACGCCCAAGAGCTCCGTCTTCCCATCTGCGTCTCTATGGCTCTCCCCCTACACTACTGTCCATCCATTCCACGTTTTCTGGTGTTGTTCTGCCTCATCTTACGGCCTGTTCTCTGCAGCTTCCCTGCCATCTTTATCTTTGGTGACTCCCTCTTCGACGCTGGTAACAACGACCACTTGATCACCCTCGCTAAGGCAGATCGTCTCCCTTACGGGCGAGACTTTCCTGGCCACCGCCCCACTGGAAGGTTTTGCAACGGTCCGCTTAGTGTCGACTATATCGGTGAGATGAAAGTTTATACACTCGTTGTTTTCTCTCCCCTAACAATAGGAATGTTCAAAAGAAGAAACATTGGAGGAGGAGACCACCAACCTGACAGCCAAGTGTTGAGTTTCTTGAGTTCAATATTTATAGTTTGCGAAGCTTGTTGTGCGCAGCTTCCATGGCGGGACTACCATTCCCACCTGCTTACTTGAAAGCAGGTGAGAACATTCTCCACGGTGCAAGCTTTGCGTCGGCAGGTGCGGGCATCCTCAATGCCACTGGTGAACTATTTGTAAGGAGATTGCACCTATCTTCTGTATGTGCTTTCATTCAATCGCCATCCGTTTGTCGGTAGAAACAAACGCATGGATGTTTCTCGGCTCACAAACGTCTGCGTTTGATCTTTTCAGGGGCAGCGTCTCGACTTCTCGCAACAGGTGACATATTTTTCGGAAGCGAAGCAGCGTTTGATCGCGCTTTTGGGGGATGCGGAAGCAGCACGTTTGATATCTAAGTCCTTATTTGTCACCTTCCTAGGAAACAACGACTACCTCGTAAATTATTTTAGCTTCCCCTTCCGCAAAAGTGCATCTCAGCGGCGTTACTCCCTCGACAAATTCAGAAATCTGCTTATTTCTGCTTATGGGAGTCACTTAACGGTTTGTTACCAACCCTCTACAAAGTACACCGACGAATGAATGTTCTATTTTGGTACAACGAAACCTGGTAAACGTCTGTTCGACGATTTTATCGGTGACTTTTGCAGGATTTGTATGCTATGGGAGCCCGCAAGTTTGGGGTAGTGTCCCTTCCCCCGATATCCTGCATTCCGATCGAGCTGCTCTTATGGCGAAGCAAAGACGCTCAATGTGAACCAAAGATTAACGATGAAGCAAGGAATTTCAATGCCGCATTATCAGTACTGCTAAATGGACTTCAACGAAGCCATGCAGATGCGCATTTCGTGTATCTCAACTCCTACGATTCGCTATGGCGAACCATATCGGACCCCACTGTATATGGTAAAGGTCCTCTCGAGTCTCGGGATATCTAGCATTTGTAGTCGCGTATGGATAGCAGTGCTAGTAAAATGAAAACAGACGGAAACCAAAGGTCCGTGTCTCTAATATGATCGATGACGAAACTTTCACAGGGTTTACGTATGGACACAATGCCTGCTGTGGTGCGGGACCCTATGGAGGAATTCCATGTTTCAAGGCCATCGACACCGCGTGCGAGAACGCATCCGAGTACGTCTTTTGGGACATGGCTCACCCCACAAGCGCCTACAACGCCCTTGTAGCTAACATCTTCTGGGAAAGCACAGCACCCGATGTACATCCCATCAATCTTAAGGAGCTGGCGGAGCTGTAAATGCTGGACCTGTGCTTCTGGAATCGACTGTGTTTGAGTGCCGACAATGCTGCACCCACTGGCAACTCCCTCTTGTGTTTTGCGTGGAACAAGGAGCAACGTCAATAAACGATTAGCGGCACGTCCATCGAGTTCTTGCTGATCACAAGGCGGCAAAATTTGCCCACTATGGCCATGCTTTAATGGGTAGTTTCTGGCCTGCCCTAGGAAGGGAGGGCTTAGTTATGATTTTCTCCTCAAAGGAATTGCATCTATTGGTTGATGCTCAGCTTAATATTTTCATTCCCATTTATTTCCCGCCTCTCTCTCTCTCTCTCTATATATATATATATTATGATTTTTAAACACAAGAATGACATAAATGAGGTTGGTGGAGAATTTTCGAAGATGCATCCCAAAAGCCCGTAAGACATAAATGAGGTTGGTGGAGAATTTTGGAAGATGCATCCTCATCTTTTGGGATGCATCTTCCAAAATTCTCCACCAACCTCATTTATGTCTTTCTTGAAACATAAACTTGTTGACTATATTCAGAATGGGTCGAGAAGGTAAGGCTCAAGGCAATTTTAATCATTGGCTCCCTGGTGAGAGCTCACTAAGCACCTACATGTCACTCCTATTTTGCATTTTGTAACTCTAGACTCTCGGGGGGTCACTCATCATATGTAACCCTATCACGTGAGTTCAACAGAAGGATATTTTTTATTTCTAAAATTTACAGAAATAAATATACATAAGGGACTATTTAAAATAGTTTTGGAAAAAATTTACAAATTTGTATAGAAAAGGGGTACATTTTATTAATAAAAAATTTTACAGATAAGGGATTTTAAATATAGGCCTTGAACGCACGTGATATAGAGGGTTTATACATAGTGACCCCCCCGAGTCTAGACTTATGGCACGCTTCTATCTTGGTTTGCAGTGCATCTCGTCTCTCCTATTCTAGCAGCATGTTGCCCTTTTATTCGAGTAGTAATAATAATTGCCATTTGGGAACCCTAAGAATAAGATTTTCTTCAAAGTAAATCTTTGTGACGTTAGTTGGGTAGTCATTGATGTCAACCTATCCTTGGTTGTAGTGACCTTTATTTGGTGCGTGCATTATAGGTTGAGTGTAAGAAAAGGAAGAGTAGTTGAGGTAGTACTAAAGAAAGACAAACTTTAATGCCCATTAATGTTTAACACCTTGACCAAAAAATAAGGGAAATTACTTCCAGTGTTTAAAAGGCCTACTTAGTAGCTATAATCATAACCCCCATGCATCACCACATTGAAGTGCTATTATTCAACAATCAATCTATTATCCTCCAAATAATGTACTTTTATCTTATCCATAATTCAAATTGTCCTTCTATGACTAAATGTATCTACAAAGTATAGTTTAAAGATTCCCTTGGGGCTGAATGCTCATGCTATAGTAGGGGCGCTCTCCAAAAAAAAAAAAAAAGAACAAAAGTTTTGTATTATGTCTTGATATGTGGCAATAGAGTAGCTACTCATAACAACAAAGTTACTACACATTTTGCAAAAGTGTTGTTGAGAGTTCACGCTCAACATCATGTGATCATGTGTGCATAGCACCATCACGTGATCATATGTGCATAGCACTAACCTTATAGAGTGCTATAAAGGAAAGGGTTAGATCCCCTAACCCTAACCCTAAAAGGGTTTGTATATATTCTATTTTTTCAACTAATTCTAGTGTACAGTTAGTCATTTGTGGTGTGCTCTCTAGCTGTGCCCTCTCTCCTCATCTCCACTCTTCTCCTCTCCCCTCTTCATATTTTGTCATGGTATCAGAGCTCCCTTGTCTTCCGCTGAGACATTGAGTTTCTTGAGAGTGTGAGAGAGATTGTGAGATTGAGAGTTCTCTTGAGTGATTGTGAGATCCTTCCCTTCACTTCCGTTGAGAGAAAATTCCGTCCATTTGGTGAGATATTTCCGTTCATCTCCTTCAAGAGTTTATGAAAGTTTTTTTTTTTTGTTCTTCTGCGAGAGAATTCTATTCTTGAGAGATTGAGAGATCTACAGTGAGAGAGAGTGTTCTGCTTCCTTTGTACTTGGAGTAAGAAAGGAAAGATAGGGAGTCTTATCTCTACAAAGAACAAGTAAAGCTTTAGTGAGATCTCTCTTCGAAGAGAGAAGAGAAAGAGTTCAACGAGCCAAATCTACACGGGACTGCAACGACGACCACGGGACTGCGTCGACCTCGATCGACCTTGGCAACTAGCAGCTCCTTCCACGCCCGCGACCTACAACGGGCTCTATTCTTCACCTCCTGCGCACAGCCTCTCCAAGAAAGCTACTTCGCCTCCAGCAGCGACCAAGCACACGGGCCTCATCTTGTTTATTACATCCACTCTTTCGTTGAACCATTTCTTCGGATATGTTATCCTAGCGGACGATCATCATTCTTGAGCTTTCTAGCTCACGAGAAGTGGTGGTTCCTGCCCAACGCTCCCATCCCTTCAAGGAAGAACCAGTGAGCCAGACGTTATCGCCTTCTTGCTCCATCCGCACCGATTTTTGCCGCTGAGAGCTGGCTTCGCCTTCCGAACCAGCCGCACCTCCTCAACGACCCGACGACGAAGAAGAAGTCGAGGCTCCTACGCCTCCTACGGCAAAGCTCAGCCCCTTCTTCTCTGCGCCAATCAACGAGCAGGGCGCGGATGGTGAAAAACACTGCGAACTTCAACGTCTCCAGCTCCGCACGATTCTGCAGCTAGATTGCGATCTCTTCAGCTCTCCAACGACCTCATCGACGAAAATCCGCAGGGAGACGGAATCTCCAAGATTCTGTCAGAATCTTTCGTAGATTTCGGTCCTCCAGAAATCGACACGTGGCGGATATCATATAACTATGGTTAGGTTCAGATAACCATGCTAGGTTGGTACAG
The DNA here is from genome assembly GCF_047967505.1 of Dipteris shenzhenensis. NCBI lineage: Eukaryota > Viridiplantae > Streptophyta > Polypodiopsida > Gleicheniales > Dipteridaceae > Dipteris > Dipteris shenzhenensis. Next base: position 7,343,682 of record NC_141617.1, on the reverse strand, counting down.
TCAAGTTTACTTGGGTTAGGTTTGGTTGGCCAAATTTGTGCCACGTGGCAACCTTATCCTACCCACGTGCCACGTCATCACTGCCACGTCAGCTGCCACATCATCACTACCACGTCAGCTGCCACGTTATCACTACCACGTCAGCTGCCACATCATCACTACCATGTCAGCTGCCACATCATCACTGCCATGTCAGCTGCCACGTCATCACTGCCATGTCAGCTGCCACGTCATCACTACCATGTCATCACTGCCATGTCAGCTGCCACGTCATCACTGCCACATCATCTACCACATCAGCACTACCATGTCATCTGCCATGTCATCAGTGCCACATCACCCTGCTGACATCATCTGTGCCACCTCAGCAATCCAGTCAGCACTGACCCTCTGCAGGCACAGTCCCTTGCCAGGCACACTGTGCACACACTGCATGTGCACACTCCTGCCACCTCAGCACAGAGCTTCACTGGCACACCTCTTGCTAAGCACAGTGCCACATCATCACTGCATGTGACTCACAGTGACACATCATCATTGAGCACCATTTGCACTCCTTTTGCCCCTCCACCTAGATCAAGTCATATCTCTTGATCCAGGAAGAATTTGAGGGTGCTCCAAAAAGGAAAGTCGCTCGATTTTTCGTGCTCTACGCGCTCGTTACATCATGTGCACATTTCGGCGCAAGTTACACTCACATTTGAGCCTCGTCGACAAAACCACTTCCTTCACGCACATTTGCCTCTACATCGACGCATCTGACCCAGCACTTAAAAAGAACAAAGGAAAAGGAATTATTTGCTGCTCTTTCATCGATCGACGGTTGGTTTAGATCTAGATCAGAGTAGACTAGATCGCCATAGAGGGGACGCTTTGAATTCCCCAAGTTGCCAATCTAAGCCATGCCCGAAATTCCCGACTAGTACCTACTCGGAGTCAGTCCATACGCTCACATTCGATTTCACATCATTACATTACCTGAAATCTTACGTTCATCAGTTCAATGAGCAGACTTCAGAGTTCAGAGGCATTGCAGATTGATTCAGTGGGCAGATAGCACTTGATTTCACACACACATGCCACCATTGTAAAGCCTATTTGGCTATCTCACGGCATTGTGCACATCATTTTTTCAGCCTTGTAAAGCCTCTTGGCTATTCCCGGCATCATTGCCACAAGCCTTGTAACACAGGTCAGATCTTATTTACTGCAGTTCTATCTTCACTGGCGGTACAGAGATTTCACTTGGCATCTTCAGTGTATTTGCAGTTGATTCATACAGTTTTTTTTTTTTTTCAGGACACTTTTGAGTACATTGTTTGCACCATGTCAACTAGCAACCTCAATCTGGAGACATCTGCTAAGTTAGACAACTCCAATTACGGTACATGGAAATACCGAATGGAGACCATTCTTGTGCTTCAGGACAAATGGGAGTATGTCGATGGATCCATACCTAGACCATTGGCCGATCCAGCCACCAGTAGCTCTACTCCATCTGTTGTCACAGCACCAGCAACGGGATCTACATCTACACAAACAGTTTCCGCACCAGTAGCAGATCCTGCCATTGCCCGAGCTCAAGCAGAATGGGATAAGAAAGACAAGTATGCCTATCACCTGATCAAGCAGAATGTGCAAGATGTCATGCTAGGACAGCTCAACACAGTCAAGACATCAAAAGAAGCATGGGATATGTTCGCAGCTCTCTACGAGTCCAAGAACACATCCAGGATTCTCACCCTGAGAAACCAGATCAACCAGAGTTTCCGCAACAGCAGTGAAACCGGTCATGCTTATGTACTCCGCATCAAAGACTACAACAATCAACTTGCAGCAGCAGGAGAGACTATGAATCCCGCAGAAATGGTTCAAGTAATCCTGAATGGACTAGGAGAAGGATATGAGAATCTGGTCCAGAGTATTGCCATCCAACGGCAAATTCCAACACTTGAAGAACTTCAGTCAGTTCTACTTGGTGAAGAACTCAGGACTCAGGCCATTCAAGCACGTAAAGGTCATTCTAATGATCAGGCATTCACAGCTTCAGACAGAAGCAGAGGCAAAGGAAGAAACAGAGGTAGATCATATCAGAAAAGTGGTCATCATCATCAACAAAATCAAAGTCAGAATCAGCATCAGCATCAGCAGCATCCTCAGAAACATCAAAATCAGCAAAGAGGAAATCATTCCAACCGAGGAAGATTCCAAGGACGAGGGAATGCATCCACCAATGTGTCAAACATTCAATGCAACTATTGTCACAAGTTTGGACACTATGAAAGAGATTGCCGCAAGAAGCAGTATGACCAAGGCGATCAATCCAGCAGTAATCGAGGGAATTCCCGAGGAAGAGGAAATCATCGTGGTGGACATTCTAGTCACAGTCATTTTGCAAATGAACATGGAAATATGTTTCTTGCAAGTGAGGAATTGCATCAGACTGATACAATGCACCTAGACACTGATTTCAATCCCAAAGAGGATTTCAGCTATTAAGTCGACCAAGTGGAACAGGATCCTTGGTACATCGACAGCGGTGCATCATCTCATATGACAAATCATCAGGAATGGTTCACAGAAATGAAGCCATTAGAAGGTCAAAAGAATGTCATCTATACAGCAGACAATACACCGAATCCGGTTCAAGGGACAGGTGTTATCCCTATGAACAATTTCACTGGTACAAAAGGATTAGTCAAAGATGTGCTCTATGTTCCGAAGCTCAGCAAGAACCTTTTGTCAGTAGGTCAAATGACGGAACACAACTACAAAGTCATCTTCGACGGTGATGAATGCACTATCAGAGACAAATCCAAAAGAGGTCAGCTAGTAGCAAAAGGTGTCAAGGAAGGACGCTTATACAGGATGCTACCTACAGTACCAGATAAGCATGCCATGTCAGCTCAAATGCAACAGATGCCACTATCCGCAAAATGGCACAAGAGATATGGTCATGTCAACTTCAAGTACTTGTTAGATCTCAGGAATCAAAATATGGCAATTGGGATTCCGAAGCTACAGTTTCTTGGAAAGGTTTGTGAAGCATGCTGCTTCGGCAAACAAAAGCGAACCAACTTTGTCAGAAGTACCTCTCGTGCACGAGGTATTCTTGATTTAATTCATACAGATGTATGGGGTTATGCCCAGACCCGCAGCATCAATGGTTCACTTTATTACTTGACCTTCATCGACGACTACAGCAGATATTGTTGGGTCTACTTTTTGAAAGAGAAATCTGAAGTGTTTGCCAGATTTCAAGAATTCAAAGCCATGGTAGAAAACCAGACAGGCAGAAAGATCAAGGTCATGAGATCAGACAGAGGAGGTGAATACATGTCTTCAGCCTTCATGAACTTTTGCAAAACTCATGGCATTCGAAGACAATTCACATGTGCAGATACTCCTCAGCAAAATGCAATAGCTGAAAGGAAGAATGGGACTTTAGCAGACAGTGCTAGAGCAATGCTTAGTGAAAAGCATCTTCCGAATCAGTATTGGGCAGAAGCAATAGCTACAGCTAACTACTTGCTTAATCGGCTTCCTACCGAACCGATACAAGGTATGACTCCTTATGAAGCATTCACTGGACACAAGCCACGCATTGGGCATCTCCGCATATTTGGTTGCATAGCATATGCCCACATACATGATGATCATCGCAGAAAATTGGATGTGAAGTCACGCAAATGCATCATGGTTGGCTATAGTGAAGAAAGTAAAGCATACAAATTGTATGATCCCATCAACCGCAAAGTCATTATCTCCAGAGATGTAATCTTCGATGAGGAATCAGAATGGAAAACCTCACCTACACAGGAGATAGAAGCATCAACTTCACAGTCATCTACAGAACAGGTTGATGAAGAAGAGCAAGAATTGCCAACAACACCCCAAGCAGTGCCACAGCAGCTCAGACGGTCTACTAGGGAAAGCCGACCACCAGCCAGATTGACATATGCTCAGAAAGGCAAAGCAATTCAGGTGGAAACCACCAACTATGCTCTTATGACTACCATCATGGCTACAAAAGAGCCAGTGTACTTCGAAGACGCAGTAGATAAGCCAGAATGGCAAACTGCTATGAATGAAGAAATGGATGCTTTGTATAAAAATAACACTTGGGAATTATGCGACCTTCCACCAGGAAAGAAGGCCATAGCCAACAAATGGGTATACAAAGTGAAGTACAATCCAGATGGCAGTATTCAGAGATACAAAGCCAGATTAGTTGCAAAAGGATTTGCACAACAATATGGCCAAGATTATGATGAGACTTATGCTCCAGTAGCAAAGATGGATTCCATACGGTTCTTGATATCACTAGCGACACTCAGTAAATGGAATGTGTATCAGCTCGATGTCAAGAATGCATTTCTCAATGGTTATCTAGACGAGGATGTCTACATGCAACAACCAGCCAGTTATGTTGAACCACGAAAAGAGAACAAGGTGTGCCATCTCAAGAAAAGTCTCTACGGCTTAAAGCAAGCCCCCAGAAGTTGGTACAGCAGAATTGACAAATATTTTGCTGATCTGGGATACATGAAGTCCAATGCAGATCATACTCTCTACTACAAAGTTCAAGGGGAAGATATTACTATTGCACTTTTGTACGTAGATGATCTGATTGTGACAGGAAGCAAGGATAGCTTCATCAGAAAATTAAAACAAGACTTATCTGCAGAGTTCGACATGAAAGATCTTGGACTTATGCACTATTGTCTTGGAATTGAGTTCTGGAGAGATTCAGATAGCACATTCATGAGTCAGCTCAAATATGTTGACAGTCTCCTGAAGAAGTTTCATATGGCAGATTGCAAGATTGCAGCCACTCCCATGGAATAGAGTTTGAAACTTACTAAAGATTCAGAAAAGCCTACAGTCAATGACAGATACTACAGGCAACTCATTGGATCTCTTATATATCTGACAATCACACGGCCAGATATTTGTTATGCAGTAAGCTCACTAGCACAGTTTATGGCAAATCCAAAACAGTCTCATTGGAATGCAGCCAAAAGAGTCTTGAGATACATTAGAGGTACAAGACAATTTGGGATAGAATACAGAGGAAGTCATCCACGGTTGCATGGATACTGTGACAGTGACTATGCTGGAGATCATGAGACTAGCATTTTTCCTTGGTCAAGGTGCTATATCATGGTTGTCAAACAAACAGCCAACTATTTCTTTGTCTTCGACTGAAGCAGAATATAGAGCACTCACTACAGGTGCATGTGAGGCTATATGGCTCAGAAGACTATTGTCGGAAACAGATTACTTTGATGAGTCAAAGCCAACAATAATATACTGTGATAATCAATCGGCTCAAGCATTGGCCAAAAATCCAGTATATCACTCCAGAACAAAGCACATTGATGTCAGAGAGCACTTCATCAGAGAAAGAGTGTTACTTGGTGACATCACACTGCAGCATTGTGATAGCAAAGAAAATGTTGCAGACATCTTTACCAAACCACTCGGTAAAGAGCTATTCGAGAAACACTGACTAGCTCTTGGTTTGATGCAGAGGAAGGACATTCCCATTAAAGGGGTGTGATGGAATGTAATGCTCAGTCCTTCTTCGATTCCCCAGAATCATCATCTTGAGGGAAGGCCTACTTCATGATGTTGATCTTGAGGGAAGGTGTTGAGAGTTCACGCTCAACATCATGTGATCATGTGTGCATAGCACCATCACGTGATCATATGTGCATAGCACTAACCTTATAGAGTGCTATAAAGGAAAGGGTTAGATCCCCTAACCCTAACCCTAAAAGGGTTTGTATATATTCTATTTTTTCAACTAATTCTAGTGTACAGTTAGTCATTTGTGGTGTGCTCTCTAGCTGTGCCCTCTCTCCTCATCTCCACTCTTCTCCTCTCCCCTCTTCATATTTTGTCAAGTGTATCTTCAATGACCCCCCTTGGGCTTGTTGTAAATACTCATGTTATGATACGGGCACTCTCTAAAAAAACAAAATTCCAGAGACTTTTCTTTGGCTAGAGCTTCTCAGAACTTCCTTTAATTCCTCAGAGAATGGGCGATCCAGTCGCTTTCTTTGGTACTGGAAGACTCTTGGAGAAAGGTCGTGGGTAATACCCCTCCTAGTTAGTTCATGCCGAAACACGTCAGCCATGTGCCAAAATTTTAAGACTATTGCCTTCTACATCTTGCACTCTGTCAATCTACTTGCGCGAGTGTTTCCTTTTTACCGACTGAAAGAAGAGTTTTGGTAGGCAGTCAACCAAATCTGGTGGCTTTTGAGCCTTGCCTCCTCTCCTACCTCGAGCTCCCATCTCACCATTTCTTGGTCAGTTTCTACGATCAGAGTGGCCAAAAACGAATCTTGAGGCACAGTCTTTTGGGCGGCCTTTAGCACTTTCTTCATGGCCTCGAGTGAAGACTCTTGGCATGTCTTCATCAGTCTGCCCTTTCTATCCCAGTCTATGGCTGGAGTCGTGACTTTACAAATGGGATGGGAACAGACCTCACTGTGATGTGGTAAATGCAGTGGCAACCCAGGGCACTATGTCAATTGATGTTAATGCAGGATTAATGAAGCTCTTCCCCAAAAAATAAAACCTCGGGGAGGTCACTCATCATATGTAACCCTATCACGTGAGTTCAACAGAAGGATATTTTTATTTCTAAAATTTACAGAAATAAATATACATAAGGGACTATTTAAAATAGTTTTGAGAAAAATTTACAGATTTGTATAGAAAAGGGGTACATTTTATTAATGAAAAATTCACAGATAAGGGATTTTAGAAATAGGCCTTGAACGCACGTGGTATAGAGGGTTTATACATAGTGACCCCCCTGAGAATAAAACCACCTATAAGTTGATGACTGGAGGCCAATCACAATGCTTAACACATCATACAAAATCATAGCAAAGGCTCTAGCTAATCAGTGATGTATGCTCTAAAAACATGGATCGAGAACAAAATAGCTTTGTTAAAGGTCGAGATATTTCTAAAAACATCCTAAACGTCTGAGCAACTCTGGACTTTGCAGTTTCATTAGGCCAGAATGCCATGTTTGTTGGGATCGACCTTGAAAAGGCTTACGATAGAATTTGTTGGGATTTCCTTCAAGAAGTCATGGCTACCCTCGGCTTTGGTGCCCCCTTCCTTCAAAAAGTATCGGCTCTATTCAAAAATGCCTCTGCGGTGCTTGGCCTAAATGGGGGTGCTGTAGGCAATTTCGAGCTCCACATATCGATCCGCCAAGGATGCCCCCTCGCTCCACTTCTTCGCCGCAATTGGCACAATCCCATTGATTCACTAGCTCAAATCGGCCATCTACTCAAGGGAAATCAAAGCCCTGCAGCCCCCTATAGGTGATCCCTTCAACATCCAGCCCTTCACAGACAACATGATGGTGGTTGCTCAAGAAGATGAACAAAGTGCAACCCAACTATTTAGCATAATCGATCAATTTTGTGCTGCATCCGATTTTAGATGCAGCTGAACCAAGTTGTATGCCCTTTGCTCCGCCCCCTCAGTGCGTTTCAGCCCATCAACTCCAATGTATTCCCAAAGGAACAATAGTGAGGTATCTAGGGGCCCCCATTGGCCTAGGGATATCCTTATGACAAAGATTCAATTGGCTTTAGGAGAAGATGAAAGATAAACTTCATAGGTGGAGCGGAATGCCCCTGGGGTGGAACGCTCGCATCTTAATCATGCAACATATTGTGTCCACAGCTACCACTTACATTGCCACCATTTGGAGTTTCTAAAAATCACACTGGTGGATGGAAACCGAGCGAATACTACCGGCCTTCATTTGCCATGAATAAAAGGGAAAAAGGAAGATGCGTACAATTCCTTGGGAGGCTCTTAAAGCTCCTAAGCTCAAAGGGAGGAGAGTAGACCTCCTTGATAACAGCTTGAAAAGTGTAGCCCTCTCCACTAGTAAATGGATCCCTACGCTATTTGAGAAAGAAACTCCTTGGATTTCAATTGTCAAGGATCTCATAACCAAGGGGAAAGGAAAAGGGGTTGGGACCTAGAAAGACCTTTCATGGTATGATAAATTATGCTCTGCATTTCCCTCTCCATTGGTGGCTCCAATCTGGTGTCTAGTTTAGTAGCAACCTAGAAGACTACGCCAAAGGGGGTTACCTGGAAAGGTCATCTCAGTCTCGTCAGAGACGCCAGCTTGCTTAAAAATATATGGTGGAGCACAACCTCTCAATGTAGCAGAAAAGCCTTTGCAAGATTGGAGCTGGCGAGAGCCTGTAACCTCTCTAGAAAGGCATTCGAGCTTGTGGGATGCCTCCAAGGCAGACTGGATCCGAGTGGCTGGTCTACGCAATTAGCTCAAGCTATCGCAAGGCGAGACCGATCTCATTGCAGCCATTCTTGATAGCATCGCAATGAACTTGTGGTCATCCAACACTTGTCCCTCCCCTTGTTGGAGTGCGAACCAATGGGTGCTTCAAATAGGCTCTCGGCAAGATCTCTGCGAGGATCGTCTACAGACATATCACCCATGATCTCTCCACCATCCCCTCTCTCAATAGGAAATGGATGATGCATAGAGGGAGAAAGTGGTGGAGTGGAAGACTTAAGAGTATATGGAAAGAATGGGCTTCAGGCAAAGCCCTCTTCTTGCTTTGGAAAATCATCAACCAATGGCTCCCCTTGAGAGGAAAACTCTCCAAGGGAATCCCAATGGATTCATGCTGCCCACTGTGCGGCAAAGCAACGGAAGTCACCAATCATCTCCTCTGGCACTATGTTGTCTCTCAAGGTATCTGGTTCAAAGTAGAAAGAGCGGTTCGTAACCCAAGCGTGATGAAGACATTCAAGCTCGGAGTGGTTGCTTTGTTAGGAGATACCTACAAAATACCTTCCACACTCGTAGCATGTTGGCCCTATGTCAAAGCAGCTACCATGCTTGCCATTTGGGAGACCAGAAACCAAGTAGTTTTCCAGCGCAAACTGGCTACATGCTATCTTGAGTCAACCATCACGTCACGCACCCAACAAAATTTGAGAGACTTCAATTGGATAACCATGATGAAAGACTCATTGGTGAGTCGCATCCTCTTAGAAATCTAGGACTATACTCCTGCCACTTAACTATCCCAAGACGTCATGTGTCCCCTTTCGTCACACTCCAAACTCCCAAATTGTCACAATGTGTTTCCACTAGAGAGAAGAGGGGGAGGGAAGATGGGAGAAGAGAGGGGGTGAGAGAAGGGAATGTTGGAAAATGACCCTCATGGGGAGGTAAGGCATGCTTATAAGTTTCGGGAGGCCTTGTTTAAATGCTGCGTGATTGGACCATTTGAGAATTTCAAGGTGGCAGGTGGCCATGCATTGGTACGTGGACCAACCAACTTCAATTGTTGAGACGATGTGGGTGCTAGTGTGAGCAAAGTTTGGCTGAAACAAGTGACTACATGGCGGTGAAAGAGGTTCCAAGGCGGTGTTGCTAGGTCGATTTACACTCTTTATGAGCCACGAGTTTTTTCTCTTTATCCAGCTAGTGGTTTCACTAATGAGAGTCGGCATCAACGTGATGCTCTAAAGAGTCTCTATAACTGCAGCTATCAGGTTAGCTCTAGAGTAAGATAGACGAGTCAGTAGAGTCAATAAGTGTCTTTTGTAAGAGCAACAAACTCTGTAGAGGAGAGCTCAAGTAGTTAGTCGACATCAAGGAGATTTCTTATGTGAATACACCTCTTCTTTGTTTGAGTTTATTGCGCAACTGATTTTTGGTTCTATATCATCCAAATTGATACTGACAAAGAATCTCAAGGTTTCATAACATTTCAGTTTTCTCACTGCATTCAATATAAAGTCTGTTGAGTCCACAAATCCCAACGTTTGGTATCAAAGCAGTTGCGAGGTTCTACAGATCTGTGTGATACTGCCTTCTTACTCTTCGAAGTTGTTCAAGAATTGTGAGTAGCTCTGTCGGAATCGTTGGATAATTCTAAAAACGGAGTTACGCAACGGTCCGACTCTGAGGGATTGTGAGTCTTACTAGAGGTCTTTTGTAATAGTGGACCTCAAAGATTTTGAAGAAAGTAGAGGCACTATTGTGGAGCTTTCTAATGGTGTGAACATCCAAGCAGTGCAAGGGAAATCAATGGTGAATAATAATTGAATTGGCTTACTTATTTTTTGAACAACCACCAAGAATTGTGCTTTCTCCCGTCATCTTTACCACCATAAAAAAAATTTGGGGTTTCCCCTCCCCCTTTCGGATAACAAGAATATGATATGTTTATTCATGGAGCTACATGGGTTTTCTCTGCAAAAGTGGCATTATAAAAATTTTGGACTCAAAAAGGGGCCCTTTGGAAAGTTATTAAAAAATCAGAGGCTTGGATAAGGGAATGTGGTATCCATGAAGGAGATTATGCCATGTGGACTTCTTTGTAACAAAGGCTCCCCAAATCTAGGGGAAATTTCAGTTTTTTTTCAAAATACCCCAAAAAATGCCATTGGTGGTTCACAATAAAAAGTTATCTTTGGCAGGCCTACCTTGACCATGTCAGGCCTCCTTGTTTTCCTCCCATGGCAAACTATCCCCTAGCTAGAACTATGCTCATGTTTTCCTTTTGGTTCAACTATTTGGCCCAAACTTTGACTTCCTAACCAACTCTCCCCCTATTCTCTCTCTTTCAAAACGTTTCAAACATTCATTCCCACCACTTTCTAGCAGCTGGTTTCAAAATATCTTCTTTCCACTCTTGCTTAGTCATTCTCTCTCCTCTTTGCTCACGTTTTTCTTCCACATTCGAAAATCTCTTCGAGAAATTTCTATCCAAGCTCTGTTCATCCCTCTTCTTTTCCATTCATTCTCTACTTATTTCACTCTCTCTTAGAAACCAAAGTTGTGACCTAAATCTACTTGGAAGGAGTAAGAAAAACAGGTGTTCTCTAATTTTCGGTTCTTTCCTCATCTTTTTGGAGTCTAGAGAGTCACCTCCTGAAGTTGTGACCTAAATCTCCTTGGAAGGAGTAAGAAAAATGGGTGTTCTATCATTTTTGGCTCTTTCTCTAACTTTCTGGAGTATATGGGGTCAACTCCAAAAGCAAGAACACATACTTTTCAGGTAATGAAGTGATTTCACCTTGAAAGTTTTGTTTGTATTGAGTAGATACATTTTTCTATCACATTTTGTCTATATATGTTTGTTACAAGCAAGAGGGAAGAGGGAGAGATTGAGGTAGATGATATTTAAAACTACAAGATGATTTTTGACATTTTTTTCTTCACTAGGAGGGATAGAGAGAGAGAGAGAGAGACAGAGAGAGAGAGAGAGAGAGAGATTATTTTGAACTGCTATGTTGTTTTCTATTTGAGGGGATGAGTGAGGGAGAGAGAGACATAAAATAGTCATTTTTGTCTTCATTAGTATAGGAGGGATAGATATAGGAAGGGAAAGAGAGAGAGAGAGAGAGAGAGAGAGAGAGAGAGAGAGAGAGAGATTATATTTAAAACTGCTATGTTTTTTTATTTGTTTGAGGGGATGAGTGAGGGAGAGAGATAGAAAATAGTTGTTTTTTTCTTTGCTAGTATAGGAGGGGTATAAAGGAAGGGAAAAGAGAGATAGAGAGAGATTATATTTCGACCTACTATGTTTTCTTCTATTGAGGGGATGATTGAGGGAGAGACACATAGATTGTATTTCAAACTGCTAGGTTTTAGAAGTATTTGACAAAGAAGGAAGAAAAAGAGATCCTAATCAAAGAGTTTTGGGAGGGAGAGAGAGTGATATGATATTGATAATGTTTTCTTTGTTTATGGAGAAACAGAGCAGGAAGAGAGCATATCGTAAACTAAGTATTTCCAAAAAATTTGATGTTTGTTTGTGTGAGGGGTACCTTGGAAGACAAATTGAGAGAGAGAGAAGTATTCTATGTTTTTTGTAATAATATTTTGTTTGTTTTTGTGAGAGGTTTAGTTAAAGGAGAGAGGGAAGGAGAGAGAGAGAGAGACAGAGACAGAGAGAGAGAGAGAGACTTGCAAAGAAAGAGAAAGAGAGGGATAGAGAAAGAGAGAATAGAAGACATAAATTTGGAGGGTTTTTGGAAGTAGAAAGAGCTAATTTTAATCATATGGTATAGGGGCAGAAACTATGGAAGTAGAAAATGATAGATATAGAAGTACTTTACAGTCTGTTGTATTGAAGAATGTTAAGGATGAGCATGGGGAATGGATTCCACTATCACTTGCCTTGCCAATTGCCCCTACCACTTGCCCTGCCACTTGCCCTTGACACATGCCCCTGCCACTTGCCCCTCCCACTCCATTTGTGTAAACAATTAGGGTTATGGTTTTTTCACATATTTGGGAGGCCACTGGGACCCTAGCAACAAAAAAAAACCCCCTGCAAACCCAAAATTCGACATCGTGCGACCAGAGCCCAGTTTCTGTGTGATGTCAGATTTTGGGCTTGCAAGAGTTTTTTTGGCATAAAATTGATGCACATGGCTGCTAGGGTCCCAGTGGCCTTACAAATATAATTTTTTAAAGATATTATTTCTAATATATGAAAACCCTTATTCATATTAATTCTTGAAATTTGATATTTTATTAATTTATATAATCTTTGGGTTTTGATATAATATGTTGGTTGCAAGATATCTTATGAGTTGATGAGTGCACCGGATGCAAGGTTGGAACTAGAGGGTCTTGTGGTGGGGGGATGGCTTCAATCAGCCACTACATCAATAGAGTGGCTCAACACATTTTGGTGTTCCATCGACAATTATCGCCAGATGGAAAGATGAACATTATGAAGTTCACGCTCCTCAATCGGATGGTGAAGATGAGGCCCATACATCCTATTGCCGATCATGTTGTTCTGATTAGGTGCAGTGTCACTTTATTTTTGTTCTCGGACACACGATCCGGTCCGGTACATAGTATTATATAGCTATTGCAGGGCTAGCTGGCATTACAGATCCCCAGGCTATAGAGAATGAAATTGTGCAGCCCTTTCTGCTTCAGCAAGAAAAAAAGGGATCTGAGCCAAGCAGGAAGAAGCATAGAGTAGAGTAGCTTATGCATTCAAGCTTTGATGATCTTTGTGATACTACTCTATGTCAATAAAGAATACCATTTTCAAAGTATTTTCTCTTCCCACTATAGAACATTGTTTCCTTTTCTATGTTAAGTAAAATTGAGTATAATTTCCTTTTGCATGTTCTATTGAGATTTGATGTTTATTATTTCATTTTGTTTGTGTATACGTCATTAGAAAGTCTTTCGTAAGTAAATTGAGATTGCATGTAAGTAAATTAATAGATTGCAAATACATTGAAAATAAATTTGAGATTGCACATACAAAGACAATTCTCAAAAAGACATTTTATTATATCGATGCCCATAGGTAGAGTACAAGGTAGATGCTCGTAGGTAGAGTACAAGATAGATGCATGTAGGCAGAGTACAAGGCGGAGCATACAGAATCCCTAAGTGCCCTTGGGCTTCCTAAGATGTACAATAAATTGCATGTCTACGACGGTCATCGTGACCCTTTTCCTAAGGATGACAGCCAGCTGGGTGTCATCCATGAGGTCTACTAGGTAGACCATGTTACCAAGAAGGTAATTGTAAGTCACGATGTGGTCTTCTCAGAACAGCCGCATCAGTTGGAGGAGGATGCTTCCTTCCCAGACAACCAGGACCAGGATATCTAGCCAGTACCGCCACCAATGGCAGACCGAACTCCCCCAATGGTGCTTGGGAGGATTCAAGACAAAGAAGATGAAGAAGAGCTTGCAAAACCATGGCAACGGCCATTCCCGAAGTGGTTAAAGCAGCTTTTGGACGGCAGAGAACCTCTAACCATTAAGGAGGAACCATCGAAACACCATCGGTCCAAGAGATTAGAGGAGCAAAGAAGGGTGCAGGAACACTTGGTCAACTATGCTTTGATGACAGAAGTGATCCATGCTAATGAACTCGTGTCTTGAAAGGGCGATGATAGGTGGATGGAGGCTATGCAGTTGGAGTATGGCTCCATAATGAAGAACAACACTTGGGACCTTGTGGATCGACCACCAAAATGCAAGGTAATCGGAACCAAGTGGGTGTACAAGACCCAGTACAAGTCCGACGGCACATTGGATAAGTACAAGGCTCAGCTCATGGCAAAAGGATTTGCACAGGTACATGGTTTTGATTATCAAGATACGTTTGCTCCCACAGCTCGACTAACCACAATTCGCAGTGTTTTGGCTTTAGCTGCCCAGGGAAGTTGGCCTGTGTTTCAGATGGATGTGAAATCTTCCTTTCTGAATGGAGATCTCAAGGAGGAGGTATACGTGGAACAACCACCAGGTTTTGAGATCCCCGGTTCAAAAGGTAAAGTTTGCAAACTGAAGAAGGCATTTTACGGGCTGAAACAGGCCCCACGAGCGTGGTACCAGCAAATTGATGCCTACTTTCTGCAAAACGGGTTCTCACGAGGAGCCCATCGGATGCAAATTTGTATATCTTCAGAGAAGGAGGCAGGTGTATGATCGTGGTCCTTTATGTGGATGACCTTGTCATAACAGGGAACCATGAAGAGGAGATCTCGTAGAGGAAGCATTTGCTAGGAAGAGAGTTTGAAATGACAGACCTCAGACTGATGCATTTCTGTTTGGGGATTGAAGTTTGGCAGGAGCCGAAACAGATCTTCATTTCACAGCTAAAGTATGCTGGAGAGATACTGAAGGCATTTGGCATGGCTGAGTGCAAGACAGTTGGTACCCCTATGGAGGTTGACACGAAAGTCTCAAACAAGGATTCATCACCACTGGTGGACGAAGCGAAGTACAGAAGGCTTATGGGCAGCTTGATTTACCTGTGCAACACATGGCCAGACATCGGTTTTGCGACTAGTGTACTAAATAGGTTTTCCAATAAGCCCCGGGAGAACCATTGGAGGGTAGGGATGCGGGTGCTGAAATACCACTTGGATCTGGAGTTGTGTCATGGGTCAGCAAGAAGCAACCCACAGTTGCTCTTTCTTCTACCGAGGCCGAGTACCAATCTGCATGCTTTGCTTCTTGCGAGGCAGTGTGGTTGAGGAGGATTTTGGGAGACATGGGTGTAGTGCAAAACAAGCCTACGCAGTTATCATGTGGCAATCAGAGTTGCATGGCGATTGCAAAGAACCCGGTGTTCCACGCTCGCACAAAACACATTGAGATTCAATATCACTTTGTACGCGAGCTCATCATGGATGGGGAGGTTGACTTGGTGTACTGTCCGACTACAGAGAATGTTGCGGACATCTTCATGAAGGCTCTTGGAAGAGACTTGCTGGAGAGGCATCTTCATCGACTTGGCATTGGGCCGAAAAAGTAAGTTCACTTGTGGGTGGACATTGAGGGGGGGTGTTAGATATCAATGCTCCACTCTCGTGTAACTACAGGGGAACCAGCTAACTCTACTTGTAAGCCCCCCCATATGAGGAAGAGGCATTTGAGTAGCTCGATTATCTGGCAAGTCTTGGTTTGGACACTAGATGGGGGCCATGTGTGGCCTGATGGCTGGACGGCTTCAAATAGAGTTGGCACACCACCAACTAGGCTACATGCAAGTGCAAGAAGGCATCCCTTGACTGACTGCACTAAGGGTAGATGGAGCATTTCTTGAGGTAGCCCACTCTTAGGTTGCGGGGTCCATTTGGAGCCTCAGATGATCCGGGATGGCTTTGGGCCAAATGGGGACTATTGCTCTATTTTGTGCACCGGTTCTATCGTATGGTCAGTGGCCTATTTCAGGACTGACCCCCAGTCGACTGTTTTGGGCGGACTGGGCGGTCACCCAATTGAGCCTAACCGACTACTATTGGTGGCTATATAAGAGCAAGCCCATGAAGCCCATTTCATCACTGGCTACAGCAACCTTGATTCCTTAGCATCCAGCCTCCATCTTCTACTGTTTCCAGCATGCCATCGAAGCTTCTTTCACAGGAGCGCACAGTTGGGAGGCAGCGCCATCTATTGTATCAGTTCTACAGCAATCAAATTTTTGATTCTCCATACTATCTTGTTTTATCTCTTACATACGAGATCATGTTATTTGTTGAGCACAGATGTTGTATTATTTTCTTACACGGGTGTCCCAATGATATGTGGATATATACATATACATATCCAGATAGCATTTTACTTTATTTACTTATAGATATATTAGTTTCTTATAGACACCAAGGGTCGTCACTTTTTGGGTGTACCCCTTCATATCCACACATGGGAGATGTATCAATGTGTGTGATGAAAGATGTAGGAGAGTTGTTGTTGCTATAACTTATAAGCAAGTATGAGAGCATATTCTATTGAATGATGAAGATGACTATTTCCTTGGATATTTTGTTCATGTATTTACTATTCTGATCTTTATAATATAGTAGTTCTACAAGTATCAAAATTGCATTCCAATGGCAAGTCTGTTTCATGCAAGATCCATATTGTTTACATAGTATTATCGATCTAGTGCAACATTGCAAGATGCTTATGATTTTATCATCAATATTTTCTCTGTTTTTTGAGTGATCATAGTCATAGAAGTTTCTTTTTGGAACACTTTTGTGGGTTCAAAATGAACACCAAAGCAACCTCCATGAATTGGGTAACTTGGAGTTGAGACCATTTCTTTTCACTAATGATTCAGAAGGAAGAAACCCTCTATACTTTTAATGCTTGAGCCTCCTCCTTGGCATATATCTTAAGTAATATTCTTAAGGGCATAATCCAAGAGTCCCTTTTTGCTTACAAAAACCCCTAATGAGCATAGTCATGGTAATTTTCCTACAAAATAACATGTGTTGTTGAATGTAGAAGACTAATACTTACAAAGCCACTATAATAGTCGCAAGTACTCTAGTCACAAGCACTCAAAAAAGACTTCACTTATCAGAAAAGAAAGGACAAAGGGAATTTGAAGAAAAAGATGAGGATGTGCAAAACAACAAAGATGAAGTGACATCAATGAGAGTGCTTAAACTTCATTTTAATGAGGCAATCACTAAAGATGATCCAATATATGTTTGGGAACATTTGCTCTATCCTATGAAAGCCAAATCTTTGGGGGTAGTAGGCCTTTATAATAATAGTATGATACTAGATATATCCTTCGCTACAAAAAGTTTCAATGCATTCGTACATATGGAAGGACACTGGTAACATCAAATGTAGTGCACCGTGGTCCAAACCTTTTTATAGTGGCTATGAATGAAGCTATCCACTTGAGAGGTTATAGAGGGTTTTAATAAGTGTTAACCAACTTCCTTGGAGCAAGAAATTTAGTTGCAGGTGGTGGTACATCTGGCGTAGACATAGATGGACATCTAATGAGGTAAGCAAAGAGATATTTTTTAGTGTGTTGTAGATTTGAGCCTATCAATGGTCAACATTTTGCATATGCTCACAATGACAAGCTTTAAGGTGGTAAAGAATAAATATCAAGACTACACAAGTATTATATTTCATTCTCTTTTTTAAACATGTTAAAAATAGGTGGAAAGCATCGTTTGACCTGATATTTTCTAGTGCATGTAGGCTGTTAATAGTTGGTATTTTATGTTCATTATACTCCCTTTTTGTCGGAATGAATACTATACATCTAGCATGACAAAGGGGGGGGAGGCGGAGAGGAGAGGGGAGGGGAGGGGAGGGGGAGAGGGAAGAGGAGAGGGAGAGGAGAGGGAAGAGAGGGCAGGGTAGCTCTCTCACTATCACGATAGAAAAAAACAAAAAACAAAACAATTTTTTTTTAATTTTATATTTTTTTTGGTGCAACCCCTTGCATTGTCACGGGGAAAGAAAGAAGGGAAGGGGATAAGCGAGGAGAGAGAGAGAGAGAGAGAGAGAGAGAGAGAGAGAGAGAGAGAGAGAGAGAGAGAGAGGGGGGGGGGGGGGGGGGGAGGGGAAGGCAAAGAGAGAGGAGAGAGGAGAGGGAAGGGAAAGGGGGAGAGGAAAGGGGAAGAGAGAAGAGAGAGGAGAGGGAAGGGAAAGGGGCAGGAGAGAGGGGAGGAGAGGTCTTGCAAGAATTTTAACACAAAAAAGGAGAAAGGGGAATGGGAGAGGGAAGGAGAGGGGAGAAATGATTTTTTAAAAACAAATTTAAAAATCTACGAGGAGAGGAAGTAACGGGGTGGGAAGGGGTCAAGCTGCCACGACAGTATAAAATTGAAAAAAAAATCACCACAGCCCCTTGCGCTATCACGGCAATGCAATGAGGGTGGGGAGGCATGGGAGAGGAGTATGAAAGGGTTGGGAAGAAAGGGAGGGAGAGAGGAGGGAAGAAGGGAAGACAGAGAGGGAGGGAGGGGAAGAGAGAGGGAGAGAAGGGAGGAGAATGGGATGAGAGAGAGAGAGAGAAGAGAGGAGAAAGGAGAGGGAGAGGGAAATGGGGAAGGGAGCACAACGTGAGGGAGAGGGGGAAGGGAGCCCAATGCAAGGGACAGGGAGAGAGTGAGGGAAGGGAACACGAGGGGGGAGAGAGTAGAAGGGAGGGTGTGATTTAAAATGAGTTATAAGAGAGGTGAGAGTCAATATATGGCCCCAAGGAATTCAAACTTCCCGCTCTAGAATTCAAACTTCCTACTCCTCCTTCTCTTCCCCTCTCTCTCTCTCTCTCTCTCTCTCTCTCTCTCTCTCTCTCTCTCTCTCTCTCTCTTTCTCTCTCTCTCTCTCTCTTCGCCCCTACCTCCCCCTCTCTCCCCCCAACCTCCCCTTCTCCCCCTCCCCCACTCCTTTCCCCCATCCTCCCCCCCACCCCCCTCTTTTTCCCTCCCCCCCTTTTACACCCCCCCCTTTCCCCTCCCCTACCCTCCCCTCCCCCTTTCCCCCTTTCCCCCTTTCCCCTTTCCCCTTTCCCCCCCCTTCCCCCTTTCCCCTTCCCCCTTTCCCCTTCCCCCCCTCCCCCTTTCCCCTTCCCCCCCCTCCCCCTTTCCCCCTTTCCTCCCTCCCCCCCCCTTTCCTTGTGTTCCCCTCTCCTCCATTCCATTAATTCCCTCTTTTTCCTACCCTCCCCAAGGTAAATTTTTAAGTCCAACTGATTTGGTATGCGCCACGTGGAAGGACAAATGATACATTTTTACAATCCCTACTCGCATGACTAAACCCTAAACCCTGAACCCTGAACCCTAAATCATAAACCTTGTTGGGGACAAAACTTCACACACCTCTTAGGCTACCCTAGACGTACATCCACGCAAGATTTGGTCTCGAACTGATTTGGTTTGCGCCACGTAGAAGCAATCCCTACTAGCACGACTAAACCCTAAACCCTAAACCCTAAACCCTGAACCCTAAATCCTAAACCCTGTTGGGGACGAAACTTCACACGCCTCTTAGGCTAACTTAGACGTACATCCATGCAAGATTTGGTCTCCAACTGATTTGGTTTGCGCCATGTAGAAGCAATCCCTACTAGCACAACTAAACCCTAAACCCTAAACCCTAAACCCTGAACCCTAAATCCTAAACCCTGTTGGGGACGAAACTTCACACGCCTCTTAGGCTACCCTAGACGTACATCCACGCAAGATTTGGTCTCCAATTGATTTGGTTTGCACCACGTAGAAACAATCCCTACTAGCACGACTAAACCCTAAACCCTAAACCCTAAACCCTAAATCCTAAACCCTGTTGGGGATGAAACTTCACACGCCTCTTAGGCTACCCTAGACGTACATCCACGCAAGATTTGGTCTCCAACTGATTTGCTCAGAGGTTGTGTGAAATGGCTGAGAGATGGAGGAGAACAAGCTTAAAGATAAAACGTGGGAAGAGAGGGGAGAAATCCTTCATTGTGAAGAAGATGATGACATGGCACTCAAAGAGGGCTCAAGGAGGGTGAACATAGCTCTAATGCCACATGTTGGAGTAGCAAGAAGTATTCAAAATATGAAGAAAAATGGAGGATTTTATTCATGAGAGATATCCTGCATATATAGGCACAAGTTACATCCAAGAGTGACATCACATGTGAGCTCAATAGAGCATCTAGATCCATAAATCACTCCACTGATTTCTCAATCAAGCCCATGAATCTATCAATCACACCTAATGGAACCTTCTACAACCAAACCTAGTCACACTAACCACCATGTGGTGAGACACACACCCATACAAACCTTGTACCCCTAGGTACACCCCATTACATCAATTTGTCCATCATGTGATTGACGTAGATTGTGGAATAAAGGAGAGTGAATGCATTAAAGTTTCCTAGAATTATATTTTTAGGAATATAATTCTTGTGCGATATATATGACTTGTTAAATAGAAGTGAATGTGAATGTAGCTTGTTTGTACCATGAATTCTTTAACATATCTTGAATGAGTGCCCTGATATGATTTGTAATGTGTGTTTTATATGTGTGTATTTGGTTCTTTTTTTTCAAATAGATTCTAAATGGAATCCCTCCTCCATGATGGTCTTTCAAAAATCCCAACCCAGTTCCCCATGTTGCTATCATTTGAGACATCCAAAATCTCACATGTAGTAAAGAAGATTGTGCATGATACGGATTGGGTGAAGTATAACATCGAAGTGCATGCATATGGGTGGGGTCCAGACCGATCGCGCATGGATCGGCATCATGTGAGGGTCGCACAAAAAAACCTATGGGAAAGTTTGTAAGCTTTGGAGAGATCGCTATGACCGAGTATATAGCAACTAGATTACTATAAAAAACTGTTGGGGACGAAACTTCACACGCCTCTTAGGCTACCCTAGACGTACATCCATGCAAGATTTGGGATCTGGTTTGTGCCACGTGGAAGGTATAATGCATACATTTTTGCAAGCACCTTTTCAATGCTTAATGTTTACAATTACGACACACGGCATTATTTTTAAAATACATTATGTATTAGATGTGTGAATTGAGATATTTGAAATTCAAAATCATACTCTTAATTTTAAATACGCACATGGGGATGAAACTTTGCATGGCTCTTAGGTTTAGTGTAATAATTGCAAGCATTGATATATACGAAATTCAATATGATATTCAAAATGATAAAGTTGGAACTTGAACACTTTTTCAATGCTTAATGTTTACAATTACTTCACATGGCATTCTTTTTTAAATACCTTATGTATTAAACAAACTATAAACTAAGATAAACTGAGATAAACAAAGTGTGAAGAACATCATGAAAGTACGAAAATGCTCATACATCATAAAAGTGGGAACAATATCATGAAAGTACCAAAATGAATCTGTACATCATCATCATCATGCTGCAAAAGTGCATCCCTATACAAGAAACGTGTGAAGCCTAAACAATCAATCTGAATCCGAATCTGATAACTCTACATATGATCCTCTAGTGGAACGCTGACGTGGCTCCTGTATGACCCGCTACCCAACCGTCCGCTGTGTGCCCTCAGGCAAAGCCGGCTCAGATGGGCCAGCCTCATCACCTGCATGAGATGGGCTAGCCTCATCCTGATGAAGAGGAGGGCATGCTGCATGCGCCACCGCTGCCATCTCTGCCTCCCTCGCCTCCTCTATGTACGCGCATCTCAGCTCCCATAGCCGTGCATCTGCGAGTACTCGTGCCTCAAATCCAACGCGAGTAATCGTCTCTACATGTGAAAGACGCTAGTCTCGGCCCCGCCCTAGCTGCTGGTCCACCCACTGCTGCAATGATGTCTGCAGCTCTGCCTCTCGCTCAATCCGGCGTGCCTCCTCCGCTCATGCCTCGTCACCTGGCATGAAATCACAATATGAAAAGCGTCGTGGAACGCATGATGCAACCACCGATGTATCAGCACCCTCCTGCATCAACAACGCTCTCTGTGCCTCCTCCCTGTAGTGCTCTCTCAAGACTACATGGGCGAATGGATCAACAGCCTGACGATGACCAGGATATAGATCATCCATGCCTAGTCCTCTGTATGTCGCCACATCAATGTCAGCAAAGCATACAGGGCACACTGATCGTGCCACCATGTGGTGGGTCATGCAATGGAGATGTGCGATGTGGCCGCACCCTAGTCCAAACCACCCTACGGTGTCAAACTCCTCGTGGCAAAGGAAACAAGTGGCAGTAGGCTATGACTGCTACGTCTATGGGTGTCCTAGTCAGCACATCTACAGGAGGAGCAGGGTATAGGGCCACGCTGGGGTCGATCCTATGGCGAGATGGATCACGACTAATATGCCTCAACTGCAAAATATAGTGCTCTGCGCGATGGTATGCTATGCGTGTCCGAATCCTCTGCTCCTCCAAATCTATCTGCAACAGTCGTATGCGAGACTCCATCTCCTGACGCAATAGATGTGCCTGCAATGCAAACATGTCGCGTACATGGTGAGAATTAACCAAAAAACTTCAGTTCAAAACACGCTACAAAAAAATAAAGTAACATAATCAAAATAACTAACCTCATTCCTAGAGTCGGCCAACAATGCCTCCAACTCTGCAATCCGTGTGTCTCGAGCCTCCAACTCGTGCTAAGGCGGCGTAGATGTGGGAGGTGGTGTAGATGTGGGAGGCTCCATCGATGATCGAGGTGGGGGAGGTGGAATCGCAATAGATCTCGATAGGGTAGAGACCATGTGCTGCAAGGATGATGCCACTGAATGAACATCTTCCCTAATCTGTCCTCCCACCGCTCGCAATGCCGGTGCAGGGATGGTGTGCAACTCTGGTGCCTCGCGTCGACGCCACGAACACCTACAATCTGACGCTCCTGACGCCCCATCCTACCATGTCCCACTCCTGATCCTGGACGGGTACTAAGGTAGTCCACCCGATGACCAAGCACAAACTCCGCGTATAGCTGCATGGCAAACGACCTGGCTATCTGACGGTTGTGAGGCAATCGACCACCATTCACAGCGAGATATCTCGGATAAATGTGTGCTGCTATGATGGGGTGCCTACAACGTAAAATATGCAAGGGGAGCCCTGATCGTGGTCGCATCGCCTCGGTGTGACCATCCCAAAACATATCCTCCAAGGCCTGCCTGTGATGTGACTCACACTCAAACAACTGTCGAATGGCTCTCCAATCCAAGCCACCACCAGTGATCTCCGCCTCAGCCTGTGCCTGAAAGCTATCCACAATGTCCTCAACTGTGTCCAATTGACCCAGAGCCTCAATAACTGAATCTAGACTCGCAACCAAGTGAGGGGGTGCCCTAGCATCCTGCAGTGCCCTCATCTCAGCTCTCAGCATCTCTATCTGCATATGAATAGTGGTGCTAGAACCTGTGCGCTGGCTGGCGCATGCACAAAAAAAACACATGGAAATTAATATTCTATTTGGGTAATGAAAATAATATTCTATTCAATATGACTTATAATCTATTTACGTAATGAAAACTATTTGTACGTACTCCTTGATGAGGTAGGATGTCGTTGGGATCATCTTATGCACCTACCGGTAGATGGGCCAAATGTGTGGCTCAATATTAATCAATATTATTAATAATTCTTAATTTTGATTAGAATTTTTTCACTCTAGTTGTTGCATTTTTAAACTTAGATGTCTCAAATATTTTTTCCTTATATGTTTCCCTTTTTTCACTTTTTATCCAATATGAAACTTTTCCACATGTGGTGTAAGGACCACATTGTCCACTTATGGCCCCTATACTAAGGACAGATAGTGGAGAGGTTTGGTTAATAAGACCTTCTTTGAATGCTTTACTGCCTTGGGTTTGCAATAGATATGGAGGAGATAGAAGGATACCTAATACATTACTTTGAACGATACACAAGCAAGGTGCATCTAGTATTTCTCGGACTACACATTAAAAAAGAGAGCGGGTTCACACTACAGACCTTTTAAAGCGAGAACTTTGAGAAAATAATTAAGCCTTTTCAATATTATCTATTTTGGTTGGGCAATCCACCTCAACTAGTGGCCATTCCTATAGATCATCACTTGGTTCCCATGCTTGGGGAGAGAGGAGACCTTTGGACAATCATAAATTATGTATGTGTTTTCGATGCGCTGGTGCATTTACAAGATCCAATTAGCCATATGCTTATGCATCTAACCACTCTAGTGTTGGGGTCTTTGCCTATGTGGTGTGGTGTTTTAGGGATAATGCCCATGTGGTGTTTTATACAGCCTACTTACTCTACCTAAATTATGAAACAACTCTTAACCAACTATATAATCTATAATATTCCACATGAACGATGATTTTTTAAAAGATGGTTTTGAAGACTAAAAATAATTCCAAAAATAATTTAAAAAACTTTAAAATGCATTTCAGATTTAGAAATATTTTATAATTATTCCTATAAACTAAAATTTAAATGTTTCTTTATATTAATAAAAATAGCACTAATTTAAACTTTAATCTCTTTTTTTTTAAAGATGATTTTAAAAATAAAATATTTACATTTTCTCATTTTAAATAAATAATTACCTAATTCCAAAAATCATTTTAAAAAACTTTCAAATGCATTTCAATTTTAAAAATATTTTATAATTATTCCTATAAACTAAGATTTAAACGTTTTTTATTTCAATAAAAATAGCTCTAATTTAAAAAAATAACTTTAATCTCTTTTTTTCCAAAGATGATTTTTTAAATCCTAATTTTTACATTTTCACATTTTGAATAAAAAATGCCTCATTAAACTTATTTTAAATTTAAAATTTTCACATTTTAAATTATAAATGTCGTAATTCAAAAATTTTAAAAAAAATTACAAATGCATTTCAAATTTATAAATACTTTATAATTATTCCTATGAACGTTTTTTTATTTAATAAAAATAGCTCTATTTTTTTTAAAAAAATTCATTTTCACATTTTAAATAAAAAATGTCGTAATTCATAAATTTCAAAAAAACATTAAAGTGCATTTGAAATTTAGAAATTTTTTATAATTTTTCTTATAAACTAAAATTTAATTAAATTCTACCAAAAAGAAAATGCTACATAAAAAAAACAGAAATATAGAACATTTTCACATTTTGAATTAAAAATGCCTCATTAAACGTTTTTTAAATTTAAAATTTTCACATTTTAAATTATAAATGTCGTAATTCAAAAATTTACAAATGCATTTCAAATTTATAAATATTTTATAATTATTAATATGAACGTTTTTTTATTTACTAAAAATAGCTCTATTTTAAAAAAAAAATTTCATTTTCACATTTTAAATAAAAAATGTCGTAATTCATAAATTTCAAAAAAACATTAAAATGCATTTGAAATTTAGAAATTTTTTATAATTTTTCTTATAACCTAAAATTTAATTAAATTCTATAAAAAAGAAAATGCTACATAAAAAAAACAGAAATATAGAACATTTTCACATTTTGAATAAAAAATGCCTCATTAAACGTTTTTTAAATTTAAAATTTTCACATTTTAAATTATAAATGTCGTAATTCAAAAATTTTAAAAAAATTTACAAATGCATTTCAAATTTATAAATATTTTATAATTATTAATATGAACGTTTTTTTATTTACTAAAAATAGCTCTATTTTAAAAAAAAAAATTCATTTTCACATTTTAAATAAAAAATGTCGTAATTCATAAATTTCAAAAAAACATTAAAATGCATTTGAAATTTAGAAATTTTTTATAATTTTTCTTATAAACTAAAATTTAATCAAATTTTACCAAAAAGAAAATGCTACATTAAAAAAACCCTACCTGGACTCTCCCGCTCCGGCTCCGTCGATGTCCGTTTGTGGCTCTCCGTCATTTGCGCAATTCCGTCGAAGTCCTGCAAATCCAAAATCGGTGGATGAGGAGGAGCTCGATCGAGGTATGCGGAATGAGGGGGGTCGCTCTCCTTTTATAAGAAAAATTAGGGTTTAGCTACCTCGATCGAGGTATTCTGCATGTATGCCACGACACCTCGATCGAGGTATCGTGACATGCCCATACATCTCGGCACATCTACCTCGATCGAGGTATCGGCATGCCACGATACCTCGATCGAGGTATTGTCACATGCCCATACATCTCAGTACATCTACCTCGATCGAGGTATCAACATGCCACGATACCTCGATCGAGGTATTGTGACATGCCCATACATCTCGGTACATCCACGTCGATGGAGGTTTTGACATGCCACGATACCTCGATCGTGGTATGTCGGCAGAAGCGGGATGCCAAGTCATGTGTCCAGCATACCTCGATCGAGGTATGTCATCTGCCCTGTCGGCTGCCCTGTCGGATGGCACATACCTCGATCGAGGTATGCTGGGCATGCCACCTGACCTCGATCGAGGTTGAGCTGGATTGCCACGATACCTCGAACGAGGTAGATGTGGCATGTATAGGTGGCTTGCCAGCAAGCCTCGATCGAGGTAGAGGCTCGGTCCGGTGAAAAAGCCCAGTACCTCGATCGAGGTATTGGCTTGGCTCGGTTGTCCTCGTGTGTGATTTTCATTGGAGCTAATACCTCGATCGAGGTATTGGAGACCGAAGCAAAACCTTTGTATTTTCACTCGAGCGGGTGTCACACTCACCCGAAAGTGGTCCGGAAGTGGATACCCTTAGCTTGCTACCACCCAAAGGTCTTGCGATTCTTTAACAAAAACATTAACGAAAAGCTTCAAATTCACGACAATTCAGTGCGAAATTGATAACATTCATTGCAAAAAAAGATCCTGCAATTCCTCAATAGAAAGAGTAACGAAAAATGTCAAATAGTTTAGATATTTAGGAAATTCCACCCCACCAGCATGTTGATTATCATTTTGATCCTCCACCGCATTATTCAAATGTTTCGTCACTATGTTTCATCACTGCAATTTGGTGGAGAGGCAGAGGATTATGTTCAGACTACTCACTCCCTACCTGCCTTTACCTATGCCGCAGAGAGAGAGAGAGAGAGATGCCTACTCATCAAAACTATCAAAACTAACTTTCCATGTAAGCCCCCTTTGAACTCAACATCCACGTCCTCAATCTCAAGAGGAGCCCCTTGAAGGAAACGTGGCGTAGTCCCTGATTGACACCCCAAACTCAAAAATAAGGAAGATATGAGTACTCAGACCCGTCTACGACGGTTTTGTTCCCAATTTTATAAATTTTCAAGCATTTAATCCAAAGCTTTGATACATTAATTATTTTATTTTTTATTATATTATGGCCAAGTGAGTGTTTTTTTTCAAATTTTCCATTAATATATTTTATTAAACTAAGGTATTTTAAGAATTATAAGATTGTGTACTTTATAACTTTCTTCAAGTCTGTAGAAAATATAATTTATTAAAATAAGGTATTTTAAAAATTATAAGGTTGTGTATTTTATAACTTTCTTCAAGTCTGTAGAAAATATAATTTAGAATTAAATATTATAAGAGATTATTTCAATTATATTTTCATTTATAATTACATTATTTCATAAATATTTTTTTTAAATATAAAATATCTATAATAAATCCTATGATGCAAATTATGAATTTGTTTATCATATATTTGCTTTATTAAATATAGTTTACTTTTCTTGAATGAAGTCCTTTTAGTCATTTAGATGTTTCTTTAAATTATGAATTAATTTGTAGTAATCCAAGATGAAAAATATATAATTAATATATTGTTTGAATCGTTTTTAAAAAATAATGTATTGATGGAAGTTTGATTAAAGATATTGAACCTTCCTTTCAAGATCACTTATTCTACAATTTTGATATGCTATTAATTTTGTATAGCTTTTTTTTCATAATTTTTTGATGCCTTGCCTATTCTTTTTGCTTCCAATTGTAAATATTCATGTTGCAATTACCCCTGGAATTCTGAAAATATCAAAGCCAAGCTTCACCTACCTACAAACAATCGCCCCACTACTTCTCGGTTGGCTCTAGATCTTAGACACTCTAACGGAGTGTTGCATCCGCTCTTCAATTCTCTACCTTCTTCCGTGTAGCTCGAATCAATTCAACACTGAGAAGAAATTTTTCAAAGCGAAATCTGACGATGTGCATTATCCGATTTTGAGAGAAGGATGCCTAAAGTTTTGACTTCCTAGAGGCAAATCCAATCTCAGGATGATGGCGATAACAAAAACTACAGATAGCACATAGAGCTCTTCTAGTATCACTCAGACGAAACAAACAGCTCCAAAGCTCCATTGCAAAAAGGTATAGGGCTTCCTGCCTCTTTTACGCCCTCTATCGCTGCCTCCTCGTGCATTCCCTCCCCTCGCCTCAGCCCAGACCCCCTGTCCCACCCTGTGCATTCCTTCTCGCTCCATGTGCTAAAACTGCATCCTTTGATCGTTGTATAAGGATTGATTTAATCTCAACCTGGACCTCCCTGTGCATTCCTTCTCACTCCATGCGCTCAAACTGCATCCTTTGATCATTGTATAAGGATTGATTTAATCTGGCGTCATTGAATTTTGTCAGTCTTGCGATCCATCTTGTCTCCTCCCTACCGCTACCTGTGCAATGAACACCTCACCAAAGGGCGTAAGTAGCTGCATTGCGAACATCTGCAAAATGTAATACCATGTGTTTCTCAGTCATCGGGTTCCTGACGTGAAGAAAAGATTTGTGGATCACCTTCATGAGGCCCTACTATCGAATTCACCATTGCATGTTCATAGTTTCTACAGCCAGCAATCGAGTTGATTTTGAAACGTATACTTACAGAAGCATTGAATATGGACGTCTCCCCTTCTATCAGGAATGCATGAACATTGCCAAATACTCAGAACGGCATACCGAGAGATATCGAACAAAAATCAAACAGTTATCGTTGATCCAACCCAAGTAGTATGTCGAGCGGAGCTTCTGGATTCCCATACTTTGCACACTTTTTGGTCTTGTCTGATTTGCAGGGTCCACATTTTGGTGCATAAATGGGGGTGCACTTTCAGCGATCCTGTTGGGCAAAGCATCCATGAGACAATCGTAAGCTAAGCCCACAAACGACCTTGAGAATGGAAGAGTCTGAGAGTCCTTAGCCACAACCACATGCTGAAGATCGGCTTCCGTTTCGATTGTATATTCTAGCAAATCAGAGGCAAATCATTGCTACACATCGGCAAAGACAAAGACTGGCATCACAGCATCCTCGAGAAGCTAGTTGAAGTGGGCAATTTGTTGAGGCCTACCTGTGCTTCCAATGCGTAATCGAGATGTATAACTCCTTCCAAGAGTTATACACCGAACATCGCCTCTGGCCATTGATCGCTTCTCGTAATCAAGATCCAACCTTATTGCAGAGGTGCAAAAATGGCCTCGTATCCATAGAAGCAGTCTCTGGCAGGAGGACTTTTAACTTGAGGATCTCTACTGCATAGCAACATATAAGGCACAGGGAGCTTGTGCTTCTTCCGCGACTGCAACCGTCCGCTCTAGTTCTCCACTGTACTACAAGCAGTGTCTACCCAAATTACCCAAATAGATACGTTCATTATACCCACCAGACCTTCCATTGTTTCATATCTTTTGTGGTGAGGAGGTCGATGAGATTGGAAGGGCTCCTTCGGTTGGCATAGTTGTGGAAGGGCTGCTCTATGATCTCAGCTTCGTTGGCAGGCTGGGGATGGCATCGTTCAGCCCTCCGAGCTCCTCTTCAGCATCCTCCTCCACCTCTCTCTCATTTGCCTCATTCGATTTCCATCCATATCAAATTGACCTTACCTTTTCCCGAAGTCAATGCCACCCTTCACACACCTTCCATTCATTCCCTGCCTCCCTTATCAAATTTAACGGTTGACTGGTTTAGCAACCATGCAGATGCTTTGGGGGTCGCATCGCCCACCTCAATCACAAAATCTACCAATCCAAGGAGTGCCTAAGGCCAGTCTTTCATCCTCCATTCCTACCACACTCCCAATACATTAATATTCGAGATCAAAGCAAGAAATGAGAGCATCCCATATTCTGATTACTTGGCCATATTCATAATGTAGATTGGTCATCACCAAGCTCTAGAATTAACAAAACATCTCCCTGATAAATATGTGGCACTCTACAATTCGCAGCAAAGAACGCATGTAGGAACACATCTCCTACTGGAAAAGAAAATTTTGAAAGAGTGCATACGTTCACAAATAAGTGTGAGATTCTACAAACACAATCATGTTCTCCGTCACCGCTTACGTGCATAAGTATAGATGGAAGGGACGAGTGGAAGCTCGTCCGATGATGTGCCAACACCCAGGAGCATGAAGTGGCTTACGGAGAGGTTATACTATCATTGCACTCATTGCAAGCGAGAAGTACGACATCAACATCGTATTATCATGTGCCACTTGTGGATGTATGGGGAGGAGCCCAAACCAGTACCCACCGTTGGTGTTGCACGTGTTGATGGACCATCGGTAAGTCAAAGCTATTTAAGTTCGCAGTCTTATTGAATACCAAGAAATACAAGATCTTATATTTACACGAAATCTTAAAATAGGATGAGGAGGGTGACGAGGGTACGCATATACTTTCACACTTTGAGCAAGACTATAGTCTCTCGGATGATGACGAGGGTATGGTCGACATGATGGATTCCATTTTTAGGGACACTACACCCCATGTACACGTGATGTCAGAGTCTGAGGTCAAAATGCGAGAGTTGCAATCAACACAATTGTACGAGGGTGCTAGGATGTCTAAACTACATGCTTGTCTCTCAATCTTGAATCTGCAAGTAAAGTATGGGTGGTCGGATACAAGTGTCTCGGCCTTAATGAGATTAGCTCTTGCATTAATTTGACTCATTATTTAGATATTGTTTGTTTTGAGAATCGTCATATTTGTTTTGAGAATCATCATTTGGATAGTATATACCGAATCATCATTGTTCGAAGCCTATGTATGTTCAAATTGTCACAGGTTGCTCCAGAAGATGTTGCCTGCACCAAATACCATGCCCGCATCAAGAGATGAAGCGAAAAAGATGCTAACAACGGTGGGTATGGATTATGATACCATCCATGCTTGCCGTAATGATTGTATTCTCTTTCTTCGTGAGCATGGAGATTTGGCTAGTTGTCCAAAGTGTGGGGAACAACGATATAGAGATGACTTGCAGGGTGAGCGGATACCGGTAAAGGTCTTGAGACACTTTCCCATCATTGCAAGAATACAACACATGTTCCGATGCAAATCCATAGTGGAG
This sequence comes from Dipteris shenzhenensis, assembly GCF_047967505.1. NCBI lineage: Eukaryota > Viridiplantae > Streptophyta > Polypodiopsida > Gleicheniales > Dipteridaceae > Dipteris > Dipteris shenzhenensis. Next base: position 7,312,622 of record NC_141617.1, on the reverse strand, counting down.
TTGACGACATGGCATGCATCTCATCGGTCCACTGATGACACATTGAGGATTCCCGTAGATTGTGTAGCTTGGAAGCACATAGATAATTAGTGGCCAGACTTTGCGAGGGAGCCACGCAACTTACATCTTGGGCTCGCCATGGACGGCGTGAATCCTTTTGGGTTACGCTCGACATCTTGGTCGACATGGCCCATAGTCGTGGTGAATTACAATATCCCACCATGGCTAACAATAAAAAAGGGACACCTCATGCTTGCACTACTTGTGCCAGGAAAGTACAAGGCAAAAAATATGGACATGTACATGGCACCTTTGATAGAAAAGTTACAGATATTATGGAGAGGAGTGCAGGTCTTTGATATTTCCAGAGCTCCTAGACATACCAATGATAATTTGGTCACGGGTATCTTGATGTGGACCATGCATGACTACCCAGGATATGGAGAGTGCGCAGGTACGCGGTTGTGTCTTTACATGTATAATGAGGGATTATGCTTTTATGACTCTCTTTCGCATGCATGTCTTATACTAACACATACATGCACGCATGCAGGACTTGTTACAAGTGGGTACCATGCTTGTCCTGTTTGTGGACTGGCTCTGAAATCACTAGCACGCTACTCTAAACATATGAGGAAAAATGTTTATGAAGGTCATGCTCGATACCTTCCACTCGACCATCTCACACGTGGAGGTCAGCTTGATCCACCACCATCATATTTGAAGGCAAGTGACTGGATTCAAGCTTGGAGGGTGAATGGAGAGAAACCTCCTCCTGGTATAAAGAGGCTATCAATCTTTCACGAGCTTCCTTATTGGGGTCAGTTACAAATCAATCATCTCTTGGATCCCATGCATATCTTCAAGAATGTGGGGGCTACTATTTGGGCACACTTGGTTGGTTCCAAAGACTCGAGAGGAGTGTGAGAAGACTTGCGTGCTATAAATAGGATGTCTCATTTGTGGCCCCAAGTCCATGCTTCGGGAAAAGTTGTTCTACCGAAAGCAACATGGATCCTCTCTACGAGGGAGGAGGCAGCAGTCAAGGTAGACATTGCCTCTTTTCAAACACTAACAACGTACATGCATTGCTTAAAAGGAGCATTTTCAAAGGACAATAAGATTAGTGGGCTCAAGTCCCATGATTAGCACAAGGTCTTACATGTATTCTAAGTAGAATTAGTGTACCGATAATCATGATGCGTTAGCGTAATTATGATTATGTTATATTGTTGACATGACTTCTTTATTGCTTTGATAGTTCATCCTCCCAATTACAATAAAAGGGTGCTTACAAGAAGATGTTAGAAATGCTATATTCAAGATCAGTGGTATTGTGAGGTATGCTTACTATTAAATTGCATTGATTGCATTTTTTTCAATTTAAGCTGATTAATCTGTAGACTGATTATGAAAATATCTTACATAGACATGTGAAATAGGTGGATATCTCAAAAAGAGATCTCCATATCGAGCATCAAGAAGGCTAGGCTGGAATCCATCAAAGCCGTATGCTTGCTTGAGAAGCACTTTCCCTCGAGCATTATGATAACTCAAGTCCACTTGCTTGTGCACATAGTTGATGAGGTGGCTATAGCAGGTACCATTTATAGTCGATGGATGTTTTTTCTCGAGCGGTTTATGAAAACTTTAAAGGGATTTGTAAGACAAAGAGCAAGACCAGAAGCAAGCATGGCAGAGGAATGGCTTGTGCAAGAGTCATTAGTATATATCACAGAGTTTCTTGCATCCACGGATCCCCATATGCTGCAAGCTTGGCATAACAAAGATGATGATCGCATCATTGGCGAGGTTCCCCAAGGAAAAGGGATTGAAAGAAAGATGAGTGAAGAGCAAATGGAGAAATTCAATAAGTTTTGTATCCTCAATAGCCCTGAGATGCAGAAGTGGACTGAGAGATATGAAGTGGCCAAAGCAGAAAGAATAAATGCAAGGACGAGATTCAAAGTAATGTATAGGCGATCGCAACCATATCCACGGGATCTGGCTATAAACGAGTGCGAGCGAGAGTTATCATCTGGATGTATAGTGCATGTAAGTTTCTTACCTCTTGACGTAATTAAGTAATTATTTGTGGCAATATACGCTATAAAATAGATGCATCTTCATTGTTTTAATGATGCTCTTTTACAATACAAAAAGTACAGTGCATTATGGTCATATGGACGACATTTTCGCGTGGAATGCATCGATTCAAAGAGAGTTACGTATGATTGTGGAGTCATGGCTAACTTCACACAAGATAGCCGAGCAAGTGCTTCGGATACCAATCTTCTCTCCTCACAGTTGGATTATTGTGGAACCATACGCAACATCTATGAAGTTGATTTCAGACGATTTAGTATTTTCATTCTTAATGTAAAATGGTTTAGAACTATTTACAACGGTCCCCATGCGACAGTGAGAAAAGATAGTAGCGGTTTCTTTGCAATAGACTCCACCAAACATTGGACCGATGAAAGTGATACTTTTTTTCTTCCCGAGCACTATGAGCAGGTGCATACTAATGATTTAATGAATCGAAGCTTTCGTTTTTAAAGATCCATTGATACATGTACTTGAGCATAATTTCATATATATAATTGACGACATTTGGCACCCATCTTCAATATAGCTGGTTTTTCATCCGAATCGTTCTGATCCAAGATGGTGGCACGTGATCCAAGTTGCACCACGAAGTAAGCAGATTTTTGAAGATAGAGATGTGGATATGGAGATGCCACTACCAATGCCGGATCCAATTGATGAATCTAGCGAAGAAGATGTAGATCACCATATGAGCCAAGAGAAAGATGTGCATAATGACATCACACGGGAGGAAGATGGAGATCACGATATTGAGGAAGAAGACAACGATCATCAAGAATCACCATACTTTATTGAAGAAGATGATCAAATACTTTTAGGTGAACGTACGATGCTAGAGTACGATGATGATATAGGAGATCAACTCGGTATAGAGTTGGAGATAGACTTGTTTGGCGCCTTAGACTTGGCTCAAGATGAAACAGTTAATGTAAATGCTCTTAATTGATTTTTTTCATCTCAAACTTGGACATGAATATATGAGCTTCAAAGGCTTGATGTACATGCTCTCATATTTTTATTCTCTATGAGATCAAACATGTATGAAAATTTAAAAAATTGTCATTGGAAAAAACTAACTTTTAAGGCCTATATGGAAAAAAAAACCTCTCTAAAAAACGTCGCTATAAAATAGTATATCAGTGTCACTATATAGCGACACTTAAAAGTCGCTATATAGTGACCTTTATAAAAGTCGCTCTATAGCGACTTTTGGCAAGTGCCGCTATATAGCGATGCTTTACGAAACTCGCTTTTCATATTGACGATTAACGCCACGTGGGCACTAAACGTCGGTATGTAAACGTCGCAATAGGATCCGTGTGTAGTAGTGGAAGCACAATTCTCTGCACGGGTGCTGCATGTGCTTGGGCTTCCTATCTAGTTTGGAAGGGCAAACATACTCAAAATTCTACATTGAGCTCTATCGATATTTTCCACGCACCTGGTGGTCAAAATCGACTTCCAATTAGCCCTAGAATTCTAAAAATATCAAAGCCAAGCTTCACCTGCCTGCAAACAATCGCCCCACTACTGCTCAGTTGGCTCTAGCTCTCAGACGCTCTAACGGAGTGCTGCATCTACTCCGATGTGCATTATCCGATTTTGAGAGAAGGATGCCTAAAGTTTTGACTTCCTAGAGGCAAATCCAATCTCGGGATGATGGCGATAACAAAAACTACAGATAGCACATAGAGCTCTTCCAGTATCACTCAGACGAAACAAACAGCTCCGAAGCTCCATTGCAAAAAGGTATAGGGCTTCCTGCCTCTTTTACGCCCTCTATCGCTGCCTCCTCGTGCATTCCCTCCCCTCGCCTCAGCCCAGACCCCCTGTCCCGCCCTGTGCATTCCTTCTCACTCCATGTGCTAAAACTGCATCCTTTGATCCTTGTATAAGGATTGATTTAATCTCAACCTGGACCCCATGTGCCTCCCTGTGCGTTCCTTCTCACTCCATGCGCTCAAACTGCATCCTTTGATCATTGTATAAGGATTGATTTAATCTGGCGCCATTGAATTTTGTCAGTCTTGCGATCCATCTTCTCTCCTCCCTACCCCTACCTGTGCAACGAACACCTCACCAGAGAGCGTAAGTAGCTGCATTGAACATCTGCAAAATGTAATACCATGTGTTTCTCAGTCATCCGGTTCCTGACGTGACGAAAAGATTTGTGGATCACCTTCATGAGGCCCTGCTATCGAATTCACCATTGCATGTTCATAGTTTCTACAGCAGCAACAATCGAGTTGATTTTGAAACGTATACTTACAGAAGCATTGAATATGGACGTCTCCCCTTCTACTAGGAATGCATGAACATTGCCAAATACTCAGAAAGGCGTACCAAGAGATACGGAACAGAAATGAAGCAATTATCGTTGATCCAACGCAAGTAGCATGTCGAGCGGAGCTTCTGGATTCCAATACTTTGTGCACTTTTGGTCTTGTCCAATTTGCAGGGTCCACATTCTAGTGCGTAAGTGGGAATCCACTTTCGACGATCCTGTTAGTCAAAGCGTCCATGAGAAAATCATAATCTAAGCCCACAAACGACTTTGAGAATGGAAGAGTCTGAGAGTCCTCAACCACAACCACATGTATGCTCCAGATCGGCTTCCGTTTCGACTGTATATTCTAGCAAATCATTGCTACACATCGGCGAAGACAGCGACTAGCGTCACAGCATCCTCAAGAAGTTGGTTGAAGTGGGCAATTTTTTGAGGCTTGCCGATGCTTCCAATGTATAATCGAGATGTATAACGCCTTCCAAGAGTTATACACCGAACATGCCTCTGGCCATGGATTGCTTCTCGTAACCAAGATCCAACCTTATTGCGGAGGCGCAAAAATTGTCTCATATCCATAGAAGCAGTCTCTGGCGGGAAGGACTTTTAACTTGAGGATCTCTACTGCATAGCAACATATAAGGTGCAGCAGGGAGCTTATGCTTCTTCTGAGACTGCAACCGCCCGCTCCAGTTCTCCACTATACTGCAAGCAGTGTCTCCCACCAGACCTTCCATTATTTCGTATCTTTTGCGGTAAGGAGGTCGATGAGATTGGAAGGGCTCCATTGGTTGGCATCGTTGTGGAAGGGCTGCTCCATCTCAGCTTCATTGACAGGCTGGGGATGGCATCGTTCAGCCCTCCGAGCTCCTTTTTCAGCATCCTCCTCCGCCTCCCTCTCATTTACCTTATTCGATTTCGATCCATCTCAAATTGACCTTACCTTTCCCGAAGTCAATGCCACCCTTCACATACCTTCCATTCATTTCCTGTCTCCCTTGTCAAATTTAATGGTTGGCTGGTTTAGCAACTATGCAGATGCTCTGCGTGGTTGCATTGCCCACCTCAATCACAAAATCTACCAATCCAAGGAGTGTCTAAGGCCATCCTTTCATCCTCCATTTCTACCACACTCCCAATACATTCGAGATCAAAGAAAGAAATGAGAGCATCCCATATTCTGATTACTTGGCCATATTCATCACGTAGATTGGTCATCACCAAGCTCAAGAATTGACAAATCGTCTCCCTGATAAATATGTCACACTCTACAATTCAGAGCGAAGAAGGCATGTAGGAACGCATATCCTACTGGAAAAGAAATTTTTGAAAGAGTGCATACGTTCGCAAATAAGAGTGAGATTCTACAAACACAATCATGTTCTCCGTCACCCCTTACGTGCAGGCTTTATCCTCATGGATTGCACATGGGAAAAACAAACTTGATCATGGGCTTGACAGAGCATGTTGATTACTGTAGGTATTGTACCCAAGGACAATGCATTCGTGCAATTCAAGATCCCACCGCCACTCCACCGTACTGGGGGAGGCAGGTTGGGGTTGATAGTCTGCGTGGATGAGCTGCCAAGGAGTGGGAGTGGATCTCTGATACGAAGAAAACCCGCCACTTACAAAAATGAATGCAAAATTGTCCACAATTCGAGTACGGCCCTAATGTACTTTGCGTTATTTCTAGTTGGAAGACTACGACTGTGAAAAATGCAAGTGCTCCTGGTAAGAGACGTGCAATCTAGATCCGCAACTCGGTTGCGGGGCCAAATCGATCATCGACAAAGGTCTTGAACTCCTCAATAAAAACATTAATGAAAAGCTTCAAATTCACGGCAATTCAGCGCGGAAATTGACAACATTAATTGCAAAAAAAGGTCTTGCAATTCCTCAGTAGAAGCAGTAACGAAAATCTTCAAGTAGTTCAGATCGACAAATCTCTTGCAATTCCTCAACAGAAACATTAACAAAAAGCTTCAAATTCACGGCAATTCAGCACAGAAATTGACAACATTCATTGCAAGAAAAGGTCCTGCAATTCTTCAACAGAATGAGTAACGAAAACCTTCAAATAGTTCAGATCTTTAGGAAAATCCACCCCACCAGCGTGTTGATTATCATTTGGATCGTCCACCACATTTTTCAAATGTTTTGTCACTGCAATTTAGTGGAGAGGCAGAGGATTATGTTCAGACTATTCGCTCCCTACTTGCCTTTCCCTGCGCCCGAGAGAGAGAGAGAGAGGCCTACTCGTCAAAACTGTCAAAACTAACTTTCCATGCAAGCCCCCTTTGACACTTGGTAGAATCCTTGATTGACACCTCAAACTCAAAAATAAGGTGTAGGGTTAGGGTCAAACCCTAAACTCTTCTTGGGCCATAATTTTGCATGGTTAGCTCGGATTGCTCTTTTGTAAAAAGGTGAAATGTTCAAAATTGCAAGCTCTACGCATTTGTGTCCATAGCCTGATTTGTTCTTAAAGTGTATTATTTTTTAGAAAATTAAAAAAAAATCTTAAGGTAGTAACCCAAGGTTGATGCTTGGGATTGATATGTTTGGCTAGAGTTGGGAAAAAAAAATTTACTCTCCTTGCTCTTGAGTGTTATGTTCGTGAAAGTTTGTAGTAGTTCATTTTTAACACTTACTTGCGTATGTTTACTCGTTACTTGAGACGCTAGTCTCCCCAGTAGCGGTGTCAAATGTTGGCTCTTTCCCACGGCTTCTATAGGACTTGCAGGGTATTCTCAGTATGCAGAGTTCCGAGGCTTTTTGTCATCTACAGATATATCATTGTTGTCGTTTGTAGTATAAGTGTAGCTTAGGACCTCGAGTCGTATTCTGGTGAGAGACGTGGGCTTAAGTGGGGTAAGCAAACATAGTGCAATCATGTGTGAAAGGAGCGTGCATCATCATGGTTGGGGTAATGAAGGGTTGAAGGGTTTAGAAGGGTTAAAGGGTTGAAGGAGGTTTCAAGGTTTAGAGAGAGGTTCCAAAGTTTAGAAGAGGTTCAAGGGTTAGAAGGAGGATCCAAGGTTCAGGGTAGAGTACATGGTGGAGAACTCGTCTCCCTCGTAGATCATGGAGGTTAAGGGTTGAGGAACTAAGGGTTTAAGGGGAGCATAGGAGTGGGAGAGGAAGAATATGTAAGAGCATGGGAGGAAAGGAGAGAGAGAAGAAGGGAGGAGAAGGGAGGAGGAGGAGGAGGAGGAGGAGGAGGAGGAGGGAGGAGGAGAAGGGAGGAGGAGGAGGGAGGAGGAGGTGGGAGGCGGAGGAGAGGATGGGTTGCAAGGTTGGAGGAGAGGGGATGAGGAGTTGCAAGGTTAGGACATGCTTTTAGACGTGGAGTGCAAGGAAGCATGGACACTTGAGACAATTGCTTGGAATACCAAAGTAGAACTCAACACAATGCCCCAAAGAGTGTGGGCTTCATTCCATTATGGGGTATTTATACAAGTTGGAGAGCTTCTCTCTCTACACGTAGGAATTATAAGACATTCTCTCTCTATATGTAGAACTTGCATATAGAAGTTGCATGTAGGAGTTGCAAGTTGCATGTAGGAGTTGCATGTAGAACTCACATGTTGCATGTAGGAGTTGCAAGTTGCATGTAGGAGTTGCATGTAGAACTCACATGTTGCATGTAGGAGTTGCATGTAGAACTCACATGTAGGAGTTGCATGTTGCGAGTTGAATGTAGAACTTGCATGTTGCATGTAGAACTCGCATGTTGCATGTAGGAATCATATGTAGAACTTGCATGTGGAACATGCAAATTGGATTCCTAAGAGGGATTATTCCTAGCCTTATGCAAGTACAAGTGGAGCTTTGCCGCTACTCTACACACACATTCTGTGCTACCTAAGTCCATGTTGGCATAGAGACAAGAGACATGATAATGTGTGTAGGCATCAATCCATAATATTTGGAGGCATGTACAAATTATCATGCCCATTGGATATGCTTTGGATGATCAATGTCACCACAAACCCCATTTTTTAGCAAGTAATATGCACAACCGTCAAAATAAACTATCTAAGGTGTGTCATTAGAATGAGATCATACCTGTTGGGCATGATACTTTGCCCACATGTGAATTCAACCTATATTGAGGTGTGTGTAGAGTATCATGCCCATCGGATATGCTTTGGATGGTCAAACTCACCATAAACACCGTTTTCCACCAAGTGTTATGAGTATCTGAGGTGTGTCATTTGAATGTGCTCATACTTCATGGACTCAATACTTTGCACATGTTTTATCTAAGCTGTAATTTGAAAATTCTAACCATGTAGATGACTCTAGATGGCTTATGGCGATTGATTTGAGTACTTGGAGGACTGAATTTGGATCTCATATGAGGAAGTTATGTTAATTTTTGGGCGAATTTATCAAATTTCAAGATTGTCAAAATATTAGCCAAACCAGTTTGGAGAAGCTCCTAAATTCACCTTTGGGTAAATATTTTCCATAAAATTTATCTTGGGGAGGGTAGGAAAAAAAGGAAATAAATGGTATGGAGGAGAGGGAAACAGAAGGAAGTGCTGCCACATTGACAAGGAAAGTAAGGAGAGGGGAGGGAGGAAAGGGAAGGGAGAGAAGGGGGAAGATAAGGGATTAGAGGGGGGAAAGGAAGGGTGGGTGGGGGAGGAAAGGGGAGGAGGGGGGAGGGAAAGGGGGGGAGGGGGGTGGGAGGAGGGGGAAGAGGGAGGGGGGGAAAGGGGAAGGGGAAGGGGAAAAGGGGGGGGGGAGGGGGGAGGGGGGGAAGGGAGGGGAAAAGGGGGGGAGGGGGAGAGGGGGAGGGAGAGGGAGGGGGGCAAAAGGGGGAAGAGGAGGGGGGAAAGGGGGTAGGGGAAAGGGGAAAGGGGAGGGGGGTAAATGGGGGGGAGGGGGGAAAGGGGGGGGGGGGGGGGGAGAGGGGGAGAGGTGGAGGGGAAAGGGGAAAGGGGGGAGGGGGAGGGAAAAGGGGTGAGGGGCAAGGGGGGGGTGGCAAAGGGAAGGAGAGAGAGAGAGAGAGAGAGAGAGAGGTTGGGGGGGGAGAGGAGGAGGAGCTAGAGCAGGATTCAGTAATTTGTGTTGGGCCCATATCCCAGTTCATGGCGCAATCGGTTTTCCAACGATGGGACTCTCTAGTTATATTGGTGAAGATTTAATCCCACACTTCCATCTGACAGATTGTTTTCGTTCCACAAGGTATTGTGATGTGTTTCTATGGTATCGCGGGTCTCTTCCCTGGATTATATCCGTGGTGTACGATATCTCGAGATGTAGGTAATAGCTACAATTCATTTGATAAATGAGAAGGAATCTTCCCCATTTATCACTCACTCACTGGGGTTTCCCTAGAGGAAATAGTCGTATTTGTATCCAATTTGCAATGAAAGATATACAAGCAATTAAATTGGAAATTAAAGGAGGTTTCTTTCCTTGTCGAGTCCTTTACTTGAAGATGAGCGGTCGGCAAGACACTACACTAACCCGCATTGGTGAAGATTCGGCGTCAGGGGAAACATAAGAAAAAGCTGCTTAACTTGCTCATTTTTCATGTGTATCAATCGAGAGATTTTAATATTTTGATTGATCCGGAGGTTCCTAGAAGAAGAAAATGAGATGAGGGAAGGAAATTAGGGTGGTATAGTGATGATTAGAGAAGGGAATTAGAAAAACGAGGATTCGATTATGGGGATTCATCCACTTAGTAATTTACTTCCTGAAATTTGCTCCTCACCATGTAAATAATATATAAAATCATACTGTTGGAGACTCCTTCGATGGTTCTACAATACCCCACGTCACTCCCTAGATAGAAGTTACGAAGTAATTGATGTAATTAGCATTGCCACCTCAATCTGCTTGTTCATAGTAGGTAAAGAAAGACTCGTAGTTTCAAATTCCTTGACTCGAGAGTTATTCTATAGCTTGAATGATACGACGAAAGCATTATCTACTCCACCATTAATGGATATATGTATTGGATTTTAATCGCCCCAGGGTTGGGAAATAGTTGTAGGTTCTCTTCTAGAAAATCTGGGATTTTCTCACAACAAATATGTAATTTCTTGTTTCGTCTCAACCTTCCCGGTTATTTCAGACACAGTCTCCAAATATCGGATTCCTCACCATTTGATTCCTATACCTCCTTCAATCATAGAGACTTATCACACAATGAATGAATGAATGATAATCACTCCACCGAGTATCTACTAGTTGCATCCAATGGAGTAGACTCACTTCTCGTAGGAATTGGATTTTATTATCCTCTTCCGGTATTGGGTAGTGGGAGGAGAGAAATTTAGAATTGGATAATCTACAAGATATGCCAGTTCATGAGCCATTGCTTGAAATTCATGAAATTTTTGTAGCATAGAAGAGTGAGAAAGCCCAAGCAATTGAGTGTAATCCAACCTTGACAGTTAAGGTCAATGCTATGGAAGATGGAGATAGAAGGCTACTAGGGCCCTTCAGAGATTGAGAAATTTTATTGCTCAACAAAAGGAAAAAGAACATATTATTCACAATCGTTGGGATATCAGAATACTCCAAAGGGAGTAATATTTGACCTATGACGTCAAGAAACAATCTATTTATGAGAAACCCTAATACTAATAATCAAACTATACGAAAGAGAAGTAGTAAGGACTGGATGGTGAAGTGGTTGACCATGGTTTTTCCTAATGTTTATCACTCTGGATGGAATGAATCGTCCATCCGTATCAAATGCATATCCAATTTTTGTGCAATAGAATTACCATGATCCAGAGAAGCAACTGGACGTATTGTATGTGCCAATGGCTAAGGAACCCATGGATATTGAGGTTCTACGATCTGAAACAGTTGTTAAGATTCCTTATGATACATAAAATAAGTACTTGTAAATGGTAAAAAGGGAGGATTAACTGTAGGCAGTGTACCGATCCCACCCAAAGGGTTTGAATTGGCTCCTTCTAATCGTCTTCCAACCAAAGCAAGGAAGAAATTAAGTAAACTTTCATTCCAGAGCTATCGCCCCGATAGAAAGGATATGATAGTAATAGATTCAATTCCAGGTAAGCTATATAGTAAAATCATATTTCCGGTTCTCTCACCGGATCCTGCCGTTGATAAAGAGGTACACTTTTTAAAATACCCCCTATATGTGGGAGGGAATAGGGGAAGGGGACAGGTCTATCCTAATGGAAGTAAAAGCAATAATATGGTTTACAATGCTTCGGCAATGAGAAGGATAACTAGAATAACACGTAGGGAGAGGGGGGGTGGATACAAAATCACTACCCAAGAGACATCGGGGGTCGTGCAGTAGTTGATATTGTACCTCCCGATCTTGAACTTATCATTTTGGAGGGTGAATATATTAAATCTGATTAACCATCGACCAATAACCCTAACATGGGTGGATTTGATCTAGCAAAAGACAGAGATTGTACTTTAGGATCCATTATGTGTTCAAGGTCTTCTACTTTTTCTTGCATCGGTTACTCTAGCCCAGAAATTCCAAGTGTCAAAGAAGAAGCCATTCGAGAAAGTACAATTGGCAGAGATGAATTTCTAAGTCCATACTTTTTGGATGTGAACCATCCGGAAAGGGTTGGTAATTGACTGGAAATCTGATGAATCAAATACAATTTTTGGATTTCTACATCTTTTATATGTCTAGCCTCTAAACGAAGCGATAAGTACAACTCTTGTGGTATCATTCGGACCGGTTGAGTCTAGTTCGCCATAAGAATAACTGGAATTCTTCAAAAACATCTTCGGTTTGATGAAACGAAGTTTTCAATAATAGTCTCCCCAACATGTATCAGAAAACAAATCCAAATTTGATAACTATTTTTCCTATTCCAATATTGGTGGTGGCGGGTGAGCCACTACTGCCGGGTACCCCCCCCCCTCCCGATTTACTATGAGGAAATCGACCTAGAATTGAATTTAAATCTCAGGTGGGGTCCTTCTTCTTCCCCCTGAGTCCAGAGATGTAATGTGATAATATTCCCCTCTCTCCTTACAGGGAAGAATCAGACGAGTGACTTGTGGGTTGGTTTGTTACTAGAAGCACATGCACCCCCCCAATCCCGATAGGAATCTGTCCCATACTTATCAAATGATTGCAATAATTACCACCCCATCCAATTGCGATCGATTCTTCGAGAGAGAATCGATCAAATAACCTACTCACCCGAGTGTGGTACCATAATATGACTCGGCTGAGGTGGAGTAGCATATGTAGCTGGGGGTTGTCGCACCTGGAGCAGTAGAATAGACTCCAAAAGAGGGGGTTTACCCATTTTCAGACCTATGAACCCCCGAGATCCGGCACATCTTTTTATCTACGAGTAGGAGGAATTTCCCAATGCTTATTCATTCTTAGAGGGATGATCCTAGTCTCGAATAGGCTCCATCAAAGAATATTCCCAGTAGACCTATCATGAGTATACCAACTACTACAATACCTATAAGCCACAGAGGAATCCTTCTAGTGGTATTGGCCATTTGTCCCGCCCCCCTCCCTTTTTTATTTCATTATTTAGTCCGCGACTCGAGACACGAACAGTCACGAGTCCTCAATTAAGGCTTGTACGATTCAATTCCTCACTCTATTTATTTGGGTTTGGTTGCATTGTTAGCCCAAGAGTTCTGCGGCACTAGCATAGATGCACTTACTGGTGGTGAATCCCTATCTAATTTGTACATATTTTCCATAATATGTGAGGCCAAACGGGGGCGGGGGGTCTTGTGGATGAGGGGGGGGTAAAACAAAAAATACAGTAAAATATGAAAACCCTTCTCCTTTCAAATTAATGTAACTTTTTCATGTCTTACCCAAATTTCAAGGTGTAAAGATGCTCACAACCATGTTAGTTTTACTAATTTCTACTCATGGCATATTGTTAAATTCATCTCATACTCAAGATTTTGATAGGTTTTCTTACTAAAGGGAGTTGGTGCCCCAGGGCTCCGTCCTACCAACAGAAGTTGCTACAAGAGAGGCTAGAGAGGATAGAGGGGGGAGAGGCTGAGGGGAGGCAAGGAGGGGGAGAGGAGAAGAGCTAGAGGGTGAAGAGAGGGGGGGAGAGAGGGTAGGGGGAGAGAGAGGGAGAGGAGTAGAGGTAGAGGGTGAGGGGAGGCAAAAAAGGGGAGCAAAGATAGAGGGGACATGAGGTGGACGAAGGGGCAAGGTGAAAGGAGGTGGAGGAGGGGGTGGGGTAGAGGAGACGGGGAGAGGGAGAGCGGGAGTAGGAGGGAAGGTGAAGGGGATATGGAGGAGAGGGGGAAGGGGAGGCGGAGGGGGGAGGGATAGGCGGGGGAAGAGGGCAGGCTGAAGAGGTAGGAGAGGAGGCTGAGGGAGAGGGAAGGGGAGGGACATCCACAAATGTCACCTTTGTGACTCCCACGTTGTTGCAATTGTGACTCCATGCGGAAAGAAAGGAGAGGGGAGGAGGGGAATGAAGAGAATGAGAGAGGGAGAGGGAATGGGAATAAGAAGGGATGGGGGAAGACAGAGTGGAAATCACAAAAGGGCAATAGAAGGAAGCAAGAAAAAACTCATGAGAGAAACGAGAGCTTGTATTCATCAACTTGCATTCAACAACTGAAGACCAAAGTCAAAGGTGTTCCCTTTTATACATGTCAACTTTTGAAGGGAGGGCCAACCCTATGCTTTCTTACTACTCTTTTACTGTACTTCTACTACTAGTTTTACACCTTCCTGGGCCCATGTGGCTCCAAGGGAAAATACTAATGCCTGTAAATACATTGGAAGATATAAAAATGTGGCGGTGTTAACCAATGTAGTTAACACGCTGTCTCCCTTCCTGATTTTGATCAATCCATGGATCAATCGCATTGTAAAATGGATAAAGACTGGGTTGCTCGCATTAGAGTTCCTATTCAACAATCTTTGTGAGATTCGACAAAATGGATGATGGGGCTTCCAAAATCTAGTTTTGTGTAAGTGCTACATGAACATGTTTGGATTACAAATCTTATAAATAAATGAGTGTATACTCTTTATATGTTGAATCTATTCAACATCAATTAAACCAAGAATATGCTTAGAATTACCAAGACCGAAGAGGAACAGGATTCTTGTTGTGCTCCTTAAGAGGGAAAGGATGTCAAAAGAAACATGTAATACCTTTCAATTAGAGAGACCTAGGACAAAATATATGGATTCCCCAAGCAAAATGGCTTCTATTTTTGGGGTTTGAGAAAAAGTGGGAATTGGGACTTTTCCAAAATTGCTAATATTATGGTGTATTAGAGCTAATGTGCCTAGATTTATCATCAACACAATACAAGCCAATTCCTTGAGGGAGGTTTCTCCCTAGGGGGGTCACTATGTAAGAACCCCATATAGCACGCACGGTCATTCAACGGGTATTTATGTACCCCTTATACACCAAAATTATCTATATTTTTGGTAACTCCACAAGAAATTAAAACCTCTTCTTTTGATTGCACATGCTCTCTTACGTATTTATTAGTGAGCCCCCCAAGGATTTCTTAGGATTAAGGCCTTGCCCATGTGTTCATGTGTGCAATTTATGTGTGCTTGAGAGTGTGTGAGAGATAGTGAAAGGTTAAAGAGTGGTGTGAAAGATAGTGTGCTTGGAGTGTGTGAAAGGTCAAGTGACCTTTGAGAGTCGATAGGGTCAACATTAAGTGATGTAGATGATTATGTACTGAAAGTAAGCTAAGCAATGATGTGGATGGAGGTGCACTTGTGAGTATGCATTGGTGTAATTGGTTTACGAACATAAGATGAAGTTCTCATTTTCTATGTGAATTGTCTTGCACCATGTCGGTTTTTCTTCATCCCCTTTCAGTATTCTATCTTTTGCCCTCATTGGAAGCAATGTTTATTCACAACCTACCATGGCTATTTTTTCCTCTAACTCATCCCCAATTCATAGCATCCTCAAGTCAACATCCCCTAGTGAAATATAGAAAGGTTTGAGGGCAAATAACTTAGTACCTATAGAGATCATCCAAAAATTGACTTTTACTCATATATGGTTGAACAATAAAAAACAATTCAAATATCAAAAGAAATTGCTAATGTTTTAGATTCTCCACATATTCCTTTCTTCACCATTGAAAATGATAGCCTAGAGACAATTTGTTCTACTAGGTCAGACCCAGCTATGTGACAGTCCTAAACCAACCCAGTGATAGAAATTGTTTTGTTTTCTAGTAGCTTTGATTAGTTGAATTAGTACCTTTATTAGTTTAGGTAGACTATGTTTTTTGCACGTACAACAATATATTACCGAGCTGGTTCAGTTCAAACACCAGTCCGGTGGTTGAAATTATGACTATTATAAACCAGCCAAGTTGTTTACTAGTAGCTTGATTAGTTTAATTATTACCCTAATTCATTTAATTATTAGCTTGATTATATGTGCATTTCCTAAGCTGAAATGGTTTTATTTTACTAGTAGCTTGATTAGTTTAATTATATGCTTGATTAGATGTGATTGTCTTGAACCATCCCGACAACAGTTATGTGAAATAATGATCTTTCACAATGCATAGAACTAATTCTAGGGTAAAGGGACTAGTAAAGAGGAGGGTTCCTTAAAAATTTCAGCATTCCCCCCCTTTTTTGTTAAGAGAAAAACCCAATAAAGAGGCATGAAAAAGTTAAAATATGCTTGGGTGTCAAGCTCTCATGAAAAGTTAAATTCCTCTACATGGCCCACCAATGCCTTTAGTATTGGATATTTACATTTTCCACCAAGTTAATTTTTTTTCTCATTTTTTGGGAAAAATTAATATCCTCTTTTATGGTCATTCATGCAATGCCCTTAAATGTTGAAAAAGATAAAAAAATCCATAGTCGCAACCCTTACACTATAGAAAAGACAGGGGTGCACAAGACTGGACCCTTTACCCTAATAGAAGTATATATTTTAATGATAGATGCCTCTTGCATCTCACATTGCTCATAAAGAGCCATAGTCATACACACTATGAATTTGAAGTTGTCAAAGAAGCCACCACTATCACCTCACATTGCACCATACTTCCAGACCCTACACATGATGCCATACTTGTTAAACTAAAACCTTAATCTTTTACTTGAGACCATGGACATGCCCAAAAGATACCTTTTTCATGTGTGTCTTTAAACTACACATCTAATAGACCTTCAATCAATCGACACTAGCACAAATAGCCATCTTTGGTGGAGAACTCTTTTGAGCTTAGCACTTCTTGTATTGAGTAATACCAATGAGCCCCACGAAGTAACATGATAGCTAACCATTTCTCTATAAAATATCACCACACATGGGAGAGAATGCTTACTACACTATGAATATAAGGGATGAAATAAAATTAATACAGACACTACTGCTAATAATCGAATTTTGATTCTTCACAAGTAGGGGAACATATTGAAACATGTAGATCACTACTACAAAACTAGGTAGAAATGGCAGCCCAAAAGTGACATTTCTACATTCTTAAATGGCACTTTCTTGCCGCCATTTCCACATGTGCCATTTTTTGGAAATGGCAACCAAAAGTGCCATATATTTTTGCCATTTCTATGTCCATAATGGCAACCAAAAGTGCCATATATTTTGCCATTTTTATGTATGAAATGGCAGCTAAAAGTGCCATATAGTTTTACCATTTCCACGACGCCAATTTTACGTATTAAATGGCAACTAAAAGTGCCATATAGTATTGCCATTTTCACATGCAAAATGGCAACCAAAAGTGCCATATATTTTGCCATTTTTATGTATGAAATGGCAACTAAAAGTGCCATATAGTATTGCCATTTCCACATGCAAAATGGCAACCAAAAGTGCCATATATTTTTGCCATTTTGATGTCTGAAATGGCAACCAAAAGTGCCATTTTTATGTATGGAATGACAACTAAAAGTGCCATATAGTATTGCCATTTCCACATGCAAAATGGCAACCAAAAGTGCCATATATTTTTGCCATTTTGATGTCTGAAATGGCAACCAAAAGTGCCATATATTCTGTCATTTTTACGTATGAAATGGCAACTAAAAGTGCCATATAGTTTTGCCATTTCCACAATCAAAATGACAACCAAAAGTACCATATATTTTTGCCATTTTTAATGCATGAAATGGCACTACAACAAAGACCAACTATGAAAGAGATGGTAAAAGGTGACACAAAAATTGTCACTTATTATATTCGAAATGGCAAAAGATGACTTAAAACTTGCAAGATTTCATGTTGAAAATGGAAATAAAGTAACATACAAAATGCCGGTTATTATGTTACAAATGGAAAGAAATGGAATCACGATTGCCATTTCTTCTTTTATAAACAATAGCATTCAAAATGGGCAAAAACATTTAACTTCTACTAGCTTTTAAAATGGACCAACAAGTTACATGGCGTTGGAATCTTAAATGACTAAAATTTTACATTTGATACTTAGTATCCATGAATGAAATTTATTGTCTAAGTGTGAAAGATTAATCAAAAGTAGTATGTGCATCAGTACTCATATTACACAGTGTGAAGAAGTCATCTAAAATTCTAAGGATAACTTTTACCTTTTATAACACACATTTTACTTGATAATAAATATTATTCGATAGTTGATTGAGAAATAATTAATTCCATTTTTACATAACAAAATAAAATACATGAAGAGTTTTCCAAGCAACATTCAAGCCTACGACTTCACCCAATGTCTAAATCTCATCATTTGCTTTGAATATACAAGCATCCTTAATGATTGCATCATCAACTCGTACTGCTACATAACCAACTCCTATTGGTATAGTATGAACTCGAAATGAAGGATCCAAACTAATTATTATCCCTATTCCAACTTTGTCTTTTGAGTCCTTATGGTAAGATCTTTACTCGTTGTCCCCTTTGAAAAGCATCAACCTACAAAGATACATTAAAGAGATCATTAGTAGAATATTTGTTTAAAATATCTTTATGAAAAATATCCAAAAACATTATGGTCATAATATCCAAAATGTTATGGTCATAATATCTTTATGAAAAATATCATAAAACGTTATGAAAAATATCCAAAAACATTAGTAGAATATTTGTTTAAATTATCTTCAAATATCCTATTAGAAGATCATAATAAAAAGAATGTAATTGCATAATATTTTAAAGAACATGATCGGATGTTCAAGTTGGTCAAAGCAATTAGCTTTTCCATTTCATGATGATTTCGCTATTTTGCAAGACACAAAGATGGGCTTGAGGGTAGATACATGCCCCTCCTTTTCCTTCCACCTTATGTATAGTAAGAATTCTGCATATACATTCCCAAACTTACTTGCTCTTGCTGTACTCAAACTCAATGTGTAGACAATCTTCAATGCCGACCTCCATCTATCCTACCAGCAAAAAACCCAAAAGGGAATCACTCAAATTTCTCATATCCAATCTATCTCCAATCTACAAAGAATGTTTGAACAGTAGGGAAAATGCGGCTAGGGAGACGATGCTATTATTTATTTTTAGAGGTGGTTAAACATTGCAAACCTACCAAGGCAGTAAACAAAGGAGTGCTGATGCTTTATTCCTACCCATTTATTTATGGGTTTAGCCATCATAGCTAGAAATACCGTGTTCTCTGTCAATCACCTTTAAAAAAAACAAAATAGAACCAGTAAACAAAATGCCTACATGACAAATCAAAACAAATAACAAACAGCCTCATTGTTGTTTCCCTTCATGGATTGTTGTACTGTGCTCTGAAAGCAATGTAACTTGCATAGAGCCAACTCCTCGCTTGCCCTACACGCATAGAGCCAACACCTCGCTGAAAGTAATGTAACATGCATAGAGCCACACATGTAAGAGATGACACATGATTGGCCCCCCCCAAAAGAGAGTATCGGCCACATTGGGATGGATGCCAATGACCATGAATACATGATATCCTTATGAAATTCTTGGGTTGATTCAAGAATCCTCCATGAGCTATGCATCCTACTCTCATTGATCCTGTAAGAGACCTGTTCAAGGCCGCCTTAGCAGGCACCTTCCTGCTCTACATGTCAGACAATCTACACCAAGAGGGTATTGGACATTGTCCCGTGTATTGATTGTCTTGGAGCTCAAATGATGGCTTGCTATAGAGAATGAGGGCCCAATGGTGACCTTACATATGGGCAAGGCCCCTTCCTTGTCAAGGCTTGTGGCTTCCAAGATCCTGCCATTGTAGCTGCCCCTCCCGCTCAACCAGAACACAAGGGAGTGCCTGTCCCTTGGACCTGTGCACCTTGCTGCCCTAGAAGATAGCCAAGGTTGAAGTCTCCGTCTGAGCTATGTCTGTAGCAATCAGCCTTCTCTAGTCATCCTGGATGATGGCCCAAGACCCGCTGCTCTATAGCTGCAAACTGCTCCTGAAGGGCTGCTTCCCTGGATGAACTATGAGCCCCAAATGGCCCCCCCAAAGCCAACTAACTTGTTTCCTAATCTGGCCGACCAGGAGCTTCCAATCAGCCAACCCAGTTAGCTCCCCAACTATTCGTCTTAGTTGAGGTGCACTTAAGCTTGATGGGCTGCCACAAGGGTAGCACATCGACTGCCCTGTGGGAAGCATACTCAAATAGAAAAGGCAAAGGATAGGGCTACCATATGGGCAGCACATAGGCTGCCATGTTGGCAGCACACATATAGCTCACATGTATGACTAATTTTTTGACAAATGTAGTTGAAGTTGTCTGTTAGCTATCTCAATCACTTGCCATCTCAACTTGCTTCGTACTATGCTCTGAAAGTAATGTAACATGCATAGAGCCAACTCCTTGCTTGACGTACATGCATAGAGCCAACTCCTCGGTAAAAGTAATGTAACATGCATGGAGCCACACATGTAAGAGATGACACATGATTGGCCCCCCCCAAAAGAGAGTATCGGCCACATTGGGATGGATGCCAATGACCATGAATACATGATATCCTTATGAAATTCTTGGGTTGATTCAGGGCTCCTCCATGAGCTATGCATCTTGCTTTAGTTCCATTTTACTCCATTTGATTGTCTTCTTGCAAGGGACATGGACAAGTCTTCCTTGTGGTCTTTGTTGGTACGTTGGGCTAAGATTGCACCAATGGCAATCCACTAGCATCAACATGAACATGGAAAATGACTTCTAAATTGGGTTGATTAAGAAAGGGTTCTCCTGCCATACATCCTTTTAAGTCATCAAATGAAAATTGTTGAGGTTCTAACCTTACAAAGGACCACTCATGGTTAAGAAGCTTTTGTGATGTTTGGCTCTAATTAGATGCATGGCTCCCTGGGTGAAGGAAAAATGTGCAATGAACACTAACATCCGTATATTCCACCGTTGGATCAACACTAAACTTTGCAAGGGTCTTAAAAAAAGTTTTTCTTTTTCCCTTGCAAATTATAAGGTGCATTGGATGCCGGATGTGCCACCGGGGAACAAGAATGCTCATATTCGCATGTGGATGCTATGTATATGAAGGTTTCGAAACAAGTGCAACGGACACCGAGATCCGTATACCACACTGTCGGATCAACACCAAACTTTGCAAGGGTCTTAAAAAAAGTTGTTCTAATTTCCTTGCAAAGTGTAAGGTGCATTAGATGCCAAATGTGACACCATGGAATTCGAATGCCCATATTTGCATGTGGACGCTATTTATGTCAAGGAAAAATGCACAATGGACATCAGCATCTGTATATCCCACTGTCGGATCAACTCCAAACTTTGCAAGGGTCTTTAATTATTAATTTTTAATGCCCTTGCAAAGTGTAAGGTGCATTAGAAGCTGGATGTGCCACCAAGGAACAAGAATGCTCATATTCACATGTGGATGCTATGTATATGAAGGAAACAAGCGCAACAGACACCAACATCCTTATACCACACCGTCGGATTAGCACCAAACTTTTCAAGGGTATTAAAACAAGTTGTTTTAATGTCCTTGCAAAGTGTAAGGTGCATTGCATGCTGGATGTGACACTGGGGAACAAGAATGCCCATTTTTACATGTGGATGCTATGTATGTGAAGGAAAAATGCGCAATGGACATTTGCATCTGTATATCCCACCGTCAGATCAGATCCAAACTTTGCAAGGGTCTTTAAAAAATTGGTTTTAATTTTCTTCCAAAGTATCACGTGGATTAGATGCCGTATGTGCCACCAGGCAGCAAGAATGCACATATTCGCATGTGGATGCTACTCGATATGAAGCAAAAATGTGCAACGGACAACGAGATCCATATACCACACTATTGGATCAGCACCAAACTTTGCAAGGGTCTTAAAACAAGTTGTTTTAATATCCTTGCAAAGTGTAAGGTGCATTGGATGCTGGATGTGACACCAGGGAACAAGAATGCCCATACTTGCATGTGGATGCTATGTATGTGACGGGAAAATGCAAAATGGACATCCGCATCCGTATATCCCACCGTTGGATTAGCAGCAAACTTTGCAATGGTATTGAAAAAATTGGTTTTAATGTCTTTCCAAAGTATCAGGTGGATCGGATGCCGTATGTGACACTGTGGAATAAGAATGCACATATTCGCACGTGGATGCTGCACATATTCACACGTGGATGCTATGCGACATGAAGGAAAAATATGCAACGGAGACCGACATACGTATATTCCACCATCGGACCAGCACCTAACTTTGCAAGGGTCTTAAAACAAGTTGTTTTAATGTCCTTGCAAAGTGTAAGGTGCATTGGATGTCGGATGACCGGGGAACAAGAATGCTCATAGTCACATGTGGATGCTATGTATATGAAGGAAACAAGCGCAACGGACACTGACATCCATATACCACACCGTCAGATCAGCACCAAACATTGCAAGGGTCTTAAAACAACTTGTTTTAATGTCCTTGCAAAGTGCAAGGTGCATTCGATGTCGGATGTGACACCGCGGAATTAGAATGCCCTTATTTGCATGTGGATGCTATGTATGTGAAGGAAAAATGCACAGTGGACATCCGCATCCGTATATCCCACCGTCATATCAGCTCCAAACTTTTCGAGGGTCTTTTGTTTTTATTTTTCATGGCTAGAAGCACACCGATGCATGTATTTCAATGCTCATGCATGATGCACGGTGAACAACTAGGAAATATCCATTCCAAGCCATGCAATTGACATTAGATCGGCATGATACTTTGCATAGGCATTGAAATTGCCTTGTTTAAGGCTTGTGCAAAGTATCACTCCCAGAAAATACCGTTTTTATGGTTAGAAGCACACCAATGCATGTTTTTCAATGCTCATGCATGATGCATGGTGAAAACTTAGGAAATATCCATTCCAAGCCATGAAAATGACATGAGATGGTCATGATACTTTGCATAGGCCATGAAATCACCTATTTTAAGGCTTTTACAAAGTTTCAAATACCATTTTCATGGCTACTAGAAGCACATCAATGCATGTTTTTCAACACTCATGCATGATGCATGGTGAAAAACTAGGAAATATACATTCCAAGCCATGCAAATGACATCAGATGGCTATGATACTTTGTGTAGACATTAAAATTACTGAGTTTAAGGCTTGATCAAAGTATTTTGTCCATCAAATACCATTTTTAGGGCTACAAGCACACTGATGCATGTTTTTGAATACTCATGCATGATGCATGGTGAAAAACTAGGTATCCATTCCATGCCATGACAAATGACACCAAATGGCCATGATACTTTGCACAAGCCTTGAACTCACCCATTTTACTACTTGCACAAAGTATGATGCTTATCAAATGTCATTTGCATGGCTAGAAGTTGACAGATGCATGTTTTTTAATGACCATGCATGATGCATGGCGCAAAACTAGGAAATATCCAATGAAAATGACATCAAATGCCCATGATTCTTTGCATAGGACTTGAGATCACCTGGTTTGAGGCTTTTGAAAAATATCATGCACATCTAATACCATATGCATGGCTAGAAGTATAATGATGTATATTTCTAATACCATATGCATGACTAGAAGTCAACACGCACCCTAAAACAGGGCCTCCCCGGCTACAAGATTTTGTAATCCAATACAAGTCATCATTTATTAAACCTAGTAAGAAACTAGAAGTGAGAGAAGTACTATAAGTTTTAGGAAATGCAAAAACAAAGGAAAACTTTATTTTCATCGGTATAGGTGCCGGTATATACCGATGCCTATATCGACTCAGATAAACTTTCAAAAAGCAAACCCGAATGCCTCTTTTTTGCCACACCTCTCTTGTTTGAGATCTTGCCAACTTTTTGCCTCTTCCTCATCATGACCTTTTTACCATCTCCCTACCCTCCCCTGCCATCCCTAGACCACCCACACCACTATTGGCCCACTTCCCTCCACTCCAAGCTTGAAGAAGAAGATTTCTATTTTGGGAACTAAAGAAGTGGATGATCTTTTGAGTGGTTTGTCTCCAAATTTCTTCTTCTAGGTAAGCTTCCCAACCCTTTCATCTGCATTAGAATAATCTTTGGAATCTGCATTGTGTGTTCATGTTTCTTATGTCTTTGTGGTTGCACAAAAGGCAAATATGAGATTTCTCTACATCCCATGGGAGATGCTGCCAAAATTTTCCAATTACTTGCTTGCTTTGATACGATTGCATCTTGTTGCGTGCTTGCCTGCTTGCCTGACTTCGTTGCTTTCTTGGTATCTTGCTGTCTTGTTTGTGTTCTTTCATTTCTCTTGTTTGTTTTGATTACTTTGTTGCTTTTTACTCATTACTTGATTTGTAGCATAATTTTTAGCACTTATGCACAATGCATGGTAAGAAATTTGAAATCTTGTTGAAGCTATGTAAAGTATCATGTCTATCAGACACACATGGATATGCTAGAAGCACTCATGCATGATGCATATTAAGAATTGTGAAAATACGCCTACCCAACCATGCAAATGATATCCCATCAATTGAAAAATTTGCAAGGATAAGGGTATTATTGGTATTAAGACTTGTAACAAGTATCATATCCATCAAACCCACACACATATGCTAGAAGCACACCAATGCATATTTTTAACACTCATCCACGTTGCATGGTAAGAATTGTGGAAATACACATTCCCGGCCATGAAAAAGATACCTGATCCACGTAAAACTTTTGCAAGAACAATTCTATTACTTTCATTAAGGCCTATACAAGGCATCATACCCATCGGGAGTGTTGATGATGCAATCATTAAGGATGCTTGTATATTGAAAATTATGAGATTCAGACATTGGGTCAAACCATAGGCTTGAATGTTTCTTGGAAAGCTCTTCAATGTGTAATGTCTTTATAATTTTATATTTTATTTTGCTATGTAAAAATTGTATTATTTGTTTCTCAATCAACTATTGAATAATATTTGTTATCAGTAAAATGTGTGTGTTATAAAAGGTAAAAGTTATTCCTTAGAATTTTAGATGACTTCTTCACACTGTGTACTATGAGTATTGATGCACTTAAGACTTTTGATTAATCTTTCACACTTAGGTAGCAATACAGAAATAGTGACAGTAATATCAATGTTGTGAATGGTAGTACTGAATCTTTGGCAACAATAAGATACTTTGTAGCAGCAACTGAATGGTCAACCATTATGTAATTTTACTCCACATATGCATTTTGTGCTGCCATTTCTTGGTAAGAATGGGAGTTAAAAAATGGTTGCCATTTCTTCGTAAGAAATGGCAGTCAAGAGATAGTTGCCATTTTATGCTGCCATTTCTTCTTAGAAAATGGCAATCAAGAAGTGCTTGCCATTTCTTTGAACGAAGTGGCAATCAAGAAATGGCAGCCATTTCTTGGTACAAGAATTTGCTGCCATTTCTTACAAAGAAATAGCAGTCAAGAATTTGTTGCCATTTCCTCATAAGAAATGGCAATTAAGAATTTGCTGCTGCCATTTCTTCATAAGAAAGGGTAGTCAAGAATAGGCTGCCATTTGGTGTTGCCAATTATTGATAAGAAATGGCAGACAATAAAAGGTTGCCATTTTTTGTTGCCATTTCTTCCAAAGAAATGGCAGTTCAAGAACTAGTTGCCATTTCTAACTGCCATTTTTGCAAAAAATATGGCAATTTGAGAAGGTGTTGCCATTTCATACATAAGAAATGGCGAAATTGGAAATTTTGTGCCATTTGCTATTGCCATTTCTACCTAGTTTTGTAGTAGTGGATGTTAGGCGTAGACACCCATGCACGTACATGTTAAAATGTTAAGGGAAAGCTAACTAAAGTGCATTACACTAATAGAGATGTTGAAATTTCAAAGGCCATGAAAGGTGTCACTCAAGGTGAATGAGAAAGGGGAGATAAACAAGCTGAAGACTGGTCATATGTTTTGAGTAGCCACGTAGAGGTCGTAGGACACAAGTAAAGCCCTAAATAATGCCATGGTTTGTATCAAATAAATTAATTCCCCCTCTTAAGGGGTAATGATAAGGTGGTAAAACGGTTTTCATTGGAAAAAGTAATTTCCCATGCTAAATGTCATAATGCTTTTTAAAATTGTGGATTTTGAGTCAATTTCAACCCTACAAGTGCTTCACAAATTCTTTTTCCCACAAAACCACTCAGCTCAAGTGCTCACAGGATTTGTGAGAAAAAAATGAGACAAAAATGTGGGGGGCCACATCATTGAATTTCCCATTTCCCACAAAACCATCACAATGTCATAAGGCCTTTAAATATCATAATGTACAGGGGAATGGGCCAAGGGAGGCCTTTCCGGGAAGGAAAGTGGCTGAACAGTGGCGAGTGGCCAACGGCCACTAGCCACTTTCTGGGCACTTTCCTTCTCGTAAAGGCCAACCCTGGTTCATTCCCCCACGCGGAGGTTCTAAAGGAGGGGCTCGAAAAACTAACTTGTGCAGAAGTTTTAACGCTGCTTGGGGCCGTTGGATAAGATTTAACCCTAGTTACTTTAATTGTAGGGGCGTGGTTGTATTAATTGCCAGGTTCATTCCCATGTGTCTCAATCGGACGACAGAGACTCCGCAGACAGGAGACCTTTACGCCGGTTGAAGTTTACGGTGAGTGAAAGTGTCGTTGTGTGTGGATTTAAAGAGTAAATGCTTCAAAAAAGTTGTTTTTACCACAAAACCATCAATATGCCATTAAATTGCCCATTTCCCAAGAAACCGCACAATGCGGGCTTTAGTTGGCTTCCTCAACACGTGGACGACATTGCCAACGTGGACGGGGACACGCTGTCCAGGTGGAGGGGGTGTGACGAAACGTGGTTGGTGTGGTTTGATGGCCCACGGGATTCCAGCCGCTGGTTTTGCAAAAAGGGCCGTCTTGCTGTAAGCTTTAGAATATTCGGATCCACTTTGCGACGTGTCCACTGAACGACGACAACGACTGCCCACTTGATTGCGTGGCACATATCTACATGGCCCAAAACCCCTGCAGCCGGTTCCACCTGTACAGCATATCTAAATTCAAGCTTAAAAAAAAACGGCGGGTTGCGGACTCTACAAGGCCATTTATCGGAGCCGTCGGATCAGGGGAAGATAGACGGTTGAGATGCAGCGATCGCGGAGGACGCGATGCATGGAGAAGGGGAAATGTCAAGGCTACCTTGGCGTTCGTGGAGAGATCGGGATCGTCCATGTTTTGATCGGACGGTTCTTGTGTCGTCTCTCTCACCTCTGACGGAACTGTGCAGCAAGATTGAAGCTTTAGACCTTCATCCGTCCAAAAGCTCGAGCTTTTGAAGGGCTAACATTCCGAGGCTTGTTTCTTTGTCTTTTAATCTCTTCCTCTGCCTCCATAGCTTGGCCTCTCTCATCCTCCATAGCTCTTCCTCTTCCTCCATAGCTTTTCCTCTGCGTCCCCCAGCTATGGCTGCCTCCACCCTCTCCCGATCTTCCCTCTCTGTTTCCACCCCCCCCTCCCCCCTCCCTGCCTCCCACGGCCCCTCTTCCTCCTCCGCCAGATTTTTCTCTGCCCCCATCTCCGCCAAGGTACGCCTCTTGCGCCCATAATTGGATTCTTCCAATTACATCTACCTCTACAGTCTCCCGTACCTCCAGCACCTCGATCTCCCACCAACCGGAAATCTCTAGCCTTGCTCTGCCGAGAGGAGTGTTTTTTGTACCCACCCACACATGTTTCTTTGGCTTTGTGACTTAGCTTAT
Organism: Dipteris shenzhenensis; assembly: GCF_047967505.1. Lineage (NCBI taxonomy): Eukaryota > Viridiplantae > Streptophyta > Polypodiopsida > Gleicheniales > Dipteridaceae > Dipteris > Dipteris shenzhenensis. The sequence continues at coordinate 7,285,097 of NC_141617.1, read as the reverse complement.
GCGCCCATGCCAGAGATCTAAACTGATTTTGCACTTCCCTCGCAGCTTGACTCCAGGAATGATGCACTAAGATTGAGATCTTCCGATTTCTGCGGCTCCGTTGCAACCTTTGGGAGTAGCACAGCCGGGAGCTCAAGGTGGTAGATCGCCAACACAGACTTGTTTCTTGTACTAGATTTCACATGCTATGACGCCTTTGGAGAAAGTTGGCGGGTGCCTATTGTTTGCAAACTCCCGAGTCCCTGTTTCATGACAAATCATGTATTGTCTGCTCCGAGTTCTGTGTTTCGTGCTTCGATCAACTGAAGATTCGAGTAGTAAAAGGAAGAAAGTTTTGCTGGGCCTCATTTCTGATCTGAGTACAATCTTTTGTCAGTCATTTGAAAATTCATCACCAATCGAATTATCCATTTTCCTTTTTGCATAGCTCGGCACATGTCTAATTGTTTACCCATTGAACTTGCTTGGCTTCTGCATCTTATTGGAATTGTCTCCCTGTTGCAAATTTTAAGTGGAACTTCCGCCTTCCATGCAAGGCAACGTAGATCCCCCTACGCGAGGCTTTGTTATTATGTCTGAAAGAGGCATCCGTCATATCCTCTCTGTCCTTACCTTTCAGAGATGGAAGCTTGATGCGTGCACTTGAGACTGGAAACAAAAGCGGGGTAAGGATAGCCAGCTACATTGGTGTCCGGTACTTCTTGATGAGGCTAAGTGTTCTCAAATACATCTTTGCCAGGAGTATCCTGGAACTGTCTCATGCGCGGAGAAACACTACAAACGAGTATATTTCAAGGGTCGGTAGCATATTTCAACCCTGATCTATAGCGTGGTCCGAAGGTGTATGTTAAAACACCTGAAGATGTAGCAGGGTTGATCTCCAGAAATTTTACAGCCCTGGAGGCTTCTCCCATGTACAAGGCTTCCCTCTTTTTTTCTGGACAATGTATGCGCCACGTGAGGCAATAAAAACTAATAGTTTTGCCCGGAGGTTGGTCACTGATCACTATACGACACAAGGATAGTTCAAACGTGTGACAGCTTAAGGCTTTAACTTTGGTTGCAAGCGCCAGAGAAATGACATTTGTAATATTGGATCTTGTAGAAGCAAAAGTTTAGCATGGAACTTACCATCAGTCAGAGCAACGGCCACAGAGATTCCTCCAAAAGTGCAAAGTAAGTCACTTGTATTCACATGGGCCATTATGGTTCGCTAGGAAACGCTCTTCTAATGAGTTACTTTGTTCTTTTGCACTTCGATGGTTTCCATACAGTCCATCACGTCACTTATTTGCCATGTTTTATTGCAGAGCCCTTCACAAAAGATGTCGTCAAGGTTGGCATCAATGGTAAGTTCACGACAGCTGTTTTAAGAGTTTACTGCTTTGTTACTGTTCTTAATGCCCTAGCAGTAATGAAAAATGCATATTAGATAGAAGCATTGCTCATGGCTGTGGTTACCAAGTACTACAAACCACATGTACTATTGCCCGGCAATAGTTGCATGAATATAAATCATGGATTTGTATGTATTATTTGTAAGCAAGCATATCCATCTTAAACTGTGGCCTTGGTACATTTCTTTGGAACCTTGTCTATGTGAAGGTATCGTGTATACCATATGTTTCCAAGAAAAAAAAAGAGAAGGTACCAGATGAATACATCTTATGTATTACTCTGTAGGATTTGGCCGCATTGGAAGGTTGGTTTTGCGGGTAGCCTTGGCCCGAGAGGACATCGAAGTGGTTGCAGTGAATGATCCATTCATTGACACTAAGTACATGGTAATTGATATAATAAAAAATTTGACCTGATTTCCTGCAGTTGGATTATGGATTCATCAATATTTCTAACCCTTCCTTTTCACTTTGCAGGCGTATATGTTCAAGTACGACTCCACACATGGTGTGTATAAAGATGACATCAAGGTAATAGATGAAGCAACATTAGAGATTGGTGGACATCGCATCAAGGTTTTTGGAAAGAGGTCAGTGATAGCTCTCCCTCAATATATTGTCAAAGGAAGAGTGAAGTTATAGAAAGCGCTCAGAGAGATCATTTCACTTGTACTTACATACTTTAAGGCCCTAATTATGGAATATTGGATACAGAGATCCAGCAGAAATTCCTTGGGGTCAAGCGGGAGCAGAGTATGTTGTAGAAGCATCTGGAGTCTTTACAACTATTGATAAGGCTTCTGCCCACCTTAAGGTCATTCTCTGCTGGAGTGTCCTGTCCGATCCAGTAATCTGTTGTGGCTCTGAAAAACTGTATGATTTTTGTTGAACTCATCAGTCTGCTCTTTTGTTGCATGGACTTCTGGCGATAATACAGGGTGGTGCGAAAAAAGTCATTATCTCAGCACCTTCAGCAGATGCACCAATGTTTGTTATGGGTGTTAATGAAAGTTCTTACAAACCAGAAATGCAGATTATATCAAATGCAAGCTGCACCACAAACTGTCTTGCTCCTCTTGCCAAGGTATGTGGAGCTCTAGCTTCATTATAAACAGAGAGCTATTCTGTTAAACCAACTGTCTAACTATTGGGCAGTGGTCACTCTCAGGTTGTTCATCAGGAGTTTGGTATTGTTGAGGGTTTGATGACAACAGTGCATGCAACTACCGGTAGGCCTGCTTATCTGTCTCTTTTAAAACCATAACAATTTCAATCCAGCCAGATAGGCTGTGTTCTTTTTCCTCCAGAGAAAATATAGGCTGTGTTCTAATGCAAAAGATATGGCATGGCTTGAAGATAAAAATTGTTGACTGGTGTACTTTTTTCTCTGTCTCAGCAACACAAAAGACTGTGGATGGTCCTTCTGGGAAAGATTGGCGTGGAGGCAGAGGTGCTGGGCAAAACATAATCCCAAGCTCGACTGGTGCAGCAAAGGTATTAATAATTTTCCCGTTTTGTGTCCCAGGGGTGTATAGCTCGAGGACAAACTGATGGTGTGGCACATATATACTCTGCAGCTTTGCAGAGGGATGAAATTGAGAATATCGAAACCTTCTCAAGGTCTTTTTTAATCTTTTGTTTGTAGAAATATGTGAGGTGGTTACTCACTTGGCTCGTCTGCAGGCAGTAGGGAAGGTGCTTCCAGAGTTGAATGGGAAACTGACTGGCATGGCATTCAGGGTCCCAACTCCCAATGTCTCTGTTGTGGACTTAACGTGCCGATTAGAAAAAGGTGCATCATATGATGATATAAAGGCAGCTATGAAGTAAGGCCCCTCTCTCTCTCTCTCTCTCTCTCTCTCTCTCTCTCTCAGGTCCTCAGGCGATGCAACAAGTTGGGTCTCTCTAGGAAGAGAATTAGGCTCGAGTGAAATTATCAGATCAGTGATTTGGACATGGCTATGTCATATTAATTGAAGTAAAATCTAGAGATTTTCCATCATCATACGCATGATACTGTTTTGAACAAGGTAATTTGAACCCACGAGCATTTCAGTAGAAGAAAATGGCATCAGAATTGTCTTGCATGGAAATGTTTTGCAAAGTTCAAGTGGGGCTTTACTGATGTAGCTGTATACCTCATTGCACAGAGCTGCATCTGAAGGCTCTATGAAAGGGATACTCGGATACACAGAAGATGATGTTGTGTCCACTGATTTTGTTGGTGACAAGAGGTATAGCATCACACTGTTTGTAATAAGATCTGGAGAGCATTAATTATTCACTGGAAGATTTTGACAGTCTGACTGGCTGCCTCCAGATCTAGCATTTTTGATGCAAAAGCAGGTATTGCTTTGAACAAAGATTTTGTTAAACTTGTGTCTTGGTATGACAACGAGTGGGGATACAGGTATTTAACCCAACCGGATGCTATCTCAATTACAAATATCTCAATATTCGGAGATGAAGTTGGGTTGATGAGGCATATAATCTAATGCACCTTTTTAATGTGTTGTGGACAGCAACCGGGTGGTTGATTTGTTGAGTTACATTGCGTTCGTTGCAGCTGCAAACAAGGGAAACTGAAACAGAGTTCTTAGACAAGGAAACTGAAACAGAGTTCATAGGCCAATTGGGAGAGAAAGCCTGTGATACAACATATCAAGTTATTTGGTGGCATTTCATGTCCAGCATTCTGCTATCTGTGATTGTGATGTTTAGCTCAAGGGGCAAGGCTACATTAGAATAGGCTACCAGAGAGAGGATTTTCATGTTATCTAAGGAATAATATGAGAGCCATCCTATGTGCTATTTATACACTCGGCTTGCAGTTTTGGTTTGTGGTGCATGTACTGCACCTCAGAAACCCTCTGATCTGAGCAGAGTCCGGCCAGTAGGAGCAAATAACTATTTTTGGATCTGTGACCTATCTCTAAAGATGCGATATGAGAATAAAGGAGAGTTTTGTAACGTTTGTAATTTTCCTTGGAATATATACTTCCAACTGTAAATTGCTAAGGTTTTGGGTGCAGCTCAGATTTCTCGTAATTTTACTAACCACACATTGACTTCTATAGCATTCCACTTGTGAGTGAGTTTGTAAATCATAGTTTGGGAGTCACATGCAATCGCCCTTTTCACTTGCCTGTTCACAACATATTCTATATGGAAAGGTCTACTCTTAGGGCCTTAGCTCATGAATGTTACTAGCATGGGATTAGGATAGGAATCTATTTGTCATTCTTATTCCCATCCTAGACGAAGTGGTCCAAGAATGGGAATGGCCACTTTTTCTTCCATCTTGGACCATGGTGTCAAGACCTTGAGAACTATCCCCTTGTTAAATGTTGGAAAATGACATGTATCCTTGTCCCTACCTCCTATACACATGAAATGATGCCATGTGTCTTGTCTCACCTAACCCATACATATTTTGGATGAGTGTTAGCACATGGTGGGATGGGAATAGGATAGAAATACATTTGAATAAGGATGGGACCATGTTTTTGTTGACATTTTGACAAGTGGTGTTATCTAGTGGAGTTGTGTAATAAGAGTGCCTTGTTCGTTAGCCATCTAGCCACTCCTAGGAGCCTTATCCCCAAAAGTGGATTCGGGGTAGAGGTTTTTTTTATCACCAAGGCTTTATATGCCTAGACATTAGGCTACCTTTCGTATGTGCTATTAGGCCCTTGTACATATACCCTTGTCATTAGAAGTTGAGGTTCCACATAGCCCTCTCCCTTCTTGCAACTTCATGCACTCATGATTGCGCATATTCTAACAGTCAACTGCTAATGAATTTCATCCTCACATGCTTTCTTTTGATTCGTGGGCTCTAATCTGTCATCGGCTTTATATTGTTGCTCATTGCTTGCAGGTGGTCACCTTTTTCACATGTGGGGCTTCATCATCCTCCAACTTTAGTCTTAAGCGAATCTCCTTGGTTGTATGCATTTGAACAGGTTCGTGCTTTATATGTTTACATTGGCATTGGGCTTCTCTTGGAGGACTTTATATTCGCACTTCATTTTTTGTGTGAATTGACCTTCAGCAAGGGTAACGTTTTCCTTCCCTTGATTTGTCTATCCATTCTTGTTGACATGTTTTTAGCAGGCAGTTGTTGAAAGTCCATGTTGTGAGCTGTCTTGACTTTTTTTGATTGGTTGCTTCTCGCGTCAGTCTTCTTTGTCGTCTGCTTGGGCTTTTGTGCTTGTCTATTGCAAGCATTTGATCTCACTGACCCATCCATTAGTCCTATGTATATACTATCGTTCATGCTATTGTTGCTTCGTTTGGTCCTTGCTTTATGCTTGTGTTTAGTTCAGTTAGTTGTTTGAATTGGTTCAGGCATTTGCCAGCTTATTAGTCCTCTGTTGTTTGCTTTGGCTTTGGCAGTCACTTCTTTGCACAGTTTTTTGCATCTGCACATCAATTCTAGTGTACTCTTTGCAGCATTAGCATGCTTTGTCTGCCCACGTTCCCTGGTCCTTGTTGCAATTTTTGCCTGTGCATTGTTAGTTGCCTTTTTGTTGCGGATCTTTATGATTTCTGCCCGTGTCCTTTGCCTATTGGCTGCAAATTGACCTTTAACTAGCCTACTTCTTGGTTTGTGTAGCAGTTTGTAAACTGCCTGTCAATCCAATTGCTCGAGTTAGTTGCGTAGTTTGCATCAGTTTTGCACCGCGCCTTGCTGTCATTGCCACATGAGCCACATATTATTGCCCAATATCTATCCTACTGCCATGTGGCAAATGCTTCAACTTGAACATTGCTCAAATATATTCAGAGCAATTGGCTTTGATACCATGTTGACATATTGAGACGTGGTGTTATCTTGTGGAGCCATGTATTGAGGGTGCCCCAGCCATTGACTACTAAGCTATTCCTAGGAGCCTATTCCCCAAAAGTGGATCTGGAGAATTCAAAGTTTCTATCACCAGGCTACCAACTTTGTATGTGGGATTAAGCTCTAGTACATTTGCCACATATCATTACGAGGTGAGATTTCATTTAGGCCTCTCCCTTCTTGCACCATCATGCACTTATTCTTGCGCACAGTCTAATGGTTTTCATACATCTGTATGTATCAAATCAAGAATACCTCTTGCTCAAGAGGTGCTTCTGCTGATTTGGGCATAATCCCATACATTTGTATGTATCAAATCAAGAATACCTCTTGCTCAAGAGGTGCTTCTGCTGAAATTGGTTCTCTTTTTTTGTCGAAGCAGCATGCTTTGTAAACTTTTCCAAGAAACTGTAGCTTTGGAATCCCGATTGCCATATTCTGATTCTTGAGATCTAGCAAGCTCTTAAATTAACATGACCATATCTCTTATACCATTTCCTTCCTTGACACCTTTTGCTACTAGCTAAAATCTTTTGGATTTATCTCTAATAGTGCATTCATCTCCACCGAAGATGACTTGGTAGTTGTGTTCCGTCATTTGACCTACTGATAAGAGGTTTTTGCTGAGCTTTAAAACATATAGTACATCTTTCACCAATCCTTTCGTACCAGTGAAATTGTTCATAGGGATAATGCATTTCCCTTGAACTGGATTCGATGTATTATCTGCTATGTAGATGACATTCTTTTGACTTTCTAATGGTTTCATCTCTGTGAACCATTCCTGAAGTTTTTTCATATGAGATGATGCACCGCTGTCGATGTACCAAGGGTCTTGATCTGCTTGGTCGGCTTGGTAGCGAAATCCTCTTTTGGATTGCAATCACTATCTAGGTACACTGTATCAATCTTTTGCATTTCCTTGTTTGCAATTTGTGAAATGACTTTGACTAGAATGTCCACCATGATGATTTTCTCTTCCATGGAAATTCCCTCGATTACTACTGGATTGACCGCCTTGGTCGTACTAGTTCTTGCGGCAATCTCTTTCATAGTGTCCAAACTTATGACAGTAGTTGCACTAAATGTTTGACACGTTGATGGATGCATTCCCTCGTCCTTGGAATCTTCCTCGATTGGAATGATTTCCTCTGTTGATTTTGATGTTGTTGAGGATGATGTTGATGCTAATTCTGACTTTGCTGATGATTATGTTGCTGATGATGACCACTTCGCTAGAATGATCTAGCTCTGCCTCTGCCTCTATCTATTAGAATGACCTTTGCATGCATGAATGGCTTGCGTACTGAGTTCTTCACCAAGTAAGACTGACTCAATTTCTTCCAGTGTTAGAATTTTCCATTGAATGGTAATACTCTAGACTATATTCTCGTATCCCTCTCCCAGTCCATTCAGGATGGCTTGAACCATTTCCATGGGATTCATAGTCTTTCTTGTTGCTCTGAGTTGATTGTTATAGTCTTTGATCTGGAGTGCGTAAGCATGATCGGTTTCGCTGCTGTTGCAGAAACTGTGGTTGATTTGGTTTCTCAGTGTGAGAATCTTGAAAGTGTTCTTGGACTCATAGAGAGCTATGAATATATCCCATGCTTCTTTTGATGTCTTGATGGTGTTGAGCTGTCCTAGCATGACATTTTGCACATTCTACTTGATCAGATCATATGCATACTTATCTTTCTTGTCCCATTTTGCCTGTGCTTGGGCAATGGCAGGATCTACTATAGGTGCGGAAACTACTGGTGTAGCTAGAGATCCCACTGTAGATCCCGCTGCTGCTAGTGCTGTGACAAGTGGAGTAGAGCTACTGCTGGCTAGACCGTCCAATGGTCTAGGTGTAGATCCATCGACATACTCCCATTTGTCCTAAAGTATAAGAATGATCTCCATTTGGTATTTCCATGTGCTGTAATTGGAGTTGTCTAACTTAGCAGATGCCTCCACATTGAGGTTGCTAGACGCAGACATGGTGCAAGAAATGTACTCAAAGTGGTGTGAAAGTCACTGTTTGAATAAACTGCAAAATACTAACTATGGCAAGTGACATCTGAGCTATTGGTGAAGATAGAACTGCAATATATAATATGATCTGAATTACAAGGCTTGTGGCAAATGATGTCGGGACTAGCCAAGAGGCTTTACAAGGCTAAAATGATGTGCACAATGCCAAAAAATAGCCGAATAGGCTTTACAATGATGGCATGTGTGTGTGAAATCAAATCATGTGCTATCTTCCCACTAAACAATGTGCCAATACCATGGAAGACTGCTCACTGAAGTGATGGATGTCACATTTTATGTAATGTGATGATGTGAAATCGTATGTGAGCGTAAGGACTGACTCCGAGTAGAAACTAGTCGAAAATTTTCGGCATGGCTTAGATTGGCAACTTGGAGAAATTCAAAGTGTCTCCTCTATGGCGATCTAGTCTACTCTGATCTAGATCTATACCAACTGTTGACCGATGAAAGAACAACAAATGATTTCTTTTCTTTGGTTCTTTTTATGTGCTAGGTCAGATGCATTGATGTAGAGGCTAATGTGCATGTAGAAGTGGATTTGACAACGAGGCTCAAAAGTGAGTGATACTTGTGTCAAAATGTGCACGTGATGTGACGAGCACATAGAGCACAAAAAATTGATCGTTTCACCTTTGTGTAGTACCCTCAAATTCCTCTTGGATCAAGAGATATGACTTGATCTAGGTGGAGGGGCAAAAAAGAGTGAAAATGTGGCAAGTGGAGTCACATGTAGAAATGAAGAACTGTGCTGGTGAAGGGATAGTGCCTGTGGAGCACTGTGTGAGGTGGCACCTGTGTGCACATGCATGGTGCTATGGGTGCCTTGTAAGGGGTAAGTGTGCCTGGTAAGGGGTCAGAGTGCCATGTGGCACTGATGAGGTGGTAGCTTGCTGATGTGGCACTTATGAGCTGTATGATGACATGGCAACTAGACTGTCAGGTTGACCTGGCATGCCACTGTAATAGATGATGTGGATGTCGATGATGATGTGGCAGCATCAGGATGCTCCTGATGTGGGATTGGGGATAAGGCTGGCATGTGCTAGCCCTTTGACCACATCTATGTGTGTGGTGACCCTGGGTGGATAAGGTGTGTGCCATGTGTCAATTTTATGGCCAAGCCCCAAGGATGGCTTTACCCTACCACATGTCACAAAACAGATGATCAAAAGCTATGAAGATTTTGTCTGTTGGTTTTCTTCTGTGGGGTGATTCCGTCCATTTGGTGGAGCGGCTTCGTGGATGCATGGAGCCGCTTTGGCATGTTAGTGGCTTGTTTATGAGCCGGCTTGTTGTAGGACACTTGTAGATGGAGAAGTCATCCTCACAGCAGCTGCACGTTGTCAAGGTCGAGGGCGACGGTTGAGTCAATGTTGCACGTTGGAAGTCACTGGATCTACTCGTTGGAGGCACGCTCATTAGAGATCTCTGTTGCAAGGATCTGAGTAGTTGGTCATTCGATGAGCCGGTAGCTAGGTTGTTGAAGTTGGTTGGAGTGCTTTAGATGGCGTAGTGCAACCTGCAAGTCTTGGCTAGTGCTATAGTCCTAGCTCATTGGAGAGAGATGTCGATGCGTTGAAGAACCGTGGACTTAAGGTGATGGAGAAGCTCAAGCACAGAGCATGGCTGGAGTAGGCGGCTACCTTGGAGTAGTTGCTAGATGATGGCTGCTATATAGTTGTTGCTGGTTCGGTTACATTGAGCATCTGTTGGGAGCACAAAAGAGCCTGGGTCCGAGTCGTCGAGATTGTTGTAGGTTGCTGGCTAGAGGCTGCAGCATTGTAGTTGGCTAGAGCCACCATTGCTAGTAGGTCATGTGTTGGGATTGTTGTGTTGCATATTGCTCGAGTCCTCCAAGTGCCGAGAGCCTTTGGAGCCCGTGAGGAGATTGAAGCTTGTTGTAATTCATCAGGTTGTCGATGCCTCTTACAAAGGTCTTTGCTGCGGTCGATGCAGGAGGTCTTTGCTGTCTTTTGCTTGGAGTTGGAGGAGACCTTGAATAGAATCTCCCTCTTAAAAAACTTAAGAGTAGAAAAAAGATCTCTCTCAATAGTACCTCTCTCAATACTCACTCTTTCTCAAAAGCACTCTCTCTCAGGGAAGAATACTACATCATGAAGCCTCCTACTTCATAATAAATAAATGAAATCTCTCTTTCTCTCAAATCGGAACTGAAATGGACAGAAGTCTTTCTCAAATGATGAAAATTTCTCTCACAAAGTGTAGACAGAAATTCTCTCACGGAAGAGAATACTCAAGAACTCTCGGTCACTCTCTCACACTCAATCTCTCTCACAAGGATGGTGCCTCAACAGAAGGTAGAACCATGCTCTGATACCATGCCAAAATATGAAGAGGGGAGAGGAGAAGAGTGGAGATAAGGAGAGAGGGCACAACTAGAGAGCACACCACAAATGACTAACTGTACACTAGACTTAGTTGATAATGTAGAATATATACAAACCCATTTAGGGTTAGGGTTAGGGCATCTAACCCTTTCCTTTATAGCACTCTATAAGTGTTAGTGCTATTCACATATGATCACATGATGTTGAGTGTGACCTCTCAACCGAAAGCATCCCAACAGTGTCTCACGATGATGCTGATACAACTATGCTAGGAGAGCGGTTGTGGTGTGACCTGTTGTCTGTAATCAGAACTATAGCATTGGCCCAGTGGCAAACCAACCATTACTACAGTGCGACCTGCTTCAAGTCGAAGGGGCTGGACAAAAGAATTCAACCACAGAACTCGAGAATGAGAAAAAATCATATGCCAATGGCAAAAGGATTGGAACCCATAGCCAAAGAAGTAGCAAAATAATTCAACAAGGACCAACAGAAACAAGCCATAGAACTTGAGGATGAGGAAAATCATATGCCAGTAGCAGAAGGATTGGAACCCATAGTGAAAGAAGTAGGAAAAGAATTTGACAAGGACCAATAGCTCGATAGTACCCACAATAGCCCATGGTATCCGAATCTAGCAACACCTCAAGGGGTAGCAAAAACATCACGCTTAGGGAAGTGTTGGAATGGGCCAAACTTGAGGCGTAAAGCGAGAGATCCACAATTTGAGGTGCATTCAGTACTTAAGGATTTATCATGACCAAGTACCAAACCGAACCTACCTTGATAGTTTAGTTTTGGACGATTGAAATTTCATTAAATCCAAAAAAGCAAAGAGATCCAATAAGCCAATTCATTCGAATACCATACTTAAATTCGGTTGATCCAACAATCCTAGTAAGTCAACTAAGTCCGCTTGCTCCCTTGAACATGGTAAGCCAATTGAATTCAAAGACATCAATTAATTCAACATCTCATCCAAATTTGTGCAATCAACTTCAAAAGGAGTAGTTAATCCAGTAATGCCACCAGTGCCAAAAGTTCCACCAGTGCCACAAATGCCACAAGTGCCAGCAGTGCCACAAATGCCACAAGTACCACAAGTTCCACCAGATCTACTAGTCCCACCAGTACCACCCGTTCCACCAATGAATCCAAACGGAGCAAGCCTGAAGTGTAAGTTCAAAGAATTTAAAGGTCGAAAGAAGGATGATCCGGATAGCCATGTGGCATAGTTTGAAACCCAATACAACCGAGTGGCTTTAACAATATGTTTGGTACCCTAAGCCTCAACAATTTGTGGGTACCCTTAGCGGCAACAGGGCTATGAGCTGCTGGTTCAACCTGTATGGCCTAGCACAGTTGGTGGACTATGAGGAACTGAAGAAAGGTTTCCTAGATAGATTCCAAATGCAAAAAACACCAAATGATATTTGCAAAAAGTTGTGAAAGCTCTATCGAAAGAATCTAATGGTGGTGAAAGACTATTCTCTAGAACCTCAATGCATAGTTAGATGTGGTAAAAAGACCCACAACAGAGACATTGGCAAAGTACTTTTCCAATAGACTATGGAAAAAAATCCACAGCGTAGTGAGCGGATTGGAGATCCATGGCCTTAATGGCTTGGATGCTTCTAAAAGAGTGGATTGAAGGTGTGAGCATTTAAAAGATGATATAAGATGATGACTTGGACAGTGAGTCAAACTCAAACATAGAGGAATCTGGCAATGATACGGATGATGACACATAATCAGAGAAGAGTGATGAATCCGATAGTGATACGGAAGACAAGGACAATAAGTCAAAGAAGATGAGGAAGCATAAGAAGAGGGAATTAAGCAAAAAGGATTCAAAGAAATCCAAAAAGGAAAAAAAGAAAGCATAGAAGAAAACCAATGAAATGGAGAAATTGTTGGAAGAAAAACTTAAGAGTTTGGGAGGGACTAAGTTAGCATCCCAAGTTAAGGTGTGCGATTTGCATGAAAAACCATGCAACAGAGGTTTTCTAGTATAACTCGAATGCTTGAATGAATCTGGCATAGAAGGTACCCCTCCCATGAGAAAAACAAGAGCCAACCAAGTAATGATAGATCCAACAGTGGCGGCACAGAGTGTGGCCCAAATCCAGCAGAGAAACAACTATAATCAGTGAGGCCACTGGAATCAGAGAGGTAATTGAAATCCACAAATAGCATGGAGTTAGCAGAATTTCAAAATAGATAAAGATTGTAAGTATTGCTTAGAGAACGGACATTGGTGGCCACCAAGACATGGATCACCTTAGCAGGAGCAACCACTGGCACAAATGAATTTGGTGTTGATAAAGGAATGTGGTGACACATCATTATGTCGGACCAAGTCCATAGCTCACTTGTATGAGTTAGAGCATCGCAATTGCTCGACCTCCACGGAGCCTCCACAATGCAAGCAAAGCTACCATATTTCGAGCCAAAGAAGATTAATGTGTATGCAATGATGTGGTCTAAGTGTCCCGTTCAAGAAGCTGAAGTCGAAGCGTTACTAAAGAAGGAAAAGTGCTTGAAGTGGAAGGACAAGTAATAGGTTCACATGAAAGCCCTGAAGTAGATTGAGAAGATGCAAGCTTGTAGCAAGCAACAAGTGGAAGGGCAACAAATCACATTGGAGTTACGAGAAGCCGGTCCAAATTCTCTCAGAACCGGTTCAGTACCACTGAAGGATACAGAGGTAAGGCCTATGGTCCATGTTCATGATAAAAAACATGTATTGGAAAACTTTTCAGAAGGGCTACTAATGGCCTTGAAGAAGGCAAAAGTAAAGATCCTAGTAGAGCGCCTATTACGCATGGTCCCCAAAGTCAAGAAAAAGGATGGTGGTAGATCTGATGTGGCCCCCTAAAGAATTTAGAACTAGGAGTTCATACCACTAACTCATTTGTATGAGGACACTTTGATTGCATGCCGAGAAGAACCCGAAGACATTGATTATATGGTATTGATGATAAAGGTGCAGTACCATGGCCTGAGTTTGGCAAGAGCATTGCTTGATGAAGGTTCAAGAGTGAACATCTTATTGCAATACATGTTCAAGAGATGGGACTCTCAGGTCTGGAGCCTACCCCATTTTAGGTCTGCATGGTGGATCAAACAAGAATTTAGTCAATTGGGATAACCTGTAATCAGGTAATTCACATGTAGGAAATGGTATTCCGGATACAAATTTTTATGGTCCTTCAAATTCGAAGAAGTCTTCCAGTAGGGGATCAGGGGGAAACAACCCACTACAGAGGTTCACCTAGTAACAATGGAAGATCCCATACTAGATGAGGCATTTGAACCAGAGGATGCTCAACCTACCATGCTGGATCCAGTAGAGCCAAATGAGGGCAAAATATCAATCTATAAAAAATACAAAGATGAATTAATCATGAAGGTTGAATCGGCATATGAGGACCAAATGCATAGGACATCCCACGATAAAGAGGATGATTTGGATGAATTTAGTCTGGGAATGAAGGATGATCCAAAACTAGCAAAGGTTATCGTATTTGCTACAGGCAGATTCAGACAAGAGTTGGTTGAGCTCTTACAAAAATACAAAGATATTTTCGGATGGGAGTAAATGGATATGAAAGGAGTGGATCGACCCTCTGTGTTCAAGGCATTAACTTGAAGAAAGATGCCAAGCCTGTAATCCAACCTGTAATCCAACAGCGTTATCAGACAACCCAAATTTTGCAAAGCAGGTTGACAAGCTACTAAGGGTGGGTTTTATATGCCCAATGGATAAAGTAACCTAGCCATCTATGATAGTCATCATTCCAAATAATAATGGGAAGCTCCAGATTAGTGTGGATTACCAGAATCTGAATGTAGCAGCAACAACAATCACGAATCTCTTTGCCCTGCAATTCTATGATACTCTATGGGATGTTGTTGTTGTGGACCATGAAATGTTTAGTTTTCTGGATGGATTTAGTGGATACAACCAGATCCGAATGGCCAAAGAGGGCAAGGAGCATTGCCGACATTTCAAACCTGGATACAGAAGGTTTTTGAACTATACCTGACCAACTTCATGTGCATATTTTTGGATGAATTTAGTGTCTTTGAGAAAAATGCTTAGCATTTGGATCAATTGTGTTTGTGTTTTGGCAATGGCAGACTGCTCGGTTAAGTCTAAACCCATTAAAGTGTGCTTTTGTAGTAAAGAGAGGAGTATTACTAGGAAACATCATTTCTTGAGGCCATCCAGAAGATTAAGGTTCTTCAGAATGTCAAAAATTGCAAATGTTTGTGGGCCAAGTGAAATGTCATAACAAACCTTTTGTGAAAAATCGAACCCGCAACAACCTTTTTTACCTAAAAACAATTTTTTTTCGTATAGTTTCTTACAGATACCTAGGATCACCAACTTTTGGATGCATCCCTTCATACCCGTGCATGAAATATGTATTGCCATGTGTGATGAAAGATGTATGACAGTTGTTGTTGCTGTAAGCAAGCATGAGAGCATATTCTATTGAATGATGATGATGTTTATTGCCTTGGATATCTATGCTCATGTATTTATTGTTCTAATATTTATGATTCAGTAGTTTTGAAAGTATTTGAAGCACATTCCAATGGCATTGTTTCATGCGATCTTTATTGTTTACACAATATTGTCAATCTGATGCAACATTGCAAGATGCTTATGATTTGTTCATTAGTCTTTTCTTTGTTTTCTCAGTGATGAGAGTTGTAGAAGTTTTTTTATGGAACATTTTTGTGGGTTCCAAATGAACCCCAAAACCAATTTTCACAAAAGATTTGTTGTGCCATTTCACTTGCTAACAAAAATGGGTTTAGTAAAATACTATCTGGATATGTAAGTGCATAATGTTAGATATCAATGCTCCACTCTCGTATAACTACGCGGGAACCAGCTAACTCTACTTGTAAGCCCCCCATATGAGGAGAGGGCATTTGAGTAGCTCGGTTATCCGGTAGGTCTTGGTTTGGACACCAGATGGGGGCCATGTGTGGCCTGATGGTTGGACGGCTTCAGATAGAGTTGGCACACTGCCAACTAGGCTACATGCAAGTGCAGGAAGGCATCCCTTGACTACCGCACTGAGGGTAGATGGAGCATTTTCCGGGGCAACCCACTCTCGGGTTGTGGGGCCTGTTTGGAGCCTCAGATGATCCCAGATGGCTGTGGGCCGAACGGAGACCGTAGGTTAGTTGCTATGTTTTGTGCACTAGTTCTATCGTATGGTCAGTGGCCTATTTCAGGACCTATTTCGGGACCGATCCCCAGTCGACCGTTTTGGGTGGACTGGGTCGGCCACCCAATTGAGCCTAACCGACTATGACTGGTGGCTATATAAGAGCAAGCCCGTGAAGCCCATTTCATCACTGGCTTCAGCAACCCTTATTCCTTAGCATTCAGCCTCCGTCTTCTACTATTTCCAGCATGCCATCGAAGCTTCTTTCACAGGAGCGCACAGCTGGGAGGCAGCGCCATCTATTGTATCAGTTCTACAGTAATCAAATTTTTGATTCTCCATACTATCTTGTTTTCTCTCTTGCGTACGAGATCCTATTATCTATTGAGCACAGACGTTGTATTATTTTCTTACACATAAATCCTCATATCACTAGCACACCCGGTGGATAGGAATTTTGAGGAAAATCTTCGACCTGGACCCACTATTAGTAAATCTTAATGGTATTCAAGTAAGCTCTCTTCATGAGGCAACATCTCCTCAATCTAAGACTATGCTAGAAAATATAGCAAAGAGCTTGATGCAATACCAAGATTCTAACTACCTCTAGACATAGCTGCTTACTTTTAATAGTAGTGTTATTCTATATAGTAGCAAAAATATAAATTACTCCAAAATGTAATCATGAAATGGTGTTCATGTTGAAAAACACAATTGTATTTTCCGTGATGGAATTTTTGTGTGTTTAGAAACACAGTATTGTGGTTGAAATAAGAAGAAGGATTTTAAGTTACTTATCTGGTAGATCAGTGGTTTGAAGATTCCTATGCTCAATAGTAAAGGAGATATCATTTTAATGGTGGCAACATTAAATACTATTGGAACGTCACCTTGATCAATATGAGAAGTAACTTGGACACTTTCTATCTCAACTGCATGCTCAACTGAAGTGGTAACAGTACCCTGCTCAACTAGTAGCTCCACCCTGCATTACTCAACCAAAGCAGTATCTTTTTGTACCTCATGTTCTGATTAAATGTTATAGATTCCATCAATTATATCTATTAAACTTGTCTCAATAAATTTTGTAATCAAATCTCTCCCCTACTTCTTCTCTAACCAATATTTATTGGGCTACTTATACTAAGGCACAAGTAGCAACAATAGTCTGCTCTTCTACATTTGTGTCACAATTTCTATTTTTACCCAACTTGCTAACAAAAATGGGTTTCAAAAATTTTTTTTGTTGAAATTTTGCTAGCAACCTTTTTTGTGAAAAATGGGCATGAAAACCTTTTTTTGGGATACCAAAATTGCATAAAAGATAATGATTTCTCAAAATAACTACAATATGTGCCTTTGCTTCTAATGCAAATAAAAGGGCCATGGCATAGAACATTTCAAAATTGTAGCAAGCTACAAATTACATTGCTTCACAAACATGAATGCCATTGAAGCTACAAAGAATAGTACTGATCCTCTGATCCTACACCTTCATATGCACTAGATCCAAAGGTTTGTGTGGTAGAAGGTGTAGAGCCTTCCTTCTCCAAGCTATCCTCTATGACATTGTTTGAGTCAACTTGGGAAAGTTTAATTTGACACCCTCTTTTTTGCATGGCATGTCTTGGATTCCATTAGTGCACTGCATCCATCAACGTAGGAATCTTTTGGGATATTATGTATTGTGTCCCCTGTGGCAAGTGCCCCGCTTGTCTTAATTCAAATGCATATACCAAAATATCTACCTCATCCAACTTTAGAGTATCGAGTTTTTGACAATTATTTATTGCCCTCTTTCCTTTATTCTACGTTTCCTTGTTACCACCATCTCTTGGTTATATTGACCCCTGTGAAAGCATTCATGGACTTGGTGAAAAACCAATGCACCTATATTGACTTAGTATTTTATATCTCCTTTTGGACTTTCACAACTTTAGCAATCCAAAAAGGAAATCCACTAGGATTATCTGTTGCTAATACAACAATCACCATACCTACCACCAAGTCCTCTATGCTACCACTCCACATTTCTTGAACTCTTTCCCTAGACTTTGTTGACTTTCTTGCTCCAAGATACATTTCTCTCTCCTCCCCAAGGTAGTTCTCATTTGGCAGTACAAGAAAATGGGCAAATGAAGAATCAATCATATGTGCATTTGTAAAACTTCCTTCAATGCATTCTAGCAAACTAAAATTTGATTTATCTTGGGGCTCATTCATGTGCTCATTGATGTGGGATGAAAAGAATGAATTCCACCATGTCCACACGATGTCATTAAAATAAGTTGCAGCAATCTGGATAATGTCTCTTATCTCATTGATTGAACTTGTAGTCAACATCACTCCCCTCTTTAGTGGATTGTTGCACCTCCCTCACTGATTGTAAAGGTTGTAATGGTGCAACATACAACTCACGCTCTGGGACACACTTTAAGAAATTCAATCCTTTGGTTGGAACCCAAGTTGGTGATGTGGAATAGGACTTTTCCCACAACAATGTCGTGCCATGCATATCTTTCTTGATTCAAAATTGGTGTTGAACGTTTACCTCATTCAGATTCTCAATACATCGATTAGTTTCCTTATTGTCACCAAACACAAAGCATCTAAAAATCCATTGTTTTTTCCATGTTTGCAACAAATGGTTTTGACACATATGCATCTTGTAAAATGTAGATCATTGTATAGGTAGTATTTTTTTATCTGTATTTTTGGAAAATAATTCAAGACTCAAGGTACGACTGCACCAGTTTAACATATGCAAGGCATTGTACATTGAAGAATGAATAGAATAGCATATCTTTTGTTGGAATGTGAAATCATTTAAGTTGGAAGCTCTCAGTGCACCAACTTTGGGGAAATAACTTATAGCTTGATGTTAGATTTTTTAGTAAATATACAATGTTGGAGGGAAGAGTATATTATAATGAAAGTGTTTGTCCCATAGTTGTAAGAGTAACTATAAAGTATACAAGATTAATCATATGAAGTTTCTAAAAAGCTTTATGTCATTAGACAAAAGCTTTGTTTCCAAAAGAGAATAGAAAGTATTCTCAAATGTCTACATGTGTTTGGGAAAAGTACATGATAACAAAATTGCAACAGTCAACCCTGCCCATACTACTCACACGAAAGACTTTTTGAGTACTCTAAAGAATAACGGTTGTTATGCTCCCAAAATACTAAAAGTGGGTGTTATACTCCATGATGGAGTTCATCGAGTAGGGGCCAATGAGGATGGTGATTGTGGGAGTAAGAGCCTTATCCAAGGGAAAAGGCTGGTCGACAGGACTCGTGTTAATACCTCCTATGTCCTTGGGTAGTGCGGTTGGTACAGAGAGTCTAGTACGCATGGCATAGATTGCATTGGTTTTGGTGGAGAGACAGGGCACTGTCTGAGTCTCGTTTGAACGTTGGACACACACACACTCTCTCTCTCTCTCTCTCTCTCTCTCTCTCTCTCTCTCTACCCCCCCTCTCTCTCTCTCGCCCCCCCCCTCTCTCTCTCTCTCTCTCTCTCCCTCCCTCCCTCTCCCTCCCTCCCTCTCTCTCTCTCTCTCTCTCTCTCTCTCTCTCTCTCTCTCTCTCTCTTCTCTCTCTCTCTCTCTGGGAACTAGGGTGGGTGCTTAAATCAATAGAACGAAAAGAAAAGGTGATGATTTTTCTTGTCGAGAACAAGGATCAGCAAAATTATAGCCTCCAGAGGTCTCATCTTATTCTAGATGACTGCAAGATCCTTGTTTTGAATGCATAGGTTACGATGGAAGATGGTGATGGAGACCTGCAAGCTAGATTTCCTCACCCACCACTCAAGCAAGACTACGGTGTAATAAGTCATGGAAAGAATCTGGGCGAAAAGATGGAGAATGAGAATGGAAATGGTGACGGTGGTGGCTTGTCATTTCACTCTCTTTGACCTTACCAAGGCCGATCTACTGATTTGACAAGAGATGACATTTTCCCTAGGCTTGGTGAAAGGAATACTTCGTCTTCTTCTGAGCATCTCCAACCTTTTCTGAATAGAGGCAGAGCGTCCCTGAGTTGTGACAGAACATCTGCCATTTCGATCATCGATCCTTTACCACTTGGCAGGAATGGACTTACACTTTCAGCTATCCGAGCCGAGAGGGGAGGGGCCATGGTATCTTACGCGGCTTCTACAGTGCAGAAGCATAGAGGAGGGTTCTTTTCACTACCCACGGGAAAGGACTCTCCTTCTTGCTTTGCCAACCCTGAAGGAATTCCAGCGTGGACTGAGTGGACTGAGTCCGATGACACTGAACGATTTGCCAGCTCCAAAGCAAGCCAACAGGGAGTCAGAGAGCTCCAACATCGAGCTCAAGAATATGTTCGAAGTGAAAGAAGTAATGAAAGAGCGAGTGACGGTGGAGAGTTTCGTGATGGAAGCAACGTCACCTAGGACCACAAGCAAAGAGACCCAAGAATTGATGAAGGAAGCGGACTTGGTGAAGCGGCTGAAAGAAGTGCAAGGAGTCTTCACTACAAGACCAAAAAGGAAGACCCACAGGTGCTCGTCGCCACCACCAAACCATTTGGAGGAAGAAAGAGCGCTGAAGAGACAAAGACTTCTCTTGGTGAGAGTCAAGGCTTTGCAGGAGGTAAGCAAGCTACAACCTTTGTAAAGGAGGACCTTCTCTCTGATTCTATAGACTGGCTTAGCACCCATGCACTTATAAGATTCCTTCCTAGTCCTAGGCCCCCCTTAGTTTTTATTGAGAACTAGGTGAGAACCAATTGGGTGAGAAAAGGCATTAATGTCACTAATGTGAGGTTTTTGAGAAAGGGCTTTTTTGTCTTCCTCTTTGAGTCCCCTAGTATGACTTCCAATGCCCTTAACTATACTCTTTGGATCATTAGACACCAAACTCTCTACTTAGAGAGGTGGAATGATAACTTTAACCTTGACCTTTGCCTAGGCCCACTATTACCCCTATTTAGGTAGAATTGCCAGATCTTCCTCTATCCCTCTAGTAAATGCTAGAGCTAACCCTCAGGTGTGCATTAAAATGGATATTGCAGAGGATCTTCCGAGCACTCTAGTCATGGTGAATAGAAATGGCAACATATATAGAGAACAGCCCCTCCTTTTACAACAATAATCTGACAAATTCATGCTTCCTTTGTGGACTGGCAAGTCATGCCGTTAAAAACTTCCCACAGAGGAGATGTAAAGCCAAAATCCCGAGGATCCTCTTGCACCTAATAACCCCAAATAGAATAAGAAATGGATTCCCAAGGCCTGGGGCATCAACTCCCTTTAGTAACAAGACCTATCAAAATCTTGAGTATTAGATGAATTTAACAATATGACATGAGTAGAAATTATTCAAATTAACATGGTTGTGTTCTACACTAAAAGAGCTTCAAATATGTGTTTACACCTTGAAATTTGGGTACCACTTGAAGAAGTTGGGTTTTCATATAGTGTATTTTTTGTTTTACCCCCCTCATCCAAAAGACCCCCCCCCCCTTGGGCCTCACATATTATGAAAAATATGTACAAATCTTAAAATCTTGCATATTTTTCAAGGTATATACCTTATATTTTGTTGGAGGGGGGACATGAAATTTTCATATTTTTCCCTTGAATATTTGAAACTTTTTAAGGAAATCCATGCATATTATATATGGACCTTGTCCCCCCATACCATAGTTTTTAGACGAGGGTAGTAACATATTACATATTGAGTTGGCACCCTAGGTCCCAAGGTCCCTGCCACTATTGAAAAGTCCCTTCCTCTGAGTGAAGGTGCTACCAAGCCCAAACCCTCTCTAGACAAAGGTAAAGGGAAAATAGGTGACTCTCTAGTGCTGAACAGTACCTTTGATGCCCTGGCTGATTGTGAGATAGAAGAGTGGATTTAAAAAATCAAAATATGGATTTGGATGCTCAAGTAGAGCTAGGCTCGCGTCAAAAGACTTTAAAGAGGACATCAATAGAGATGATGAGATGACCTCATCCAAGCTTAGTGAGGAGGACTTAGAAGATGACCAAGACATTGTATTCTAGTACAAGGAAAGACCTTTACTCAAGTGCAAAGATAGAGAAATCTCTCCTAAGGTAAAGGTGCTTTCTCCTCAGTCAATAGCCCCAACCCCAGGGCCAGAAAGGGGACTAGAAAGAATGGTAAATAAACCGCCATTCTCTCCCTCAATGTCAGAGGTCTCACTGACTCTGGTAGAGGAGAAGAGGTAGCTTCTTGGCTAAGAGATAATAATCTTTCTCCTACATTTCTTACCTTACAAGAGGTTAAAGTCTCTGGTGCCTCTCTTGAAAATAGACTTAAAACTATTGATAAGAGAAGAAACTGGTTCTTCACCCAACATGAGGAGGGAAAGGGTGGTGTGGCAATTGGGATACTTTCTAATTATTCACATGGAATTTTAAGTGTTGAACTGGATACATTACACAGATGGATTATGCTCAAGTGCTCTTTACAGGGTCAAACTTTCATTGTGATTTCAGTGTATGCCCCTAACAATATACAGGACAGGAAGGTCAGTTGGGAATCTTTTCTTCATGCAGGAAACAAGTGTTTTGTGGTGGGGGACTTCGACATGGTGGAGAACTCCACTGATAGATGGCTTGGAAAAGATATTGTAGTCAGAGGTAGTGAACTCACTATATGGGAGAATCTGAAAGAATCTCTAAGCCTTGTTGACATGGGGATGTAAGGTTCTTTTGCTTGGTCCAACAGTCAAGTTGGTGTCAACAGAAGAGAGGCTAGATTGGATAGGGTTTATGCTTCTCAAGAGCTAGTAAGTCATTCTATTTTCTTTAGACTCAGGTTTTCTCTTCTCTTTTTCTCTCTGACCAGAAGCTTGTGCTCCTCAAATGTGACTGTGGCCTAGGACAAAAGACCACCTCTTGGTTTAAGGTTGACCCTAAACTCCTTGACCTTAAAAGTGTCTAGGAAGGAATAAAAACAATCTGGCTGATGGCCTTCTCAGAGACTATCTCAGCCAGTGATTCTTGGTGTACAACTGTGGAACAAACCCAAAGGTTACTCAAAAAAGCAAGAAAAGACAGAGCAAAAATAAGGGCCAAGAGAATGGACATTATGCAAGACAAGATAGTCTCTTTGGAAGGCTTAGCCAGACAGGGAGACTTACATGACCAGGCAAATTTGGTTGGCAAAAGGAAGGAACTTAGGAAACAAGAACATATTTTACTTAATGATACCAAAATATACTTTAGAGATTGGTGGGCTAGCAAAGCTGAGAGACCTACCAAGGAATACTTCAAGCTTATTAGAAGAAAAAGATCTAATGAAGAGATTCCCCTCCTTAGAAAAGCTAACAGTTCTCTTGTCTCCTCTCTTGAGGAGAATATAGATCTCATTCATCTTCACTTTCAGAATTTGTTATCCTGCACTATACAAGTTGATGCTAATGTGAGTAATGCTAGGGAACTCTGTAAGCTTGCTAGAAAGAACACTATACTTAGCTTTGATAAAAAATACCCTGAAAAACCTCCTTTTGTTGATGAACTTTATGAGGCTGTCAAGGTAATGGCAGATGGCAAAACTCCAGGAGAAGATGGGCTACCTATTGAATTCTACAAAAGATTTTGGTCTAGTGTTGGTCCCTATCTCCTCCTTTTATGAAAGAGAGTGTTTGCAGTGGGAATCTGCCTACTCATATCAATGGGGGAGTTATCAAACTGATTCCTAAGGAGGGGGATAAGAAGGAGTTAAGAAATTAGAGGCCACTCACCGTGCTTAATTGTAGTTACAAGATTTTTGCCAAAGCCTTTACTTTGAGAGTCAAAATAAGAATGGCTAAGTGGATACTACCAAAACAAAAGGGTTTCATAAAGGGCAGACATTTATTGGAAGCCATCATTAATATTTGGGAGGGCTGTGAATATGCTAGGGAATCAAATCAGGATATTTGCTTTCTGAAGGTTGATTTTGATAAAGCATATGATAGATTGGAGTGGGATTTCATCATTCAGATGCTTTTTGATATGGGACTCGGCCCCTTGTTCATCTCCTATATCAAACTTCTTCTCACCAATGCCTCAGCCAAGGTCTGTGTCAATGGTACCATAAGTCAACCCTTCTTCCTTAAAAGATCTATAAGACAGGGTTGTCCTATTGCTCCCTTACTCTTTGCAATTGCTGTAGACTCTCTAGGATGGCTTCTTCAACACCAAAGCCAAGATGGAAATTTAAAAGGCATTGAGTTACCTTCTGGAAAACACCTTATATGCCAACAGTTTGCTGATGACACAAATTTGACCCTTAGGAATAAGGCGGCACATGATATCAAAAAAGCTATGGAGTGCTTAAATATTTTTTGTAAAGCTTCTGGATCCAGAATCAATCATTCCAAAACTGGGTATGCAACTTTCAAAATCTGCCAAGAAAATTAAATTAAATCCTCGAGCAAAATCCATTCTTCCAAAGACAAAGACCTAGAAACAACCAGAGGACATTTCCAGTCTATTGCTCACATCGCCTCCCAGAAGCCCCTTTGAGGCCTTTTCCCCTGTCCACAAATTGACAGATTTGCAGCAATCCCCAACACAAGATTTGACCAATCCACCAGCAGCAAGAATAGTCTCCAACATGGAGGTCGAACATGCCCTCATAGTCTTGCAGAACTATTTTGATAAGCAGAGAAAGGTACAAACGCAACTGCAAAAGCAAGTGCAGGAGTTGACAGAAGATAAGAAGGTGGTACATGAGTATATGCTTAAGCAGTCAAAAATGCAGAAGAAGTTCAATGACACTCACTCGAAACTAGAGGCAATCAAGAAAGAATATGCCCAATAGAGAGAAGTGCAGGATAAGCAAATCTCAAAGCTCACTGCCCAAGTGAGAGTACAAAAGGAATGCTTGCCAACTTTAACAACGTGGCTATAGGAAATGAAAGCAGAATTTTTTCTTTAACTAGAACGAATGGGTGGAGCCCACACAGACTTAAATATTGAAAATATTATACTGAAGAAACGAATCCATGCATTGGAAGGGCTTGAACAATAGCTCAAGGACATGGTAGAAGAGGTAGATGGACTTTTCCTCAGCACCTCCAAAATCAAAGATACAAAGAATCAGTTGGTAAAGACGTCTCAAGAGCTATGGTCAAATCTCAAAAAATTCATGTTCGTAATTGCTCAAAGACCTTATGATGCCTTTGCATCTGCTACATATGCATACGATATCATGGCACATGAATTAGAGACGCTTCGATCTAAAGCACAGGATGCAAAACAAAGGTAGATGCCCATGCATGATGACACAGCATTGTTTGATTTGAAAGCATAGTTTGAGAAGTCGGCTGCAACACACTAGCAGAACCTGTCAACAGAGTTGGATGCAAAGCACACCACATTCATGGATGCCACATATAAGGACACAAAAAACATAGCAACCCCGAGCCATGCCTTAGCCCCTGGTGTAGATATTGCAAAAGCACAGACAACATTTGAGAAGGAATTAGAACTGAACAAGTATTGCAAAGAGGATGTGTATGAGGCAGACTCAATTGATGCTAAGGCAGCAATCATAGACCTGAACTCCACCCACACCATCAAAGTTCAGCTGATGGATTACTTCCAGTGAAGGGTTTGAGTCCTCCACTTTTTTTGCAAAAAAGTTTTACCACCGGGTGTGCCAGGTGTTGAGGATGATTCCTCCACCCACATGGACCTCAACCAAGGAGGGTTAGTAGACCTTTAGTAAGGGGGGGTTACAATAGCAACTAGTGGATACTTTTGTAACTGTAGGGATAGTTATAACTGTCCCTAACAGCATGTAGTAGTGGCCTTATCCACCACATCATTTCTAGGAATATGTCTATTTGCTGATTGTTATCCAACTGAGGTCGGAATACCATTGGATGATGTTACAAGCTGGTCATCACCTCGTGCATGGAGTGAGTTGTTGCTATCTACCATAATACAAACTATACACAATATTCCACTCCACAAATGATTGTCTCGGCTATTTGTATGCTTTGTACTGTCTCTTTCTTTTTTGACATTAGTCAGATTTAAGTCTAACCCTAGCATTCCCATCGCCAGGAGTGGGTGTGTATAGGTGTTTTTCAGTCTTTTGGAGACACCAATAACAAGATCCACACAAGGACATGCATTTTTCCTTGGTCAAGGTGCTATATCATGGTGTCAAACAGCCAACTATTTCCTTGTATTCAATGATGGAGAGGAGGTCTTATCGGAGAGCAACAAAGAAAGGGAGAACACCAAAATTGTGGGTGCTAACTCACCCAGATCAAGGTAAGCTCTTATTATCTATGTATGGTACAAAGGGATATAGACTAGGCCATTGGCCTTTACCCCAACAACCTCCCACTTAAAGGCCAATGTGCCTCTAATTGAAAAGATGGGCATCCTAATGTCATCCGACACCCATCAATACTCTACAATGTGCAAACCGCTCTGAGGAAAGACTCTCTGTAAGAAGATCTACAAGGTTCTCATTTGTGTGAACCTTGACAAGCTGGATGCGCTTATCCTCAATCACCTCTCTGATGAAGTGATACTTCACATCAATATGCTTTGTCTTCACATGGAAGATAGGATTCCGTGCAAACTGGATGGCACTCTAACTATCACAGTGCAAAACTGGAACCTCTCCTGCATGCTCAAGTCTCCCACTAGATGAGTAAGCCATATAGCTTCCTTGCATGCCTCAGTGGCTGCAACATACTCTGCCTCAGTGGTAGACAAAGCCATACATGGCTGCAAATGAGAGACCCATGAAACTGCACCTCTAGTGAATGAGAAAACATATCTTGTAGTAGACCTCCTGGTGTCTACATTCCCTGCAAAATCAGCATCTGCATATCCAACAACAGATGTGTCCTTCCTCCAAAAGAAAATGCACATGTTCTTTGTACCATTCAAGTATCTCATGATACCTTTCACTGTCTCCCAATGCTTCTTGCTAGGATTTCCCATATACCTGCTAACAGCTCCCACGGCAAAAGCAATATCTGGACATGTAGCAACCATGGCATACATCAAGCTTCCTACTATGGATGCATAAGGTATCTTTGCCATTTTAGCCCGGTCCTCATCTGACTTAGGGCTATCTGCTTGGCTGAGTTTCACATATGGAGGCAATGGAGTACTTATGGACTTTCCCCTCTCCATATTGAAACACTAAAGTACCTTGCTAATGTACTCTTTCTGTGACAAATGAAGGAGTTTCTTGTTCCTATCCCGAACAATCCTCATGCCAAGTATATGATTGGCATCACCCAAATCCTTCATGTCAAAGGTCTCATGCAAACTTTTCTTCAAGGCATCCACATCCAAAGTAGATTTCCTAGCAATAAGCATGTCATCAACATATAAAATCAAAATAAGAAGGCTGCCATCTGATGCCTTCTTTGTGTAGAGGCAATGATCTGTCTCACTCCATGTGTACCCTTGGGATCGCATAAATGCATCAAACTTATGGTACCACTCCCTAGGAGCCTGCTTCAGCCCATAAAGACATTTTTGAAGCTTGCATACCATCCGTTCTTTGCCCTGCACAACAAACCCCTCTTGCTGCTACATAGAGATGTTCTCATGAAGATCTCCATGTAGAAAAGCTATTTTTACATCCATTTGGACAAGCTCCATGTCCTCTCTGGCAACCAATGCAGGCACTATACAAAGGGTAGTCATCTTCACCACTAGGGAAAAGATCTCATCAAAGTCAATACCCTTCTTCTGCTTAAAATCCTTGGCTACAAACATTGCCTTATACTTAGGCAATGCTCTCCTGGAGACATCTTCAACTTGTAAACCCATTTGCATGGCAATGCATGCTTTCCTTTGGGCAAATAAACCAAATCCCAAGTAGCATTCTTCATCAAAGAATCCATCTCTGACTGCATAGCCTTCTCCCACTTATGCTTGTCATTCCTAGACATAGCATCCTCAAAGCATGAAGGCTCACCACAATCTGTCAACATGACATAATCTAGAGATGGAGCATATCTCTGTGGAGGTCGTGAGACTCTAGTGGAACATCTCAACACTTGCTCACCATGAGCATCTTGCTGTCCCAACTGATTTTCCTGCATAACCTGAGGTTGTCCACCTAGATGTGGCTCTCCCACCTCACGATCTATGGGCTGTCCATGCCCTACATCATGTGGAACAGGTTGTGCATGCCTCTCATATGGTGGTTGTCCATCCTCTTGAAACACCACTCTACATATCTCAATAGTCTTTTCTGGCTTCTTATGCATCTTGTCCTCATTAAAGATAATATCATGGCTGCATACTATCTTCATGGCCTCTGGATCCCATAATCGGTATCCCATCTCACCTAAATCACCATATCTAAGAAAAATGCACTTCGTTGATCAACTTTGGATCAAGCTTGCTACGTTTTTCCTTAGGGATATGAACATAAGCTTCACAGCCAAATACACGAAGATGCCCATAAGATGGTGGCTTGCCTGACCAAACCTCTTCTGGCACTTTCCCATCTAGTGCCTTGCTAGGCGATCTATTGATAAGATGTACTGCTGTCTCGATAGCTCAGCCCAAAAGCCATGAGGTAGACTGGCATTAGAAAGCATGCTTATATTCCTTTCTTGAATAGTTCTATTCATCTTCTCAGCAACCCCATTCTGAGAAGGATTCTTAGGAGTAGTCAACTCCCGCTTGATGCCACGTAGCTCACAAAAATTCTTAAATGCATGAGAGGTCTACTCTCCTCCATTATCAGTGTGCAAGCATTTGAGCTTCTTGCCCGACTGATTTTTAGCAAATGCTAAGAACTTCTGAAATGCATCAAAGACATCACTCTTCTTCCGGAGAGGATAGACCCACACTTTCCGTGTAGCATCATCAATGAAAGTAGCAAAGTAAGAAGCACCACCCAATGAGACAGTAGGCATAGGTCCACACACATCACTGTGAACCAACTCCAATGGTTCAAGCCTCTTCTTGCCCAAATATTTTTTATGTGAAGACTGTGTTTGCTTCCCATACATGCAATGCTCACACATGCTAAAATCTAAAAAATTAAACACGGGAACATACTACAAACCATAAAGTCTTCCTCTATATTGACCGTGGATTTCTCTTCCTTCTTGGACTGCACATTAGCTTTGCCTTTGCCTTTATTGTTCTTCCATTTGTAGCAATCCTTTTTGAAATGGCCTTTCTTCCCACAATAGAAGCATTCCAAATCCTTTTTGGCATGGGATTTTCCTCTAGATTTGCTTCTAGACTTGCTTGTATTTCTGTTGTGGTATATCCCCCTGGAATATGACCTCCCTCTCACATTGAGAGCACTTGAACTTTTAGTTCCAGCATTGTTCTTTCTATTTACCTCGTTAGTGAGAAGGCTACTCTCAACATCACTGCTTGTCAGGCCTCCTGCACGGGCTGAATTGCTTATAGCAGTCCTAAAAGTGTCCCAACTTTCAGAAAGGGTGACCAATAAGAACATTGCCTTAATTGAGTCATCAAAGGCAATTTTATGAGCTGAAGTTGACTGAAAATTGTGTTAAACTCGTTTAAATGGCTAGACATTGAAGTCCCTTCTTCCATGTGAAGATCTATGAGTTTAACACAATTTTCAGTCAACTCACTTGACAAGCGGCACTTTGCTTCTCATAAAGATCATGCAACTTTGTCCACACACCATAGGCACCACCTGCAGTATTTTCCACATTGAAATACACCGATTTTAAAAGTGTGAGCATGATCGTGGAGCGTGCAAGCTCATCCAATTCCTTCCACTCTTCATCATCTTCCCAATCCTCTGGCTTTATGCCTTTGTGTTTTATAGGCTTTACTTGCTTCTTCTGCACCATAACATTGCAGATTTGCTCCTTCCAATAGGAGAAGTTTGTGCCATCCAACTTCTCAATGTTAAACAATGCATTCTCTGATGCCGAAGCCATCACAATGGATGACAGAACAACTAGGATACACTGCACCAATGTACCAAACTCAAGCCCAAAAATATCAACTGCAATGACAACAGCCACACAGTCACTATCACAAATACATGTTCTACTGTAAGTGACCTCAGGGCAACACAAAACTAGCCAATAGCTTTTGCACAGTAGCTCCGATGCAAAAGGTGTAAATAGAAGAAAAGTAGCTTGTAGAAAACTCTACAACTTCTCAGTTTATAGTAAGTCCAAAATCCTTACATATTTCCTTATATCTGCTGTTGGAAATCACCACCTGCAAACTTTTACTGCTATAATAACAGTCTGCAACAGTTTTAGCATGTCTTGAACTGCCAATATCTTCCCAACCATAACTTGGTTGCCTTTGTTGTAAACACCAAAGTTGTAGACAACCAATAGATATACAAACTTTTAGTTTACTATAGGTCCAAATTCATTATGGATTTTTTGATATTTACTATTGAAAGCAGCCCCCTGCTCACTTTTTGTAGCTGCTGTCATAAACTGTCAAAACTGTAAATCATGGCCATACCGGGCATCATAACTTTTTCTCTAAATCTCAAATTGAAATGCTTTCAAAAACAAGATTGTAGATTGTCTAGAAAACTAAAACTTCTTAGTTCAACTCAGAAGACAATTCCTCATGGATTCTCTGATATTCACTTTTGAAAACAGCCACCTGCTCACTTTTTCTAGCTGTCACAAGACTGCAAACTGCCAATCACCAACTTGTCCTGAAGCATTTGAGGCATAAACTCCAATGAATTAGCCCAACAATTCTGAAATTTGTTGTCCAAAAAATTCCCTTAGTGGGAAGAGTATTGCACTCACAAAAAAATAATCCCTTCCTGGGATACAAGACAGCTTCAGAAAAACACTACTCACTTATGCTCACTTTCTCAGCTAAACAAAGGCTCAAAATGCATCAATTGTAAGCAATCACTTTCAGCCAACCTTTGGCTTGATATGCATCAACTTGAAGGCATAAATCCAACTGAAATCTTAATGTACCAGCCGCCTTTGATCAATTAGAGTCCGCCACAAGCAAAAGATGGTTTTGCTTTTGAGCCCCAAAAAAGCAACTTCTAGTGTCTAGAATTACAGAGCAACAGGTCGTTTTTGACTGTAGATGGATAATATTCCTTCTCCCCCACTCAAACAAGGCAATAGATTGCTAGAATAGTCGAGGCAACCTTATATATAACGCTAAAACAGTAAAAACGAGCTAGTATATGTCAAAATACAGCTCCTAGGGGTAGCCCACGGGCAGTAGGAGACTCCACGCAACAAGTTCGGGCTCTTGGCACATCAACACTGCAATGATACAGTCTCCTTGTTGGCTTCGCTCAACTAAGCTCTGATACCAATTGATGGAGAGGAGGTCTTATCGGAGAGCAACAAAGAAAGGGAGAACACCAAAATTGTGGGTGCTAACTCACCCAGATCAAGGTAAGCTCTTATTATGTATGTATGGTACAAAGGGGAATAGGCTGGGCCATTGGCCTTTACCCCAACATTCAATTGAAGCAAAATATAAGGCACTTACTACAGGTGCATGTGAGAGGCTATATGGCTCAGAAGACTATTGTCAGAAACATATTACTTTGATGAATCAAAGACAACAACAATATACTATAATAATCAATCAGCTCAAGCATTGGCCAAGAATCCAGTATATCACTCCAG
This sequence comes from Dipteris shenzhenensis, assembly GCF_047967505.1. Classification (NCBI taxonomy): domain Eukaryota; kingdom Viridiplantae; phylum Streptophyta; class Polypodiopsida; order Gleicheniales; family Dipteridaceae; genus Dipteris; species Dipteris shenzhenensis. Next base: position 7,253,665 of record NC_141617.1, on the reverse strand, counting down.
GACAAAGCACATTGATGTCAAAGAGCACTTCATCAGAGAAAGAGTGTTACTTGGTGACATCACAGTGTAGCATTGTGATAGCAAAGAAAATGTTACAAACATCTTTACCAAACCACTTGGCAAAGAGAATTTCGAGAAGCACCGATAAGCTCTTGGTTTGACTCAGAGGATGGACATTCCCATGAAAGGGGATGTAATGCTCCATCCTTCTTTGATTCCCCAGAATCATCATCTTGAGGGAAGGCCTACTTCATGATGTTGATATTGAGGGAAGGTGTTGACAAACCATGCTCAACATCATGTGTTAGATATGTGCATAGCACTAACCCAATAGAGTGCTATAAAGGAAAGGGTTAGATGCCCTAATCCTAACCCTAAAAGGGTTTGTATATATTCTACATTTTCAACTAGATCTAGTGTACAGTTAGTCATTTGTGGTGTGCTCTCTAGCTATGCCCTCTCTCCTCATCTCGACTCTTCTCCTCTCCCCTCTCATATTTTGTCATGTCTTAAACATTTGTCAAGGCTTCAAGTATTTTGTGGACTTTTAGGTACAATCCTATGTTTAGATGTCTCTTGTCATGTAGGTCCTAAGAAGCCATAGATCAACTTCTAACAACAATATTACTCATTTGCAATCATATGCTATTCAAAGAAGCTACCATAGCTCATTACTCAGTTGTTAGCATGTACTATTGCTCTTGGTGACTATGCATGCATGTATAATGACTACGAATGCTTCACTCGATTCACTTCTTCCACATGTACTTGAAGTAGTGTCCCTAGCAAGATTGCCAAATGTTGACGGCCTTTTTCTCCCACCCCTCGGTTAGTCTCGGTGATGGCTCAGTGCTTGTAGAGACACTTTTCTTGTGATGAGTGTGTGGTTCCCGGGTGCTTGTAGAGACACTTTTCTTTGTGAAGATGCCCTCTAGGAATTCCTTGGTTTATTTAGCACTCAACGTCCTATTGGTGCTTGTTGGTTATAGGTAACGAGCATCATCTATTGAGTTTCTTGCAAGCATGGACAAAACCGTATGAAGATGGGAAAACAAGTAGCAGATAATCAATATGAGGAGAGGAATATCAATTGTAGCCAACTTGTATTACTTATAGAAAGGGGCTTATATCCTGTTAGAAATAGCCGCAGCTGCAGAGTTGTTCTCATCCAATGAGGTGTTTGTGCAACACTCACTCTCGCGGGCCTTAGCTCAAATTACTAGCCTATCTCTATAAGAACCTTGGCTCGATAGTGGAGCTTTGTGTTCCTTAGGACTTCTCAAACAGCTCAAACCCATTCTGTCTCAAGTTCTCTACTTAAGTAAGTTTTCTAAGGAAGTATTTAGGTTTAAAACTACCTTTCGAAATCTACATGTAACCTGCTACTAGCCATTGTCGATGATTCACCTGCCTGCATGGTGGCCCCTACTGATCCTTGTCACTTGTTGACTCGCCGCTTAGTTGCTCAACTAGTGGTTCTTGCTGACTCCCGGGTTGGGTTCTTGCACCTAACTTGCAGTTGCCATTGCTAGCTACTACATAGTGTGTGTGGTATGTTGGCATTCATCACCAATAGAGCATAATGCCTTGAATGATCATAGTGCATATAGATTCTTTCTTAAGAAAGATTGGGCTAGCGGAAAAGACAATTCACAATCCCACGACTATTTTTATAGGTAGACTACTTTGTCTGAAATCATCTAATTATGTCAAGAGGGGACAAGACAATCGAATGGTTACTCCTCTATCTCCAAGTGTAGTGGGAAGATATGGAATGTTATAATTGAAGTGTTTTAGATGTATAAGGTGTAGAAATTAATGAGAAGAACTATAGGTGGCTTTATTAAAATGCTGTAATTTGGAAATGATATTACATAAACATGAAATTTGGTAATATAGTTGTGTTGAATAAAGCATTCATTAGCATGTTGATTATTATAACACTATTGGTTATCTTCAATAATTTTACACTTTGTTATGTGTTTATGTTTCTCTTTCAACTTTGATAGCAATCATGATACCAAAGAGATGATGTCAAAAACTAGAATAACACATAAGCATGTTCCTATAATCAAACACAATGTGTGGCCTTGTAATATCTAATATAGCACATCAACCCAAGGGGGTCACTTATGAATATATCACATAGCACATTAGTGCTTGAAAGGGTATTTTTTTAATAGGGGTACTTACATGCCATTTACATACATGGTGGGATTCATAAAATAGCAACATACTGTAATTTCTATGTGTAGACTTATGGAGGGGTTTCTAAACTTTAAGACTGAAAATTCTGTACACATGTGTAACATAGTGTAATTTCTATGTGTAAATTTATGGAGGGATTTCTAAACTTTAAGATTAAAATTCTATACATGTAAGAGGGAGTAAATCAATTACATGAGAAAATGTAAAAATGCAAGAATAGGGGTATTTTCAATAAAGTGTGCCCCACATGCTATATTGAGTTTATGCAAATATGTTAAAATGCCAGAATAGGGGTATTTTTAATAATGCATGTGCCACATGCTATATTGGGTTATGAGGAGTGACCCCCTTGAGGCCACTGATAAGCACTGACACAAGATTTCATTTGCACTACTAAGAAAGTAAAAAAGGTCATGGGACGACAGTCAAGGAAATCATCAAAGATCTTATAGGCAAGAAACGCAATGTTGATAGTATGGCAAGTGATATAATATTATGTCAATAATCCGAGGATGGGGAAGAAATAATCTTAGGTTGTTCTTCACAAGAAATCCATTACCACACTTTCGTTGGGTCAACCACTCATATTGGACCATGCATCATTGATTTGGTACTGGAATGAACGTGTAGCGCACATGGTCGACATAGCAATGTGTCCCATTCACATGCACAAGTCTACCAATGAACATCGGAATCATATTTTACAATCACTTTCAATCTTTGGCTATGAAATCTCTCTAAGCTAACCAATTTACATCTCTAAAAAAACATGCACATGCAAAAATGAACCACCATTTTTTCATTTCTAATAGTATCAAAAATTATACATTTGGTAGTGTTTCACATGTAAGGCTAAATATATATCCCGTAAATATGCATTAATTAGTGTTTTACAAAACCCAATGTAATGGGTAAGTTGCTTTATAAATTCAAAAAAGTAAAAAATTATAGATAAAAACAGTTTTTGGAAAACTCTAATCCCTCAAATCTTGGGAGTGGTTGGAACTTAATGAGAAAATGATAATGCATCAATCTCAACTTTTTCACTTACACAATGCATGAATCATTTCAAATATTTTAATACAAAAGTCTTTGAAACTCTCATGATATTTCTTAAAAGTATCATTCCACAAAATACTTATTTATATGTACAAACATAGTTCAAAAAGATACATAATTCCTCAAATCTTTTGGCATTCAAGGGCCTCAAAATTGTGCATGCAATGTTTTAAAGATTACAAAATCATACTCCTATTCTTCAGGGCCTTACATTTGCAGAGGAGGTTACTCCAATGCCCACTAGAGCCATGTAAGCTGCATATTTCTTTGAACTTTCATGGTATTTATATGACAAACTAAGAGAAGTTAATGCTTACAAGGTAAACAAAAATATATAGTGCATGTTCAAAACAAACTTGCATATAGGACACACAATTCCATCATGCAAATATAGGAATGGCAGAGGGATTCTACACAGCTTGTTGATGGAAGGTGGTGGCAATGGGAGACTGTTCTCGAAGCAAAGTCTCTATATCTTGGGTTGATCTAGTTTATGCAAGCAATGCATTGAGGCATTGGTTTTCTTGCAAAAGCCTCCCATTCTCTACTACAATGCACCGATGTTCGAAAATCGGATCTCAAATAGTGATTGGGGTAAGTGACCTCTCCCCTAAGGGAGCATAGACCCTACTCTCTTTCCTCCTCTTTAGCCACCATAAAGATATCATCATAATTCACAAAGTCAACATGATATAAAGAATGATCTTTATGTATTCACTTTAAGGATGATCTAGTCTCAAAGGTGGTGATTGAACCAGATGCACCATTCTTGGTGTCGATGCACATCTATCCTCACATGTTTGAGGCTTGTCAGTGAAGTTGATGGGATCATCTCTAACATGACCGTGCATATAATGCTATGAAATGTTTAAAAAAACTTCAAAAGTAAATATGAGCCACACAGACAATGTGCAATTGAAAGAAAACAATCGTTTATGTGATTACTGGCTAGAACAAGGCATTAAATTATCTAGTAAAGAATGAAAAGTAGTTAAAAGTAAGCATGAAACTAAGGCATGAAAATAGAGAACAATATGTAGTGCATTGAAACTAAGGCATGAAAAGTAGCCAAAAGTAAGCATGAAACTAAGGCATGAAAATAGAGAACAATATGTAGTGCATTGAAGTAAGTGTGAAACACATGCACAAAGAATTTTAAAGAAATAACCACAAGCCTTGACAATCAAATGTGCAACTTGCAAATTCTAAAGAAAGGGATATTTCTCTATCAAAATAATTTTGAAGAAATAACCACAAGCCTTGACAATCAAATGTGCAACTTGCAAATTCTAAAGAAAGGGATATTTCTCTATCAAAAGGACGCTTCCATCTATTCCGTGGGTTGCATTGCTTCATCTTCATTAATCTTATGGGCATGACATCTAGTCACGATATCTTCCATAGTAGTATGCTCTACAGATTTTCTTTTGTTAAACTTTTTCTACCAACCCACTACATAGGCTACCCCTTACTTTTAGACATGCTATTCTTTGATAAAGGTCTTTTGCAAAGCAAGGAAATATTATAGGGGAGCATAAGTAATCTTACTCATCCAATATAAAGACTTCCCCACAGATTGATCACCAGCTGTGAAATCAAGCATGTGGTTATAAGCTTTCAAGCCTCTGTGGTAAAATATTGTGAGTGTGCACCTCCTTTAATACACTTTGAGTCATGATCGTTGTAGTGATGAATAATGACTATTGACAAAACAATCTTACCAACCACTTCACATGGATTGGAGATCTCATTTCACTGGCCTCTTTTATTGGTGAGATACTATTTGTCCATTGGAGTTAGCTTTGAAGGAGAAGAGAGAAAAATGAACATATCATGGGGATACTTCCTCTATTAAAATATGGAATAACAACCCATAGCTTCTCATCACGTGTAAACGCTATTACTCAAGAAACAGCCCTATGCATCATTTTGACACAATTGGTTTTTGGTAGTCCCACAACTTACACTTAATGCATGTTTCCTTCCACTCCCTTGCCTAATTGCTCATGAATCTGCAATGTTTTTTTTTTTAATAACAAAAAGCTGCATATATTAGCCAAAAAGAGTGTGGTCAGCCCCTGGTCAGCCCTAATAGACCTTTTACAAAAAGGGGCTCAAAATGGGTGAGCGCCCTAAGCCCACGCTGTGAATAGCTTAGCAAATCACTCCATGCACATCTGATTTCTAAAAGTGACTTATTGACTACCGGGTCTTTTTTGATGAGGATCCAACTGAGATCTCTCAAGTTGGCACTAGTTAGGGCTATTATCCTTGACTCTCTCCACCCTAAATGAGGGCTATCACGGAATACTATCCAATTGCGGATTTCCCAAACTACCAGTGATACAGTCGCTTGCACATTGCTGCCAGCGTAGAGGGGAGCCCATAGGTGTCTCTAAGAAGCACTCATTACCAACGCATACCAATATAGAACTTTGACATATCCCCTTCTTTCTTGATTGCTCTTTTGACCCTCCTCCATACTTCTTGGGTGACCTGGCAGCCCCACATAAGTGTCGTACATTCTCCAATGACTTGGCGCATAGGGGGCAAACCAGGTTCATCGGCAGGATCTTCACCAGCGATGCCCTCATTGTGGCAGCCATTGATGGAGAGTCTTCCAATGCAGGATCTTCCCACTTTACAGTGTCTCTAGATAACCTAGAATCTCCTCTTTCACCAGCCTTGAGAACATCTGAGATTCCATTTTCTATTCAGGTCTTGGAGAGTAGATACTTTGCCCATCGTCTCTTGAACATGGTTTTGGCGGAGATTTTCACTAAGATGGTTTTGCCCACTATCTAGAATGCTATCTTATCTGCGTTGGTCCTCACTGTGTTTGTCGGCTAGTCCTTATTCTATCTTTGACGGGTCTTTGACTGCCTGGACCTATGGAGGCGTGCGGCTTTCGGGAGGTCATGAAGCGCGAAGGCTTCATCCATTGGGCAGAACGAGGTCAACCACCAAATGCTTTCATCTAGGCTACCATCACCCCTCAATCCACCCCGATTTTTCCATTTTAGGTGTCTTATTACCTCCTTCCAGGCATCCACTAATCCCAAAAGAACACATCAAAAGAACACATATGCAATCAAGAAATGCTTCCTCCATGAAGTATGTGAGTCATAGCCCATATCAACCCTATTGCTTGATAGATAGCTTTATGATTCACTGTCATTGCTAACTTAGTTTTAAACAAAGAATGATTGCGTGCATGTTTATGTCTACTTTTCTTTCTAGCATATGACACAGCTCTGAAATTCAATACACCCACAACTTCCACTCAATGCACCTTTCCTTCCACTCCATTGCTCAAGTACTCTCTAAATCTGCAACGCTTTAAATGGAAAATACAAAATAAAAAAACATGTATGCATAGTGGGTGCAAATTTGAACTCTATCCTCTCTTCCTCTAAACCGGCATTAATATCACTTGGTATCTCACTAATCATGGCAAAAAAAAAGGTTTGAAGGCACATTGCAAGTCCCTTCTCTTTCACTTTTTTTTAAAATGGATGGAAGCTTTGATCGCTTTCCACTCAAACATCCACATGTGAAGCTTTTCCCCTCCATCAATAAGCAGTTTGAAGTTATAACTAAGCATCTAATTGACTTATTACATCCCCAAACAATCAAGGACAAAATGGATACATAATCTCCTCCACTACATTTTTGAAAGTTTATATAAAAAATTGGGGCTTGCATTTAATCTTTTTCTCTGTCAAATCTAAAATATGAAGCAATGCAATCGTACAAATGAGCATCTGAACCTCGATCTTACTCAGGCTTAGGTGCCAGGTTGGGTATTTGGACAATGACCTACTCTGGATGTATCAAAGAACATGCTTATTATGTAAAAACGCAAAGTTTGTTAAACAACTGAACACCAAACCATTAAAATCAATTACGAGAAAGAGCAGGCTCGAGGAGCCTATTTCAACCCATGGAGCTCTATGACAGGCTTCTTACTAGAGTATTCTTTCAGTGGGGTCTCTCCCACTACTGCTTTAGTCATTGTCCTATCGGCTTTGAAGAACTTTTTTAAGTGCTAGCATGGACAAGTGTTTTGGAGGCTTCTTCATGCAGAATGCTAGAAGTAGGATTATGTGATCTATTAAAGCCTTTATGGTGGAAATAGGAACATCATCAGATCACAAGGGCAATTGTTCTAAAGACTGCTCAAGAGTGATCCAAGGTTTCTAGGAAATCTATGTGGAGAAGCCACCGTGATTCCACTACTTATGTGTGTTGCTTGGTTGGATGCTTTCGGAATAATGATGAGTTGAAGCAGATCCAGGTGGCATGATGCTTGGCATTATATAGGTTTATGAGAGGAACAACTGGATGAATCTGATGAAGGTACCAAGATTGCTTGAGAACCTAGCATGTTCATGACCAAGCCATGTCATGGACCAGGACCAAGAGAAATTGAAGCTGTAGGTTCTAGGATGAAAGATCAAGGACCCTTCAAATTGTTCTAGAGAACACTCCCAATAAAGCTGATGGGAGCATGCACCTAGTGATCTCAAGAGTGGACCGGTTCTTAGGTTTGGCAGTGTTGTTCTGCTTCGGGGTGTAGGGAATAGTGAACACGTGGTGGATGCAAGTCTCTTGATAGAACTTGTTAAAACAAGTGTTCCAGTACTCGCCCCCGTTATCAGAGCGTAGGCAATGGATGCGATGGCCAACTTGGTCTTCAAGGAGAGATTTCAAATTTTTGAATTTGTCGAATACTTGATCTTTGTGCTTTATGAAGAAGATAAACATGAAGCAAGAGTGCGTTGGGATCTAGATGTTAGCTACCCCCTCCCCACATATGAGGACATGGGTGAGGATGACTTGCGGTGGGGTATAGGATCAGAGGAAGGTCACATAGGCTAAGGATGTAGAGGCCATGTGAACTACACTGAGAGAGGAATGAGCTGCTACATGTGTAGTAGCCATGTGTGTGCAGTAGGTACCATTAATGTAGCTACATAGAAGGGCTGCATAAGAGGCCCTTAAACAAGGTTGAAGCATCACATCTGCAGTTGGGAAGCACATATATAATCCCTTTGGAGGGCTGTTTGTGGCCATGACCCTCGCAGGGTAGCATAATGAACTACTTAGGGGCCTGTTTATAGGCTAGAAAAGGGGCTAGGACACCGGGGGAGCAAACTCAGTCAGCAAAAGGTTGGCCTGGATCTGGCTCTCCAGCCCATTGGGGGAGTCCTGCCATTTAGCATAGCGAGAAGAAGAGTAGGAAGCAGTGCATGGGAGCACCAAAGAGCCAACCCACTAAAGCTCACTGTGAGCACCTAGGGAAGAATAAAGGGAATACTTGTCTAGTTAGTGCAAGTGTGGTGCATTATAAGGAGCTTGGCCATCAAGATCTTTCGTAATGAGCTTACTTTTTGTAAATGGGCCAATATCTCAATCTAGGTAATTGGTTGTTTTATAGATCAATAAGCTTCTAAGTAAAGTGACAAATACTATACTAATGAAAGATGCTAATGATTAGGTCTTTCTTTTTGTTAACGTTGGATAATATTATGGGGTGGCCACACCCTAGCAAAAAAGCCCTTTATAGAAAAATAAAGAAGAAAGACAGGATAAGTAGGGCTAATTGTCCATGGCTCATGCTTTACAGCCAATAGAGAGACAACCCACAAGAAAGATATGGAAGGGATCAACTAATTTGAGGTGGAGATAATTACAACATTTTTCTATTATTGAGAAACTTTTGTTCATGTGATTGAAATTGTTGCAAATCTATAGTTTTTGCTAGTTTCGCAGCACATTTGTGGCAACTCTTGGCTCTGAACATATGAAATTGATGTTCGTGCTGAAAGTCTTCTTTCAAATATGTTTGGACATCAATCAATTTTTTGATCTATGGAAAGAAGGGTTTTATGAGCTTTCAAATTCATCTAAGCAAGCATATTGCTTTTGACATGTTTTGCTTTGAGTTGGAAATAGTCAATGCAGGCATCACCACAAACATATCCTACTATTTCTTGAGCTAAAGAGGGAGCAAGGGTTTGCTTTCGACATGTGCTCCTTTGGGTTGGAAAAAATTAATGCAAGCGTTACAACAAACATTTATGACACCCTACTATTTGTTGGGGAGCAAGGGTAGATTATGTTTAGGGTGAATATATAGCTAGCCACTAGCTATGTTTTTATAGGGTTTAAAACTCACAAAACTCGCAAAAAAAAAAAACTCTCAAAGTGCTAAGGCCCCCTATTGACTTCTACACAACCATAGAGGCATTGCTATGCCCGCAAGGGTAGCCCTTCTACAAGCTCAAGGTAACGACAAAGATTTTTGTTGGAGTGAGTGTGGGCAAGAGAATTTAACAAGTGTACAAGTCTAGGCATTAAAACAAGGTGGTAGAACAACTATGGCCCTCCTTAATGAACCAAAGAACAGTTGAGGTCCTACTAAGAAAGGCTATCATGGAATGCCCATTAACAAGAACACAAAATCAAGCATCAACCTAACATGTTCAACTTGACTGAAAACAATCATAGCAAAAAGATTGCCCCTTTCCAACATAGATCCTTAGCCGGGGCCCAAACGCTCCTTGCGAAACGATCCAATTGACATTAACATTGTCAGCATTGATATTCCTAGCATTACATTTATAAGCACCTTGGTGGGTTTGCTTGCTACATGAGAGGGACTTCCTCTTAGGGACTGGGCACGCAGAGCAAAAAACGTGCCACTGGCTACATGTTACCAAGTTGCACGTTACCAAGTTCATAAGCTAGAATAGCTGTCAACTAATGCAATCCAATGTGACTTTGTTGCTCAAAATGGTCCCATAATTTTGGAGGGTGTAATTTTGAGCACTGGAGTGTCATTTTTTGTCTAGCCAATCCTGAGGGCTTTGACATTGGGTCCTAGTGCCTTCATTGTCCCTCTAGTCTGATAAGTTGCTCTCATGTACTAATTTTGTCTCACACATAGGTTCACAGAAAACACTTTCTCAACAAATGACAAAACTTAGGGTATCAAAAATTTGAAGGAATTTCTTGATATTTTAAAGCTAAAATATAACAAAATTGCCCAAGATTTTTCATATTAAAAAAAAAGGAGAAAATATTTTTCACAGGTGAAAATGAAAATGTTGTATCTTCATTGTATATAGTTTATAGATTTTTGGTGAACATTGTTCCCTCAAGGTCATCAATTTTGTTGAAGAAATTGTGCCCGCATGAACTACCTAAATATGAGCAATTGCGGCCTTGTGAGAAGAGCCGCTTAGGCCACATTCACACAACTCGCCTAACCGTCTCACCCAGTGGTGTTTGTTGACTTGGTGGGTGGGGATTTGAGCAAAACATGGGTGGTGGGTGGAGAGTTTTTCAGCACCAACCCCTGTGCCCAAGAAGCGGTCGTTTGGATAGTAGGGCATGAAAAGAGTAGCATGAGGGGTTAACATGATCCAGTGGCAACCCTCCAATAGGTGGAGGGTTGCAGCCATCCTAGTTGGCCCAATAGGAGAGACGAGCTGAGACACTTACACAAAAGATTTGTGCCTATTAGCCCATTCTATCTCCTCCAACCGTTACACCAATGACACATTGACATAAAGTAGCAAGCCTGATGATCGTCAATCAGTGAGAACCACCACACCCGACGACCATTTCTCCGATCCTCCATGGGCGAGTGGGTGGTGTAATGGCTTTTCACTGTGCCATGTGCATCGTCAGAGTGGGTAGGTGCAGCGGTGGGTGGGTGTGAGCATGCACTTTTAATAACGCACCCTGAGTGTTATGGCTTTGCATTTTGCCGTGTGCACCGTTTGAGTTAGGTAGGTACGATAACATAGAGTAGCAAGCCTAATGATGGTCGGATAGTGTGGATCACCACACACGGCAGCCATTCTCCAATCCTCCATGGGCAGGCGGGGGTGGTTTGAGTGCACCCTCAGTGTTATGGCTTTTGCACTGTGCCATGCGGAGCATTTGGAGGGCCTGTTTCCATGCCACCAAGTGTGTGAAAACGACAGGCAAAGCGGTGGCCAAACAAGCCTCTCCTTGTGACCAAGAGCTGCATTGGCCAGCGGTGGCCAACCTGTTGTTTTCACATGCGAACCCAGGTGGGGTGGAAACATGCTTGTAGGTGCGGTGGTGGGTGGTGTGAATGAGGTTGCGGTAGGCAGCTTTCCTGTCATCATGCACGTAACTATTAACTCTAAACTGAACTTGAGTCCTAGTGTTTTATCAAAAATTTAAAGGGAAAAGCAAATGATTAAAATAAGGACATGAGACACGACACAGGGTCCGTTAGGACCCGATCCTCCCTATAAATGTCAGGGATGGTGATTTAATATTGACTTGGCCATATTGTTTGTGCGTTTTGAGAGTTGAAGCCTAACAAATACATGAATAAGGTGACGCTCACAAGAGCTCATAACTGATGTAGTCTATACAATATTGTGACATGAATTACAATCATATGAATAAAAGTGTTGATATCTTTCAATGTGGCATTCGGCTTCGATTCCTTGCTCCCTCGCATCGAGAATTGAGAACATGCATAAAAAAAGAGGAATGTTGTTAGAATTCAGTTTGGAAAGAAGCAATTTTGAATGGTGAGCATTTTGAAAATATTTGTGTGATAATATATAATACATAATTATTATAACTACATAGTGTGTGGACAGAGAGGTAGTGCACTTCCTTCCCCAAAGAGTTATAATCCGAGGGAACAGGGCCTTCCTCGTGCACCGAGAATATAAATGCCAAGAATATTAGCACCGAGGATAAGTCTTGTGAATAAATAAGAAACTGGCATATTACCTGAATGTCAATAGTTGTAATCGTAGTTGAATGCTGGTAAAATCACCACGAGCCACTGCTAATACTTTCTTTGCTCTAGCTTTTGCAGCAAACAAACTAGAACCATCAAAGTGAGAAAGTAGCTTGGGGCCAGCTGTTCCAATATTCACCTGTCCAGACTACCAAAGAAACATGATGAAAGGGCCAAACATTTCACAAGTTAATATGCCTAGTCCACACCCTAAGTCCATCACAGCTGCACCTTTTAACAGTAGGGGATTTATTGTGATTGTGTCGTAATTGGAGTGGGTGTTGTAGGCCTGGCCATTGCAAGACAATTGGCTATGAAAGGTAGAGATGTCTTTGTGGTTGAAGCTACATCCAGGTACGAGCTCGAGGAACATTGAGGTCATCCACACAGAGCTTTACTCCACGAGCAGTCTTCCAATTCAAAGAAGGATTTTCCCGCCAAGAATACCGGCTAGTAAGAGAAAGAAGTTGTAGCTCCTACAATGGGATTGAAGAAAGTTTTCCATCTGTAGTTGAATTTGCTCTTGATTACCTGACTAGGGAGAGACAATGGTATGGAAGGTCTTTGTCTGCTGAGAAGTGAGGACATGATTTAAATGGAGCCGCACCTAAAGTGTGTCAAAGCACTGTGGTCACCATCTACAAGGATTTTTTATTTTAGACAGTTATTCTTTCATGATGTCGCTTCAGGCAATGGCCCTTGATTGTGGCAAAATCACTGGAAGCTTCAAGCACTATTGGTGGAGATTTACAGCCTTTATATAGCCTTCGCATACTACTGCAAGGACCCAAGAAGTCAATTGCGGGGACGCAACTCGTTTGAAGTTAATGTGGTTTGAGGTTGGGGATCCAAGGGGTTTCGAACTTGCAAGATATCTCTCTTTTGGCTCTCTAGATGATAATTGTAATGGCCATTGTTATGGTTTTCTGTAGTGATCCGAGATCGATTGTGCTCCTCTTTCAGTTGTAGCTTGATAAACGCTTTACGTCGACTGGTAACCTTGCGAATTGGTTGGAGATTAGAGGCCCGACATGTGACAAGCGAAAGAGCCGCGGCTTCCCTAAGAAAAATTTCTACGAGTTGGGAAGAGACTAAACACAAGAAAAAGTGAGACGAATCGCTATCAATGCCTGCGTTCTCCAATAGCACCTCCACACCAGACGCTTGAACAATCTGCGGAGTGTAGTATAAAACTACATTGATGCCACGAAACTGGCAAGCAACCAACATTACAATGTGAAGATCCCGACATTTGCTTTGACAAATTTGCCGGCCTGAAGATCGTAAGGCTTTGAATTAGAAACAATTAATGGTGGATATGAACTCAAATACATTACCTGTTGCAAAATTTGTAGGCCGCACCCAACAACTAGAGCTTGCTTCACCCCTGGCTCTAAAATCTCAGACCAAGCAGGGCCTCCAAGAGCCGTGTTTGCAGGATGTACCATGGCTGGTCCAATGTTGTTGAGTTCTACTAGCAAATCTTTGCTCGATTGGGCTAGATTTCCCACTAGTGCAGATGCCTCAAGCAAGAGACCTGGCTCGCTCGCACTAAACAGTCTTGGCAAAGACTGAATCGAACCTGCACGCGAAACACCGATGCCATCCTGATGCAGAAAAACTCTTTTGAAACTTCCCACTTCCTGTTCCATTTCACCTTTTTGAGGCATCCACTGCCAGGCAAGTTGCCATCCTCCTCCAATCGAAGAACTCCCAAATGACTCAGCAATGCTTCCATGTGTAAAACTCCCATACGGCATATTGTCGTAGGGTTCCAAACTAGCAAATGACTGTAGGCTAGCTTGTGAACCATGACCGCCATTCAACATGGTGTCAAGCTTCTCCAACTTATCGCTATTGCTCAAAGAAAGCAAGGGACCAGTCAGATTCCCTTCATGCTTTTCCAGGGCGATGTCGTATGCGAAACCACTGTTCTTCGATGACACGAGAGCACTTTCTTCGTCAGGTTCTTCCCTTTCTCTTTCCACTTTGACATTTTCTGCGAAATAATCTAGTGGGTTGTTCTGCAAGCTTCCCATGAAGGTGAGGACAGGGTTTGGCAATGGAAAACTGTGTGGCTGATCCAAAAGGCTCGCCACGATCGCGGGTTGGAATCAAATTTGGTACTGTCCTGCAGAGTCCTAGTGTAATGCACTGAGACAAAAGTTCAATGTCAGCTATGTGCCAGAACCATGTTCAAGCAGCACATCATCATCCTGAATCGCTACTATAATCACATCAGCAGATTAAATCTCTTGCTTAATCGCTAACCAGCAACGAAAGAAAAAGCAAGATATATGTCCTCCAAAGGATCAAGAGCAACAAATTGCAACCCAAAAGCTCTTACCTTTCGCTTCATCCCCAGTCTCGGGGGTCTGCCAATCGTGACCGGCTTTGACAAGCTTCTCTTCAGGAGTCCGGAAGATCCAATGGGCTTCCCTTCACCAACCTTTTGGGGGCCAGAAGAGGTAGCTTTGTAGTCATCTCCGAGGTCACTGAGATCTTCCTCAGCGTTAGAGGTCGAGGTCGTTGGCCATGGAGCTTGGAAAGCAAGATCGTGGAGGCAAAAGAGGTTGTTGGTGATCAGTCCTCCCAACCTGCATAGTCTGCACCCTCGTGGATGGAAGAATTACACTCAAATTGTCGATGAAAACTTTGGACAGGCGGGAGATTGTGTTGATCAAAAAGCAATATTACTATCTGTAGTGACTCCAATTTGAGAGCTTCGTTTTCACAAGATTAATCGACGATGGCAGAGAAAAGCCAGTTGTCTCTCAATAAAGCAAAGAGAAAAGCGATCACTAAGACCATGACACGTGGTTAATCGACCATGGCCTGAGAGAAAAGCCACTTGTCTCTCAATAAAGCAAAGAGAAAAGCATGACAAGTGGTTCAAGGAGGGACCTCAAAACCTCTAGGCTGCCTCCAGTAACCAGCCCTTTTTATGCAGAACTTGCACAATCCACAAACCCTAATTCACAGTCTTCCCTTGAGAGCAATACTGTCTTCCCTTCTTTTCTCTTAGTCGTCTTCTTCTTCTTCTTCTTTTCTCTGTTAGTGTGTGTTTTGCTTGCCCAGTGGGCTTCTTCCCTTTGCATCCATCGCCATGCCGGCCACCGCAGGTCGCGTCCGCATGCCCGCTAACAACAGAGTTCATAGCAGTGCTGCCCTTCAGACTCATGGCATCTGGCAGAGCGCCATCGGTTATGACCCTTACGCCCCTGATCAGAAACAACCTGCCCCCGATCGTGGAGGAGAATCCGCTGTCTCTGGCGCTGAGCAGAATGCCTACGATAGTTTCCAGGGCTTGCTTGCCTTAGCCCGCCTTACCGGCTCCAATGCCGACGAGGCTCGCGGCTCCTGTAAGAAATGTGGCAGAGTTGGGCATCTCACCTTTCAGTGTCGCAATTTTCTGGCCGTTAAGGAGGAAGTCGTAGCAACTGCCGCGGCTTTGATGGAACGGGAGGGAGGCTTGAAGAAGGACAAGGCGGACGACGGATCGACGGGTTCCTCAGAGGAAGAGAGTTCAGACGAAGAAAGTGATCTCTCCGATAGCTCCGAGGATTCTGAAATGGAGCGGGCAATCACGGCTAAGTTCGGAAGGAACGTTCTCAAAAGCTCCAAGACCAAAGGACGTAAGAAAGAAAGATCTGAAGCCTCAAAGCGTAGAAAGTCCTCGAAGTCCCATTCGAAGCGAAGCAAATCGAGCAGAAAATCTCAAAGCTTTTCAACGGACGAGAGTTCTGAAGAAGAAGTCAGAAGATCTAAGAAGCATTCTAATGGCAGAAGGAAGTCGAAAAAGAGACTCAGAGATTCGTCCGAGTCCGATTCAGAGGAATCTGGCAGACACCGGAAGAGGAAGATAACCGAAGAAGACAGCGATAGTGAATTTGAGAGGAGGAAGAGACGGAGAAGGCATTCTCATAGGAAGAGCAAGAGGTCAAGCGAATACAGTGAGCCGTTTGAAGGGGAAGAAGGGTTTGGGCATGCAAGAAAGAAAAAGCACCACGCGAGGCACCGGGACAGGAAGCATGACTAGCATCAAACTGAGTCTATGTCTCTATTATCTTGTATCTCTCTATTCCCTTTTTAATTTCTAAGGGCTTAAAAATCCTTGTAAAATAGCTTTCTATATGTTCATCTCGTTTGTTGGACGACTATGATTCGATTTTCATGTAATACAACCCTTAATGTCTTGGAAACAACCTGAATTTCTTAATATCAACCAGGATTTCTGGATGTGTTTTGATGGGTAGGCTATGAGGCCATCCATGATTCAGTCCTAGTTTATAACGGGCTTTGAGTCATGATTTCGGTCGCCATAAGAGCATGGCACATGATTTGGAAAGGGCTGCACCTAATCAGAATGCTGTTTTGATTCTATTTTGACATGTTTACAAAGTATGATCTTGGGGGTTAGGCTATATTTGAATAATGGTGTAAACACAAGTTGTGCTCTGCTTACTAATTCTCTTTATTTCTGATATTGTACTCTGTCTTCTTGTAAGTCCGGTTCTTTTCCTTTCACACTTTGCAAGATTGGATATGCACAATTTTGTATAGAGTCAAGTGCCACTTTCAACTAATGTTAACCAGCCTGGCAGATTTTCTTTACCACAGCCAAATGCTGCTTCGACATGATTGAGGGTCTGCTCAACTATGCAATTCCATGTTTCTGGAAACGCTCATTTGGATCCTGGAAACCATAGAGGAACAGGTTCCACGCTGGGACAATATCAGACGAGAGAGAACTGTCG
Organism: Dipteris shenzhenensis; assembly: GCF_047967505.1. Classification (NCBI taxonomy): domain Eukaryota; kingdom Viridiplantae; phylum Streptophyta; class Polypodiopsida; order Gleicheniales; family Dipteridaceae; genus Dipteris; species Dipteris shenzhenensis. The sequence goes on along the minus strand of NC_141617.1, from coordinate 7,236,841 downwards.
CGTTAGAAACAGGCCAGGCAATATTAAATGTGGGGAAGTAGATGGATGGATGCAAAAGGAGAGAGAGAGAGAGAGAGAGAGAGAGAGAGAGAGAGAGAGAGGTGAGTAAAATTTCACCATGGGAGAAGGGTGGAGTTATATGCGGACCTCATAGAGCATTTTTAGCCCTGTTTTGTCCTCAATTCCCAAAACCCTTCAGCATTTGTAGTGCTAGCCCTCCGTGAAAATATAACTTAATTTTCTCCTAGATTACATTCATCCCTTCCCAGCCCACAAAATCACAAGTTGTGGCTTTCTATGAAGAAAGGTCTCAAGCAGTGAATGCTGTTGATCTATCTACTAGAACGTAGGGTGACACAATTTTGGTAGGCCCTTCTATTAGATAAGATTGTGTAAAACTGTTTTTTCCACAGCCCTCACAACTTTATATCCATGCATTGCCTCAAATAGGCTGATCTGAATGGATAGGTAAATAGTACTGTTGTAAATTTGTTTTGCAAGTCCAAGCCATTGATCCCAAGATAGTGTCATAGTACTATTGCATCACATAGTCCTTGACCCTTTGTTCACCCTCTCGAACTGACCGTGTGATGGGCGTCCCTCAGCACTCTAGGGAAGCCATAGGGCCTTTAGGATGTCTGAAAAATAGAGAGCTACTTTCACACAGCCAACTGCATGTTGGCTAAGGTCACATAACCATAGTAGAGAAATGACTCCTCATGCACACAAGTATGTGAGAGAATAAACACAGATGTAAACTAGAGATGCACGGCATGCACAGCATGTAGAGAAGAATCTCTAAAATTTTCAAACCCTGATACAGTAGCATCACTCAAATGTTACCATCTAGGACAGCTTGGATGCTGGACCTTTGGCACACAGGTGTGCGTCCTAACTCTGTGGCACCTCTCCGCTCTGTCAACCTGGGTGCACACAGTGAGCTTCAGTGGGCTGGCTCTTTGGTGCTCCCATGCACTGCTTCCTGCTCTTCCTCTCGCTGCACTGGGGGCCCTTTCATCCAGAGATGATCCATCAGCTTTATCAGGAGCGCTCTCTGAAACCATTTAAAGGTTCCTTGATCTTTCGTCCCAGAACCTGCAGCTCCTATTTCTCATGGTCCTGGTTCGCACAGGCAAGCCATTCGTCACACAGGTAACAGCAGCAAACAACCATGGCACCACATGGCTTGGTCATGAACATGCCAGGCTCTCGAGCAATCTTGGTACCTTCATCAGATTCATCCAGTTGTTCCTCTCATAAACCTATGTGCTGCCAAGCATCACGCCACCTGGATCTGCTTCAACTCATCACTATTCCAGAGGATACACAACCAAGCAACACACATAAGTAGTGGAATCACGGTGACTTCTCCACATAGATTTCCTAGAAACTTTGGATCACTTTCCAGCAGTCTCCAGAACAGTTTGCCCTCTTGATGGTGCTCCTGTTTCCACCATAAAGGCTTCAACAGATTACCTAATCCTGCTTCTAGCACTCTGCATGAAAAAGCCTCTGAAACACTTGTCCATGTCAGCACTTAAAAAATATCCTCAAAGCCGATAGGACAATGACTAAGCGGTCGTGGGAAAGACCCCAATGAAAGCATACTCTGGTAAGAAGCCTGTCATAGAGCTCAATGGGTTGAAATAGGCTCCTCGAGACTGCTCTTTTTTGTAATTGATTTTAATGGTTAGGCGTTTCATTGTCTAACAAACTTTTCTTTTTGCTTGTTCTTTGGTTCGATCCAGAGTAGGTCATTGTCCAAATATCCATCCTGGCACCGAAGCCTGTGGAAGCTTGAGCTTCAGATGCTGATTCGTAAGATTGCATTTTACGTTTGACAGAGAAAAAGATTAAATGCAAGCCCCAATTTTTTAAAAGTGTATATAAACTTTCAAAATATAGTGGAGGAGATTATATATGCATTTTTTTCCTTGATCGTTTGGGGATGTAATAAGTCAATAAGATGTGTTAGTTATGACTTGAAATCGCCTATTGATGGAGGGGAAAAGCTTCACATGTGGATGTTTGAGTGGAAAGTGATCAAAGCTTCCATTCATAGAATGAAAGAGAAGGGACTTGAAATGTGCCCTGAAACCTTTTTTTTTTGCCATGATTAGTGAGATACCAGGTGATGTAAATGTTAGAGGAAGGGAGGATAAAAGTACAACTTTGCACCCAATACACATACATGTGTGTTTTTTATGTGCATTTTCCTTTAAAAGTGTCCCAGATTTAGAGAGTACTTGAGCAATGGAGTGGAAGTGCCTTGAGTGCAAGTTGTAGGTGTATTCAGTTTCAGACCACCTGTGTCATGATGGAAAGAAAAGTGAACATAAAGATGCACGCAATCATTCTTTGTTTAAAACTAAGTTAGCAATGACAGTGAATCATAGAGCTATTTATCAAACAATAGGGTTGCTGGTATTGCGATAATTTATGGGGTGTTGCCCTATCAGCTAGATTTAGATTTAGATGCTCGTTTGGGAGAGACTAAAATGAAATCGTTTAGACTTCACAAGCAGTTGTAGCTTGAATGAAGAGATTTGGACTACTTTTTGATTAGCCTTCTCCTTTAGTGCTAGCCTTCATCATGGCTAAGTTTGCCCTTCATCTTCGGAGTGTCGACAGAAACTCAGTACGAAGGCTTTGTATAAATGGATGCTCAAGTATGTGTGGGGGTGTGGATTTGTATGTGTGAGAGCATACTTTTATACTATGGTCTACCTCCACTGTTGGGCGCTAATGATGTTAGTGGGGATGTCATAGTAGCTAGTCCTTGCTATGCGTGATGGAGTTTATGGTTTTCAATCTTATGAGTGACTATTGTGAGATTGAAACTGCACTATGTTGTGTTTTTAGAGGATGAGTTTGGGAATGTAATTGCATGTGTTTTTTTAATGTGCATTTTTAACATTGCAGATTCATGAGCAATTTGGCAATGGAGTGCAAGTAAATGTGCATTTAGTGCTAGCCTTCATCATGGCTGAGTCCGCCCTTCACCTTCGGAGTGCTGACAGAAACTCAGTACAAAGACTTTGTATAAATGGATGCTCAAGTATGTGTGGGTGTGTGGATTTGTATGTGTGAGAGCATATTTTTATACTATGGTCTATACCCACTGTTGGGCACTGATGACGTAAGTGAAAATGTCATAGTAGCTAGTTCTTGCTATGCATGAAGGAGTTTATGGTTTTCAACCTTGTGAGTGACTATGATGAGATTGAAACTGCACTATGTTGTGTTTTTAGAGGATGAGTTTGGGAATGTTTCTGGATTCATCTAGGTATATAACTAGTGGGTGTACCTGGTTTTAGACCAATTGTGTCATTATGATGCATAGATCTATTTGTTGAGCAATAGCGTTTACACATGACGAGGAGCTATGGGCTGTCAGCCCATATTTTAATAGAGGAAGTATCCATGATATGTTAAGGTGTCTCTCTTCTCCTTCAAAGCTTATTCCAAATGGACAAATAGTATCTCACCAATAAAAAAGATGGGTGACCTGAGATCTCCAATCCATGTGGAGTGGATGGTTTTGCCAATAGTCATTATCCATCGCTACAACAATCATGAGTGTATTGAAAGAGGTCCACTCACAGTATTTTACCGTAGAGGCTTGAATGCTTGTAACCACATGCTTGATTTCACAGTTGGTGATCAATTTGTGGGCAAAGTCTTTATATTGGATGGAGGGTCGATGAGAGCAAGATCCTACTTAGCTCCCCATATAAGTTTGCAAAAGATGTTTATCAAAGAATAGCATGTCTAAAAGTAAGGGGTTCTACCAACCCGTTGCATTGGAGTCTATATGTTGGAAGATATCGTGACTAGATGTCATGCCCATAAGATTAATGAAGATGAAGCAATGCGAGCCATGGAAGAGGTGGAAATGTGCTTTCGATAGAGAGAAATCTCTTTCTTTAGAATTTGCAAGTTGTACATTTGATTGTCAAGGCTTGTAATAATTAAACCATTAGTCACATGAACGATGCTTTTCTTTCAATTGGGCATTGCTCGCGTGGCTCATATTTGCTTTCGCAGTTTTTTCAAAGGTTTCATAGTTCGCGCTAGGTGATCCCATCAACTTCACCAACAAGCCTCAAACATGCGAGATTGGTGTATTTGGTTCAATCACAACCTTCGAGACTCCGTAGTCCTTCAAGAAAATAAATAAAGATCAGTTTGTCAACTCTTGCATTTTGGATTTCCATTCGAGGGTTTATATATGTGCTACATTGATGTTCTCTTTATATCATGTAGACTTTGTGAATTATGATGATCTTTGGAAAGGTCTAGGCTCCCTTAGGGGAGAGCTCACCTTTACTCCAATCACTATTTGAGATACAATTTTTGAACATTGTTGCATTGTAGTAGAGAATGTGAGGCTTGTGCTAGAAAACCAATGCCTCAATGCATTGCTTGCATAAACTAGAGCAACCCAAGATACAGAGAATTTGCTTCGAGACTAGTCTCCCATTGCCACCACCTACCATCAACAAGGTGTGTAGAATCCCTCTACCATCCCTATGCCCATTTTATATTTACACGATGGAATTGTACAAAATTGTTTTGATGCGTTTGCTATATAATTTTGTTTACCTTGTAAGCATTAACTTTGCTTACTTTGTCTTCTAAATGCCATGAAAGTTCAAAGCACATATGCAGCTTACAAGGCTCTTGCGGGATTGGAGTAACCTACCTGCAAACACAAGGCTGTGAAGAATATGAGTATGAGTTTGTAATCCTCAAAACATTGTGTGCAAAATTTTGAGGCCTTTTTATGTATCTTTTTGAACTATGTTTATACATATAAAAAAGTATTTTGTTGAATGATACTTTAAAAAATATCATGAGAGTTTCAAAAGTCTTTTATATTAAAATATTTGAAATGATTCATGCATTGTGTAAGTGAAAAAGTTAGATTGATGCATTATCATTGTGTAAGGGCAAAAGTTTAAATTGATCCATTATCATTTTCTCATTAAGTTCCAATCACTCCCAAGATAAATGAGGGATTAGAGTTTTCCAAAGATTGTTACATTTTTTATCTATAGTTTATTTATAAAGAAACTTACTCGGGTATTGGAAAACACTATCGAATGTATATTTACGGGATAATAGGGCCCCCTTGTTAGTGAAAAATCGTATTAGCTCATGGGGAGGGGGGTGAAGGGGGATAAATGGGACGAGGGAAAAATGCCACATGTCCTTGGAGTCAACCTTCTGGAACTCTCTAAACCGCCATTGAAGAGGTATAAAGAGAACCTGTTCCCAGCTCCTTGCGCTAGCCTACGAATGGAACACTAGCGGGCCACGGCAATCAACTGGGAGGGCCGGCAATCACTTGGGAGGTCAGCCTCTGTAGGTACTACGTAGCATGGAGTCTCCGTGGGTAGCATGGAGTCAAGCAAGAAACAGTCTATTGCTATAGTTGGGCACAACGGAGAATGAAAAACGATGGCGGACACAACGGAGAGCAAAAAGACAAGGAGAATGATGGCAGACACAACGGAGAGCAAAATGACACTGGAGCAGAGGAGGAAATGGACAAGGCCCTCAAGCCCTCAACACTAGAGTAAAGGAGCAAATGATGCTGTGATCAAGATGATGGGTGATGAAGGCTATGATTGTGAAGCTGAGCTTTGCACCACACGCATCGTTACTGTTGGTTGAGAATTCGTACTCGACATGATCATCAAGGTGTGGGACTGATTCCCTCCAATCTCACAGGAATTTGTAAATTTTATTTCTAATTAGTCGTACATGATCAAAATCGGCTCTTTTAGTAGCTCGTTGCCTTCTTGCTGTTGGTGGTGTCTGAGCAGAGGGAGTGAGAGGGCCATGGGGCGAAGGAGATTGAGTGGTTGGATGGAGGACAAAGAGGGTAGTGGCTGGTGAGGGTCGCTGGGTGGAAGCAGTGGCAAGAGGCGGAAGGGAAGGGGCAAGGTGGAGGACGGGGAGGCGGAGGGGAGGGAGCCAGAGAGGGTGTATGTGGCAAGGCAGAGCGGAAGATTAATTAGATTAGCTTAATTTTGATTAATATTTACATTAGGGGTTTAGCTTAGGTTAATGTTTTAATTAAATCATCAATGAATTTCGTCAATGAATCATGCAAAATTTGTAGCTTTTGTTAATCCAATATGCGAAGACAATTGAAATATAAAATTACAAACCCAATGCAAAAAGTTTGATGCAAATCCGAGGCTCCAGCACAAAGTTAGAGAATTTTAGACATTAGTAGACCCATTAGTAGACACACCCTGATGATCACATCGAGTACGAATTCTCGAGCAACCATAACGATGCGTGTGGTGCAAAGCTCGGCCTTCACAATTGTAGCCTTCATCGCCCATCATCTTGATCGCAGCGTCATTTGCTCCTCTGCTCCAGTGTTGAGGGCCTTGCCCCTTTGCTCCTCTGCTCCAGTGCCATTTTGCTCTCCGTTGTGTCTGCCATCATTCTCCTCGTCTATTTTCTCTCCGTTGTGTTCGCCATCATTTTTCATTCTCCGTTGTACCCCACTGTACCAATAGACTCTTTCTTGCTTGACTCCATGCTACCCATGGAGACTCCATGCTACCAAGTACCTACGGAGGCTGACCTCCAAGGTGATTGCCGCCCCTCCCAGTTGATTGCCGTGGCTCGCCAGTGTTCCATTCATAGGCTAGCACAAGGAGTTGGGAACAGGTTCTCTTCATACCTCTTCAATGGCGGTTCAGAGAGTTCTAGAAGGTCGACTCCACGGACATGTGGCATTTTTCCCTCCCCCCATTTATCCCCCTACACCCCCCTTCCCATGAGCTAATACAAATTTTCACTAACAGGGAGGCCCTATAGAGACAGAGAGAGAGAGAGAGAGAGAGAGCGGGTAGGTCTCTAGCTCATCGTAGACAGGTCAGGTTACTCGTGTCATACAATACTCTTTTGTTTGCATATACATATAAGCTTTTTTGTCTTCAATTTTGGTTGCAAGCGATTCCTTATTAACGAGTGCATATACTTGTAATTAAATTTCGTTCACTAGAGGAATCGCTAGAAGGTTATGAGAGAATTTTCATAGCCAAATCTTGAAAGTTAATGTAAAAGATGTTTCCAATGCATTAGCGTACTTGTGCATGTGAAATGGGACACATTGCTACATCGACCATGTGCACTACTCATTCATACCACAATCAAATCAATGATGTATGATCCAATATAAGTGGTTGACCCAATGGTAGTGTGGTAATGGATTTCTTGTAAAGAACTACCCAAACTTATTTCTACGTCATCCATGGACTTGTGCATGTGAAATGGGACACATTGCTACATCGACCATGTGGAATGGGACACATTGCTACATTGATCATGTGAAATGGGACACATTGCTACATCGACCATGTGCACTACTCATTCATACCACAATCAAATCAATGATGTATGGTCCAATATTAGTGGTTGACCCAATGGTAGTGTGGTAATGGATTTATTGTAAAGAACTACCTAAACTTATTTCTACCTCATCCATGGATTATTGACATAATATTATATCACCCGCCATACTTCTACATTGTGTTTCTTGCCTCAACTGCCTGCCCATGACAGTTTTGACTTTCTTAGTAGTGCAAATGAAATCTTGTGTCAATTCTTGTTAGTGGCCTCAAGGGGGCCACTCCTCATAAACCCATTATATCTTGTGGCGCATGCATTATTAAAAATACCCCTATTCTTGCATTTTTACATTTTCTCATAAATCCAATATAGCATGTGGAGCATGCATTATTAAAAATACCCCTATTCTTGCATTTTTACATTTTCTCATGTAATTGATTCCCTCTTACATGAACCATCTGCATAGGGTGTGACTGGGAAAGGAGTGACAACAGACAACACATGGTTGGCAAGCATGTGTGCAAGCCTGCCATTTCCATCCGAGAAAGGGTGAACGCTAACAAAATGAACAAAGAGCACTGTAGCTAATTGGTACAACTGGGGTATAGCCACAGTGAGATTATCACCGACCTTTCTCAAGGCTAGGTTGTAAAGATGAAAGACTGATAGCAGCTGCCAAGAAAGGGTTTCAGGCGATGGGTAGGCGTGGACCTTCCTGTCAGGCAAACCTGTTACAACTGATGCAGTCCTCATCTGCCCTGCATTCAGCAAGATACCATGCATCATGACACGGTGGACATCCTGGACGAAAACTGGAGTGAAGATGAGGGCCTTCCACCTGCAGACTAACTGATCCTCTTCGACCATCAACTCCTCATAAAGATCTCTCAATACTTGCATGGCTGGTCCCATTTGTCTTGTCTCCCTCTCCTCGTGTGTGGAGGGATGATGGGATGAATGTAATACCTGGAAAGTCTTGTCAAAATCACCAATACCTATTTCCTCAGCATGTTCTTCACGATGGTGATCAAGCACCAAGGAAGTCCTTCATGTTCTTCATGTTCTTCACGGTGGTGATCAAGCACTAAGGAAGTCCTTGGTAGATGCAAAATTCATGGACAATAACACCGACATGTATATGGTGCTTGTCTTGCTCATAATATCTTAGACGTGACAATGATAATTAGATTCGTGTTAATAAAGAGAAAACTCACAAGCTTGGAATATAAATGCCTTATTCATGTATTTTTTGGGCTTAAATCCTCAAAAAGTATTGAATTTTTGTATAAAACAAAGGACTAACTCCTTGGTATTTATAGGGAGGATCAGGTTTGATGGACCTTGTGTCACTTGTAGTTATTTTAGTTCCTTTTTTAAAAATGTTGAACTTATAAAATCTAGAGTATAGTGATTATATGCTATACAATATAGGGCATCACATCAAATCACTATATAACAACATGTAAGATTATAAAGAAAAGAAATGATATCGACTTCTTTCTTTCCTTCTTTAAATAAGTAAAATTTCAATGAATACATATGGTAGCAAGAAAGGCTAGTCATGCATCGCTAGTTAACACTAATGCTTATCCTAATACCTCATTAGGTGGGTCAACAGGACCCACACAAAAAGGATAGTGATGTGAGGTCCTAATTAGCCATCCCTAAATGAAAATACACCCACCATGCCATAGACCCTTAGGGGACCAAAAAATAGGCAATTTTTGCAATTCAAAAGAGAACAAAGGGCGATTAAACACCAAAAGTGTGCCCCTCCAAGTCTATTTATTAAAAAAACCTGGTGGGCGTGGTTGCATACACACCGCCTTAGCCTGGTAGTCAAGGTTGTGGTCGCTGATATTGGTTTCAAATCATTGTGGGTGCCACTTGCATTCAATTTAACCCTACCCCAAGAACTTGGGCAGTGCTACATATGCGGGCAGAATTCGTGTGACCTTGGGGTGCCAACTCCCTTCAATAAGAAAAGCAATAAAAATCTTGAGTGTGAGAAAAATTAAAAAATATGCCACAAGTAAAATCTAACATGTCGGCATCGTTGTATTCTACACTTAAAGAGCTTCATTTGAATATGCCTTTACACCTTGAGATAACACATGCAAAAGTTATATCATTTTTAAAGGCGTTGGGTTCTCATATTTTAGTGTATTTTTTGTTTTACCCCCTTGGGCTAAAAGACCCCCCCCCCTTCTAGCCCTCGAATATTATGAAAAATATGCAAAAATCTAAAAACCATGCATATTTGTTGAAGTATATTACTAGTGATTTGTGGGTGGGGTTACCTTGGATTTTCATATTTTACCCTTACATATTTAAGAATTTCATGTTTTATATGGATCTTGTCCCCCATACCCTAGATTTTGGATGAGGGTAGTAACATTAAAGATATGGAGTTGGCACCCCAGGTGTGTGACCAACCATGCCTTAACACTTGGCCCTTTTTTTGCATGGGAAAAGTGGGCAATATCGGTGTAAGGTGCAAGAGGATAACACTTGGCACCTTTTTGCATGGGATAGCGCCATACTCGTGTGCAGTTCTAGCCTAACATTTATGGACTCTATGACCAAGTTGCGTCAAACCTCGTGTGGCAAGTGTTGGGAAGCCTTTTCACAACACCAATTCGAGTTGCCAACCTCAACACATTGCTCTTACCTTGAGTGCTCAAGCACACTATGTGTTAATACCTCACTAGCAATTGGGTTAGGTTCTTATACACTGCCATTGCAATTAAAGAGACGTATTACTATTGTTCAAATATCCTATATCTTGTCTAGTTGCGAGTTGTGGAATACATATACATTATATACTAAGTAGAAGCTCCATTTACCATGTGGCAAGCAAGGGGATCTTCTTCCTCTTACCAAAAAGTAGTCCCCTTCAATTTCTTTTTGTAGGCTTGGGCGTGCACCTTCATCAACACACCTCCAAATTTTTGAAATACATCCATCCGTCTTAAGCAGGTATTCTATTTTGAAACCCCTCTCCTCATCATGACATTATTTTTTTGCTGGCTTCCTTCCTCCTAGCTGAAGCGTCTTGGATCTCCATCTCCTTCTCCTCCTATTGCAACAATGCCCAATGGTTGTTGAGCCCACCGACCAGCTTGACATATTTTGTGTGTCATTATATATGTGTTTAATTTCAGTCTCATGTTTGTAGGATTTCATAGAGACTTCTAGCTCTCCCTTGCAAACTTTTGCAATGGATCTAAGAGCATTTCTAGCCATTTCCACCAAGTGAATGAATGGTACCAATTGGAGCCTAGGTCAAGTAAGGAAGATGCCATCGCAAGGGAGGCAGAAGGCTAGGAATGTTAGTTGATTTTTTGCTTCAAACAAAGGGTGAATTCATGGATATGGTGGCATGGTGTGTGTCGATGGTGTTCATTTACTTGATCTTTCTTTCCACTATTGATGTTGTCCATGATATTTGTGTGTTTTGATGAAAAACCTTGGGTTACCTCTACACATCCTTGACATCTCTGCACTGTGACACAGGTAGAGGTCAAAACATGAACAAGAGCATCCATGGAGGTAGAGGCAAGCTGACCATGGAAGAGGATCACAATGGAAGGCCAAAGTTGTAGAGGGAAGGATAATGGATTTGGTGATGATGATACTAGGTTTGAGAGGGATTTGGTGGGCAAACGACCTCAAGGTACAAGAGTAAGGAGGGAAGGTACATAGATCTCCCTAGCTATGGTTTAGATTTTGGTGGAGAATAACCTCCTGATAAAGTCCATAATTTTAGGCATTATTTAAATGTTAATAAAATCATAGAAGCCATCATGAATGAAGGATACAAAAGGACCTTCAAGCAAACTTGGGGTCATCGAATGATATATTGTCTTACAATTACATAAACACAATTGCATCATTTTTACCAATGAGAACATAAAAGAGGTATTTTTTTATCACCAAATTTTACAATTGCATGAATGTTAACGACTTATTTAAACGGTCATCAAGTAATAATTCAAACGGATGCTTGGTAGTGCTTTAGATCAACACCACCTACTACAATGCCTTGCACCGAGGATTATGATGCTATAATTTTCTCTCTTTATTGCTCTTTTTTGGCCTTTTCATTAGGATGAGATTAGAATGCTTGAATTTATTTTTTGAAGTTTTTAAATCTTGTCACTCTCTTTTGTTTTCTTTCCATCCACAAAGGGATTGCATTGAATCAATGGTGGAGGAGTATTTTTGAAGTTGATGCCTCTTATACTTGATTTTCTTAAGTTCTACTCAGTCTATTTAGCACTGCCTTTGTAAAGATCCTTCTAGCTCTCAAACAATTGATCTATTATTTAAAAAAGGATAGATAGTGGAGAGCCATTCCTATAATTAAATCCATTGGATAAAACCTGTGAGAGTAAAGAAGTAAGGTATTTATTTTTAGATAGCTCTATTCAAAAGGATTCTCCCACTTGGGAAAATATAGTATCCATATAGCAACAAGGGATCAAAAGCAAAATGAGAATTTGTCATTGAGTGAGAATCCCATTATGCTTGAGGGTTTTTCATGCACTTGTGCCTAGAGTTGTAGATTAGCAAGTACCATGAGCATCACTACCAGTGACAGTTTGAACTAGAATATGGTAAACATGATGATTTCAAAGTAAATGAAAGTATAAAACTATTTCTAGGTTAGTAGGAGAACATAAGCCCTTGTGTCTGCTACATTGAGAGCTAAAGAAGGCTCTTATGTATGGTATCTTCAAAGATTAAAGAAGACCCTTTCTAGCTTCTTTAGACCATATCTTTTCTCGAGGTATTATATATGCTATACAATGCCTAGAAATGTCATCTTGTTGTTTGCAGCATATGCTACACAATGCCTAAAAATGCCTAGAAATGGCATCTTGTTGTTTGCGGCATCTAGTGGTGGATTAGTTATTAGAAGGACAATGCTAAAATCTCCCCAAGTTGTCATGGATGTGGTTGTACATAGGTGTTAGCATGGCGTTGGAGCATAGGTCCTAAATGCAGTTATATTATAGTCATACATCCGATTAACACAATGTACAGTAATAATGAAACCTAGCATAATTTAACAAGAAGTAGCTAACCTAATGTACACAGGGTGGAGGGGGGCACAAGGAAACCCGTTGAGCCACCTCCCTTTCACCATAGCTAGGAGTCTTGGTGGATAGCAGGGCAACCACATGTCTAGGCTAGTTGAAGCAATGGATGAGCAGAGGTCAGTGTAGGGCAAAGAGAAAATGCTCGCCAGGAGGGCTACTATTTCCACGAGGCAAGGGGAGGCACAAGGTGTTGCTAGGAGGACTAGGAGAGAGTGGGGCAAAGGAGGCCAAGGGGCATCCACCATGGTTATATGCCTATGAAAGGGAAAAATAATTCTCACAAATATTTAGTGTGCGTGGAAACTATGGATTCCACCCATTACAAGCTATGGATCTTATGGGGTGGAATCTATATTTGCTAAATGCCTACATCTCCATCCTCTTCCCTCTATTGTCTCTACACCAATGACAATGTGACTCTTGTGTTCAGAATCTATTTGGCATCATCGGTCACGAAGTTTCATTTCTTTGGCTAGACCCTAGCATCCATTGCTCTTCAAGAGACCTTTGTCTCACCCTGCCCTACTCCTCCCTTTCCTCCTCTTTTGTAGTGTGCCTCATCCCCGCTGGCATAGAGCAATGAGAGGGAACTTGATCTGCTCTTGGCTAGAGAGGTAGCCACTGTTGTAAGGCTCATTGTTGCCTCAGTTGGAGCCTTGGTGCCTCCCTGATGGGCATCACAACTCTGTCTACTAACTCAAATCATTAGTCATGCCTTCTAATAGAACACCATTGTAACACATAAAATTAAGCATACTAACCAAAACATCCAAAATGACATGCCAAAATCCCTTATAAAATTCAACCATGAGGCCATCTTGTTTTAGAGCGTTCTCACAAGTCCTCTCCCATTCACTATCAACCATAGGGGAAGAATTGTCGAAGATGCAATCGCAAAATCAATCCAACCATGATGTCTAGGTTGTGCAATATTGTGAGAATATTCTTGAAATATGGAATCAAATGATATATGAATAACATGGTTACAAGCTCTCTACAAGCTATGAAGGTGATAGCTCATGCAATCTTATCTAAATCTTGCTAAATCTTGCTAAATCTTGTTGCCAAAATTTAATGGCCCTTTAATGGGCCGCCGCTTTTGAAATCCCCTCCTAATCCTCTTCCATCTTCCTCGCCATCTCCTTCTTCCCCATCCTCCACGATCCCCTCTTGCTAAATCAACACTCCTCCCCCCAGAGAGTACGCTTCATCATCTCGTGTAGGCTCGCTCCTCAAAAAAGCTGTACGCCTCCATCTACAACTATCTCCATTGCCTCGTTCTCCAAGATTTTGTTCTGCGCCTTAACTTAATGGACGAAATCCAGGTATTTCCAATACCAAGGTCGCTCAATACACATCTTGGTTGTTTATTTGAAGTTTGACTGCTCCCCAATGTAATTATCAGCATTGTTTGGCTTCGCATTATTCTCAATCTTCCATTTCAGCAGTTGCAGGCCTACACATTCATTAACACAGAGACTACTTCGCAGCAATAGGAAGTCAACACGCCCCGTTACCTACAGCGCTGCTCGACCTATGGGTTCTCCAATTGGTTCCAACTGTTAGCCGCAACGCTGCTCGGTGAAACTTCTGTCCAAGTTCAAACCTGCAGGTAATATAAATATGAAAGCAGAGTAGAGCAAGGTCCTATGGATTTTCTCATTACCTTCTCTTTGTGGAACTAGTTAATGGTTCTTTTGTTGTGTGATGCATCGGCTGTCATTGCTCTTGTCACCGATCTTGGATCTTTCTGTCATCGATCTTAAGCAGACTCAAGCAATCGATGCCTGCTTTTCCTCCCATATGTATTCGATTCTCTAAACCAAAGTAAGTTATTTAGCTTGGGTACCTCTCCATTGTCCAAGGAAGAGTAGCAGGAGTTGTGACTTGTAGCCATGCACAACTCGAAGAGAAAAAGGGATGCTGATGTGCCTGAGTGTGGCAAGGCCATTCAAAGGAGGGCAGCTCTGGATCCATCTATTGGCACGCATCAGGTGTTTATCAGTCATCGTGGTCTAGAGATGAAGCATAAATTTGCTAATCACCTGTACCGTTTTCTGGAGTTACTGGGAATCAAAGCATTTTTGGACATGAAGGAGCTCCCGAAAGGAGATGACGTTCGCCCTTATATGCTGGACGCTGCTAGGAGAGCTATCATAGGAGTGCCTATCTTTACTAGAATTTACGTAGTCTCGGTGGTGTCTGGATGAGCTTGTGCAAATGATGGAGAGTAACACCACCCAGATGTCTAAGGTGATTCCAGTCTTTTATGATGTGATGCCAGAAGAGCTGAGGAAGAAGGATGGGCCGTTTGCAGAGGCTATCAAAGCCCATCGACAAGAAGGCAAGTATGACGAAGAGATGATCAGACGGTGGGAAAATGCCCTGCAGCAGCTTGCAAACCCCGCTGAGATGTTGTTACTGATGCATAGCACAGAGCTCCTCTGTCTCTTAAGTATGGGCCTGATCTTCTCATCAAATGTGCTCCCTCTCTGCCTCCTTAATACTCTCTCCCTCATTGATAGTACTGATCCATCTCTATGATACTCTATCCTGAGAGCTTTTCTTTTTTGAGAAAACTTTTGCGAGAGCCAAACCTTTGAATTAATTAATATCTATTAATGTTTAATGCTTTTACATTTATTAAGGTATCATATTTTAAGGTTGCACAACCTTTATTCAATCTTATGGTGACTATCGTGAGATTGAAACTGCACTATGTTGTGTTTCACAACCTTTGTTCAATCTTATGGAGTTTATGGTTTTCAATCTTATGAGTGACTATCGTGAGATTGAAACTGCACTATGTTGTGTTTTTAGAGGATGAGTTTGGGAATGTTTCTGGATTCATCTAGGTATATGCTTCTGCCGTATTTGCGGACATGCAAATTTCACCTTGTGAAGTTTTCGTCCAAGTTGTGGCCTGCTGGTACTGCGATAATTCTTTCTATCTTAAATGGTGCGTTGCCCTATCAGCTAGTTTTAGATTTAGATGCTCATTTGGGAGAGACTAAAATGAAATTGTTTAGACTTCACAAGCAGCTGTAGCTTGAATGAAGAGATTTGGACTACTTTTTGATTAGCCTTCTCCTTTAGTGCTAGCCTTCATCATGGCTGAGTTTGCCCTTCACCTCCGGAGTGGCGACAGAAACTTAGTACGAAGACTTTGTATAACTGGATGCTCAAGTATGTGTGGGTGTGTGGATTTGTATGTGTGAGAGCATACTTTTATACTATGGTCTACACCCACTGTTGGGTGCTGATGATGTCAATGGGGATGTCACAGTTGCTAGTCCCTGCTATGCATGATGGAGTTTATGGTTTTCAATCTTATGAGTGACTATCGTGAGATTGAAACTGCACTATGTTGTGTTTTTAGAGGATGAGTTTGGGATGACCGCCAAAATTGGGCTAGAGCTCAAAGAATATGTAGTAGACAAGTGCAATGGTGCTTGGGAGAATTGGAAAACAATGGAATTCATAGAAAAGAGAGGAGCATGCTAGGAACACAAGCTTATCTTGAAATTGCTGGAGACTACATCGACATCTTCTTATCTCCACATTTGAATCTTGTGGATCGAGTCTATCTTGCGGCAAAGTCTCTTTTTTCTTTCAAATTTGGAGGTCTTGGATTGTTCATCATGCCAACTATATGTTGAATAGAAACTTCATAACTAAGGAAGCTTTCTTAGATGTGCAACTCTCATGCCATTTTGTGGTCCTACTGATCAAGTACTTTAGAGAATTTTGTCCAGGCCTAAGGTGTCCTTTACATCTTACAGGTTCAGATGCAGTTGAAATCTTCTTCAGCAAGATTGGAAGCATGGTGGGACAAGAACGCGCTTATGACTTGATGGATATGCTACATAGTGCAGGTAGTATGAGTAGGCTTGCACACGTGAATGCAAAGAGGATAGTCCTCTATTTACAAGGGCACATAAGAAGCAAGAACATGTTTGGAGAGAATTGAATCTCAAAGAGAACATGCGAGAAGCTAATCTAGGGGACTATGAGTGTGTGTCAACTGATGATAAAATCATCGAAGCATTGAAGAAGGGACTAAAAAGTGCTCAAGAAATGTGTGAAAGTTTGCATATGAAGCCAAAGGGTGAGAATATGAAGTGGTGGATGGAACCTTGGTCAAATGGATTTATAGATGCATATTCACAAGAATCTGATTCTGAAGAAGAAGACCAATGTCAAGCAGATCATGTGTCAGAAATAGATGATAATGACAACGATGCCTCCATAAGTGAAATCAGACATGTGGTGGATTCTCTCCTAGATGAACAAGAAGCAGTGAGCCCAGTTGTTACCATTGATGGTAAAACTCTCTTCAAGTCCACATTGGTAAGCCAACTTAATGGAAATCCCACACTCTCTAAAGATAGACTCACAAGGGTTCGCCAAGGAGTATACTACCCTAAGGAAGATATACCTCTTGCTACATCAAATGAGAACCTATTTGGAATAGGTTCCGATTGTGCCGTATTCTTTCACGAAGAACACAAAACAAGGAAAAGCAAAAGGAAATGCAATCCAAGATCTTTGCAAAAAAAGAAAACACAAGCTATATGGTACCTTGGACGAGTTCAAAAAATGAGGAGAAAGGTTGGTGGGGGGTATGTGGAATATAAAAGAGGGTTCAACCTTTCAGATAGACCTTTTGGAGTAGAAGTCTAGCTTGGGTGGTATCAAAAGGCAAAAGGTTCAAGATGCTTCACATATGACCTTACAGACCTTGACATGATAAATATTGAGAGCGTAATTGCATTGGCAAACCTCACCTATGAGTGTAATAGCAATAAGTATACTTTAGATGAGAATGATTGGAATGTATTCAATGACTTTGTTAAGGGGCATTAAACGCACTTGGTAGGGGCTTCTTTGTAATCTTTCTAATATGATAAAAGCTTTATTACGATTATTACTATGCGCTGAGTTTAGTTTGATTTGTCTTGATGGATTTTTTAAATTATTTTTTTGCAGGACCTTGAATCACAGAAGTGGATGATTTGCAACCGCCTAGGTACTTTTGTTTATATATATGCCATAAAGCAAGTTTGAAAATGCTATTTTGGCATTGGGTACAACAAGATGCTGTATGAATGTAGCCTTTATGGTTTTAATACCATGGTTTGATATGACTTAGTAAGGGTTTTCATGGAAGAAAAATAGTGGAAAGGTCTTCTATAAATGTGACAAAGAAGAATGATATTTCCATCTTTTGCTTCTCTAACAATCAAGACATGGAAAAAGTGGCAAGGCCAATCGTGAATGTGGCCGAAAGCATGGTGTTTTAGTTTTCTCTTCTCTACTCCTTCTCTAACAATAAAGACATGGAAGAAATTACTAAGTCTCAGATATACATTGTTTAAACAAGTTCCCAATCTTTCACATAAGAAAGCTCTAGATGTTTGTATTTGGTAAGAAATAAATATTATATATCGTCATTGAATGCTTTGTAAAATTGGCTAATCTATCATCCCTTCTCCTAGCTGAAACACCCATACATATGGTTTTGTAAAAAATTGAAAGATATAAAGCATTTATAAAAGGTCCCAATCTTTCATGTAGTATTTTTATAAAGGTTGTTTCTTGAGCTCTTTACGTATTTCAAGTGACTTTGCACAATTCTTTGCTCTTGGTGTACGGCACACATGATTTGTCTTGTTTGATATTTGTTCCTCTTAATTTTTGCACATATGTCTTTATTCTTTGTTTCTCTTGCCTTATGGCATCATCAAGACACAAACCCATCTTAAACTTATGCATTTCCCATTATTGCAGTCGGTACCTCAATTTTTTGTGTGTAGATTCAAATAATGCAGGTGATGTAGAGATCTTGCATTCTAAATATCTCATCCTACCTAAAGGGACTCCAAAAGTAGTAGTGTATGACTCACATAAGGACTTTTAAAATTCCTCTAGGAAAATAAATATACTTACAGAAGGGGATTTATAAATTTTCCCAAAATTTACAGAGGGGATACTAGGAAATACTACAAATAGGTTACATAGGGATTTAGAAAAGAACCCTTGAACACATGTGATATAGACATATTACACTAAGTGACCCCCCCGAGGGTGCAAGGCATTGTAGTAGGTGGTGTTGATCTAAAGCACTACCAAGCATCCGTTTGAATTATTACTTGATGACCATTTAAATAAGTCGTTAACATTCATGCAATTGTAAAATTTGGTGATAAAAAATACCTCTTTTATGTTCTCATTGGTAAAAATGATGCAATTGTGTTTATGTAATTGTAAGACAATATATCATTTGATGACCCCAAGTTTGCTTGAAGGTCCTTTTGTATCCTTCATTCATGATGGCTTCTACGATTTTATTAACATTTAAATAATGCCTAAAATTATGGACTTTATCAGGAGGTTATTCTCCACCAAAATCTAAACCATAGCTAGGGAGATCTATGTACCTTCCCTCCTTGCTCTTGTACCTTGAGGTCGTCTGCCCACCAAATCCCTCTCAAACCCAGTATCATCATCACCAAATCCATTATCCTTCCCTCTACAACTTTGGCCTTCCATTGTGATCCTCTTCCATGGTCAGCTTGCCTCTACCTCCATGGATGCTCTTGTTCATGTTTTGACCTCTACCTATGTCACAGTGCAGAGATGTCAAGGATGTGTAGAGGTAACCCAAGGTTTTTCATCAAAGCACACAAATATCATGGACAACATTAATAGTGGAAAGAAGATCAAGTAAATGAGCACCATCGACACACACCATGCCACCATATCCATGAATTCACCCTTTGTTTGAAGCAAAAAATCAACTAACATTCCTAGCCTTCTGCCTCCCTTGCGATGGCATCTTCCTTACTTGACCTAGGCTCCAATTGGTACCATTCATTCACTTGGTGGAAATGGCTAGAAATGCTCTTAGATCCATTGCAAAAGTTTGCAAGGGAGAGCTAGAAGTCTCTATGAAATCCTAGAAACATGAGACTGAAATTAAACACATATATAATGACACACAAAATATGTCAAGCTGATCGGTGGGCTCAACAACCATTGGGCATTGTTGCAATAGGAGGAGAAGGAGATGGAGATCCAAGACGCTTCAGCTAGGAGGAAGGAAGCCAGCAAAAAAATAATGTCATGATGAGGAGAGGGGTTTCAAAATAGAATACCTGCTTAAGACGGATGGATGTATTTCAAAAATTTGGAGGTGTGTTGATGATGGTGCACGCCCAAGCCTACAAAAAGAAATTGAAGGGGACTACTTGTTGGTAAGAGGAAGAAGATCCCCTTGCTTGCCACATGGTAAATGGAGCTTCTACTTAGTATATAATGTATATGTATTCCACAACTCGCAACTAGACAAGATATAGGATATTTGAACAATAGTAATACGTCTCTTTAATTGCAATGGCAGTGTATAAGAACCTAACCCAACTGCTAGTGAGGTATTAACACATAGTGTGCTTGAGCACTCAAGGTAAGAGCAATGTGTTGAGGTTGGCAACTCGAATTGGTGTTGTGAAAAGGCTTCCCAACACTTGCCACATGAGGTTTGATGCAACTTGGTCATAGAGTCCATAAATGTTAGGCCAGAACTACACACGAGTATGGCGCTATCCCATGCAAAAAGGTGCCAAGTGTTATCCTCTTGCACCTTACACCGGTATTGCCCACTTTTCCCATGCAAAAAAAGGGCCAAGTGTTAAGGCATGGTTGGTCACACGCCTGGGGTGCCAACTCCATATCTTTAATGTTACTACCCTCATCCAAAATCTAGGGTATGGGGGACAAGATCCATATAAAATATGAAATTTTTAAATATGTAAGGGTAAAATATGAAAATCCAAGGTAACCCCACCCACAAATCACTAGTAATATACTTCAACAAATATGCATGGTGACACAACTGCCCAAGCTTTGCATTTCTATTGTACAAGTAACATTACCCGTCTATAATGGGTTTGAGATCTGCTCGAGTCTCAGTGGGATCGAAAAATGTCTAATTTATCCAAGATACTCTTCTCAAAGGGTCTAAAAGCTTTTCGAATGCCACCAATCTGTTTGTCCCCATGTTCTCACAGCTTATCTACTTTCTCTATTAAGGAGAGCTTTCTGTTACAATCACAAGGATGATTGAAGAGATGTGGATCATTGGATCAAATCTAAGAATGAGGAACCCTTACACTGTAGGCATTTGAAATGTCCACTCTAGAAAAAAGGACCGCTGCTACTTTCATTGAAATATTGTGGGAATTTTAAAGGTTGAGAAAAGTTGACAGATCAGTTAGCTAAGCCTAGTGTTGCTATGCACCAAATAATTGATACACCCTAATTGTTATCCGAGCGGTACAATTTCACATTCCTACATGTGGGTTACACTCATTGAAATGCAACTTCACGATTCTTTATAGGCATATATTGTTAGTAATTATGCAATGTTATGTGCAGGCCTCCATATTGCACAAAGTGTGTCCTTAACATCTACATTTGGTGTATGTGTAATCTGCAAACCAGTGGAAGCTACGATATTAAATTACTTTGAAGCATTTAGACTCTGCACATTGCCATAATAACTCTTTTAGTGGATCCTTGAAAGTAGATCACATTGAGTATTTGCAGGCAATAAACTGTCATGAGTAAGATTCAACGCAGAGGATTGTTTTTCTTCTGAGTGAGTGCATTTGGCACATGCATCTGTTTGAATAAGTATGTGTGCTTAGAAGAATGCTTCTTTACCTTGATATATTGCATCTTCCTCACACGGTCATATTTGGTTGATCTTCAACTAGATTTCGTTTTGTTGCAGGCCTTACAAGAGACTTTCCTTGATGTTTCCTAAAATATTCAACCATATGGACCAAAAAGAGCACCACGTTTTACATATGTAAGACCAAGTTTAAGCTATTTGATCATATATTGATAGAGGTGTGAAGTTATACACCTTAAATTAATTAGTAAAGCTTAGATTCTAACTTGAGCCAGTGAAGTTATACAAGTTACACTAAATTTTTTAAAGTTGAGAGAAAGTTTGGATTTAAAAAGGTATAATTTTCACTTCACTCAAGTGCTTGCCTAAAGCTATAGCTAATGTTTTAGCTCTATGACATCATGAGCATACAAGAAATTGATATTTTCATAAGCACATGTTTTGTTCTTCTTCTACCAGTGATTTGAGTCTACAATTGGACTTCCTCCCCACCTTCTTGAATTTCTTGACCTTTGGAATTCCCACAATCCTATCGAAGCAGGAGCAATTCTTTTTTCTAGATTGGACCTTTCAACATTCTCTCATTTGGTCCAATGCTCCACATCTCTTCAATCATCCTTTTGATGATGATTGTAATAGAATGCTCTCCTTTTAGTAGAGAAAGTAGACGAGAAAACAATCACTCTATCATCTCTTCAGCTAACTCATGAGTCATGAATTCTAACCCATGGCCGACAATATATTTCTCCCATTGCCATGCATTGCCTTGAGGGTCTTAGCATGGGAAGGTGACACAAAAAGCATTGTCTGGGACATTTACTGCTTTTAGTGGTATAGCACACCTATTTCAAACCTTAAAAAATTATTGCAATGATAAAATGCGCTTTTTGACTCTTAATATTGTAAGTTCATTAAAGAACATTGATATTTAAAAAAATCATATATTAAGGTACATAATTTGTGCTATAAGTAATGTGCTATGTGCTTTCGTAAAGCACAAAAATCATGTCACAAACATGCTTAGACCTTTGAGCATTGCCCCTTGCCTGGGCCACTGGAGATATTTTCAACCATAAGAGGAATGTCCAGAGTGCGGTAATGGGAGATGAAATTCCATACACCTATGTTCTAGCCAATTGTTTTGTGCGTTATTTCTTAGCCGCTCTAGCACAATACAGTTAACTGATTAATGCCAAGCCTAGACAACGTGGTAATCTACAAAGATAACAGCAAGAAATGTGAATCAAGAGAGTGCGATTCCTATTAATGTGAAGTGCTAGATTTTTTGAGAAAATGAAGGTGAAATGTGAATCATTTGTAAATGAAGAGAGACTGATTTCTATTAATGTGAATTGCTAAATTTTTTGAGAAAATGAAGGTGAAAGCAAATCGATAAGGCACTGGCTTTTTGGTGGGTGCAGTGATTTGGTTGGTGAAAGATGACATGGAAGCTTATATTGTGATTAACACATAGAGGATCCTCACAGGATCCTGGAGCCGCAAACAACACAGTATACATTTCGCCCACCTGCAAACATCCTTTCTCAGAAAGAGGTGGTTGCCATACGGGAGAAGCAAAGTGCACAGAAGACCCACTTCCGGCCTATCCGTACAAGAGCAAGAAAAATATTGGTACCCGTGCACGGGTTCTCACTTGTAGATATTTATTTGCTGGTTCTTAGTGCCTTTGTTGACATCAGAGAGAGCCTTGTTAGTGGGTGAAGAAGAGTCTGATCATCGGTCAGGTTAATAACCGAGGAGAGTCAGGGAGACAGCAATGTAGCAGAGATAACTAACAGCCCGCCTGTCCCCACAGCCGTCTCAAATTGAACAAGAACTATCAGCGAACAACGTCAATTATTCAAGAATAAGTACATAAAAATGAACCATTATGATCAGGGACAAATACGTTTTCCGATTATTTTGGATCGCTACAACTGTTGAGAGAGGCAATGCCTCTAAGCCTCTTCATTATTTAACAAAGTATTGGATGAGTGTATCCCGCCAACGGACCCTGCATGGATTGCGCTCTAGATCAGTAGTAGCTAACTTAGGCAGTTTCAAAACCATGTCGATCAGCAGTAGGCTGCTGCAATGCTTTATTGATTAACAGCTGACAAAGCTGTAAGTGGTGTACATGTGACCCTGCGCATAGCCCTGGCCATTCCCATCGATCTGGTTGAATGGTGGCTGATCCAGATCGAGACCCCCATTGGAGCATTGGTCCACAATGCGCACCACGATGCTCTGCTGCGTGGCTTGATTCGTCACCTGCAAATTCAAGTTTTTCGCCTACATAAGTTCATTCCCAGCTATGGATCCTCATTCCTTACAAAGGGAAGATCACCATAAGAAGACCAAGAAATCCTGATTCCTTACTTATAGGGAAGATCACCATAAGAATACCGAGAAATCCTCGTACGTGATAGCAAAGTTGCGAGGTCATGAAAGAGAGAAAGTGATAGATATGGAGGGATAGCTTACCTGCAAGCACTGTCCGCAAACGCTCTGGCTGACAGGTCCGCCCACGGGGCCACAGAAGGCAGTCCAAGGATACTGAGAGCGCCATGCGAGAGATTGGCTACCATCCCAAGTATCACAATAGAGCCCACTAAGGCTATAACCATTGGCAGCAGCATTGTAGATGTTGTAGGTAGTGTAGACGTTACTGGCAGACTGGGCAAGGGAGGTGGGGAGAAGGGATGAAATGGTGAAGAAGAGGATGGAAAAGAGGAGCTTGAGGGAAGGAGCCATGGCTGGAAACAACAGAGAAACAGTTTGTTTTCCAAGGAAGGATGGGGATCGTGGGTTTATAGGGGCACTTTATCCAGCAGCCCAAAAAAACCTCGTGTGTCAAGTCAGCATATATGGAAATTCAATCCTACCCACTCACTACCTTCAGCTTTTCCATTTTGACATTTCGTGCTTGTGCTTGGACCTTGACTCTTGTGGGGAGGAAAAGGGCTTTGAAAATGACCCACCATTCATCCCCCTTTGTCCACCTCTCACATTTACTCGCTTCATAGCAAACTTATGGACTTTGCCCACCTCTCACGGCATTGGACCTCATGGCAAACTAATAACTTTGTCCACCTCTCCCCACATTCAACTTCAAAACAATTAGAAAAGTAAGCACTCACCACTCTTCTTCCTTTACCCACTTCTTATACTAACTTCATAATAGTGAGGAGGGGAACTCGACCCATGTGCTTCTGTATTAGTCCAACATATGTTTCTAAAATTCGGCTCCACTTAATAGCATTCTACCACCATCTCTCTATGCTGGAATTTTTTTGGGCAATTTTATGATCAAACCTCAAGGCAGTTAGCATAGGATAACTTCACTCCAAGTGGATGATCTACCAAATTTTGAGTACAAGCAAGTTAACTTTGAACTGTGACACCATTTGAAATAGAAACATTTCACTTATTCACCATAATAAGACAAGAAAAATACAAACATAGATTTCTTTCAATGCTTGCATTCATTATTCCATATGAAGAGGCAAAATGAACGAAGTAAATATCCAATCCCTTCATCAATTAAGGAATTTGTTTGGAGTAATGCTATAGGAAGAGCATGGTAAGCTTATAGGGGTAATCGTAAGTTGCTATAGCCATTTCTTGTGAGGTTCAAGGCCTTTTTTGTATGTAGGTAACTTGCTCCATAACTTTTGCATAACTCAACAAAATTAGAAAATTTGGTCACCACTTAGTAGTACACATTCTAAATCTGAATATGAGACCAAAATTTATGGAATAACAATCTTGGATGAGATCTTTAAATAATTTCAAGTGCTATCTTTCATACAATGGCATTTATCTTAAATTTTACATGATATATTATTATATTCAAAAACATTGAAATTTTATTCGACACATACATGCAACCAAGTATTCATTCAAGAGTACACTACTTGAGCTTCCCCTCAACCAAAGAACCCACCTGGCTAAGAACATTTGGTATGGTTTAGATGGCCTTCAATGTTGTGCTAAAAGTATGCACACTTATTCAAGGGTGCGCTTCATCTCTTTTTCTTGTTATGTCAAAAATTAAAAAGGATAAACTCAAACCTATAGGACTAGTGCATGGTGGTCGTAAAACATTCATTTTTTGCCATATTGGTAACTTGTTTCACTCTACAATGGAAGAACTAGAAAATATTCAATTTATGCATGTCCAAAGCTCTTTAAAGAAGTTATACACTATTTATAATTTTTATTTTCTTCTTTTGTCATGTACTTCCTTGCAATAAGGCTCATAAGCATGTCAAAGGTTAGTGCAGTTGGTAATCACAAGATCAAATATGCTAACATGCCCTTTGGTCTATTTGTTTTTTTGAGACATTCTCAGTCTCAAGGCTCTTGCTTGGGGACCAGCAGCTAGGGCTACCAATGTATCGTATTTGTTGCCATATATCATTGGAGGAGGCAAAACGCAATGTCAAATTTCCAAATCTTCCTATGGCTTTCAAAAGATGGCATAAAAGTTGCCATTTATTATTTGTGAAATGGCAAAAGGTGACATAAAAATTGCCATTTACTATGTTTGAAATTGGAAAAGGTGGCATAAAAGTTTCCATTTATTTTATGTGAAATGGAAAAAGGTGGCATGAAAGTTGCCATTTATTATATGTGAAATGGCAAAAAGGTGACATAAAAATTGCCATTACTATGTTTGAAATGGCAAAAGGTGACATAAAAGTTGCCATTTATTACGTGTCAAACGTCAAAAGATGACATGAAAAGTGCCATTTTCCATGTTGAAAATGGCAATAAAGTGACATATAAGTTGCCATTTCCTATGTTTGAAATGGCAAAAGGTGACATAAATGTTTCCATTTATTATATGTGAAATGGCATAAAAGTTGCAATGTATATGTCACTACAAGAATAATTATCTAAAAGAGTGGCCTTAAACTACCCTCTAAGACAAGATATAGGGCAGCCAAGGTGGCCACCCTTTGCCACCTTTAAATATCTCATCCGTGTAAAGAATATCTCATTGTGTACAATGTATATGTTAAATATTGAATTTACTCTTTAGAGAGTACAGAGATAACTAGTCTGAATCCAAAGAAATTATGTAACTAGTAAAATAAGTGGAAAGTAATTGGACTAGATACTCATCTTGATAAATTTTTTTGAAATATTTCTTTTAATCTTGATAAAAGAAATCAAGTATGTTAAGAATTCTTGGGACTCAAAACAATGCAACCATCCTCATAAGCCAAATATACATATTATAAGAAAGAACCATCAAACACAGATACTTTGCATTCTCGATGAACTCAATAACAAATTCAATGTTTGCTTGGGTGTAGCCAATCGCACAACTATTTTCAGAACCATTTTGGGGCCATGACGTGATGCGCTCTAGGGGGAATATTTGAATTTTGTGCGAACCCACGCTCTCGTCGAAAATTTTCCCAACGTCATGAAGGCGCACTGGTGTAATAATGAGACACAATCTATTTGTTCAGAACACTGCATAGTATGACACATGGCATCTCTGCGCTGTTTCGCGTAGCACAATCTCTGGCTTACGTCACCTAATCACTTATCATTGTGCAGCCTTTTGCTGGCAGCTTTGCCACCTGTCACTAGGCACGCACCCATGCAGATCATTAAAATTAAAGGTTGGCTTAGAGAGACCACCACGCTGGTTCTTGGCATAGTAATTAGATGCAATCTATCATTATGAACACCACTGCAGTGCAGTCTCTGGCTTGACCACTTGTCATTGTGCACCCTTTTGCTGCTTCTTTGCCCGCAGTGACAAAATATGAAGAGGGGAGAGGAGAAGAGTGGAGATGAGGAGAGAGGGCACAGCTAGAGAGCACACCACAAATGACTAACTGTACACTAGAATTAGTTGAAAAAATAGAATATATACAAACCCTTTTAGGGTTAGGGTTAGGGGATCTAACCCTTTCCTTTATAGCACTCTATAAGGTTAGTGCTATGCACATATGATCACGTGATGGTGCTATGCACACATGATCACATGATGTTGAGCGTGAACTCTCAACACCTTCCCTCAAGATCAACATCATGAAGTAGGCCTTCCCTCAAGATGATGATTCTGGGGAATAGAAGAAGGACTGAGCATTACATTCCATCACACCCCTTTAATGGGAATGTCCTTCCTCTGCATCAAACCAAGAGCTAGTCGGTGTTTTTCGAATAGCTCTTCACCGAGTGGTTTGGTAAAGATGTCTGTAACATTTTCTTTGCTATCACAATGCTGCAGTGTGATGTCACCAAGTAACACTCTTTCTCTGATGAAGTGCTCTCTGACATCAATGTGCTTTGTCCTGGAGTGATATACTGGATTTTTGGCCAATGCTTGAGCCGATTGATTATCACAGTATATTGTTGTTGGCTTTGATTCATCAAAGTAATCTGTTTCTGACAATAGTCTTCTGAGCCATATAGCCTCACATGCACCTGTAGTGAGTGCTCTATATTCTGCTTCAGTCGAAGACAAAGAAACAGTTGGCTGTTTGTTTGACAACCATGATATAGCACCTTGACCAAGGAAAAATGCATATCCCTGTGTCAATCTCCTGGTCTCATGATCTCCAGCATAGTCACTGTCACAGTATCCATGCAACCGTGGATGACTTCCTCTGTATTCTATCCCAAATTGTCTTGTGTCTCTGATGTATCTCAAGACTCTTTTGGCTGCATTCCAGTGATACTGTTTTGGATTTGCCATAAACTGTGCTAGTGAGCTTAGTGCATAACAAATATCTGGCCGTGTGATTGTCAAATATATAAGAGCTCCAATGAGTTGCCTGTAGTATCTGTCATTGACTGTAGGCTTTTCTGAATCTTCAGTAAGTTTCAAACTCTGTTCCATGGGAGTGGCTGCAATCTTGCAATCTGCCATATGAAACTTCTTCAGGAGATTGTCAACATATTTGAGCTGACTCATGAATGTGCTATCTGAATCTCTCCAGAACTCAATTCCAAGACAATAGTGCATAAGTCCAAGATCTTTCATGTCGAACTCTGTAGATAAGTCTTGTTTTAGCTTTCTGATGAAGCTATCCTTGCTTCCTGTCACAATCAGATCATCTACGTACAAAAGTGCAATAGTAATATCTTCCCCTTGAACTTTGTAGTAGAGAGTATGATCTGCATTGGACTTCATGTATCCCAGATCAGCAAAATACTTGGCAATTCTGCTGTAACAACTTCTGGGGGCTTGCTTTAAGCCGTAGAGACTTTTCTTGAGATGGCAAAGTTTGTTCTCTTGTCCTGGTTCAACATAACCGGCTGGTTGTTGCATGTAGACTTCCTCGTCTAGATAACCATTGAGAAATGCATTCTTGACATCGAGCTGATACACATTCCATTTACTGAGTGTCGCTAGTGATATCAAGAACTGTATGGAATCCATCTTTGCTACTGGAGCATAAGTCTCATCATAATCTTGGCCATATTGTTGTGCAAATCCTTTTGCAACTAATCTGGCTTTGTATCTCTGAATACTGCCATCTGGATTGTACTTCACTTTGTATACCCATTTGTTGGCTATGGCCTTCTTTCCTGGTGGAAGGTCGCATAATTCCCAAGTGTTATTTTTATACAAAGCATCCATTTCTTCATTCATAGCAGTTTGCCATTCTGGCTTATCTACTGCGTCTTCGAGGTACACAGGCTCTTCTGTAGCCATGATGGTAGTCATAAGAGCATAGTTGGTGGTTTCCACCTGAATTGCTTTGCCTTTCTGAGCATATGTCAATCTAGCTGGTGGTCTGCTTTCCCTAGTAGACCGTCTGAGCTGCTGTGGCGCTGATTGGGGTGTTGCTGGCAATTCTTGCTCTTCTTCATCAACCTGGTCTGTAAATGACTGTGAAGTCGATGCTTCTATCTCCTGTGTAGGTGAGGTTTTCCATTCTGATTCCTCATCGAAGATTACATCTCTGAAGATAATGACTTTGCGGTTGATGGGATCATACAATTTGTATGCTTTGCTTTCTTCACTGTAGCCAACCATGATGCATTTGCGTGACTTCGCATCCAATTTTCTGCGATGATCATCATGTATGTGGGCATATGCTATGCAACCAAATATGCGGAGATGCCCAATGCGTGGCTTGTGTCCAGTGAATGCTTCATAAGGAGTCATACCTTGTATCGGTTTGGTAGGAAGCCGATTAAGCAAGTAGTTAGCTGTAGCTATTGCTTCTGCCCAATACTGATTCGGAAGATGCTTTTCACTAAGCATTGCTCTAGCACTGTCTGCTAAAGTCCCATTCTTCCTTTCAGCTATTGCATTTTGCTGAGGAGTATCTGCACATGTGAATTGTCTTCAAATGCCGTGAGTTTTGCAAAAATTGATGAAGGCTGAAGACATGTATTCACCTCCTCTGTCTGATCTCATGACCTTGATCTTTCTGCCTGTCTGGTTTTCTACCATGGCTTTGAATTCTTGAAATCTGGCAAACACTTCAGATTTCTCTTTCAGAAAGTAGACCCAACAATATCTGCTGTAGTCGTCGATGAAGGTCAAGTAATAAAGTGAACCATTGATGCTGCGGGTCTGGGCATAACCCCATACATCAGTATGAATTAAATCAAGAATACCTCGTGCACGAGAGGTACTTCTGACAAAGTTGGTTCGCTTTTGTTTGCCGAAGCAGCATGCTTCACAAACCTTTCCAAGAAACTGTAGCTTTGGAATCCCAATTGCCATATTTTGATTCCGGAGATCTAACAAGTACTTGAAGTTGACATGACCATATCTCTTGTGCCATTTTGCAGATAGTGGCATCTGTTGCATTTGAGCTGACATGGCATGCTTATCTGGTACTGTAGCTAGCATCCTGTATAAGCGTCCTTCCTTGACACCTTTTGCTACCCGCTGACCTCTTTTGGATTTGTCTCTGATAGTGCATTCATCACCGTCGAAGATGACTTTGTAGTTGTGTTCCGTCATTTGACCTACTGACAAAAGGTTCTTGCTGAGCTTCGGAACATAGAGCACATCTTTGACCAATCCTTTTGTACCAGTGAAATTGTTCATAGGGATAACACCTGTCCCTTGAACCGGATTCGGTGTATTGTCTGCTGTGTAGATGACATTCTTTTGACCTTCTAATGGCTTCATTTCTGTGAACCATTCCTGATGATTTGTGATATGAGATGATGGACCGCTATCGATGTACCAAGGATCCTGTTCCATTTGGTCGACTTGATAGCTGAAATCCTCTTTGGGATTGAAATCAGTGTCTAGGTGCATTGTATCAGTCTGATGCAATTCCTCACTTGCAAGAAACATATTCCCATGTTCATTTGCAAAATGACTGTGACTAGAATGTCCACTACGATGATTTCCTCTTCCTCGGGAATTCCCTCGATTATGGATTGACCGCCTTGGTCATACTGCTTCTTGCGACAATCTCTTTCATAGTGTCCAAACTTGTGACAATAGTTGCATTGAATGTTTGACACATTGGTGGATGCATTCCCTCGTCCTTGGAATCTTCCTCGGTTGGAATGATTTCCTCTTTGCTGATTTTGATGTTGCTGAGGATGCTGCTGATGCTGATGCTGATTCTGACTTTGATTTTGTTGATGATGATGACCACTTTTCTGATATGATCTACCTCTGTTTCTGCCTTTGCTTCTGCTTCTGTCTGAAGCTGTGAATGCCTGATCATTAGAATGACCTTTACGTGCTTGAATGGCCTGAGTCCTGAGTTCTTTACCAAGTAGAACTGACTGAAGTTCTTCCAGTGTTGGAATTTGCCGTTGGATGGCAATACTCTGGACTAGATCCTCATATCCTTCTCCTAGTCCATTCAGGATTACTTGAACCATTTCTGCGGGATTCATAGTCTCTCCTGCTGCTGCAAGTTGATTGTTGTAGTCTTTGATGCGGAGTACATAAGCATGACCGGTTTCATTGCTGTTGTGGAAACTCTGGTTGATCTGGTTTCTCAGGGTGAGAATCCTGGATGTGTTCTTGGACTCGTAGAGAGCTGTGAACATATCCCATGCTTCTTTTGATGTCTTGACTGTGTTGAGCTGTCCTAGCATGACATCTTGCACATTCTGCTTGATCAGGTGATAGGCATACTTGTCTTTCTTATCCCATTCTGCTTGAGCTCGGGCAATGGCTGGATCTGCTACTGGTGTGGAAACTGTTTGTGTAGATGTAGATCCCGATGTAGATCCCGTTGCTGCTGCTGTGACAACAGATGGAGTAGAGCTACTGGTGGCTGGATCGGCCAATGGTCTAGGTATGGATCCATCGACATACTCCCATTTGTCCTGAAGCACAAGAATGGTCTCCATTCGGTATTTCCATGTACCGTAATTGGAGTTGTCTAACTTAGCAAATGCCTCCAGATTGAGGTTGCTAGTCGACATGGTGCAAACAATGTACTCAAAAAGTGTCCTGGAAAACTCTGTATGAATCAACTGCAAATACACTGAAGATGCCAAGTGAAATCTCTGTACCGTCGGTGAAGATAGAACTGCAGTAAATAAGATCTGACCTGTGTTACAAGGCTTGTGGCAATGATGCCGGGAATAGCCAAGAGGCTTTACAAGGCTGAAAAATGATGTGCACGATGCCGTGAGATAGCCAAATAGGCTTTACAATGGTGGCATGTGTGTGTGAAATCAAGTGCTATCTGCCCACTGAATCAAGCTGCAATGCCTCTGAACTCTGAAGTCTACTCACTGAACTGATGAACGTAAGGTTTCAGGTAATGTAATGATGTGAAATCGGATGTGAGCGTATGGACTGACTCCGAGTAGGTACTAGTCGGGAATTTCGGGCATGGCTTAGATTGGCAACTTGGGGAATTCAAAGCGTCCCCTCTATGGCGATCTAGTCTACTCTGATCTAGATCTAAACCAATCGTCGATCGATGAAAGAGCAGCAAATAATTCCTTTTCCTTTATTCTTTTTAAGTGCTGGGTCAGATGCGTCGATGTAGAGGCAAATGTGTGTGAAGGAAGTGGTTTTGTCGGCGAGGCTCAAATGTGAGTGTAACTTGCGCCGAAATGTGTGCGTGATGTAACGAGCGCGTAGAGCACGAAAAATCGAGCGACTTTTCTTTTTGGAGCACCCTCAAATTCTTCCTGGATCAAGAGATATGACTTGATCTAGGTGGAGGGGCAAAAGGAGTGCAAATGGTGCTCAATGATGATGTGTCACTGAGAGTCACATGCAGTGATGATGTGGCACTGTGCTTAGTAAGAGGTGTGCCAGTGAAGCTCTGTGCTAAGGTGGCAGGAGTGTGCACATGCAGTGTGTGCACAGTGTGCCTGGCAAGGGACTGTGCCTGCAGAGGGTCAGTGCTGACTGGACTGCTGAGGTGGCAGTGCTGAGGTGGCACAGATGATGTCAGCAGGGTGATGTGGCACTGATGACGTGGCCTGATGACATGGTAGTGCTGACGTGGTAGATGACATGGCAGCTGACGTGGGGGCGATGATGTGGCAGATAAGGTCTGCCACGTGTCACAATGTAAACCAAGCTCTCTGACCTATGATCAATCTAACTGGGATTAACTTACCCTGACCTAGGTTGGAGCTTATCTGCCACGTGTCAGATGGATGTGGTTGCCTGCCGGAATCTTTTAAGATACTCCGAAATCTTTGCAGATTCCGTCGATGGAGTCGTGAGGCTTCGTTGGAGGCTGAAACCGTGCTATGAAGCTTGGAAGCTGACCTTGGATGGGCGCTATCGAAGGAGACCACAGGTTGACGGAGATAACATTCTTCCCTTGAGAGTCGCAGTTGATGCCCTGCCAGGAAGAGCAAGCATCATTGCCAGTCCACGACGACACCAAAGTCGTGGGATAATTCACGCCAGCAAGGAACGACAGCAACACTAGGCTCGAACAGAAGCTGTTTCCCAAGTATATATAATCGGAAGCGTTGGTGATGGAGGGGATGGAAACTATAGGGCCGTCTAGCATGTTGCCATGGACATCCAAGATCTGCAACGAGGACGAAGAGAACGTGGAAGGTATTTGGCTGACAAGCTTATTGTTGTTGAGCCTGAGTTCTGTGAGCGAGACTGCAGAGCCGAGGGAAGGAGGAATGGGACCAGAGAAGCTGTTGACGTGAAGGAGCTTGCTGCTCTGGGAGCTTGATGTTGTAGAAGGCCGCATTGAGTGCGCTGTCGAAGACGCTGTTGTGAGAGACTAGAGGTGCACGGCGGGGCTGCAGGCGCTGGCATTTTTTAGGAGAGGCGTGCGCTTTGCCGTAGGAGGCGTAGGAGCCATGGAGGAGCCGCGTAGGCTTGGAGACAGCTATTCGAGGCGTGAGGCTAGCGGCGGCCGATCGATGGAGAAGATGACGATGGAGGTGGCCCGTGATACAAGAGGCTGAGAGCCCGTCTGCATTGGAGTCTTCGCTGCTTGAAGCCTCAGGTTGTTGGAGTCTCACAAGCTGCAGTCGTTGTATTGGGAGGCTTACAGCCTTAGAGCTGTGGAGTCCAAGCTTTGGCTAAGCGAGTCATGGGCTTTGCTTGAAGCCTTAGATAGAAGCTTGAGTGTTGGATCTGGTGATGCTGCTCGGTGGTCGACGTTGATGTTGGGTCTCTGTTGCAGGTGGGAGCTCTAAGTTCTTGCCCTTCTCTCAAGCTCTCTCTCTCTTTCACTCACAAAAGTTCTCAGAGAACTTCACACATCTCAAGGAAACCTTTCTTTCTCATAAATCACAAAGCTCTCTCACACAAATATAAAACAGATATATCTAAATCTCTCTCTTCAGAAGAGAAGAACTCTCACTCTCACGAAAGAATGAACGGAAATATCTCACCAAATGGACGGAATTTTCTCTCAACGGAAGTGAAGGGAAGGATCTCACAATCACTCAAGAGAACTCTCAATCTCACAATCTCTCTCACACTCTCAAGAAACTCAATGTCTCAGTGGAAGACAAGCAAGCTCTGATACCATGACAAAATATGAAGAGGGGAGAGGAGAAGAGTGGAGATGAGGAGAGAGGGCACAGCTAGAGAGCACACCACAAATGACTAACTGTACACTAGAATTAGTTGAAAAAATAGAATATATACAAACCCTTTTAGGGTTAGGGTTAGGGGATCTAACCCTTTCCTTTATAGCACTCTATAAGTTTAGTGCTATGCACATATGATCACGTGATGGTGCTATGCACACATGATCACATGATGTTGAGCGTGAACTCTCAACACGCAGCCCATGCAAATCATAGGTTGGCTTGGAGAGACGACCGTGCGGGTTTTTGGCATAATAATGAGATGCAATCTATAATTCTAAGCATGCCTCAGCGCAGTCTCTGGCCTGACGACCTATCATCACCCATAATTCAAGGTTGACCATCGCACTGGTTCTTGGAGTTATAACTCCGTTACCTATTTTTACATATTACAGGAGGAGGTCTATGACGGTCACCGCATTAGCAAACAAAAGGAGATCTATGAAAGTCACCGTGTTGGTTCTTGGAGTTATATATTTGTGTACCAAGGAAAATGTATTCTGTTGTGCAACCAAGCAAAATGTAATTAATGATATGGCCCTTGAGGGGTCCCCTTTAGGGACGAGGGCCATATAGACATGCCATTTCTATCCACTGGGATCTTGGATATTGTATAATGCATGTCGATATGGGCCATATCATCAATTGTATTTTCTAAAAGTTTAATTGTATTTTTCTAGATGTATCTCCATGCAACCACCGGTGGGGTTGTTGGAGTTATTTTAGTGCTATTTTGTTCATAAACCAAGGAGCTTTGTGGTCCTTCTTTCTGGATATTCTAGTCCTTGTTGCAGTAAATATAAATGAGGGCAAAAGTACAAGTTATCGAGTAAAAGTTGAGCAAAAGACATTACACTATACATCTACGTCCAATAACAGGTTATATAAAAATTATCAACTTATACCGAGAAAATTGAACAGAGGATCTTATCCAAAAGTTTATAGGTAGAGGCCATAACCATTCAAATACAAATTTAAAAGTTAACAACAGTGCATACTCAGAGCCTCAAATTGAACAGAAAGAGATTACATAAATGCCTTAGGGACCAAAACATTACATCTAGTGAGCTAAAAGATCGTTGAGAGCCCAAAAGATTAACATCCAGCCATTGCTGAGAGCCTTGTATGAGCAAGAGGAAATCTGTACAAGTCAGTTTTCTGCCAGTCTAGCTTGTTGCATTAAAAATTTTTAGGGAGTTAAGAAGGATATGATGGAGAGGCCGAAGACCATACACATTGCCAGGACTCAGATTATGTCCCCCCCCCCAGCAAGTCGAGAGTACTCTACTCTAAAAATACTGAGGCCTTCGTCGACATCTAGGTGGGACCCACACAGAAAAACCATAAAGAGGCCCTCTATGAGCATGTCATCTAAGGTGATGACATTCAGATGTGTGGGGGATCACCTGTGGGAACAAAGGGTCTCCACTAGTGCTAGCATTTCTACTCCAGGTGAGTGCAACGCAATCACCTTATATGAGAAAGCAGATATTATTGGGATCACAGAGCATCAAGGGGAGGTGGTAGTAGGCATGCTGAAGATGAGTGGGTGAGCAGCAGATGAGCAGGGTAGCAGATGCAGTGACGAGAGTTAGATGAGGGAGTGTGGAGCAAAGTAAAGAAGAGGCGGAAAAGAGCTAGAGGGGTGTGGAGCAAAGTAGCAGAGCATGTGGAGTAAAGTAGCAGAGCATGGGTGGATCAAAGCAATGTAATAAAATGCCAAATGCCACGGATCTTATATATATTATAAAGTTCGAGCCACTGCAGTGGCTGGAGCCCGGGGTTCCAGCCATATTAATTGTAGGCCACTATGGTGGAATCCCCCAGATGGGCTAGTAATCATGAAGAAGACGCCATGTGGTGCCACTCTGGTGGCTGGTAATTAACTGCCATCCCAGTGGAATCTTAGCCATGACAGACATGGCTGATGAGAGCCACCACCACTGAGCAATAATTCCCACAAAGGTAAATCATGAAGCTCTAATCATTCATTACCATGTCTATTCACTCATTACTATCCACTCTAGTTATCTACTGAACATGGGAGCTAGGTGACTAGTAATTTTTATAGCATCGTAGTAATCATGCATGTTAAAGCGTGGTGGTGGTTGAGCGGTGGCATGGTGGAATCGTAGCCACAACAGACGTGGCTAATGACATCCACCACCCGGATTCCCACAAAAGTAAATCATGAAGCCTAATCACCTCTAATCCCTCATTATTATGCACTCTAGTACTCTCCTGAGCATGCAAGCCCGGTGACTGTTAACCACAGACATGGTTGGGAATCTTAGATACCACCACCTCTAATCATTCATTACCATGCAAGTTAGTACTGCCGCCTTGAATTATTGAAAATTTGGGCCAACTACCGTGGTGGCTCTCACCTTGATAGTAGTCGGGCTACAACCACTGTGGTGGCTCTCATCTTGACAGTGTAGTTGGGCTACTTAACCGTTTTGTCTTCTATCCCTCGACCGTTTCATTCTCCCTTGTAATCTCAAGCCTCCACTATTCCATTTCCTTCACTCCATCTTCTATCCCTGTCGACCATTTCTTTCTCCCTTGCAATCAGACTACAAACTCAAGCCTCCACTATTCCATTTCCTTCACTATTTCATCTTCTATCCCTCTCGACCATTTCTACCTCCCTTGCACTCTTTCTACAACTTCTATCCTCTCTATAATGGACCCTGCACAGTCTCTGCGAGCTCCTCACACAATCTTTCCTCCCCCTCTGTAGCACAGTGCGCTCTCCTCTCCTAATCTTGAAATCATGGCATATGGGAGCTCCTCTCTCGCTCTTCAAAAGCCCAATTTGGATGCTCTCCAAAACTTCACCAGGTTGGTACAGGAGGTGAACGTGAAGGAGGGGCAACTAGTCTGTCAAGGTCAGAAGATTACCATCAATGAAAGTGTGATTGAAAATGCTCTAGGAATTTCTGGAGGCAGTCTCCAAGCACACTTTTTCGAGAAGCAGTGGAAGAGACAGGATATTCTAGTCGTATACCCAAATGCTCAGATTAGTAAAGATGGTGGAGTCAATATTTTGAGCTTGCCAGCAGACCTCCAAGATGTGTTGAAGAAGACCATTCACTTCTTTCCTGATATGAGAGGAACCTGCAAGTTTTGGCAGGTTCAAGCAATAGTAGAGCAACTAACAGGACGTGATGTATCTTTCTTAAGGGCAGGCTCCAAGAGCGTGTTAACCAATCTGAAGAATTGTGTGGATGGCAAATCCCAATTCTCATCTCAGTCTACTGGAGTTGCAATGCACTTGATGGCATCTACCCTCAAAGGGATTTATGAGCAATACGATAAGTAGATGTCTCAGAAGGTGACTTTTCTACAAGAGAAAGCCACCGATGCAGCAAAGGCAATGCAACTTGAGAAAAGTCTCAGGGAAGGTGCAGAAGCCAAGGTAGAGGAGGCACAATCGAGGGCCTTGTAAGAATAAGAACAAGCTAAGGCCGCTACAAAATTGGTCGACATTGAAAGGCATAGAAGAGAAGAAGCAGAGAAGCATATGAAGGAGCTCCGAGATAGCTCGAAGAAGTGAGAAATGACGGGGACAAGGTGGACAAGGAGCTAGAAAAGATGCGAAAGGATCTTGAAGATTAGAGAGCTGAAAAGGAGGGTATTTACAAATGGCTCTGCAACATGCATAACCCATTGAACATTGAAAAAGAACAGATGATGGAGGAGCTAAAAAGGGAGAATGCAGAAACTAGAAAGGTGATGCAGGAATTGCAAGAGAGCTTCAAGGCCAGGAAGGATGGGGCAAAGAGTAGCCATGGTGGAGCAAGTTCCTGCCACTATGGTGGAGCAAGTTCCAGCCACCGTGGTGGAGCAATTTCTAGTAGCCACGATGCAATTTACACTGTTGGAAGTCCAAAGAGCCAACTACAACATCCTACCAGAAGGTCACGATAGATGTTTGCACGATATTGCTGTGGCTTTCGACAGTTATGAAAAGCACTCCGTCATCATGACAGATTTCCAAACTAGAGTGGAAGATTTGGAAATGGCCCATGAACACTGCCGCGGAAGCATGCTCTCTCCCTACATCTCTCTCTCTCTTTCTTGGTAGTGCACTCTCTCTCTCTCTCTCTCTCTCTCTCTCTCTCTCTCTCTTGCATGCACTATCGCGACAGTGCTCTCTCTCTCTCTTGCCTCTCTTTCTCTCTCACACTACCACCTCTCTCTATCTCTCCCTCTCCTCTCCTCTTTCTCTCCCTCTCTCCCCTCTCTCTCTCGCATGTTGCCGCCTGTCTCTCTCTCTCTCTCGCTGCCACAACAACATGCTCTCTTGCCTCTGTGTGTGCGCGTCTCGCACGCGCGGTCCCGCGGCAGCTCTCTCTCTCTCTTTCTCTCTCTCTCTCTCTCTCGGCAGTGCACTCTCTCCCTCTCTCTGTCTCTCTCTCTCTCGCTCTCTCCGCTCCCTCTCTCTCTCTCTCTCTCTCTCTCTCTCTCTCTCACCTCTCTCTTTCTCTCTCTCACTGCCACCTCTCTCTCTATCTCTCCCTCTCCTCTCCTCTTTCTCTCCCTCTCTCCCTTCCCTCTCTCTCTCTCTCTCTCTCTCTCTCTCTCTCTCTCTCTCTCTCTCTCTCTCTCTCTCACTCACTCACTCACTCACTCTCCCTCTCTCCCTCCCTCCCTCCCTCTTTCCCTCCCTCCTTCTCTCTCTCTCTCTCATGTGATTGTCGAAGGAAGCAAGAAAACTGATGTAGAAGATAATTATGTCTATCTTACCCTGTCTTGTTCCGAATGCTTGTGTGTATGGCCTCACAATCTTCCTTTTTAATTCGTCTAAGATAGAGTTTCTTACAACAAACTTTGATGATATTTTCCTCAATATTTTGTTCGGATAGAATAGTATTCTCTTTGGTTCTAGAATTGGTGCCATGATTCGATGCCTCTTCACACTTACATACTTCCTTTTTGCACACAATACTTTCCGTTTCTGTCTAATTAGAGTTGAATTGTATTATTCAATGCATCTGTTTCCCTCCCATATTCAAATTCAAATATTGAATGATCTTGACAAATGTTTGATGCACGTTTGTAATATCTTGGAAACGGTAGTCTTTTAGATGGTGCCGCTGTTATGGATAAAATTGTCTAAGGAAAAAGGCATTAATATGTATGTGTGTTTGTATATGTGGCAATAGTATAATAAAATATGGTGTGCATAGGGCCCAAGGTTGAGGTGGCAGGGCATGACCATGTGCCACCCTTCGATGTAAGAGGACCCATAAGGTGTGTTGTACATAATCCATGATAGTAATATTATAAAATGCAAGGTGGCATGGCTCCTCCATGTGCCACCCCTCCACCTAGGATGCATTAAGTGAGATATGGCTCAAAGTCCATGGGAGAAGCAATATAAAATGGGTGGATATGGCTATTATATTGAGTTATTCCCTCCATATGGGATAGGCCCATGTGGGGGAGGTATAGAAGGACAAAGAGAGCTAGTTAAATAATGGGGAAAGTAGGATGAGGTGGCAAGATTCCTTGTGCCAACCCTCCACTTGTCCTCCTAGAGGTTTGAACATATTATAAAATTGGAAAGAGACCAAGGGAGTATCATAGACTTGAGATATGGGGCTTGATTTATGTGGAAAATTGAGGCAAAGGGTTGTCGCACACAATTGAGAGCGTACCTACCTAGCCCACATGGGGGACTTTTCCACACACACCATGCATGTGGGAGGATACATTAATGTGGAGAGACCCCCTCTTTTGGCTATAAAAGGAAGGGGCTATTCCTTGATGAGACACGCTCATTCTTGTAAAGCCACCTAGCTAGTATTTTGATATTTCCCTCTCATCCCTTCTTTCCAATAAAGTATGGATCACTTCCCTTGATGTCTACATCTCAACATTCCTCTTCCTATCATGTACATGCTTCTCTTCCCCCTCTCCCTTTCCCCTTGTGTCATAGTCTCCCTTTTCCTTCCCTCCATTTCTAATTCCTTTTTCACCCCTATGACATTCCTTCGCCCTCATGATCTCCTCTTCTCTATGGCCTTTGAGCGTCGCCATACTTAGCCTCTAGCCTCTGGTCTCGATTACTTTTCCAGCTAAAAGTTTTGGTGTGGCTGCTGGGATACGAATCTCACGGCTGGTGGTGAATCTTCTATTCGTACGGGTTACATCAACAAAACTATACCATCTGTGCTCTTTCTAAGCTACTGCGCGCGTGCATTCGATTCGTGTGTCTCCTGCGCGATAGTTCTCTGGACTGTTGCGACTTCTGGTTGCGGACAGTTTTTTGCGCTTCAGTTCTCTGGACTGCTGCGACTTCTGGTTGCGGACAATTTTCTGCGCGACAGTTCTCTAGTCGCGGACTGTTTCCTGAGCCCCTGCAAAAGAGTAACAGCAGATCCCGCGCCCCCCCTATCTCTTCTCTTTCTCTTTCTCTTCTCCTTCTCCTCTCCTCTCCTCTCTTTTTATTAAAGAGTAGGATTGGAACCCAAGACCTCCCCCTTCACAAAAGAAAGTCTGATCATTGGGCCAACAAGTTGGAAGTGGTAAAAATGTAATGATTTTTGTTCATATATTGAAATTACGGGAGCTGTAACTCTCTAACCATAAGGAGTTAACTCTTGCTGTAAAAAGCAAAAATATTTCATTTTATGTGCTCTATCCACATCTCTTGCTAGATTGCCAATTCAGAACTTCTCCAAGCTCACTTCACGAACGCACGCCTCACGAGAAGTGTGGACATTTATGTCACTTCTCGATGCGTTTAAGGAATTGGTGCCTGTTCCTCCGCACCTTACGGCTACCAATGCACGAGATGTCTTCCTTGATCTTCATGTCGACCTTCAACGGCTGATTGTCCAGTGCATTATTGATGGTGATGACGAGTGGAATGACACACCGTGGATGATTCATGGTGACGAACTACTGATACGCTGGGAGGATTTTGACTTTACTTCTACTCATTGTGTGGTGATCGAACTACTTGCTGCTTCAGAGGTAATCAAAACGGTTTCCTTCTTCGAAGGGTGGGATGCTCCCCAAGCTTGGGGGGAGATTTGGCGCATCTGCTTGTTGATTCCTGTGGAAAAGCTTGTCCTGAATGGTTTATTCACAATCTCATTACAAAGGTTTCTAGGCCTTGGCTATGGTTGGTAATGTTTCGACCAAGGAATCCATTTGTACCTAATCAGCCTTTTGTGCCTCATTTCGAGCTTCAAATTGTAATTCTTTTTGGGCTTAAGATAAACTATCAACAAAGAATTGCAAGTTTATTTGGTGCTGAACGTTTGGCTCAAGTGTTAAATTCTCCCCACCCTCTCCTCCTACCTATCTTGGACTACCGAGAAACTTGGGATGTCCAGATTCTAGTCTTGGTGTGATGACATCTTGGATTCTTCAATTTGATGGAGCTTACAAACCTTCGACCAAGGCGGCTGGTGTGGGTGTGAAGCTCACTTCATCGGGTGGTGAGGAGTTTTGTTACAGCAAGTCTTCGCCCGCAAGTACTTGCAATCAAGCTGAGTACTCGGCGCTCATTTTTGGGCTACAAAAGGCACAAGAACATCATGCCAAGCAATTGGAGGTGCAAGGAGATTCTCAACTAGTGTGTGAACAAGTTAGTGGAAGGTGGAAGGTGCGGAGCAAAGGCTTGGTTCCACGACATCAACAAGCCTTGGAACTTTGCAACCAATTTGAAGAGGTAAAAATTCAGCATATCCCTCGAGCTCGAAATCTTGTTGCTGATTTCTTGGCACGTGAAGCTTGTATTTCAATCACGCATGATGCGAGTGGAAGTGCCACCCCAACAAAGCCGCAAGCCATGAAGGAGGGTGATCGTTTGTAAGGAATGCAAAGGTTGTGGTCATCATGAAACTAAGTGTTGGGCGTACTTGATACGAGTTCACCGACTTCGGAAGACCATCAAGAGGGTTCTCAAGGACATTGCTCAAAAGAAGGATGCCAGATCGCACACCCCTTGAAGAAATAGCATGGCGACTACAAGAACTGGAAGAAGCTGAAGGTGATGTGCAAGCTCTCCAACTGTTGACATTTGTCATGGCATTCTTGTTTGCCTTGATGAACAACCTCATGCAACGCCATGCCTCTAACCCTCGCTTGTAATGATCGATGTGATATCATGAGGATTGGTCCTTTTAAGATTGCCTATGTGCTATTCTATGCTGAAGATTCTTCTCGTGTAATATTTCACACTACACCAGTCACACCCTACCCTGCCTATGTGTGCTTTTTGGATGTATCTTCACCCGATTTTCAGTTCAAGCTTCCTCTTACTATTGTTCGTCCATAGATAAGCCCCTCTTTTCCATCTTCCAAGCATGGCTGACATTCCCGTGTTTTGTGGATGGGTAGAAGAAAATCCAAATGAGTATCTTTTGTGGCTTTCAAGCGCCGTTGTGTTTCTCTCAACTTTCTTACTGAAGACGGATGGCTATGTTCTCCCCACATTTCTAGAAGGTTTGGCTCAAGTGTGGTATGAGAAGCAAGCCAAAGATGTTCGCCAAAGCTGGCCAAGGTTGATAGCAGCAATGATTGGGTATTTCGGCAAAGAAGAGGAGCCGGAGAATGTGTACCTGCAGGTGGCAAATTTGAAGCAGTCAGAAGGTGAGACGGCGCGTCGATATGTGGATCGAGCGGTCGTGCTCCTGGACCGTTTGATTGCCACACAGGAGGACAATGTCGGGTTTCGAGCTGGAATGACTCAGCATGTGCTGGGCTACCTTGTAGTAGGAGCGAGTGATGAATTCCGCCTCAAGCTTAAATGGGAGAATCCAGAAACTATGGTGCTAGCACATGAGATTGCTCAAAAGTTTGATAAAGTTCAGTCTGACCCCGCCTCAAAGAAGACGATTGTCCCTCCGCATCCCCCTCCATTCCTGCAACAAC
Source organism: Dipteris shenzhenensis (assembly GCF_047967505.1). Classification (NCBI taxonomy): domain Eukaryota; kingdom Viridiplantae; phylum Streptophyta; class Polypodiopsida; order Gleicheniales; family Dipteridaceae; genus Dipteris; species Dipteris shenzhenensis. The sequence continues at coordinate 7,193,773 of NC_141617.1, read as the reverse complement.
AACCTGGGGGGTCTAACTCAGGGGCATACCCCCAACCCTCATCAGGGATGTATCCACCGCCTCCACCTCAAATGTATGGTCCTCCCTTAGATGCTTAACCTCAACAAGGTGGATATCCTCATCCTCCGCCTCAAAGATTTCCCCAGCCTCGCCCACGAGCTCCCCTTCTCTCTACTCCCGTGGCCCCTCCAACTAAAGAGGCCCCCCCTGCAACAGAACCTAGAGTCAATGACCTAGCCAAGGCCCTGAATGATCTTCGGCTTGAGATGGTGGGCATCAGAAATCAAGCCAACTGCCCTCCAAGAGATCGTGCTAATGTTGTATGCTACGAGTGCCACCAGAAGGGTCATTATCGCACAGAATGCCCCAATATTCCAAGGGTGAATCTTCTAAGTGAGTCGAGCACTGAGGATTCTGATGTGGAGATCCTTGATCTCGGGAAAAGAACTCGTGCTACCTCAGACCCCTCTCCAAACCATGGACCGGGCCGCCCCAGGAAGAAGGTGTCCTTCTCAGAGCCCTCAGATGCTGAGATGGCAGACCCACCAACAGAGAAGACTAAAAGATCTCGTAGGAGTAAGTGGTCACCCTCGGATTTTCCCATCGGCTCAGGGCAAGAGGACTATTCGGTCGTTCAGGACCTTGATCATCAGTCTTTGAGCATCACACTCCCTCAACTAATAGCATTAAGCCCTAAGGTGAGGCGTGAGTTGCAGCAAGGTCTCTCAACAAGGAAGAGCAAGAAAAAGGGAAAGGTACGAGAGGTATCTTCTATCTCTGAAGAAATTGATCGGCACCCACACACAGTAGATGTCATCATAGATAATTGCCGTGTCAAAAATGTGTGTGTTGATGGGGGAGCTGCATGTAATATCATGGTGCCCCGCATCATGAAGAAATTGAATTTGAAATGTACAAGGCGTTCCTCCACTCGAATCAAGGTAGCAGATGGTCGATGACTTGCCACCATGGGAGTCATTGAGGATTTGCCCATCACTGTCAATGGGTTGACCACCACTGTCAATTTCTATGTAGTGGACATTGAAGATACAGGCAGAAGTTACCCAGCCATACTCGGGAGACCATGGTTGAGAAAGAGTGATGCAGTGAGCTATTGGAAGACAGGACACATGTCTTTTGGTGCTTCCAAGGAGAAGATGGTGCATCCTGGTGCCATGGAACCGGAAGAAGAAGAGGAGCATGACAGTGATACTCTCTCATCCTCAGTGTCTGAGTCCATGGAAGAATCAGACAGGGGGGAGGAATTCTCAGAGGAGGAAGTTTACATGATGGGGGTGTCTCCGACCCTGCCACCAGCAGAAAAGATAACAGCTAGTCCTCAACAGCTCGAATCAATGCTTTCTCCAGACCTCACTCCAGGTGAGAAAGATGAGTTTCTTGAAATGTTCAAAGATTTCCCTGACCTCTTTGCAACTAGCTACCACCACCTTCACCATGTGGCTGCCATAGAGCACAAGATAGAGCTCAAGCCTGATGCAAAGCCACCAGTGGCTCAGAAGTATCGGAGATTAGGGCCCCTGCAGACCGACGCTTTGCGCTCAAAGTTGCAGAAGCTTGTAGAGGCTGGGTTTATTATTCCGGTTCACAATACTGAATGGGTTTCACCAGTGGTAGTCATCCCAAAGAAAAACAACAAGTGGCGGGTCTGCATCGACTATAAGAAGCTCAACGCTGCCACCAAGAGGGATCATCATCCTCTACGCTTTCAAGACCTCATTCTTGAGAAGGTAAGTGGTCATGAGATGTATACTTTCTGTGATGGTTACTCTGGGTTTTATCAGATCAGAATTGCCGAGGAAGATGTGCTTAAAACCACATTTGCCACACCCTGGGGGACATTTGCATTCAAAGTAATGCCATTTGGCCTCACCAATGCTCCTGCCACCTTTCAAAGATTTATGCAGATGGTGTTTGCTCCTTATTTGGGGGATTTTTTGGAGGTGTTTTTAGATGATTTCTGTATATTCTCATCATGTAAGGAGCACATCATGAAGGTTAGATTGGCCTTCCAAAGGGTCAATGATGCATATGGTAGTCTCAACCCTGAGAAATGCACCATTGGAGCCACTCAAGGGAGGTTATTGGGACATGTTGTCTCATCTGAGGGCATCAAGCCTGACCCCGAGAAAGTAGAAGCCATCCTCAAACTCTCCCCACCTATAACCAAACATTAGGTACGCTCATTTGTCAATCTAGTAGGATACTATCGCCGCTTCATTGATCAGTATGCTGCTTTGACACGGCCCATGACTATGCTATTAAAAGATGGGGTTGATTTTTCTTGGGATGAGGATTGTGATCATGGGTTTGCACAAATCAAGAATGCTCTGGCTTCAGAACCCATTATACGCAATCCAGACTAGTCAAAGACCTTCTATATCAATCCTGGGTTTGGTGAGCACACTCTGGCAGGTATTCTTCTCCAGCAAGGGGAGGATCGGTTCATGTATCCCGTTCGATTTGCTTCTCGACAATTGCTCGACACTGAGCGACGCTATTCAGAGGCTAACAAGCATGCCTTGTCTTTGGTGTTTTGCATTGAGAAATTTAAGCATTATGTGGCTGGAAAGTCCTTGTTTATACTCACTAGCACTGGTCTTGCAAAGCAGGTTCTTCAATCACCAAATCCCATGGGCCAGTTGGCCAAATGGTTGGCAGTTCTACAAGAATATGATTTTTCTTTCAAAATTGTAAAAGGGGGTTGTTCCAACTTGAAGAATGCTTTGATTGATTTAGAGGAGTGCCTTGATGTAACCCTTGTAGCAGCCATAGAAGTTGGGGATCCTTGGTATGGTGGTATCTACAAGTTTTTGACCGCTTTCTCCTTTCCTTCAGAAAGTACTAGCTATGAGAGAAAGAAGATCCGCAGAGATAGTAGGCACTATACCCTCCTTGATGGGGTGTTGTACCGTCAAGGCATGGATGGGGTACTTAGACGGGCCATTGATGCAGATGAAGTACCTAAGGTATTGAAGCATTATCATGATGGATTTTGTGGAGGCCACTATGCCAGTGACTATACAGCTAAGAAGATTTTACATGCTGGATACTATTAGCTGACCTTGTTTAAAGATGTCACTTTGTATTGCAAAACCTGTGAACCATGTCAATTCTTCGGTAGGAAGGATTTGCGTCCCGGGCAACATCACCCAGTGATGTCCATCCATCCATTTCAGAAGTGGGGAATAGATTTTGTCGGGCCCTTGCCCATGACTACCCGCAAAAAGAAGTATCTTTTGGTAGCCACTCAGTATGTCACTAAGTGGGCTGAAGCTATCGCTCTCTCTGCTGCAAATGGCAAGGCAGTTTCAAGTTTCATATTTGAACGTATCTGCATAAGGTTTGGGACACCCATGGAAATAGTCTCTAACCATGGGAGTCCATTCTTAAATGAAGCAGTGGAGTTACTCATGGATCGCATGGGCATTGATCATCACACTTCTAGCATCTATTATCCAGCATCCATGGGTCAAACAGAGCGGACCAATGGCCTCCTTTGTAAAACCATAGGAAAAATGGCCGCAGGGAACAGGAGCCAATGGGATCAGAAGGTCACTGAAGCCGTGTGGGCTTACAACATCACTCATAAAACATCTACAGGTCACACCCCTTTTGAGTTGGTGTATGGTACTGAGGCAGTTTTACCACTAGAGATAGAGATTCCGGCCTTGAGATTGGCATAGGAACAGAGGATGACAGAAGATGAACGTGTAGAGGCCAGATTGGTACAACTTGAGAAGTTAGATGAGACCCGACGCCTTGCACTACATCAAACAGAGATCCAAAAGAATCGACAAAAGGCCCGATTGGATGCTAAGATTCGCAAGGGATGGGAAAGACACTTTGCTGAGGGGGATGTTGTGCTATGCTTCGATAATAGATTGGACCACCAAATGGATAAGAAGTTTCTGCCACTGTGGGCTGGTCCATACAAAGTCATCAAAGAACGTAGCAATGGGTCTGTACAAGTTCAGGAGCTGCATGAACCATATGGCAAGAAGGTGATCAACAAGCGTTACCTCAAGCCTTTCTTTGTGCGTGATGGTCCCAGGCATGGAAATGCTGTGCATTCCCTGCCTGGGGGGGGGAACTGTTATGGATAAAATTGTCTAAGGAAAAAGGCATTAATATGTGTATGTGTGTTTGTATATGTGGCAATAGTATAATAAAATATGGTGTGCATAGGGCCCAAGGTTGAGGTGGCAGGGCATGACCATGTGCCACCCTTCCATGTAAGAGGACCCATAAGGTGTGTTGTACATAATCCATGATAGTAATATTATAAAATGCAAGGTGGCATGGCTCCTCCATGTGCCACCCCTCCACCTAGGATGCATTAAGTGAGATATGGCTCAAAGTCCATAGGAGAAGCAATATAAAATGGGTGGATATGGCTATTATATTGAGTTATTCCCTCCATATGGGATAGGCCCATGTGGGGGAGGTATAGAAGGACAAAGAGAGCTAGTTAAATAATGGGGAAAGTAGGATGAGGTGGCAAGATTCCTTGTGCCAACCCTCCACTTGTCCTCCTAGAGGTTTTAACATATTATAAAATTGGAAAGAGACCAAGGGAGTATCATAGACTTGAGATATGGGGCTTGATTTATGTGGAAAATTGAGGCAAAGGGTTGTCGCACACAATTGAGAGTGCGTACCCACCTAGCCCACATGGGAGACTTTTCCACACACACCATGCATGTGGGAGGATACATTAATGTGGAGAGACCCCCTCTTTTGGCTATAAAAGGAAGGGGCTATTCCTTGATGAGACACGCTCATTCTTGTAAAGCCACCTAGCTAGTATTTTGATATTTCCCTCTCATCCCTTCCCCTCTCCCTTTCCCCTTGTGTCATAGTCTCCCTTTTCCTTCCCTCCATTTCTAATTCCTTTTTCACCCCTATGACATTCCTTCGCCCTCATGATCTCCTCTTCTCTATGGCCTTTGAGCGTCGCCATACTTAGCCTCTAGCCTCTGGTCTCGATTACTTTTCTAGCTAAAACTGCCAAAGCCAATCTATTGCCAAGATCAATGGATTTTGTGAGTCATAGAATCGATTCCTCTTCATGGTCTCGCACATCACAAACATGTGTCCTATCATCCATATCATTTGGCACTCCAGTAACATCTATGTGATTATCATCAGATATATATTCCACACCGATGAGTGATGCATGGATGTTGTTATAAAAATTATCCACATCACCTATCCCAAAAGCGACATCAGATATATCTTCCACTCCAGTAAGAGCATGGACATTGTAACAAACTCTATGTGATGGTGCATTTCTTTCCCCAAAAGTGACATGAGATATATCATCCACTCTAGTGAGGACATGTTCGATGAGGTTGGAAACTCTCTCTAGTAATACATCACTTATTCCACCATTGCAATTTGGAATTTTGAGCAGGGTAATTTCTTTTTGTCTCCGTTTTCTATTCATGTAATATATTCTTGTGTCTTCCATTGCATTGTAATTTCAAGAAAGCTATTCCCCATGTGATATTTTTGATAACTTGTAAGCGAGAGTTATCTTCCACAACATTTTGAATCTTGCCTTCACATGCCAACTTGATAACCTAAAACAATACAAAGAATATTTTGAACATAGCCTTTGAATTTACCAATTGCTACTACATCTCCAAACCAAGACAACATGTCAACAATTAGTCCCTCAACAAAAGTTTGTGTGGTATCATTCAAGAAAGTATTTGGAATTATCTCATCAAGATCCGAAAGGGTTCTCTGTGCTTGCATATAAAAAATACCATAGTGTAGCAAATCACCAAATGTTTTGAAGTCTCCATGTGGATATTTCAATTGAAAATCAAGGCGAATTACACTTTTGATTATGACCACACATCTTTTGTCGCCACAACATTGAAAGTGGCACAATGTTGATGGATCAACACTATGTATTTGTCCAAGGGGCACAACTTCATTTCTTTGATAGCACACGATATCTAAACCATCTTTTAGAGTGAATTCCTATATAGCAAACAAAGATTTGTTCATAGATTAGCAAAGGCAACAATGAATTTTATCCAACCATGCACAAGCATTAGTGTTATAGCCTACATATCGTTAGTGGTGGAGACATGTATTGAAATGATGGTTTGAAGCAATGGATTCCCAATCGAGTATAGGGAGATCACTCCCAAATATATTGAAAGCTAAATTAGTGTAAACCCTTTACCATAAAATCTCTAAACCTAAAATAAACTCCCTAGACCCTAAACCTTCAAGATCTTATTGAATTTGGGAAAAAAATGAATTTTCAAATATTTTTCTAAAAACCCTCAAAACTTTAATAAAACTCAGTATTTGAAACCTTGGAACAAAACCCTCAAATTATTATGAAACTTTGAAGATTTTGTAGCATAATGCTTTCACGAAAAAACCTAAATATTTTGTCAAATTTGGGCAAAAATAGACAATTTCATAGCAAGAAAACAAAACCCTCAATTTCATGTGGATTTTTATATATTTTTTCATTAATAAGTTTTAACTTGGATTTAAAAAAAAAACCCCTCAATTTCATGAAGATTTTTGGATTTTTTAACATGAATAAAATTTAAATTTCAAGATGATATTATGAGATTGAGTCACAATCTCGATTTTTTTGTTCTTGAATGGTGAATTTAGAAAAGCCCTCAATTTTGAATTGGGTTAGAGTGTATGATGGGAAAAAACAATTTGAATTACATCTTTTTTTTTTCCAAAAATACCAACGCCTTGAGGAATCAATTTGACCCAGATTTGAGCTTTTTTCAAAAAATAAATACTTCATGAAAATAAACCAACTTCAAAAAATAGTACAAGACGTGATAAGTTTTAAAATTTTTAAAAAATTCTAATGAAATGAGATTGGGCCAAAAAAAATCACATTTCGATTTTTTTCCTAACTCGAGCTCTAGTTGCTACTAGATGCAGGGAGTGACTTTTTTTCTAAATCACTTGTTGTTGGATGCTGGAGACTCTACTTGCTACTCGATGATGGGAGCGATTTTTTTCCTAAATCCAATTGTACTTGTTGTTGAATGCTTGGGAGTGTTTTTTTCCTAAATCAAGCTCTACTTGATGCTAGATGCTGGAGCATGATTATGGTGCAAATGATCTTGGAAGCTCACCACTAAGCATATATAGATCCTACTTATTTAAGAAAAGCAAAACCCTAATCCTAGTTACTACCCCCACCCCCTCCCCATTCCTCACAATCACTCTCTCACTCCTAGGTATCCTATCCCCTCTCTCTCTCTCTCTCTCTCTCTCTCTCTCTCTCTCTCTCTCTCTCCTGACTGCCCCCCTTCTTGCTCTTTTTTTCTCGATTTTTGGACTGGCTAGCGGGCGGCCAACAAAGCTGGCGTTTAAGGCTGGACGACCAAGGTGCTATGGCCGCCGTCGGCTAGGTTAACCTGGAATTAGGCCTTTTATTGAAACCTCCCCCAACCTTAGGATTCCAATTAATTAAATTAATTAAGGTGTAATGTAGTTTAATTAAGTTTAATTTAGTCTAATTACATTTAGTTTACTTAAGTTAATTTGATTACCTAATTTATTTTTATTTTTTTGCAAAAAAAATTAATTTGACTTGATTTAGTTAGTTTAATTAATTAGTTTAGATAACTTAAATTATATTTAGCTAGTTAATTAATTAATTAAATCAAGTTTAATTAAATTCAAGTTATTAGTGTAAATATTTAAATTAAATAAACTTAAATAAAGTTAAGTAGTTTCCTTTTTAATTTTAGTTTAAATAATTTAATCTATTTAAAATTAATAAATTAAATAACTTAATTAAATTAACATTATTAGGTTAATTAACTTAAATTTTTTAATTAATTTAATTAACTTAGTGTAATAAATTAGTATAATTAGTATAATTAAATTAGTTTAATAAAAGTAGTAGAATTAAATTAGTCATTCCATTCAATTAGTTTAATTAGATTAATTTAATTTTTAAGTTTAATTAAATAAGTCTAATAAATTAGTCTAATAAAATCAATCTTATAAATTAGCCTAATTAGTCTAATTAGTTTAATTAGTTTGATAAAGTTGTTTAATATATTAATTTAATTAAATAAGTTTAGTAAAATTAGTGTGATTAAATTAGTTAAATTAGTTTAAATAAGTGTATTAACATAGTCTAGTAAAATTAGTCTAATTACTCTAAGTATTTTAGTAAAATTCGTTGAATAAATTAGAGTAATTAAATTAGTTAATTTAGTTTAAATAAGTGTAATAAAATAGGCTAATAAAATTAAATAAGTAATTAAATTAGTTTATTTAGTTTAAATAAGTGTAATAAAATAGGCTGATAAAATTAGTTTAATAAATTCATGTAATTACTCGAATAATTTAATTATTTTAGTTTAATATAATTAGTGTAATAAAATTAGCTTAATTAAATTAGTTGTCTAATGAAATTAGTCTATTTTTTGGTTTATTTAAGCCAGTCTAAAAAAATTAGACTAATAAATTAGTCAAAAAAAATTAGTGTAATAGATTGGTCTAATTAATTCTATTTGATTTAATAAAATTAGTTTAATTGAATTACTTTAATTTATTACCTTAATAAATTACTTTAATAGGTTATTTCGAGAAAAAAAGTGTAATGAAATAATTTTAATACAATAGTCCAATTAGTCTAATAAATTTAGTCTTATTAGTTTAATTAGTTTAATCAAAACAAACTAATTGAAATTGGTCTAGTAAAACTAGTTTAATTAAATTCGTTTAATGAAATATTTTAATAGGTTAATTTAATTAAATAAGTGTAATAAAATAATATTAATAAAAGAGCCTAATGAGCAGTATAATTAGTATAATTATATTAGTTTAAATTAGTTATACTTTGTTTAATTAATTTAGTTAAAATTAATTAAATGGAAAATTTTAAGCTTTCAAATAGTTTAAGATATATTAATATTTATTTGTTTGAAATGTTGTAGACTTTCAAAACACTTTGTTAGTACTTGGTCTTCATCCATGGCCAACATCGAGCTCAATGCTTATGCTAAGGAAGTGATGGCAAAGCTCAATTTGAAGGAAATCAGTACTGATATTTAGATTGTGCCTGGCACATTGTTGAAAAGCCATATCGTTGCCATGTAGTCGCCATGAAAGACAATGTGGGAAGTGCAAATTTCAACCTTGTGGCATTTAGAAATGTGGGTGAGTTTGTGAAACTAGATGTGCATGAAGGTGGAGTAGCGTTGGCCTTGTGCACACACAAATGAGATATAAAGACCAAGTACCTCTTATAGAACTATGTATACTGAAGTTGCGCATAGGCGAAAGGAAGTACTTCATGCAACAAGTACCAGAATCTGCCAAAAGATATACATATCTAACTGATGCCTTAACACAATTGAGGAGTATGTGGGATGCATTGACAACATTGCCAGAGCAAGGTATTCAAGGTGTTCACAACAAGTTATTAAGGATTTGAGGGTGGCAGGATATACAGATGAGGAGATTATTAAAACACTAAGGCCTAAGGAGACTACACAAAATATCGAAGAGTCCAAGAAAGGTGGATCAAAAGAAGAAGGTTCACAGCAAGTAGTGCAAGCAAGAACCCGAGGAGTAGCCCAAGGTTCACAGCAGGAAGTACAAGTAGTGCAAACAAGCACCGGAGAGGTGCAAGGTTCACATGAGGAAGTACAAGAAGGCACTAGATGGGCCCAAGCTTCTCAGAAGTGAACGCAAAATTCTTGGGGGGAATGGAAGCTTCTCGGGGGCGAATGCAAGGAGGCAGGCAAGGAAAAGCATAGGGTCATAGACTATTCCGAGAAGAGGCCAACACATGAACGAGCCAACCCACAAGTGGCACAAAAAGAAGTAGGAGAAAGGATGGATACAGATGATGGTGGTGCCAAAAACAAGGAAGCTAAAGACAATGATACCTCTCTACACAAGATTGCTATAACCATAGATCTACATGAAGATGGTGATGAGGGGTACTTGTGGGGCATCAAGCAATACAATGTGGAGACAATCTAGATTGATCGAGCTTCTTTGTGGATGAATCAAAGAAAGCTCAATGAGCACTTTGCACGGAAGTTGTATGAGGAAGCAAGGTGAACGAAGACAAGAAACCTAGCAATATCACTTTGCATCCCATGCCATTCAGAAGGCTTTCGGGTGATGATGAATCCTTGCCTATTGCAGCAGCCACATTTCGGAGATTTGCATACTTCCATGATTTTTTTGAATAGTTTGGACAGATTAACATAATCCGTGCTGCTTGAATTAATGAGAAACGGTATGGAGATGATCTTCAGATTCGAGAAAAGATACATGCTCTCCAAAATAGATTCCTTGAAAGGTGCAAATTTGATCCCATTGATGGGCAACATTTTTGCGAAGGTTGTAGATTTGCAGCGAGAGAAGTAACAAAGGGGAATTTACCAAGAGAGGAGTACTTTGAAAAATTTGTAAGAGTCATCGCTCACATATTTCTATTCGAAGATGACTCCAACTATCCTGGAATCTGTGAGGCTGAACAATGAGCCATACCAGAAGAAGAAGAAGACAATGTTTTCAGAAATACTCTTGAAATCAAGGAATGTATGGAAGGGTTGTGGAAGCCCATGATCTATAACAGGCAAGAGGTTCACGAAAGAGTTCTTGGCAAGGCGACCCATAGATGCTTGAAAGGTGTTATCACTTATGTTAATTGGTTAGCTCCTCTAGATTTAAAAAAGGCCATTTCAAAGTACAAGGATTGGACATACATGATATTCACGAGGAACCAACCTTCAAACTTGTTGTGGAGGTATGCCAAGCATTTGAGTTAGGTAAATTATCATTTGGGACTCCCGAACATGAGGTGCAGAAGAGGCAGAAAGTACATAAGATAATGTCAATTATACGATGGAGGCCATTGAGATATTGCCCCAATAAGATCGTACAGTTGATTTGCATGAAATTAATGAAGGGCGATTGTTTCTTTGCTAAAAAAAGCAAGCTTGCAAGCATGGACGAACAAGTAAATCAAGTAGTGAAGGCAGAGGCAATGGGTCACTTCAATTTTTATTGTCTTCGGCCCAAGAACAGGAAGGTGTCCAATACAATGTGGACACTAAGAAAGTACATGGGTCCAGATAGGTGGTCGACAAAGGTTGGGCCTTGAAGTGGGTGAAGACATGGGACAGTGATACACTAAGTAGGGACCTGTAAGCGAGGATGCCTTCACTCTTCAAGACAATGTAATATGCAGAGGTAAAAGTAGTTGCCCTACAGAAAGAACGAGAAATGCACCCTGCCTTGATTCAAACTATAGGTTTGCTTATGGCATCAATTTGTCAAAGGGTACCAAAGACTATGCTATCAATACTGACGTGATTGACAACGAAAGGTTTAAGGTAATGGGTAGTGAGTCTTGGCCATCCCCTTGCTTGTTCTTCTTTGATGAGCTAGACGACCTTGCAATTTCAAGGATCATTGAACTTGTATGACATGCTATGGAAGGTCCCATAGCAAGATACTACAGAGAGACATTTTTCCTCTTTGCCACAGAAGCACAACAGGATGGGTTGTGCATGAGCTTGTCTTCCAGATACTGAGGATTAAGGATGCATATAAGATGAAAGGGTGGAATGTCGTGTTGTCCGGAATGGATCAACTACTGAGCTCATAATGCGGATGGTTTTGATGTATTCATCATTGATACCCCACATAGGATTGAATACTATGATATATATTTCGGTTGTATAACAACATTCAAAGATCCTATTGTGCCTCATGCAATGACATAGTAGTAGTCAATGGGGAGCACATATTGGAAGAGGGCTCAGAGAATTTAAGATCAAGTGAAAAAGATGTGAGAAGTGAAGGATCTAGCGGTAGTGAGGACACCTCTAGATCATCATCAGAGGAGGAAGAAGGATCTCAGGGCCTTGGATTAGCGGACATAATACATTCTGCCAAAGGCTTCCAAAAGTGCATCTGAAAGTGGAAACTCTAGATCATCAGCAGAGGAAACACATGGAGAGCTATGCACAAAAAGATTAATGGATCTACTTGTGAAAAGGGTAATTGAGACTCATTTGACCATAAGGGAAGGTGGAAGAAAGGCATTATTGTGGCAGGAAAAGGCAAGGCAAAGGAGGGTATAAGTCCACACATCAAGCCCTCCAAAAGGATGCTTTTTTATGGCGACCAGAGTGGAGAATCTGAGGCAACATTGGAAGGAGATGGGGGTGGAGGTGGAGGAAATGGTGCGAGAGTTGAAGAAGCTAGAGCTAGAAGCAGACGGTTGGTGAGAGTTGAAGGAGGGGAGCCTGCAACACAAACTTCAATGACATGACCATAGAAATGAACCTGCAATGTAAACCTCCATGACCAACCACATCACGCATTGATAAAAGCCAGGGAGGACAAGATATGGATCTTCATTAATGCATTAGATATACATGTTTATATTCCTGCTAAGGTAGAAGAATTGATGTAAATCTTTTTGTGTTTTTTGTATACTTTGAATACAATATGTTGCTCAGGTTTACGAGTAACTATTCCTTTTGAAATAAATATATCATTTCCTTTTTCCATCATTATGGTTAACATGACTGTTTTAAAATTTTAATGGTGTACTGAATATCAAGATGGTGTATATATACACCACCCATGTCATGGAGAACAATAACTTCTTATGTGGCTTGTATTAGCATGGTGTATATGTACACCACATGTTTGAGAGAACATGTAGCTTCTCTTGTTGATCATATGTATAAAGTAGAAGGATTAATGATGTGTGTAACCTTTTCTTTGAAGAATGTTGTGAAAATTAAATCATGGCAAGGGGGTGTATAAAGTATCTTTTGTAGTTCCAATAATTTTGAGTATAAACACAACCATAATCTGATGCACGGCGGTAAAGTTATGGACCACTTGGGTGATGCTATAATTGATAAGATGTGAAAAGTTTCAAGGCCATCTTCACACCCTGTCGATGCTAGCATTGCCCAAGTGGTCCACCGGGCCATTTTTTAGAGGTCATAACTTTCCCGCCATGCATCGAATATGGTTGTGTTTGTACTCTAAATTATCAAAACGGTGGTGTTCTCAAGCCCATATGGTTGGTTTTCTCAAAAAATGAAGTATCTAGAAGTTGAGTTTTTTTTTTTGGCATTTACTATAAAAGAAGGTGTTTTGATCAATCATAGTTATTAATGTATAACATCAATTATTTCTAGCTTTATAAAATTTATTAACTTTATTATTATGTCTTTATACAATCATATGTTAATAGTCCAAGATGATGATCATATCATCAAGAAAAACATTTAAACCCATCTTCTTATAATCTTTCGTCATAAAAAAATGTACCTCATGAGACCATTGGGTGATGCCAACATCGTGCAATCTCTTTATGAAGTGTTTCTTTTAGCATTGCCAAATGCATTCATGAATTTCTTACTTTATGAAATGTATAATTATTGTAGAGCTACTGCACAACAACTATAACTTTCATGCTCCAACAAAAAAATCAAATCGTAGTACATTTGTGCCATGCTTGAATGAGTTCTTAAAATGTATTAACATAGTTAACAAATGTAATATGTTTTATTGTACTTTTTTATATATAAGCTAAATGTAAAAAAAAGAGTATGTCAATAAGAAATTTAAAATTTAAATATGAAAGCTTTGTAAATTCTTTAAATTTTAGCTTAATATTTTAAATTTATATTACATAAAGTTTTCACACATTTTCAAAATTGGTATCTTTTATGAAAATTTTGCAAAAGATTCCCTTTTGCCAAAACAACAACTCATGTAATGTTTCCATTTAAAATGTAATCTTGTTGTGCTCAAAGGCAAAGCCATACTGAAGAGGAATGACGACCCAAACATTGTGAACCCTGTTAAAAATTTGGCCATTATCTGGAAAATTTTGGTTTAAGAAGAAGACACCGAGGTTAGGGCACTAGCCAAGGACATTGAGACTGAAGGACGATCATCTTGGCTAGAATGAAGCAAAAATAAAGAAGAGGGAAAAAGTAATCCTGGTTTGTCTCAAATCAAATGTTGTTGGTGAGGTGGAGGTGTAGTGACAATCATGTCAAGGCCAATTATAAATTGTGGTAGGAGCATTTAAAGGGACTCAAAGCTAATGATGAGAGAAGAGAGATTGATGTTGCATGCCAAGTAGTAATTAAGAGGTGCTTGGGGTTGAAGCCAATGCAACAACCAGGTCCAAGGGGCCTGTATTGGAAGAAATTGAGGAAATTGTTCCTGACAACATTGATTGGAATGAACAAAAAAGATGGGCAGCCAAGGAATTGAGTAAAAACACTTGGATAAAGAAAAGCTTCAAAAGGTAAAATAACTTTTTCTCAAATATAAATATGTGTTTGCATGGAGCTATATTGATTTGTGAGGGGTACCCTCGGAGATCTATCAATACCAAATTCCTTTGAAACCTAATGCAAAGCCCATTTGGTAGTAGAGGTATCACATGAACCCAAACTATGCCAAGCAAGTCAAGGCAGATTTAGATAAGAAACTTCAAGCAGGTTTTATATATGAAATTGAATACAGTGATTGGTTATTTCATATTGTTGTTGTTCCTAATAAGAATGGAAATCTAAGGACTTGTGTAGACTATTGAAAGCTAAATGCTCAATTGTTCAAGACCCTTTTCCTACCCCATTCCTCGATGGCCTATGGGACCAGGTAGTTGGCCATGAATTGTACTCCTTCATGGATGGCTATAGCAAGTATAATCCTCGGGGGGGTCACTATGTATAAACCCTATATATCACATGCGTTCGAGGGCTATTTCTAAAATCCCTTATCTGTAAATTTTTCATTAACAAAATGTACCCCTTTTCTATACAAATCTATAAATTTTTTTCAAAACTATTTTAAATAGTCCCTTATGTATATTTAATTCTGTAAATTTTGGAAATTAAAAAAATCCTTCTGTTGAACTCACGTGATAGGGTTACATATGATGAGTGACCCCCCCCCGAGGTATAATCAAATTTTAGTTGTTGCTGAGAAGAGGATCAATGTAAGGCCCACCATTATTACTAGGTGGGGCATGTATGCTACAAAGGTGATGCCTTTTGGGTTGCAGAATGCATTTTCAACCTTTTAGAAGTTTATGATACGAACATTCCAAGACTTTTCCAAGACTTTCTGACTACATTTATTGCCATACATCTTGATGACTTTTATGTTTACTCTTCGGAGCAAAAACATCTGGAGTATTTGGAAAATGTGTTTCAAAGATGTAGATATGATGGTATATCATTGAATCCAACAAAGAGTATATTTTGTATTTGAGTTGGAATTTTGCTCGGACATATTATCTCCAAGGATGGCATATAGACAGAGCCTTGCAAAATCTAAGCTATTTAGAAAATGCTCGATTAAATAGTCTTACAAAGTTACCGTCATTGGTTTCATTAGTTTTTACAAATAATTCAAATTAAAGACTTTGCCAAGATTGTAGCCCCATTATATGAACTCAGTAAGAAAGCTGTCAAGTTTGTATGGACCAAGGAACTCGGTTAATTATTTCAGTAGTTCAAGGAATTGGCTATGCAAACAAAAATTTTGTGACAACCAAGGTTGGAAATTATTTTCCATGTGCATGTTTATGCATTCAGATATACAATCGGTATTACCTTGGCTCAGCCAAAAGGAAAATTGTATTACCCTACTTACTATGCTAGTACAGTCTTTACAAATGTTGAATCCAACTACAACACAACCGAGTGTTAAGCCTTGGGAATGGTCTATAGTGTACAAAATTTTCTGCACTATATGCTCAGCAATTTCTTGATTTTCTATGATAATCGCCAAGCTTTGCTATGTTTAATTATAATAAAATTGTGATACAAGGACAAATAGCTCGGTGGATGCTAGTATTACAGGAGTTCAATTTCAAAATTATTCATAAACTAGGGAAGTCACACACAGGCGGTGACCGTTTATTTCGATTACCAACCGAGTCCAAGGATGTGAAGTCCAGGTCCTAGGACCACAAGCTATTCAAACCAAGTTCCTAGATGCTGCACTATTTGTACTCCACTTCTTGGAATCTGAGTATGCATATTTGGCACAAAATTTGTCTGATGGAATTTTTCCTAAGGAGATGCCTAAGCATAAAAAAAAGCACCTGGTTATGAAGACTTGGAAGTATATACTAATTGTTGGCCAATCATATTGTCAGGGAAGAGATAATGTATTATAGTGATGGGTGTTACCACATGAAAGGTCTGTTGTAATGGACGATGCACATGTCTTCCCTACTAGTGGCAACTATGGTGGTGATTTAATGGCTTAAAATGTCTTGCAAGCCGGGTTATGGTGGAGTACTTTATTTAAGGATGCACAAGCCAAGGCCAAGTCTTGTGACATTTGTCAATGGCTTGAACAGCCACAACTTGATGATCACATGCCACTAAAACCCTCTGAACCTTGGGAAGCTTTTCAATGGTGGGGCTTAGATTTTATGGGTCCCTTCTCTATTGCACAATACGCACATAAGAAATGTATAGTGATAGCAACATACTATGCAACCAAGTGGACCGAGGCCAAGGCATTTCATGACAACATAGCTCAGAGCACATCCAAGTTTCTATTCAAGCATATTTTTAAATTTTAGCTCTGTATGGATGCCCATTGGAATTTGTGAGTGATCAAGGTACACATTTCTTGAATGAGGTCATGGATTGTTTGCAGCATACATTTCTTTTCAAACAATGAGTTTAAACTCCCTACTATCCTAGATGTAATGGACAAGCCGAGTCCACTAATAAACAATTGAAAAGAATTCTTATTGCAATGGATAGTTCTCATAGGCGACCAAGTTACATGTAGCCTTCTAGTCATATAGCACTTCCTAAAATATCACAACCTCTTTTGTACCATTGTCAATGGATTTTGGCTTGGAATTTCCCATGGCTATTGAATTTGTGGTCTTGCGATGAATTCTTCAAGAAAGGTAGCTTCTCCTCTAACTAAAAGGGTAGCTTCTCCTCTAACTGAAAGGGTGATTGCTGATCATTACCGATGAATTCTTCAAGAAAGGTAGCTTCTCCTCTAGCTGAAAGGCTACACCATCAACAAAGTGTGTGATCCAAATCTTTGCCCTTACTTCAACTTCTTCATGGAGTATGTGGGCTTGAAGAAGAGTATCACCACAATGCCAAGGACATATGTCACCAAATTGGTTGTGGCTTGGGAATACAACAAGAAGGTGAACTGGATGGATGTCTTTTGCAAGAACTATGAGACAAAGTTAAAGGCTATGGCACAAAACTCTCAGACCTCATGCAAGGTGGCAGGACATTTATGCATGATCCAGCATAGGTTGATGAAGCGTCAGGCATCTTGGCCAATCCAACGACACTGCACTACTTCAAGAGCAGTGGGCTAGATAGAAGAGAAAGGCACCACCTACTACAAAAGTAGCCACAAGAAAAAAGGTGACAACTACACCAGTAACCAAGAGAAAAGATCTAGAGATGGAGTCCAAAGAGATCGAGACAGGAAGAACATGAGCAAGAGGATGAGGAGCAATAAGAAAAAACTCATGTGGAAAGCCAAGAAGACCAAGAGGAATAGGAGGACCATGAAAACCAAGATGACCAGGAAAGCTGAGAGGATAGGGAATAGGAGGAACATAGGGAGCAGGAATCGAAACTCCTAGGTCCTAGTGGAGTTGCCTTGTTGCCTGAGAAAAATTCCAACCAAGAAGAGTGGGAATTTTTGCATAGAGATCAATGTATATTCAGGCAATCAAATGTACACCAAGGCAAAGATCGATCAATGCCCAACTTGCCACTAGATGCCTCTACTAGGCCAAATAACTAAGGAGTAGGTGGAGAGAGAGACTGGGACTAGGAATCCAAAGCTTGAGCCCCCGACTTGCTCAGGATGTTTACATTGGATGTGAACATGCCTGAATTGTAGGAGGATTAGGCATTGTATTGGGAACATGAGGCTCTACCTTGGGAGTGGCCATGCGATTGAAGCATGATACACAGACTTGGGGGTTGAACTACTAAGAAACCCTATGTATCATGTGCGTTCAAGGTGTTGTATTACAAAAAACCCTCAACTAGAACTTTACTCCTAATAAAAACACCCCTCTTTATTTATGAACTAAGTGATTTTTTTCTAAAATTGAATTAAAAAACCCATCTTGCTATTGTAATCCTATTATTTGTTTTCAAAAATTTGAATTAAAATACCCCTCCTTTTGAATGCACGTGGTACACTAAATTTTTGTGAGGTGAACCCCTTGAGTACATAGACTAGGCACACTAGAAGTTCTAGTATCGCAAATGCACTTGTAGAGACAATGGGCCTCATTTTAGAGGAGATGAAGGAGAACATCCGCAACCTTAGGATGAGGGAAGAAGGAATCAAGAAGCAACTTCATCATGTATAGAGCAAGACTATGGTATTGATGGCTGCAATACTTTAATCAAATGCCTATCCTGCTATGCAGCAGGGTCCGAAATGCATGGTCTACCATACCCCCATCATAGATGATTGCTGTATACGATGGCTTGCATGCTACCACCCTATGCACGCTTTTTGCTTTGGGGTGTTTGTGCATACAAATTTTGGATGTAGAGAATGCCATTTGCCATTGCCCAGATCAAATGTACCCGCCTGCTACAGCTATCTACAATGAGAAAGTAGATGCTGCAGCTCAATTTGCTATTTGGGCAAAAGATATAAAAGACAAGGAGCTCAAATTGAAGAAGGCTAAGACCGAGCCTGACTACAAGGAAAAGGAACCTAAAGGGAGGAACCAGACCCCTTCAAGAAAGAAGCAAGAAGGGCTGCGCCTGAAACTAGGAAGCTCAAATCAAGGAAAGAGGAAGTGGCATGAAGGGAGGGGCCGGGCCCTTGCAAGAAGGAACGAGCCCCATTCTGGAAAGGAGCAAAGAGGGCCGAGCTTGCAATCAGGGAGCTCAACAAGGAGTCCTTGAGATGAAATCTGAAGGAAAGGAGTCTTTGAGATCTAATGTATGTAATCTATGTGATATCTATTGAATTGTTAATCTTCTATAGAGTTTACTTGGGCAATATTTTCTCTACTATGTGACTAGATAGTCTCCTTTGATCCATGCCAGCGCGGTGATAATAATCAAACGAAATATTTTGATTTGATAAGTAATGTGAGATGAAAGATTTTGATTAGACAACTAATGTGAGACAAAAGATTTCAATTAGACAACTAACATGAGACTAAAGAATGAGAAGGTCGGGCTCAATGAACTCAAAGATTTTGATTACCAAACTAACATGAGACTGAAGATTGAGAAGGTCGGGCTCAATGAACTCTCTCCCTATTTAAGTGCAGTGCAAACACAACTAAGAGCCCATTACGAATCTCACCCCAAAACCTTATACACCGATCCAAACTATGTACACTGAACCACCTACTGCCAATCCATCTACAACAAAATATATGGCATACCCAAATAACTTTGGAATGCTTTTGTTCTATCTAAAAATGATGTTGGATGGCATCCTCGCAGAAATAGACCCAGAGAAGGAGGAAAATAGCTTCAAGGAGGACATGCTTCGATGGTGGGTGTATTACTTGGAGTTGGCAAAGATGGTGAATATTAATTTTTCTGGCTATTGTTTTTCCTGCTTGTTTAAGGTACTTGTCAAGCTCATGATG
Organism: Dipteris shenzhenensis; assembly: GCF_047967505.1. NCBI lineage: Eukaryota > Viridiplantae > Streptophyta > Polypodiopsida > Gleicheniales > Dipteridaceae > Dipteris > Dipteris shenzhenensis. The sequence goes on along the minus strand of NC_141617.1, from coordinate 7,174,086 downwards.
TAGGTTTCTTTTGGCAGGATGACACGATAGAGGTGTGAAGATGTATAGAGCACAAAGACTAGGATGAAGAGGACCCCCAGTGAAAGTAGGAGTTACTATGGGTGTATAAGTCAATAGAGTCAAGCAAGTAGTGTGTAATGCAAGTGTTGAAGAGGTCTGCCATTGTGCATCAGACTAGCCTAAAGAGATGGAAGATGCTTGCTATAGAGAGGCTAATAAGAAAGTTGGGGGTTTGCAATTTCCTTGAGCCGCAAAATGTCATATTTTGAAACAATAAAAATCTTGCAAACATGTCTTGGACTTTTGGACTTTCTCATGGTGCTCGTAAGACCTGGTTTTGTATCGACCTGCTTCCATGTTAGTACTTAAATGTTTTAAGTAGCCCGGTGGTTGAAATCTGACAGTTAACAATAACGAGTCTAAAGGGCACTGTTTTAGTATAGCACTGTGCAACAAATTTTAGGATAGCATGGTAGTAGTGTAGGGATAGCATGCTAGTATGCAGGATAAGTTATCGCCAGCGTGGTGGTTGGTTGCACTAGGATATTGACAACCACTAGCATGGTGGTTTGCTTCTATTATTACAAGATGAATGGATTTGTAGGATGTGTGGATTTGTTATGGGAAACCGGCGCGATGGTTGTTGGGATATACTAAAAACAAACATGGGATGAAATTTGACGGTTAATGGAAGGATAAAGAGTCTAAAGGGCATTGTTTTAGTATAGCACTATGCAACAAATTTTAGGATAGCATGACTATAGTGTAGGGATAGCACGGTAGTAGTGCAGGATAAGTTATCACCAGCGCAGTGGTTGGTTACTCTAGGATATTAACAATGCTTAAAGCTCCTCTACCCAATTGAAATGTCTAGATTCTGATCCATAAACTTGAGATACAACTCTGTCTGTTGCTGACCCAACATGCAGGAACAACAGAACAGTGAGCCCCCTTTTTGCTACTACTAAAAGAAGACAAAACACAGTCTAATTAAAGTATATAATAAAGCAAAACAAATTTCAACCACCGCACTAGTTTAGGCTAGGCACAATTTCAATCATCGGGATGGTTTAGGACACGTTTGGGACAGTCAAGCACTAGGCGGGTTGTGGAGACATTTAGGACAGTCACAATTTCAACCACTAGGATGGTTTAAGACATTGTCACAATTTCAATCACCGAGATGGTTTAGCTTGATGGTCTCAAATTCACATATTAGAATATAACAAGTATATTGCTTTTCATTTCTAAAATTTTCCATTAGAAAATAACAATATATTGCTTTTCATTTTGAATTTCACAATTTAACAGTGGTATATGACCCAAATAGCAGGAAATTAATTTAACGAATGTAAGTACTAATAAGAAACACAATAATTTCCACCATCGGGCTGGTCAATAACTAATGCCTATTTAACCAAATTGGTTCAGGACAATCACATAACTGGTGATTGAGCTAAAGTAGCCATGGTTGCATGATGTTTCAACCACCAGGTTGGTTTAGTAAAATAGCAATATATTGAGAAATATATTGCTGTTAATTTTTGTTCAACCATGCCACTGGGTTGGACAACAACTAATGTATGTTCAACCACATTGGTTCAGGACAATAACTGGTGATTAAGCTGAACCAGCCTACGGTTGCATGATGATGTTCCAACCACTGGGCTAGTTTAGGACAATCACATTTAGTCCAAGCCTGGTTTAAGAAATGAAACAAGTAAACTATCCCGAAGCTCAATCACAAACAACCACCAGGTTGGTTTAGGCACCACTTGCCTATGTTGTATCTAGCATGTGTATGATGTGCTCCTCAAGCATCCCGTCCACTTCTTACATATGTCCTTTCTAGTTGAAGAAACTCTCGTATTTTCATGCCAAAACGTCATCACTGTAGTAATGACTTCCACACTTAGGCTGTCTCTCCTTTTCTTGCATTCTGTTGAAGCCCAAAGACTTCTGAGATGTGGATGATTGTGCATTGCTTCTGCTCTACGTTCAACTGCTAGAGCCACGTTGGTCCTTCTAATTGACAACATCTTCGACATTATACGCCCAAGCCATTTCTCCTTTTTTTTAGGGGACACCAACATAGCTAATGTCACCCTCTTTGTACCTAGTTGATTTAAGCTGTGCACCCCTTTCACTTTTTGTAGACCATTTCTCAGGTTAGAGAGCATCACCTCTTGCGCGTGCATCTCCCGAGGTGTTGGTAGGGTTGTTACTCTATGAAATTTAGGGTGTAGGCAAAAGCTTGTGAAGACTCGAGATGGGTAATCACCTGAATGGCCTGATGTTGCTACCTCGAATCCTCCCACCAATTGTGACACCATGGCTCATGTTCTTCGCTCCAATGGCAATGATCGAATTCGTACATCTGCAACCGCTTTTTGTTGCTGCTCTCTAAGTAGTCTTCTTTCTTCTCATTGTTTCTCCCTTTGCTGATGTTGCAAAAGTGTCTTTCGTTGCCGATTTGATACCCTGCCAATGCTTTCCTCGACCCACACTCTGTTCCTTGTGCCTTTACTTTAGCTTTTTGGCTTTCCTGTCTCTTAGCCTCTGTCTACTTATCTTGCAAGCCATAGCAAGATGCATGTTGTCATTGATGCCATAGCCACGATCAGTCCAGAATAGATCCAAAGAACCTAGCTGGTGAGGCAATTAAAGAATACAAGACAACTTACCCGAAAGAAGACAATGGCAAACCAAAGTCTGCGCAAGGTCACATCGAGGTGGTGCATGCAGGTTGCAGGGAATTTGCAGGGTGGGGGCAGGTTTCAGGTACTTAATCTTCCAAGATTTGATGGGCAAGAGGTGTGAAAATTCAAAATTCATAGGAGTAGCAAAATTTTCACCTGCTGCCGTTTTTCCCCTCTCTGCTGATACGTAGTATACTTTTGAATGATTACTTGGTTGCATGTATGTATGAAGTAAAATTTTGATGTTTTTGAATAAATTGCTATATCCTATAGTCTTCAGGATGCATGCTTCACATTCAACATAGTACTTGTAATGCTTTAATGGTCTCATTCCATATCCTTATTCCATAATTTTTTGCTCTCATGTTCAAGTTTGGAATGTGTACTACAACTTGAATACAAAGTTTGCCGAATTCCATGTTGAGAGTTGTGGTGCCATGAGCACATGTAGAGCAAAGGTATGAGCAAAGGGCAAGCTACCACATGGCATGGAGGAGATATCCCACATGTGAGCAAGAAAATGGATGTAAGTACCCTCACCTATAAAGGGGAGGTTCATTTGAAGTAATATCAATCATGCACTTTACACTATCTCAAGATTCTCTTTATGAGTCCAAGCTAATCTATCTTGGAACCTAATTAACTTGAGGTACATGTCATGAGCACTCTCTTCATCATGTTTCCACACAGGTTCCATCCACCTTAGAGTGCTCCATAGATCCTAAGGCACGCATGTTTTGTCATGGTATCAGAGCATAGGTTTAGCTCTCCTAGTTTAGCTCATTAGGATTGCTCCCATTCCTAGATTAGTTTTAGAATGTAAGATTAGTTTTAGATCTCTAGAGTTCTTCATTTAGAGAGTTGAGTTCATTGTGAGCTTGAGTGTTTCTTGTTGAGAGAGGAATTTCCGTCCATTCATGAGTTAAGTGCCCTTTCTTCTTCTTCTTCTTCTTCTTCTTCTTCTTCTTCTCGGATGAGAAAATTTCCATTGTTAAGGGAAAGAGAGCTTTGGAGAGAGATCTAGTCCATCGGTTTTGTGAAAAGAAAGAACCACCAATACAATAGTCTACAACAAGCAACGCTCTTGCACTCAACGACCAGCTGGTTGGGGTAAGGCTCTATGGAGAGAGCACCGATTGACTGCAAGTGAGCACCTTCATAGTCATAGCCTATGCGGCCACCTCCATAGCTAGTCAAATGGGATTACGCTCATAGGCAGACCCGGGACTCCTACGACTTCTCCAGGAGCCAAGTCTGTAGACAAGGCAGCATAGCTATGGTGGAGCTTAAAGTCCACACTCAATCGGCTTCTGCAAGTAGCTAGCCAGCCAACGGGCTCTCTCAACATGCCATAGTGAGTGCAGTTGATTGGCCACCTACTCCACAATATACTTTGACGCTCCAATGAGACCCAGCAGCCCGTCGACTCTCTCAGGCCAACACCGAATGTCTCCAACATGCAGCAGCAGACAAATCCACCGAGCTCCTACCAGTAACCATTGCCTCAGCTCTTCCGTAGCCCACAAGCTTCCAGACGTGACTCCATCAGCAGCCACCGAGCCTCCAATGTGAGCCCAACGTGCCCACGACCTTCAACACTGCTTTCCATAGGCTCCTACAGCAAGCTGCACCTCTCCAAACGGCTGACTCCATCTCCTATGTCATCCAGCGGCTCCTTCAACGACCTGCTCAGCCTCATGCCCCCCTTCAGTGAAGCTCCAAAGCCTACAAAAGCTTCAGCCTCTGCCACTATCCAGACCTTTCTATAGCCAGAGCCAACACCAAGCGACGATGAGCGTGACTTCTCTTCATGCCTGCACCATCGACGGCCACATCTCCATTGACGCCCGCATCGCCATCATCGTTTCTGAGCTTCTCCAAGGTCTCAGACCTTAGGAAAAGCCACCACAGCCAATCGACCGTTGCTCCCATTGCCTCCTACTCAATAAACCATGGCTTTGTTCCTACAGGAAATGCGCATCTCATCTCAGTGTCTATAGGAAGGTGACCCATCGCAGCTGGCTGTGGACCCAATTTACGAGAGTTAGATAAAGTGCATGCAATATGTAGTAAAACAAATAGAACAATACATTAAATGAGAAGAAGTAAACTTACCACGGTTGCCTCGAATGCCAACTATCCGCCTGCACCAAAATGAGAAGTACCTACAGTGTCTAACCCTCTCCTCACAGCGCTCCTGTGACACTCAAACATTTCGGGATGGTCCCTATTCGACTTCTTGAAAAACTTCCAATCAGCTTTATCTGCCTAGCTGGGTTTAGCCCTCCCATTTTGCGATGGAAGTATGCAAGGTTGATCTACGATGCTTCAAGACCAAATCCATGCACTCTCACATGTAATTTTCATTGAACTCCCAATTTGGCGGGTTAGGGTATTGGCCATCACTGTTGCGCCCTTTTTATCTTCTATTATCTCTACAGCAACCGTGATTTGATAGGATAGGGTAAGGAGGACTCATGGTAGTGGTAGAGTCAGAGCGAGTGGTGTTTGTGCGAGCGCTTTCGAAGCGAGAAGTAGTAGTGGAAGTAGGAGAGGGCAAGGGACCTGACTGGCACTACAAGGCATAGGCCCTTTTCTGACAAAAACACCCATGCCACAACAAGACAAAGCACCCACAGACGTGCACACAAATGTGTTTATTGAACTAAAAAAAAACTTACGGGCGCATCTATTTGCACGTCTATTTGTGCATCTATATAGCAGACATACATGCGTTTAGACATGCATATAGACGCGTAAATAGATGCTTTGCTAAAAAATTTAAGAAATAGACAGATGCATCATTAAACGCATGTAAAGATGCTTTTATAGACATGCAAATAGATGCTCCCTGAATAGATAGACGTGTATATAGATGCGTTTATAGACGCACTGATAGACGGGCACACAGAATATTTTTTGAATTTACAGAATGTTGTGTATGTTGTGTATGCTATGTAGTTACATGAATCCCATTTCCACATTGTGTAATTCAATTCTTACAGCCAATCGCATTTCAATTAGCACTCTTGCAACCACGTCTATAGCCGACAATTACAATTCCAAATACAACATTACAACTCCAAAACTGAACTAGGCATTAATTGATAGAACGTTGCACAAAAAAATTGAAAGCTCAAAAAGTGCTTGGATGTACATATAAACATCTATTTCATTAATTTTGGATTTTTTCTGTTGTTTTTGGACGAAGCCCAAAACTCCATCCCAAATGAAAAGTTTACTTTGTGAAAATATCCTTCCCAAATCAAAATTTTACTTTTTGAAAATATTCTTCCCAAATCAAAAGTTCACTTTGTGGCACTATCATATTCACATAAAAATATTGTTTTTTCAATCTATACTTTTGCACCAACATGCAAGAATTTGAAATAATTCTATATTAGAAGTTCTAGCTATATCTAAGTTATTTGTTAATTTAATTATTTTTAATATTTTTCCTTAACGTGATAAATTTATAAATCCATGAAAGGAGACTTAAATATTTCATGAAAATAACATTGTCACTTGCAATATGCACAAAATTTTTAAAACTTTTAATAAATAGAAAAAAGACATGATGCCATAAGACCCAAGTTTTGTATTGAACCAAAGAGGTATAATAGCAATTATAGCTATTATTATATGATTACATTGAGAGACGTTGCTCTCAGCTAGAGTCTTTATATCCAAAATGATATAGATTGAACATATGTTTACAATTTAAATTGTTGCTCTTAAAGAGCCTCAATTCATGCCATCTACATAATTTGACTCCCCATTGTCTTATTGCTCAATGTCACGACAGTCCCTTGCCATGTGCCATCTGCATAATTTGACTCCCACTTGTCTTGCCAAGCCTTGCCCCTTGGGTGCATTGACTCCCCATTGTCATATTGCTCAATGTGATAGTCCCTTGCCAGGTGCCATCTGCATTAACTCCCTATTGTCTTGCCAAGCCTTGACCCTTGGGTGACATCCAGTGCAAAATACAGGTGCCATCTGTATTAACTGCCACTTGTCTTGCCAAGCCTTGCCCCATGGGTGCATTGACTCCCCATTGTCTTATTGCTCAATGTGATAGTCCCTTGCCAGGTGCCATCTGCATTAACTCCCTATTGTCTTGGCAAGCCTTGACCCTTGGGTGACATCCACTGCATATTTTGACTCTCATTTAACATAGGAGGTGATGACTCTGATTATAATTGTCTTGAATTGGCTTCTTGCCTAGTACCCAAATAAAATCCTTCAATGGACTTCAATACAAAGCTTTAATCATGGACATTCTTCATTTGTGCTATCTCCTTCTACTTCCTCCATGGCGAGCATCCTTAAAAATTCGTGTATATGCAAAATAGTCTGATGTGGTATTTTTATTTTTCCTTCTACCTCATATCCCATGTGCTTCTTTGATTTCTTTGCCCTTGAATGCCAAGACACTATGATTGTCTCCGTTGAAACTTGAGAGACCGCTTCATCATTTGGGACCCACTCCTTCATTATACAATTAGTATACAATGTGTTGTTATCCATATTCTCCTTCCTGCCCTTTGGCTCATACCATACCACTGTAAATGTTATAGCTCTCCCTTGGTCATCTCTTTGCACATCAACTACTTTTGCAACCCAAAACTTCACATTCTCATATTCATCATCCGATGGCCGAACCACAACAAAACAATCGACCTCTATATCTACTTGTGGCATAAACTCTCTCTTCTTCGGTCCACAATATGGACGTGGGAGTAATGATACAAATTCATTTTCAAAGATTGGAGCTGGGCGCAAATTGTTATGAACACGTGGCAGATAAGGTTGGGTGTGCTCAACCATGGTTAAGTTTTCTTAGACTTGGGTTAACTCAGTGTGGTTAGAAGACTGCCACATGGCATAGTGCCACCCAAGCACAATTCCTTTATAAGCACAGTTTGAATTCTGCGTGTGAATCCCTGTGCCACATCATCAAGACCCCCTCTTCTTCACAAAAGCTTCAACAAGCCATAACTTGCAATCCAGGAAGAATTTGGACACGCTCCAAAAGGGAAAAGTGGTCGTCTTTTTGAGCTCTACGTGCTTGTCATATCAGAATCATTGTATGCAATTAGACACTACCAATATTGAAAGAAATCAATTGGTAAGACCTTTGTAGCAAATGACAAATCAAAGCATGAATGCACACATCATTGTCATAAGCATGCCAAAAGCGCAAGTGCATGAGATGACCATAGCATGAAGCATGGCATCCACACATAAAGCATCAAGGCACATGGAAGAACAAAGCATCATGCATGAAGCTACACCAAGCGAAGAAGACAACGACATCGTCATCAAGCCATGAGCCAGAAGGTGACATCAATGGAATGTATTGAGAAACCAAAACCTTGCCAACCTTGCCTATATTTTGTAAATCAAGCCTGTCCACCTGAGAGTAGCTATGAAAGTACCCAGGGGAGGTATTGACATGTAAACCACACTTTACCACCTTAAGTAGCAATGCAAGCACTAAGGGGAGGTGATGGAATGTAACTCACATCTGACCACCTTGCAGTAGCCGAAGGATTATGGCACCAAGGGGAGGTGTTGAGAGTTGTGGTGCCATGAGCACATGTAGAGCAACGACAAGCTACCACATGGCATGGAGGAGATATCCCACATGTGAGCAAGCAAATGGATGTAAGTACCCTCACCTATAAAGGGAAGGTTCATTTGAAGTAATATCAATCATGCACTTTGCACTATCTCAAGATTCTCTTTATGAGTCCAAGCTAATCTATCTTGGAACCTAATTGACTTGAGATACATGTCATGAGCACTCTCTTCATCATGTTTCCACATAGGTTCCATCCACCTTAGAGTGCTCCATAGATCCTAAGGCACGCATGTTTTGTCATTCCATTGAGCAATGCATAAGTTATGGGTCATGCAAGATACCTATATATAAAAAAGTCCCTGAACCTCACCAAAAATGGCTACACCCAAGCAAACAATGACCCCATCTCAACCTTTTGCCATAGCTTTGCCCATGCAAATCATAGGTTGGCTTGGAGAGACCATCGTGCTAGTTTTTGACATAATAATGAGACACAATCTATCATTCTGAGCATCATCTCAGTGCACTCACGACTTGTCATCGTCGAGAATTCAAGGTTGACCACCGCACTGGTTCTTGGAGTTATAGCTCTGTTACCTATTTTTATGTATTATAGGAGGTCTATGACAATCAGTGCACTCGCAAATAGAAGGAGATCTATGATCGCCAGAGCACTGGTTCTTGGAGATATATATTTGTGTACCAAGAAAAATGTATTTCCTAAATGTCCCTTATGTATACATGAGGAACCGTGAAGTTTTGGCAGGTTCAAGAAGCAGTAGAGCAACTAAAAGGACGTGATGTATCTTTCTCAAGGGCGATCTCCAAGAGCGTGATGTCCAAACTGAAGATTGTGTGGATGGCAAATCCCAATTTTCATCTCAAACCATTGGAGTTGCAAAGCACCTAATGGCATCTACCCTCAAAGGGATTTCTGAGCAATATGATAAGAAGATGTCTCAAAATATCACTTTTCGACAAGAGAAAGCCACCGATGTAGCAATAGCAGTGCAACTTGAGAAAATTCTCAAGGAAGGTGCAAAAGGCAAGGTAGAGGAGGCACAAGCGAGGGCCTTGTAGGCACAAGAGCAAACTGAGGCCACTCCAAAAATGGTCAACATTGAAAGGCATTGAAGAGAAGAAGCAGAGAAGCGCATCAAGGAGATCCGAGGTAGGCTGGAAAAAGTGAGGACATCGTGGACAAGGAGCTAGCAATGATGCAAAAGGAGCTTGAAGATCAGAGAGGCTTAAAGGAGGGTCTTGTTGGGATAACTATGGTCAAGGGCTTGCTCTATGGTGCATGTGTGCATCTAGGGGAGTCACATGTGTGTGTGTGTGTGTTGTAGAGGCACATCTAGTGCTATGATGTGTCGTGTGTGACCTAAGTGATGATGTAAGCCAAAGGCCCCCACATGGGAGGTTCCTTTGATTTAGGCCAGTCCCACTAATGTAGGGGCTAATTGCCACTGATGTAGGGAAGGTGCCTTTGATCTAGGCCAGCTTCTCCCCATTTCTATAAGAGAGAGTCACACCTCTCACAATCAATGGAGAACAACATTTTTTGTTACATCTTGTGCTCTCACTCCTCTTCATAAGTTGCATCTATTCTATCCCACGTGTTTCTACATTTGGTATCAAAGCATTAGGTTCTACTAGCCTAGCATTAGATGCTCTCTCTAGCATGAACTACTAGTCTTTTCAAGCTACTTCATCATCTCCATTTCTTCCCCTCTTCTTCCCCAAATTTGTGAGAGCTTGTTCTCTATACTCAGCCCGCCATTTGCAAAATCCTTTGAAGTGAGGCTTCTATAGCCTGGGGCGCACTTCTATTTAGGATCATTCTTCAAGTTGTGATCTCTGTCGCTCGTGTCGATTCAAACTGTGTGTGCCTGCTGATAAACGAATTCTGCCCAATGTCATGACTATCTGTTAATTACTTCTAGCCATGGGTGGGTGACATTATGACAAATCCTCTGATGAAATTTGATGACAAATGGTTCACAGAATCACCCAGAATCGTCAAAAACATAGTCAAAGTTGAAGAGCTTCTCTATACTCTTCTTTGGTTGAGGACCTTCTCTGGTATAAGGTCTTTATTTCTACATAAAAATCCCCTTGAATAGAGCTATGAGCTATGCGAATTGTGGCCTCCAAGTTCCATGTTTACTGTTTGAAGAAATTTAGCAGTTTTGGTTGAAGAATCCATTGTATTGACTTTGAGCATGTGGAGGAAGTTCAAGACCTTTATTCATCGACAAATATTTGATTAGTTTGAATTGATAGTTGAAGGGAATATGTTCAATTCTTGTTGTCATTGAATGAGACTCTAACTACTTCAAGAAGAAAACAGTTTTTTATGAGGCTTCCTGCTTGAAAATAAGTACAAATGTGTGTTCAGGTTGATGCATTAATAGGAGACTTCAGTTCTAAGAGCATTGAGGCATGAGCAAGTATGATATGCATATGGTGAGACAAACTCTATTGAATTCTTCTCTACAATCATGAAGTCTATGATCACTCATAGTGGTTATTGATGACTATGTCTCAAAGTATTCTTCCTTTTGGAAATACTTTATACTTCTCAAGTACAACATTCTTGATGATGAGGTATTCTTGGTGCTATCAAAGAAAAAGGGAGATATACTCTCTCCACATTTGAATTTCATGCCAACCCCTTTGGCAAATGACAAAATGTATATCAATGTCAAGATTAACATAGAAGGCTTCCTCAAAGTTTTCAAGATGAAGAATGATACTCATATTACTTGTGAGTCTTTTCAACAAGAGGCATCACTTTTGGACACTGGAAAGCTTGAAGATGATCAAGCATTTACAAAGAATGCCAAGGCAAATCTGGTTGAAGAGAAAACTCCATCAACAAATGAAGCATCCAACTTTGTGGTAGAAGACAAGGACTTTGCCTTTTGAGCAACTTGTCTTTGAATTTTTGTTTATCATCACTTGGTCAAATTTTGAGGTTCTCTACCTGGAGTAGTACTCCAAAAAGAATGCTATGTGTTTTGTCTTTTGTAAATCACCTCTGGTCACCATATGATGTAGGCCATGTGATATGTGTTTGGTCTATCCCATTTTTGTAAACCTTAACACTTGGGCACCTTTGCAAGCATGAGATCCTAGACATAGATTTATCCTTGACCACCATGAGATGGCCATGTGTGACTACCATGAGATGGCATGAGAAACTATGAGTCTAGATGTATCCTTGACATTGCAAGAGGCAAACCCTTTAGGGGGGGTATGTTGGGATAACTATGGTCAAGGGCTTGCTCTATGGTGCATGTGTGAATCTAGGGGAGTCACATGTGTGTGTGTGTGTGTGTGTGTTGTAGAGGCACATCTAGTGCTATGATGTGTCTAGTGTGTGACCTAAGTGATGATGTAAGCCAAAGGCCCCCACATGGGAGGTTCCTTTGATTTAGGCCAGTCCCACTGATGTAGGTGCTGATTGCCACTGATGTAGGGAAGGTGCCTTTGATCTAGGCCACCTTCTCCCCATTTCTATAAGAGAGAGTCACTTCTCTCACAATCAATGGAGAACAACATTTTTGGTTACATCTTGTGCTCTCACTCTTCTTCCAAGATGCATCTATTCTATCCCACGTGTTTCTACAGGTCTTTACAAACGGCTCTGCAACATGCAAAATGCTTTAAACATCGAAAAAGATCAGATAATGGAGGAGCTAAAAAGGAAGAATGCAAAAACTAGAAAGGTGATGCAAGAACTGCGAGAGAGCTTCAAGGCCAAGAAGAATGGGGCAAAGAGAAGCCGGGGTGGATAAGACAACGAGACAGCTATCCAAGCCAGGAAGGATGTAGAGAGCAACCATGGGGAGCAAGTTGCAACAACCACAGTGAGAATTGTTTTTTCGAAACATTGTTGGAAGTTCAAATAGTATGCTACAAGACCCTACAACAAGATTACAATAGGTTTGTGCACAAGCTTACCATGGCTTTCGACAGTTTTGAAAAGTAGTCCCTCATCCTGAGATATTTCCAAACTAGAGTGAAAGTCTTGGAAATGGCCCATGTTGATGTTTTTGAGCAATTTAAGTAGCTTCAACAGACGCTGAGGGATTCAGATGAAGCTGCTGCACAGAGTGAGCAAAGAATGGAGGAGATGAAGGAGAATATCCATAGCCTTAGGATGAGGGAGGAAGGAATCAAGAAGTAACTTCGTCATGTACAGAGCAAGACTGTGGTATTGACGGTTGCAATAGTTAAATCAGATGCATATCCTTCTATGTAGTAGGGTTTGAAATGCATGGTCTACCATACCCCAATCATAGATGATTGCATGATCCGATGGCCTACATGCTACCAACCTATGCACATTTTTTGCTTTGGGGTGTTTGTGCATGCAAGATCGCTATGTAAGGGAGGAAGGAATCAAGAAGCAACTTCATCATGTACAAAGCAAGACTGTGGTATTGATGGCCGCAAAGAGTCCAAAATGCATGGTCTGCCATACCCCCATCATAGATGATTGCATGATCCAATGGCCCATGTGCTACCACCCTATGCACATTTTTTGCTTTGGCATGTTTGTGCATGCAAGATCGCTATGTAAGGGAGGAAGGAATCAAGAAGCAACTTCGTCATGTACAGAGTAAGACTGTGGTATTGATGGCTGCAATAGTTAAATCCGATGCCTATCTTGCTATGCAGCAGGGTCCAAAATGCATGGTCTACCATACCCACATCATAGATGATTGCATGATCCGATGGCCTACATGCTACCACCCTATGCACGTTTTTTGCTTTGAGGTATTTGTGCATGCAAGATCACTATGTAGAGAATGCCATATTCCATTGCCGAGGTCATGGACAGATCAAATGTGCCTACCTGCTACAGCTATCGACAAGAAAGTAGATGCTACAGCTCAATTTTCCATTTGGGCAAAAAATGCAAAAGACAAGGAGCTCAAATTGAAGAAGGCCAAGAAAAGCTTGACTCTGCGAGGAAAAGGAGCCTGAAGGGAGGAACCAACCCCCTTTAGGAAAGGAGCAAGAAGGGCTGAGCCTACAACCGAGAAGCTCAAATCAAGGAAAGAGGAAGTGACATGAAGGGAAGGGCTGGGACCCTGGGCTGGGACCCTGAAGGAAGGAACCAGCCTCCCTCTGGAAAGGAGCAAGGAGGTATGAGCCTGCAATCAAGGAGCTCAAAAAGGCGACCTGCTCAAAGCAATGTGGAACCAGCCCCTGACAAAATATGAAGAGGGGAGAGGAGAAGAGTGGAGATGAGGAGAGAGGGCACAGCTAGAGAGCACACCACAAATGACTAACTATACAGTAGATTTAGTTGAAAAAATAGAATATATACAAACCCTTTTAGGGTTAGGGTTAGGGGATCTAACCCTTTCCTTTATAGCACTCTATAAGGTTAGTGATATGCACATATGATCACGTGATGGTGCTATGCACACATGATCACATGATGTTGAGCGTGAACTCTCAACACCTTCCCTCAAGATCAACATCATGAAGTAGGCCTTTCCTCAAGATGATGATTCTGGGGAATCGAAGAAGGACTGAGCATTACATTCCATCACACCCCTTTAATGGGAATGTCCTTCCTCTGCGTCAAACCAAGAGCTAGTCGGTGTTTCTCGAATAGCTCTTTACCGAGTGGTTTGGTAAAGATGTCTGCAACATTTTCTTTGCTATCACAATGCTGCAGTGTGATGTCACCAAGTAACACTCTTTCTCTGATGAAGTGTTCTCTGACATCAATGTGCTTTGTCGTGGAGTGATATACTGGATTTTTGGCCAATGCTTGAGCCGATTCATTATCACAGTATATTGTTGTTGGCTTTGACTCATCAAAGTAATCTGTTTCTGACAATAGTCTTCTGAGCCATATAGCCTCACATGCACCTGTAGTGAGTGCTCTATATTCTGCTTCAGTTGAAGACAAAGAAACAGTTGGTTGTTTGTTCGACAACCATGATATAGCACCTTGACCAAGGAAAAATGCATATCCCTGTGTCGATCTCCCGGTCTCATGATCTCCAGCATAGTCACTGTCATAGTATCCGAGCAGTAACCATGCAACCGTGAATGACTTCCTCTATATTCTATCCCAAACTGTCTTGTACCTTTGATGTATCTCAAGACTCTTTTGGCTACATTCCAGTGAGACTGTTTTGGATTTGCCATAAACTGTGCTAGTGAGCTTACTGCATAACAAATATCTGGCCATGTGATTGTCAGATATATAAGAGATCCGATGAGTTGCCTGTAGTATCTGTCATTGACTGTAGGCTTTTCTGAATCTTTAGTAAGTTTCAAACTCTGTTCCATGGGAGTGGCTGCAATCTTGCAATCTGCCATATGAAACTTCTTCAGGAGACTGTCAACATACTTGAGCTGCTGACTCATAAATGTGCTATCTAAATCTCTCCAGAACTCAATTCCAAGACAATAGTGCATAAGTCCAAGATCTTTCTTGTCGAACTCTGCAGATAAGTCTTGTTTTAATTTTCTGATGAAGCTATCCTTGCTTCCTGTCACAATCAAATCATCTACATACAAAAGTGCAATAGTAATGTCTTCCCCTTGAACTTTGTAGTAGAGAGTATGATCTGCATTAGACTTCATGTATCCCAGATCAGAAAAATACTTGTCAATTCTGTTGTACCAACTTCTGGGTGCTTGCTTTAAGCTGTAGAGACTTTTCTTGAGATGGCAAACCTTTTTCTCCTTTCCTAGTTCAACATAACCTGCTAGTTGTTGCATGTAGACTTCCTTGTCTAGATAACCATTGAGAAATGCATTCTTGACATCGAGCTGATACACATTCCATTTGCTGAGTGTCGCTAGTGATATCAAGAACCATATGGAATCCATCTTTGCTACTGGAGCATAAGTCTCATCATAGTCTTGACCATATTGTTGTGCAAATCCTTTTGCAACTAATCTGGCTTTGTATGTTTGAATACTGCCATCTGGATTGTACTTCACTCTGTATACCCATTTGTTGGCTATGGCCTTCTTTCCTGGTGGAAGGTCGCATAATTCCCAAGTATTATTCTTATACAAAGCATCCATTTCTTCATTCATAGCAGTTTGCCATTCTGGCTTGTCTACTGCGTCTTCGAAGTACACTGGCTCTTCTGTAGCCATGATGGTAGTCATAAGAGCATAGTTGGTGGTTTCCACCTGAATTGCTTTGCCTTTCTGAGCATATGTCAATCTGGCTAGTGGTCTGCTTTCCCTAGTAGACCGTCTAAGCTGCTATGGCTCTGCTTGGGGTGTTGCTGGCAATTCTTGCTCTTCTTCATCAACATGTTATGTAGATGACTGTGAAGTCGATGCTTCTATCTCCTGTGTAGGTGAGGTTTTCCATTCTGATTCCTCATCAAAGATTACATCTCTGGAGATAATGACTTGCAGTTGATGGGATCATACAATTTGTATGCTTTGCTTTCTTCGCTGTAGCCAACCATGATGCATTTGCATGACTTCGCATCCCATTTCCTACGATGATCATCATGTATGTGGGCACTATGCAACCAGATATGCGGAGATGCCCAATGCATGGCTTGTGTCCAGTGAATGCTTCATAAGGAGTCATACCTTGTATCGGTTCGGTAGGAAGCCGATTAAGCAAGTAGTTTGCTATAGCTATTGCTTCTGCCCAATACTGATTCGGAAGATGCTTTTCACTAAGCATTGCTCTAGCACTGTCTGCTAAAGTCCCATTCTTCCTTTCAGCTATTGTATTCTGCTGAGGAGTATCTGCACATGTGAATTGTCTTCGTATGCCATGATTTTTGCAAAAGTTCATGAATGCTGAAGACATGTATTCACCTCCTCTGTCTGATCTCATGACCTTGATCTTTCTGTCTGTCTGGTTTTCTACCATGGCTTTGAATTCTTGAAATTTGGAAAACACTTCAAATTTCTCTTTCAGAAAGTAGACCCAACAATATCTGCTGTAGTCATCGATGAAGGTCAAGTAATAAAGTGAACCATTGATGCTGCGGGTCTGGGCATAACCCCATACATCTGTATGAATTAAATCAAGAATACCTCGTGCACGAGAGGTACTTCTGACAAAGTTGGTTCGCTTTTGTTTGTCGAAGCAGCATACTTCACAAACTTTTCCAAGAAACTGTAGGTTCGGAATCCCAATTGCCATATTCTGATTCCTGAGATCTAACAAGTACTTGAAGTTGACATGACCATATCTCTTGTGCCATTTTGCAGATAGTGGTATCTGTTGCATTTGAGCTGACATGGCATGCTTATCTGGTACTGTAGCTAGCATCCTGTATAAGCGTCCTTCCTTGACACCTTTTGTTACTAGCTGACATCTTTTAGATTTGTCTCTGATAGTGCATTCATCACCGTCGAAGATGACTTTGTAATTGTGTTCCGTCATTTGACCTACTGACAAAAGGTTCTTACTGAGCTTCGGAACATAAAGCACATCTTTGACTAATCCTTTTGTACCAGTGAAATTGTTCATAGGGATAACACCTGTCCTTGAACTGGATTCGGTGTATTGTCTGTTGTGTAGATGACATTTTTCTATCCTTCTAATGGTTTCATCTCTATGAACCATTCTTGATGATTTGTCATATGAGATGATGCACCGCTGTCGATGTACCAAGGATCCTATTGCACTTCGTTGACTTGATAACTGTAATCCTCTCTGGGATTAAAATCAGTGTCTAGGTGCATTGTATCAGTCTGATGCAATTCCTCGCTTGCAAGAAACATATTTCCATGTTCATTTGCAAAATGATTGTGACTAGAATGTCCATCACGATGATTTCCTCTTCCTCGGGAATTCCCTCGATTACTACTGGATTGATCGCCTTGGTCGTACTGCTTTTTGCGGCAATCTCTTTCATAGTGTCCAAATTTGTGACGTAGTTGCACTGAATGTTTGACACATTGGTGGATGAATTCCCTCGTCCTTGGAATCTTCCTCGATTGGAATGATTTCCTCTTTGCTGATTCTGATTTTGCTAAGGATGATGCTGATGCTGATGCTGACTTTGATTTGGTTGATGATGACCACTTTTTTGGTATGATCTACCTCTGTTTCTGCCTTTGCCTCTGCTTCTGTTTGAAGTTGTGAATGCCTAATCATTAGAATGACCTTTACATGCTTGAATGGCCTGAGTCCTGAGTTCTTCACCAAGTAGAACTGACTGAAGTTCTTCCAGTGTTGGAATTTGCCGTTGGATGGCAATACTCTAGACTATATTCTCATATCCTTCTCCTAGTCCATTCAGAATGACTTGAACCATTTCTACAGGGTTCATAGTCTCTCCTGCTGCTGCAAGTTGATTGTTGTAGTCTTTGATGCGGAGTACATAAGCATGACCGGTTTCACTACTGTTGCGGAAACTCTGGTTGATCTGGTTTCTCAGGGTGAGAATCTTGGATGTGTTCTTGGACTCGTAGAGAGTTGCGAACATATCCCATGCTTCTTTTGATGTCTTGACCATGTTGAGCTGTCCTAGCATGACATCTTGCACATTCTGCTTGATCGGGTGATAGGCATACTTGTCTTTCTTATCCCATTCTGCTTGAGCTCGGGCAATGGCAGGATCTGCTACTGGTGCGGAAACCATTTGTGTAGATGTAGATCTCGATGTAGATTCTATTGCTGGTGCTGTGACAACAGAGGCAGTAGAGCTACTGGTGGCTGGATCGGCCAATGGTCTAGGTGTAGACCCATCAACATACTCCCATTTGTCCTGAAGCACAAGAATGGTCTCCATTCGGTATTTCCATGTACTGTAATTGGAGTTGTCTAACTTAGCAGATGCCTCCAGATTGAGGTTGCTAGTCTACATGGTGCAAAAAATGTACTCAAAAAGTGTCCTGAAAATCTCTGTATGAATCAACTACAAATACACTGAAGATGCCAAGTGAAATATCTGTACCGTCGGTGAAGATAGAACTGCAGTATATAAAATTTGATCTGTGTTACAAGGCTTGTGGCAAAGATGCCGGGAATAGCCAAGAGGCTTCACAAGGCTAAAAATGATGTGCACGATGCCATGAGATAGCCGAATAGGCTTTACAATGGTGGCATGTGTGGCATTAAAATGTGCGCGTGATGCAAGGAGCGCGTAGAGCACGAAAAATCGAGCGACTTTTCTTTTTGGAGCGCCCTCAAATTCTTCTTGGATTAAGAGATATGACTTGATCTAGGTGGAGGGGCAAAAGGAGTGCAAATGGTGCTCAATGATGATGTGTCACTGTGAGTCACATGCAGTGATGGTGTGGCACTGTGCTTAGCAAGAGGTGTGCCAGTGAAGCTCTGTGCTGAGGTGGCAGGAGTGTGCACATACAGTGTGTGCACAGTGTGCCTGGCAAGGGACTGTGCCTTCAGGGGTCAGTGCTGAGGTGGCACAAATGATGTCAACAAGGTGATGTGGCAATGCTGACATGGCACTGATGATGTGTCCTTGATGATGTGGCATAGGTGACATGGCTGATGATGTGTCACTGATGACATGGCACAGGTGATGTGGTAGTCGATGATGATGTGTCAATCGGTGATGACATATCTGTGCTAATGTGGCACAAGTGACGTGGCAACTGAGCTGGCAGGGTGACGTGGCAAATGAGATGACATGGCCTGTGACGTGTTTGCCTATGTGGCAATGTTGACGTGGGCTACTGTCGTGGCAGTCGGCTACCATGTGTCAGCTGGATGACATGGCAGACAGGATAAGATGATGATGTGGTAGACAGGCCACGTGTCACTTGGCTGACCACACCTCACTGTGGTGAGGTTGAGGATAAGATATCCTCCCTCACTGCCACGTGTCGCTAGGAGGGCGATCGAAAGTGTCTTGTCGGAATCTCTGAGATGCCGACAGAATCTCGAGATTCTGTCATCTTCCCTGATGGTCTGTTGAGAAGGCCGCTCGTTGGAGGCGCTCGTTGGCGAGTTTTGTGAGTCCTTGCTCTTAGAGAGGTAGCCAGAATCGTCGGAGCTCGTTGAAAAGGCAACTGAGCAGAAGTCATTGGTAGCCGAAATCTTCGGAGCTCGTTGAAGAGGCGATTGAGCAGAAGTCGCCGTCTGGAGCTCTCAAAGCAGGTCGTTTTGCTAGGCATACTGAGGCTGAAGCCATCGGCCAGCTTGGTGGTCTTGTAGGTCGTGAGAAGGCTCGTTGGAGGCGGCTTTGAGAGGCTCTATGGAGCCTTGTTGTAGGGTTGATGGCTGGCGGGAGGCCCGTTGCGGGCTACTATTGTCAATGGAGACAATTGCTCGTCGCTGTGGGTCGTTGTGTTGATTGCGAAGAGCCTTTGCTGGTCATCGTGCAGGTCGCGTAGTGGAAGATGAAGTTGCAGGAGTTCGCTACTGGAAAGGCGACGTCGAGTGGGTGGTTGCCA
Organism: Dipteris shenzhenensis; assembly: GCF_047967505.1. Lineage (NCBI taxonomy): Eukaryota > Viridiplantae > Streptophyta > Polypodiopsida > Gleicheniales > Dipteridaceae > Dipteris > Dipteris shenzhenensis. The sequence continues at coordinate 7,154,415 of NC_141617.1, read as the reverse complement.
TAGGTTGGAGCTGCTCGTTGGAGGAGAGGCAGCCGCTCGTGTTGAGAAGTTGGAAAGGTCATTGTAGATGGCTTTGTAGAGGCGACTTCTCATGCATCACCCATACGGTTGGAGTTGCAAGAGCGTTGGCACTTGAGCATCTCGGCTGAGAGCTTGTAGAAGAGGAGCCAGAGATGGAGTCGTGCTTGCTGAGCGTGGAGTCGTTGTTGGACGGTTTACCAAAGGTCTGAGATGAGAGCAGTCGTAGGAGAGCGCTGGAGCTGTAGTTGGGCTAAGTTGTGGCTATGCGGAAGCATCTGGAGGCAGCTCGAAGATGCAGTTCGATGGAGTGTTGATAGTGGATGCCTTGTCGAAGCATGTTGAAGGTCGTGTGAAGAGCTTGCCCAAACGGTTGGAGTTGCCTCATGGATGAAGAGGATCTGACTCGTTTGGCAAGCTTGGTCAGTGAAGATGAAGCTTGTCGATGGAGTGCTGAAGTTTGCAGAGGCTTTCTCTTCTTCTCAAAGCCAAAGGAGCATAGTCTCCCTTAAGGAGACCCTCTCCCCACTAAGAGAGTTTCTACTATCTCTCTTCTTGCAGTATCTCTCTTCTTGCAGATCTCTCGAACTCATGAACCTCTCAAGTTCACTAAAGAAGAAAAAACTCTCTATCTCTCTGGGATTAAGAACACTCATAGACTCTCTTTCTCACAAGCTCTTTCTCTCACCATGGATGGAATTCTTAAACATGCAGCGGATGAAGTTCTCGCAATGGAAGGGAACACAAATCTCTCACAAACTCTCGAAAGAGACGATCGAAAATCCTATGGACGGAAATTCTCTCTCAATGGACGAAAATTTCTCTCAATGGAAGTGAAGGATCTCACAATCACTCAAGAGAACTCTCAATCTCACAATCTCTCTCACTCTCAAGAATCTCAATGCCTCAACGGAAGGCAAGGGAGCTCTGATACCATGACAAAATATGAAGAGGGGAGAGGAGAAGAGTGGAGATGAGGAGAGAGGGCACAGCTAGAGAGCACACCACAAATGACTAACTGTACACTAGATTTAGTTGAAAAAATAGAATATATACAAACCCTTTTAGGGTTAGGGTTAGGGGATCTAACCCTTTCCTTTATAGCACTCTATAAGGTTAGTGCTATGCACATATGATCACGTGATGGTGCTATGCACACATGATCACATGATGTTGAGCATGAACTCTCAATAGCCCCCTAAAGGAAAGGAGTCCTTGAGATGTAATCTGAAGGAAAGGAGTCTTTGAGATGTAATCTATGTAATTGATCTGTAATCTATTGAATTGTTAATCTTCTCTAGAGTATACTTGGGCAATGTTTTCTCAGCTATGTGACTAGATAGTGTCCTTTGACATGCCAAGGACCATAACATGAGACAAAATATTTAGATTAGACAACTAATGTGAGACGATAAATTTCAATTAGACAACTAATGTGAGACTAAAAGATTTTGATTAGTCAACTAATGTGAGATGAAAGATTTCAATTAGACAACTAATGTGAGACGAAATATTTCGATTAGACAACTAATGTGACATTAAAATAATGAGAAGGTCCAGCTCAATGAACCCTCTCCCTACTTAAGTACAGACACAACTAAGAGCCCATTATGAAATTTAGCCCCAAAAACCTATACACCAATCCACCTACTGCAAATCTATGGCATACCCAAAAGACTTTAGAATGCTTTTGTTCTATGAAAATGATGTTAGATGACCTCCTTGAAAATATAGACCTGGAGAAGGAGGAGGAAAATAGCTGCAAGGAGGACATGCTTCGGTGGTGGGTGTATTACTTGGAGTTAGCAAAGATGGTGAATATTAATTTCCCTGGCTATTGTTTTTCGTGCTCCTTTAAGGTACTTGTCAAGCTCATGATGTAGGTTTCTTTGGTAGGATAGGATGGAAGTGCAAAATTGTATAGAGCCCAAATACGAGGATGAACTGGACCCCAATTAAAAGGAGGAGTTACTCTGGGTGTACAAGTCTTTAGAGACAAACAAGTAGTGTGTGATCCAAGTGTGTGAAGAGGTCTGCGATAGGCCCTTAAAGAGCTAGGAGGGAGTTTGGAATTTCCTTAAGCTGCAAAATGTCATATTTTGAAAAAGTAAAAATCTTGTAGACATGTCTTGGACTTGTGGACTTTCGTGACCTGCCATCATCCATGATCTATGGTGCTCGTAATACCTAATTTTGTGTCGACCTGCTTCCATGTTAGTACTTAAATGTTTTAAGTAGCACGATGGTTGAAATCTGATGGTTAAAGATAACCAGTCTAAAGGGACTGCTTTAGTATAGCACTATGCAACAAATTTTAGGATAGCACAGCAGTAGTGCAGGGATAGCACAGTAGTAGTGCAGGATAAGTGATTGCTAGCACAGTGGTTGGTTGCACTAGGATATTAACAGCCACCTTCATGATGGTTTGCTTCTATTATTACAAGATGAATGGATTTGTGGATGTGTGGATATGTTATGGGATTTAATAAAACCAGTGTGATGGTTGTTGGGATATACTAAAAACAAGCATGGGATTTACAAAAACAATTTAATAAAAGCAACACGGTGGTTGTTTGGAATATACTAAAAAGCATGGGATTTATTGTTTGGGATTTACCAAATCAAGTGCAATGGCTACTTTGGGATTTACTAAAAGAAGCATAGTCTCAAATGCATTTTCCATTTTCTAGGATAAGTGGAATATTGTTTCCTTGCAATGAGACTTAATTTTCTTAGTACTATCTCAACCATCCTCATCCATTGCTCCAAGACCCCCCAAGATGTGCTCATGCATGTCTAAATCCAATTTGAAGATACTCTTGTCCTTCTTTCATTGTGGCACAGGTTGCATCTAGAACTTAATAGCTCTTACTAAATGAGAGTACACAAATGTTTGTGGACTCTTATGTAGCAGTTCGTAATTGTGCCTCTGTTGGATGTTTTTTATACCAAAAAGCCCCAACTACTACATCCCACTTCTCATAGGTTGTTTCCCAATTATCCTTAAATGCTTCCTCAATCTTGTGCTTAGGTTTTGTGCACTGTAACAGAAAGTATGGGTCATCTTCCTCATTCTCCCTAGAGGCAATGACAACTGCAAAGTTATCCCCCTCTTCCAGACAGTCAGTGAGGTCATCAAAACTATCCCCAAACTATGGCAAGTCGTTTATGTCTCCATTGTTTATCACTCCATCTGAATGTAGAGGGAAACCTTGAACTCACTCCCATGTCTTCACAGTTGCAATGTTCTCACAATCATCATGATCCCCTATGATGCATGCACTGCAGAAACAAAAAATTTTTCTTGTTTTAATCAGTTGGTTGTTTGAAAATCCCCATATGCTGTGCAGACTACGAACTCCTCTAATTTTCTCACAATCGTGCCAGCTTCTCCTTTGCACTTCATCCACTTTCAATTCATGGAACACTCTACATACTACACTATTCTTAAGGCTTTGTTTAATCACTTGGTTGTTTGAAAAGCCCCATATGTTGTGCAGACCATGAACTCCTTTAATTTTCTCACAATGGTGCCGGCTTCTCCTTTGCATTTCATCCACTTTCAATTCATTAAACATTCTATGTACTACACTATTCTTAAGGCTTTGTTTGCTGTATGTTGATTGCATGCCTATGGAGAGGTTGGCTATAAGCCATGTTATAGCACCATGGGCATCATTGAGTTTTTCTTGAGGGTGTGTTAATTGGTGTTTAAACATAGCTTGCTTAATAACAACACCGCATCCATCATGTTCACCCTTGCCATGGTTAGACCCAAAGAAATTCCACATCATGTCTAGACTGGTCAGGGATTTGTACCGTGAGACAAACTAGAATCCACGGGCTGACTTAGATTAAGAGGCAACACCATTTGACCACACCCAATGCTGTTTAATATTTTTTGCATGGGGATTTTCCTTTTTCAGGCATTCCCAATGCAGTAGAAAAGCATGCTGCACAAATAAGGTGTCATGTTCCCTATCATCTAAGATGTAGAAATGGTATGTGTGTTGCACTAACCTAGACTCCTGTGAGTCAGTAAGGAGGATTATCCCAAAAAGCAAGCGAGGAAAAGTGAGCGAAACCTAAAAAAGCAAGCAAGAAAAAGTGAGCGAGCAAAAAAAACAATCAAAACAAAACAATAATAGATTGACAAATCCTTATTTTAGCAACTATCTAAGTTCTTCAAAATTCCATGAGAGAGTTGGACCTATGTCATTGCCAAGGCATCACTAGTAAAAATGCACCCTATCTTTGCTCACTTTTACTCATTTAATTTTTTGTAATCCTCCATAATCAAGTTCTCTCTCTCCACCAACATAAGTGATATCACCAATGAAATCTTCCACACAAGTAAAAAGTTTCATAGGACTTCTTGAATGGAATAGTCCACATTACATGCATGTGCAAATTCTTGGTTTTTGAAACTCTATTCACTCTTGGAACAAAACCCATGTTTTTTTGTTTGCAAAAAAACCCTCCCTAATGAATCACTCTTACATCCCACCAATCCAACAAAATCTAAAGAGAGTACATCCCTTCCTTTAAAATGAATTAAATTTCAAAATTAAAAAAAATTGCTTATAGAAATCAATGGTAGAAGTCAAAATAGACAACATATTCACATGGTCCCTATTATGTAAACTTTTGTCTAAATTCGATGTAAGAAATCGGTTAATTGTTTTTCACATTTTGATAAATTGAGTTTTACTAAATGGTGTAAAAGGTCATGATAATCATTTAAATCATGCCTTGCCATTTGTTTTGATATGTAACATGACCCCATTTGGACTTGTAAATCGAAAGATACAAGGATGTCAAAATTCACCTCTTTTGGGCCAAAAGAGGGAGTGCGTTAATACGCTGCCTGTTTTGGCCCAAAAGAGAAGGATTTATGCTTGTGATTTCTACCTGTTTTCATGCCTAAATCCTTCTCTTTTGGGCCAAAACAGGAAGTGCATCAATGCACTCCCTCTTTTGGCCCAAAAGAGGTGAATTTCGACATCCCTGTATCTTTCGATTTACAAGTCCAAATGGGGTCATGTTACATATCAAAACAAATGGCAAGGCATGATTTAGATGATTATCATGACCTTTTGCACCATTTAGTAAAACTTCATGCATCAAAATGTGAATTTAATGGACTTCTTGCTAGTTTCTTGCACCTAATTTAGAGCAAGGCCGATTGTAATAGGAGCATGTTAGAACTCTATTTATATATTGGGACAAAAACAATCAAATGTATTCTATGCAAGTTCTTCTGATGAAAAAATATATAACACTTTTACCAAGGGAGACTTTCAATAACATGTTATGATCATGTTCGATGTCGAAATTTTTATTGAATGATATACTTCAACTATATACTACTTGTTGGTAGCCAAAGCATTTCTATGCAAGCTCATCTCATGAGAATAAATAACACTATCACTAATGTAGACTTACAAGCTTATGTTATAATCATCTTCAAAATTATAGTGGTACTATAAAGCGTTATTAACGATCACTACATACATATAGCAAGGTTATGTTTTTCTCAAGTGATGCACTTCAACTATATAGTATATGTTGTTGATAGCCAAAGTATTTCTATTTAAGCTCATCTCATAGAATATAGAACACTATTACTAATGTGCACTTGCAATATTATGTTATAATCATATTCAATGTTGAGGAAGCACTATGAATCTTTATTAATGATGAGTACATACATACACTGAGATTATGTGTTGGTAGCCCAACCATTTCTGCTTTGCTCGCTTTTTCTCACTCGCTTATTTGGTCATGCTCACCTGACATCGCTTGCTTGATCGACTGCCTCATCTCAGCAACAAGCAGATTGGCATCAGGCATGGAAGAATATAGGAAATGATTGTACATGATATGCACAAGAATTGTTATCTACTTGTTGTACCAGTGAGCACTTTGTATCTCATCTTGTTCTTGAAATGAATAATTTTGTGCAAAATCTATGACATAGACAATAGTGTCATGGGGAAAATTGGCAAGGCACGTCTTGAAACTACTTATCTTGCCAGCTGGCCATGAAATTGTGAAGCACATATTTTGGGATGGATTGAACCACATGACCTACAAGCTCCCTTGGTTGAGTGCTCTTATATGACAATAGCCATCTCTTTTTATCGGATCCTTCAACATTGACATTTTCAAATCTCCTCTAAAACTTCAATGCTTGCATGTGCCACGAATGCATTCAATATCATGCCACTCACGGTCTCCCTGTGGACAAACCACTAGCTCCCACAGAGACCTTAGGATACAAAAATTGTGCTCCCTTGCAACACATGATGAGGATCCAGGTGCTGTGCATTCATCGGGGAGGCATGGGCATTGATCCCCACGGAGCAACGCTCCAACACGACCAGATCTCAAGTCATTCATAGGTTGCTGCGCCAGGTCAAAGTCTATGTATGTTTTGCAACAACAAGCATTCCTGTCTTTGAGTTTCCTAATGTACTAGGGCTTACAATGCTCAAAGCTCCTCTACCCAATTGAAATGTCCAGATTCTAATCCATAAACTTGAGATACAACTCCGTCTACTGACCCAACATGCGAGAACAATAGAACAGCTAACCCCCTTTTTGCACTACTAAAACAAGACAAAACACAGTCTAATTAAAGTATATAATGAAGAAAAACAAATTTCAACCACCGTGCCAGTTTAGGACAGTCACAATTTCAACCACTAGGCTAGTTTCAACTATCGGGCTGGTTTAGGATAGTCACAATTTCAATCACCGGGTTGGTTTAGGACATGTTTAGGAAAGTCAACCACCGGTTCCTAGTTTAGAACACATTTAGGAAAGTCACAATTTCAACCCACTGGGATGGTTTAGGACACTGTCACAATTTCAACCACGGGTTGGTTTAGCCTGACGGTCTCAACTTCACATATTAGATGATAACAACTTCACATATTAGATAATACAAGCATATTGCTTTTCATTTTTGAATTTCACAATTAGAAAATAACAATATATTGCTTTTCATTTTTGAATTTCACAATTTCAATCATAATTGATGTTAATAACTGCTTGCTGTTTGTCGTGAACCATTTGTCTTGAACTAGCATAGGGCTGGTTTAGGACAATCACATTAAGTCCAAGCCATCCTAGTCTAGAAATAGTGGTATATGTCCCAAATAAAAGAAAATTAAATTTCATGAATTTAAGTACTAAGAAACACAATAATTTCAACCACCGGGCTGGTCAATAACTAATGTTTGTTCAACCACGCTGATTAAGGACAATCACATAACTGGTAATTGAGTTGAAGCAGCCACGGTTCCATGATGTTTCAACCACTAGGCTGGTTTAGTAAAATAATAATACATTGCTATTCTATTCCAAAATATATTGCTATTAATTTTTGCTCAACCATGCCACCAGGCTCAACAACTAATGTCTGTTCAACCAGTCTAGTTCACGACAATCACATAACTAGCAATTGAGTTGAACCAGCCTATGGTTGCGTGATGTTCCAACCATTGGGTTGGTTTAAGACAATCACATTTGGTCCAAGCTTGGTTTAAGAAATGAAACAAGTAAACTATACCAAAGCTCAATCACAAACAACCACCAAGCTGGTTTAGGCACCACTGACCTGCATTGTATCTAGCATGTATATGATGTGCTCCTCAAACACCTTGCATCCCATCGGCTTTTTACAGATGTCCTTTCTATGTGGAGAAACTCTCTTATTTTTATGTGAAAACATCGTCACTATAGCAATGACTTCCGCACTTAGGCTATCTCTCCTTTTCTTGCATTCTGTTGAAGCCCACAGACTTCTTAGATTGGGATGATTATGCATTACTTCTACTCTACTACTGGAGCCACGTTGGTCCTTCTGATTGACAACATCTTCGACATTGTGCACCGAAGCCATTTCTCCTTTGTTTCAGGGGACACCAACATAGATAATGTCACTTCACCCTCTTTGCAACTAGTTGATCTAATACTCTGGTATATATGGAAGTTACTCTGAGCCTTGCATTTGTGAAGAAACTCAAATAGGAGCAAATCTGGAGAACTGTCCTCTTCTGGTTCCATTTTTTTTTTGATGGAAGAATCAGCACTCTGCTCCAGTCTCTTCTTTTTGCTTGTTCAAAAACTTATATACTATGAATTCTATATGCTGACATATGCAATCAGTGAATGCATTGTATATCACCAGGTAATTCTTTCATGACATCTCATGACTCACCTGGTGATTGCTGTGGTCTAATAATAGCAACAGAAAAGTCCAGCTTCCTCTTGAAAGGTGGGGCCTGGGAGCCAGCTGTTCCAAAACAAAAACATTTCTCATCATCAAGGAAGATTTCCACAGGGCTAAAGATAGCAAATTAATGATGTAGAAGTGAGAATCAAATCATACACAGGAATTTGCAGCAAAATGCGATATGGGCTGTTTAGAGAATTATAAACCACTCTCCTCGCATTTTGTTGCAAATTCTCAAATTCTGTTCATGTGCATGTCAAATCAAGCACTTGGTTCATCTCAGTGATTCCTGGACACTATGATCTCATATGCAAGAGAAATAATGGAATGAGTGAAACTTTTCATGAGGAATGTGTCAACAACAGGAATCTGCAGCAAAATGCGATATGGGCAATTTGGAGAATTATAAACCACTCTCCTCGCATTTTGTTGCAAATTCTCAAGTTCTGTTCATGTGCATGTCAAATCAAGCACTTGGTTCATCTCAGTGATTCCTGGACACTATGATCTCATATGCAAGAGAAATAATGGAATGAGTGAAACTATTCATGAGGAATGTGTCAACAACAGGAATTTGCAGCAAAATGCGATATGGGATGTTTAGAGAATTATAAACCACTCTCCTCGCATTTTGTTGCAAATTCTCAAGTTCTGTTCATGTGCATGTCAAATCAAGCATTGGTTCATCTCAGTGATTCCTGGACACTATGATCTCATATGCAAGAGAAATAATGGAATGAGTGAAACTTTTCATGAGGAAGGTGTCAACAACAGGAATTTGCAGCAAAATGCGATATGGGCTGTTTAGAGAATTATAAACCACTCTCCTCGCATTTTGTTGCAAATTTCTTGTTTCTATTCATATCAACCTACAATCTAATTTCTGGGTGATTTACCACATTCTTGAACAGTATAAATTGAAAATGTAAGAAGAAGGATGGAGCTGAGTGAAGACATTGGGACATCAAAAATCCAATGGATGGAAGAAATAAATGTTGAAAAACATTGAAACCAATCTAGAATTCTGACCTTTTTTTTCCTTTTCCATGCTGATGGAGTTGCACTGGTAAATCTCCTGCTCTTTCTCTAACTTTAACTTTGCACTCTAGGTAACCTGGAGATCTGGCAGTACTGTCTTCAGACAGATTGCAGTCTGGATGGAGTGTGCTAGGTAGGAAAGGATCAGAGAGAAGGAAATGGAAGATGCGAGGGTCGTGGCAGGGATGAAAGATTAGGATCCAGGGGAGGGAAAAGTGGTTGTGGTATTGATGATGAAATCATGAATGGCACAAGTTCCAAGGCATAAAGTGTACTTTCACACGTGCCAAATTTCAAACTCCAAGAGATCTGGGTCCCATCCACACGTGTGAAAAACGACTACATTCCACACGTGTGGGATTTAGAGATTCTTTAATTCTATTTGCACTTATTTGTGGTATCCTGTTTTAGACCTCTTGCCCTCCAGTCTCTGCTCTCTTGCCTCCCTACCTCCATACTCTGCAGCATCAGCATCCTGTCCAGCAGCACAGGTTCATCCTCAGCACAGATTACTCCTCAGCAGCACAGCACATCCACAGATAGATTCCAGGTCAGTAACAATGGGTTCTCCCCTTAGTCTCTGCAATCTTCTTGCCTAAAATAGAAAAAATACATCCTGCATGGAAATGCATAGACTCAAATCAAGACAGAGAAATCACTGTAGGAATGCAGATCTTCAAGTGTGATATTTGCATGTGAGGGTAAAACTGTACTTATGGGTTCTCCCTTCAGTCTGTGCACACTTCTTGACTTCCATAGACTCAATCCATCCTGTATGGTTATGCAAACACCTTCAAATGACTGAAGGCATATTCCAGCATGTTGCCTCATGAATTTGCAGCAAAATGCGAGAAGGCATTAGGAATTTCAAACTGCTGAAATCGCGTTTTGTTGCAAATATTGAAATATTGCTTCATCAACCCCTGTCATTCTGGTTTTGTGACTTCCATAGCTGTAATCTTCTTGCATAAACTCCATTCATACTGTATTTAGTTGGAGAGACATAGAAATCACTGTAGGAGTGCACCAGCATGTCATTTCAAAAATTTGCAGCAAAATGCGATGTGTACCTGTTTGAAATTCCAAACTGCTCATATCGCATTTTATTGCAAATTTCTCTATATGGCTTCTTCCACCCCTGTGATTGCCTTCTCTTTGTATGCAGTTTTTCAGAGTGATGGCAAGAACCAAGTCAACTGCAAGGAAAGTTGGCAAAGGACCAGGGCTTGCAACAACAGCAGATGGGGCAGGTACCAAGAAATTTAGTGTGCCTCCAAAGGGAAGAGCTGCACATGGCAGGAAGGGTAAGCCAATGAGCTTGCTCAAGCAAAAGGCCAAAAGATTGAATCAGGGTGCAGGTGTGCTAAGGGAGATCAGGAGGCAACAGAAAGCTATAGGCTTTGCAATACCCAAAGCACCCTTTCAAAGACTGGTGAGAGAAATTTGTGACAGTTGGAACCTTGGGTTCAGGTGGAATAGAACTGCCATTCTTTCCTTACAGGAAATGGCAGAGGATTACTTGGAGAAATATTTTGAAGATGCAATGCTTGTAGCAGCCCATGCTCACAGGGTGACTTTGATGGTCAAAGAATTCAACACTTTGTCCAGAGTGAGATGGAGGTATGACAAGCGTGTTCATCCTGTGGAATGGCAGGACATCAAAATGAGAGACATATTGCTAATTCCACCTACAAGGAAGTTGAAGGTTGATGAGGTAAAGGTTGTTGAGGTAACACACTCAAAGAACACCAGAGGGAAGGCTGCTTATGAGGACTCACTAAAGCAGCAAATAAAAGAAACAAAATCTGTTATAGATGTGGAGATTGGAAAGAAGGAGCTACAGATACATAGAAGGTTGAAGGAGCTGGGCCCTGATGTAGTTGTTCATATTGAGGATGAAGTTTCAGTGAATGATTTTGATTTGACAAAACAATGCTTAGCAGCATTGGCTCATAAGAATGAGTATTGCTCAGATACTATCATTCTTGCAATGCTCTAGTAAGTGTCTATAAATTTTACATTTTTTGCAAATCAATCCTCCTTGTAACTCCTTTATAACCTACCCTAATTATTTTCTGATCCTATGCAGCATGATGAGAAGCTGGCTTCACCCCTCTGTACAGCATACAGTCCATATTGTTGATCCAGCCATTTCTTCTAAATTAAGAGATGCAAAGGAGACTCCCATGAGTATTTCCAGCTGGTTCAAACACTGCAATTTTGAAGTAATTGATGTTTTGCTACTTCCATACCATAGCAGGTATGTGGGTGACTACTTCTTTTAAGATTCTTCTTTAATATTGGGAACTCTTGTAGCCTTTCATTTTCTTATGCTTTTTTCCTTATGCAGTGACCACTGGAGTTTTGTGTCTATTGACATCCAGCAGAAGCAATGCTTTCTATTCAACTCTCTAAAAAACACACATAGAGAGCTGAAATTGTAAGTGCTGTGTGTGCTTTTTGAACTTAAAACTTCATTATTTTGATATCATACTAACTAAATTATACATATTGCAGTTGTATTAGAAGGCTTTTAGATGCATTGGATCACTGTCCTCCAAATGTCTCTCTTTTGGATTCAATAGAGTCAATAAGTCTAGAGGTAAAAAGTCTATTAAATGCTATGTCTTTGAACTTATTGAATAATTTTGTTTTGTGCTGATGCTAACAGTTTCTAACATATCTTTCTAACTGTACAGACACCACAACAAAATGATTCAAGTAGCTGTGGATGGAGGGTGCTGATCAATGCAAAATATATACTTTCAAGCTACTTTGAGAAGGAACAGCCAGACCTGGTAAGGAAAAATACTTTTCATTTAGCTTGAAGATAATTCATAATGATACAAAGTGTTCTAAATTATCCTCTGCCATTGCAGATGAAAGAGGATAGCTTCAGCTCCAACTATGTACATAATTTTAGGGCTCATACAATTTGGAGGTTTTTGAGCTATGCCTCCCCCAAACCTATTGTACCAGCTACTGTGGAGCTGGGTGAAAGCTCTAAAGTACAAGAAGGTGTCATACACCTTGATCCCACAAATGAAGCACCTAATGCTGAGGACCAGAAGCCACAGGAGCAATCACAAAGTGCTGAGGAGGAGCAGACACAGGAGCAAAGACCTGCTGCTGATGTTGAGGAGAAGGTGGAGAAGCAGCAAAGAGAGGCTTCTGGGGCAGTGGAGGAGACAGGATGGACAGGATGGAGCAGCAGAGAGAAGATCCTCTAGAAAATGTAGAACAGCCTCTGGATCAAGCTGTACATAAATAGAAAATGGATGTCAGAAATATGTTCTACAGATTCAGCTAAACAGTTCTGTACAAAATCTTACTTGATTGAATACAAAACCTTTGTTTATGGAGTCTGTGTTATCTCAATTTTTAAATTTTCTATGTCTTTGCATTTTATTGAGCTCTCTCTTCTTTTAAGTAACTGCAAAAAAGGAATATGAATTAGAGTGGTAAATTAAACTAATAGCAATGCTTAATGAGACTAGGATAAATCAGATGGTGTACCTTTCTGTTGTTGTAGATAAATAAAAAGTCGTTTGAGATAGAACCTTCAGTCTCAAACAGAATGTCACTGCGCAATTGAGCTAGGGAGAAACATTCTCTTAATGAGATATTGACTAACACATCACCATTCTCAACAACATCAATATCAATAAGTTTATTTTTTGCACCAAAAGACTCTTCATCTTGATCCATTGGGACAAGCTTTGTGCCTAGCATTCTCGACTGCGCTTGTAATAAAAAGAGAAAATAAAATTTTGTGATGCAACCATGTACTTCAATTGCATAGAAGGCTGGACCACCTCACAAAACACTGAACTACATGTCTTCTTATCCCAACCTTTATCCAAAAATTGTGGCATGCATGCCAAATTTGTTGCTTTAACTGTGAACATTGTTTTTGAAACCTTCACTGGAAAGGTATTAAACAAGTCCACAAAAACTGTGAGAGGCATGCACAAAGAAATTTTTACTATCCTAGTGGCAATATTGGGCCTCAGAGCTTTCTGTACTTCTGTAAAAAGCTTCGCCCTATATGCCTCTGTAACACTAGAATGTGGGTGAGGCCAATCCACTGAATTCCACGCCGGAAGGTCTTGTTTTATTAATACACCATGTGTGTTAGCTTTGTCCAGCAACTGATAAAAATGATCAGTAAAAAATATACCCGATTGAGCTAGCTCTGTTGCACATCGACCTTGGTATTGTTGTTCTCCTATCGATCCATGCAGAACATCTATAAATCCCAGAATACAATCGATGTTTTGCCATGTCTCATACGATGAAGGATATAAATCTGAAATAAAACAACACAAGAATGTCAATAAGCTAAGAGAGAAAGCTTCATCTTAAAAATCCATACACCTCATGAAGAAAAAAACCACAATAGAAAGTGTTACGGAAGATTTTTTGGATAGTCTTGCAAGACAAGTTCTTTATGCATGTACATGTGCTGAATCAAAACTTCTTTCACGGATATCTTCCCTTTGGTGATTTAAAAATCTCGTACTCTTCCCTTCCACGATGCCAAGAAAATGTTTTTTGTCTGGGGTCTTTTTCTTTTGCTAGGTTGCATGAGCACCCATGCTCCTTTCGAAACACTAAACCTTTCCCAAGTTCCTTCCGTTTTGACTGTACTTGAATTCTCTACCGACGAAATAGAAGAAGCAGGTCGACGCGGTAAGGATGTTTGGTATAATTCTGCCTTCGTAGCATTATCATCCACAGAGCATCTTCCACAAGAACGGCCGTGGTTTTGGTTCACCATGGAGATTTTGTGAATTAGTAACAATAGCAAAGTAATGTAACTAAGATAACAATTTGAAGTTTCAAGAAAGAGAAAGTGGGCAGACAGACAGTTGACGAGAAACATCTTACTCTACGCCAAACAGGATCAAGGGAGCAGTTTTGGAAAAGAAAGGCTGTTGCACAATGAGGCAATGGTGTAGAATGGTAGACCTTTCGCACGAAAGGCGGAACAACATTTGAAAGTTCAAAGGAAGGTGGAAGCGGGAAGGATCTTGTCAGATAAAATGTCAGTTTAGATTCTATCTTCTTGTCCAAAGATCTTTTGAGAATAAAAAACCAATCTCCACATTAATGTAGCACGCTTGTACTTACATAAAGTATTGTTTCTTTTTTCTATTTTCTCTTATTTTCGTGAATTTTCAACGTTACGTTGGCCTTGTATTGATTGGTTGAGAGCTTATTTTTCCAAACTGTAAAAGGCCCCAAAATGAGCTCCCTTTTTTCCTAATGAGCAGGTGGTTTCTCTGGTTCGCATTATTCCTACGATGGATGCAAGGTATGCCCACTGGTCTTTCGAACTACAATGAATGCTTTGAGACTTGAGTCATTTAACATTATTCGTTCTGCGTCAGAGGTCTCGTGCAGTTCGTGTGTTTTTCCCGAATCCCATTCTTCTAAGTTCTAAGTCCACACACTACTCTTTTTGCGCTCCACAGTGCATGACTCTACAGCCCCTCAATGATTGCCCCTGGATTCTGGAACGGTCGAGCACCAATGATGTGCAGTGTGGGAGAAGACAACATGTCAGCCATACGGAAGGGCGAATGATAGGGATGGAGGGCACATTGTAAAAGCAAAGGATATATTATAGTAGAGTTGCGAGCACATACTGCATGTGGGACCTTTGAATAGAAAAGCAAAGAACGACAGTCTACAGACAAGAAGAAATCCACGTAATGGCCGATTACAACCGCATATCCAAGAACGAATGCCATACTGGGGTATGCCATATCCAAGAACAAATGAAGCGTGTGGACTCAGCCTCAAAGATTGGACAGAGATGAGCGTCACACGTCCAAAACCATTGCTGGATTATGTGTAAACCATGGCTAGCTGTGGATGATGGATCGTTGTTCTGCAAGTCACAGAAGCTAGAGATTGAGCATGACCCCATTGGAATTTGTAGTTTACAATGCCACACATATTGATCAGACCGCCAATCCAGGCCCTGCCCCCACGGTATAATCAAGTAGTCCATCGCTCGCTTTTGCCTTTCATCTCAAACAAAAAATTTCCACAGAAAAGGGGGCTGTATTCATTGCAAAACGGCAGCCCAAAAGGAGGTCAACAACTAGCCTTGAGGGCCAGCTCCAACTGAAACATAGATAGTTCACTGCAAAACAGCCATCTCAAGCTCACGCAGGGGAGAATCTTTAGGGAGATGAAGGGTTCATTCGACTAGTTTAGTTCATACTCTATGATCTATCAAGCTCATGCTGGAGGATCTTTTGAAGGGCTCATTCAATTTGTTCAGAGCATCAGTCTCCTTGAAATCTTCTCAATCGACTCTGTGGCCTGCTGTTAAGGTAAGATGTAGACAGGATTTTATGTATGTTTAGTGGAATGTTTGTTCTAGCAAAGTTAATGTAATTATTGCTTCTCGATCCCTTCCAATTAATTCGCTCCGCCGATCAGAATTTGTTTCTATGGTGTAGGCAAGCACTATTGATGATTCCCTCATCTTTCTTTTTATTCACTTGATTTGGGATGCCCGTGCAAAAAGGCAAGTGGCTAAAATTTCCTGCAAATTAATGTTTGGATAGCATCATCATGTCTCTCCATTTGCTTTGTAATATGCTCCTTGCACCTTGAATAATGTGATCCGCATGAGTAACCATAATGTAATGGCAATTCACGCACCCATAGAAAGTGTGAACCTTTTGTTGAATGTTATAGATTTGAGGGACATCTTGTGTGATTTTGAAGCTATCCAATTAGTGACACTAGACTCCAAGAATAGCATTATTTAGCTACAGTTTTACTCTTTCTCACTGTTTTTACTAAGTGATGCCTCTTTTCCATTACACATTAGGTAGATGGGAAGGCCCAAAAAAGATAAACGCCAACGTCTATTGGAGCAAATGGGCATAGTTACACAAAGTGTACGAGTGCATGAGGAAGGCTTCGAAGATGGAGAAAGTACATCAATAGATGGGGTTAGAAAGAGAGTTTATTTGCACACCTTTGTTCCTGCATGGAAGTTGTTGTATCCATGGTCATACTCAATGTTTGAGGAGGGGAGGGAGAGAGTTAAATGCTCTATTTGTACGGAAATGAGCATGAATAATCCATATGCAAAGCTTGGTAGTACAACAGTCCAAAAGCAAGCATTAGCTATCCATGATGCTTCTGAGTCGCACAAGCAGGCAAAGTAGCGCAAAGCTTTCATTGAGAAGGACAAGATAATAAGCATTGAGAAGCATATTGAGTTACAAGTTGATAGTGAGAAATCAAGGATTATTAGTATAATCCAAATCATGTATCACGCAACTCAAAAAGACATGTCCTTAGAAGCTTTTACTAATGAGTGTAGGTTCCACATGTACAGGAGGACTCCGAATATGCCCTTGTCTTGTGAGTATTCTGCTTACATAAATTCAGCCACAGGAAAGGAGTTTCTTTCAGCCATTTATATGGTTTATTGGGAAAAGCTCAAAGAAGAAATTCTGAAAAGCCCGGTGTACTCAATATTGGTAGATGAAAGTACAGACTGCAAATATGAGAAACATCTTATTTTATACATCTCTTTCTTGACAAAAGGAGGAAATGGACCTGCTATAACCAAATTTGTCAAGTTAGTGGGCGTAAAAGATGGAAAAGCTCACACCATGTATGAAGGATTACAAAATTTGTTAAAAGAGTTGGAATTGCCTTTGAATAAAATGCTAGCTGTGGGGTTAGATGGGGCAGCAACAATGGTTGGAGCAAATAGTGGCTTGATTGCAATGCTGCAAAGGGAAGTGCCACACCTTGTGGCATTCATTGCATAGCCCATAGAGAGGCCCTAGTTGTCAAAGATACATGTGAGTGTTTTGGTGAGTGTAAACTCGTGGATCAGTTTGCAAATAAGGTACGAGAATGGGTGGGTGACTCATCCTTGCGAAGGGAAGAATGGAAGAAACTGATGGAGGAAATTTTCCCTGGACTTTATGAATTATTGAGGATTCATGGAGTGAGATGGTTATCTCGAGGTGCTGTTATGAAAAGGTAATTTCTTTAAAATCTACTTTTTATGTGAGCTCATGTATTTTTCTAGGTTGATTAAGTTATGAGAATTTTACTTCATGCAAGCTAGCTTATAATTAGTATTTTGGTTTTTTTGAATTAGGTTGGTTAAGGTAATGCCGGTTCTGCTTGAATGTTGGAAGCAAAAATACCCAGCAATGTACAAGAGAGCAACGAACTTTCAGCTTCTATTTATTGTCCACTTCTTAGCTGATGTGTTAAAAGAAGTCAATTTGTTGAATATAAAATTTCAAGTATATCCATGATTGGGAGAGAGATTGATGTGTTGTTAACTATCTTGAAGAATCAATATCTGCATGCCTCATTTGCTCAAGATTCTAAAAATTTGAATGGATTTCTAAAAGCAGTCCAAAATGGCATTTTATCTTACAAGAATAAGGATGGAGTAATGCAGCATCATGTGTTACAGCATACATCTTTGCTTGATAATACCAGGCCGGTCAGCGTGGAGGATAATAATTGGTTTGCTCAAGCTTTCATTCAAAGACTTGTCTCTACCTTTGATGAACGGTTTCATGATCACCATTTGTTCAATGCAGCCAAACTGTTTTCACAAAAAAACTATCGTAAAGATCTTGATATTCGGGGACACACTATCAGGCAATATCTTGATCAACTTTGTATCAGATTTGGAAATGGGAGTACACCACTTATCCAATCGAAGCATTGTGAAGGCGAGTTGCAACGATTTGTTCTTAGTATTGCTGAGGCATATCCTTCAAAGGGCTTGTTGGATGCATGGGAGCAATGTAGCTCAGAAATTGAGTGGTCACAAATGTTTCCTGCACTCAGAAAGTTATGGCAGATTGTGGTGGTATTACTAGCAAGCTCTGCTTGCTGTGAGAGAGGTTTCTCCAAGCAAAACAGAATTAAAAGTAATGATCGGTCTTGTTTGTCATTAAAGACTTTGGATATGTTGATGTTTGTTTCACTTTCAACTCCTCAGCAGGTACAAGAAGTGGATTGGAACTTAATCTTTGATGTTTGGAAAGATACGAAGGCAAGACGTCCCCAAGTTCTAGCTGAGGCACCATGAAGAAAGGAATGCCTTTATTGCAACCTAGTATAGCACTTTTGTATGGTCTTGATATGACCTTTTGTTTATATTATAACCAATTTTGTACATCAGACTCTTTGTACATCAAACTTTTTATATACATGATGTAATTATTTTCACATGATGGTGATTTTTTGGACTCATTTGTTTAATGTTGAAATTTATTAGTTCACTGTTGGACTTATTTTCACATGATGGTGATTTTTTAGACATTTTAGTTTAATGTTATGAAGGGTGATAAACATATTACCATGCAAAAGAAAAGTAGTTCTCTTTTTGTCCTTCAAAGAAGGAAGTGTGAAAAAAAATTTGAGTTTCAAAAGAAGGGAAAAGTATTTTTTCACGCTTCTTTCAAGAAGTGCTTGAAAGATTTTACCCTTCAAAATGAAAGGCTATGGCACCCTTCAAATATGCGGGCTGCTTAGGACCCTTGCAGGGCCAAAAATCAGGAACCACATTCGAAGGCACACGTGGAAGACACGTGTAAACCAGGAGATGCACGACACGTGTCGTTCTCAACAACGAATAAAGGAATTTCATTTCTAGCCCGTCTTCTTCAAAATGTCTATCGTTGAAGGTTGTGAGTTCCTACGTTCCCGTGTGTTGGAGCTAGGGTTTTATGTTTTCTGTGGCTTTCACAGGCACCATGCAACCGCCAGGGTCAGTGATCAGCCGCTTGGCCACCTCGGAACGGCAGCTTATCTCATCCTCCTGGTCTCCATTGCCTTCCAGCAGTTCTTCTCCGGGGAGCATGCACATTTTGCCCAAGACAGCACCTGGCATTCATGCGAAGCAGATTTCTGTTCTCGTAGAAGGATTGACGCAGGATCATGGTGACGATTCTCCTCTGGCTAATTTGAGAGCTTATGTTGCTTCTGCACCAGCGGCAGACAGAACTAGTGATTTGAAGTTTTGGAAGGCGGGTGCTGATCCATTTGGCGATAGAAGTACGTACCCCATTCTGATATAGAACCGCAAGGCATATGATGATCTGCAGGGCTTGATTAAGGCTGGTCTGAAGCGTGGATACACTAGGTTCATCGTGCTTGGGACAGCAGGCATCGGCAAATCCTGGTTTTCAATAATTTGGATGATTAAGCTAGCGGCCAGAGGGGGTTACAAGCTGCTGACCCGAACATCCAACCTCTTTTACATTCTGGATTTTAGTGAGAACCGCAACCCAGCAACCAGCGGCTCTCATGAGGAGTCGGATCCCCTTGTTCAGGCTGTTTTAGCTGTCCGGACTAACTGGTTGTTTATAGAGGGTGAGCAGCGCTACCGTCTTTCTTATCAGTGCCACATACTTCAGGCATGCTCTACTAAGCCTATGGACTACGAAGAGTTCGGGAAACATGGTGAAACCTGCCAGTTGTACTTGCCTGTGTGGAGTGAGGAGGAGATTAAACAATATTTAGTTGACTTTGAGCCATACAGAGAGGACTATCCGGAAATGGATATTAATGACAAGAGATCGGCTCTCATCGCAGTTTAGGTTGGATTGCACGATATGTGCTGCCCAAAAAGAAAGCTAAAGAAGGCATAAAGCGGTTAAATCTGGCTGTGGATGTTGACCAGGCGATGCAGGTATTAGCTGGTGGTTTTGTCACAGATGTAAGCGATCGGGTCGTCCACATTTTTTGCAACAAGGTAGGCAGTAAGCCAGATTATGAACATCCACTTTTTGACTTTGCATCTTCGAAGGTGAAGGATGTGATCATGGAGCAAGTTCAACTAGCATCAGATGTTAGACTCAAGGGACTCCTTAAAGCGACTGTTTATGATCCGGCTGTTGCAACTGTATGGGATAATTGCTTGGAGGTGTTGGTTTATCGCATAATGCTTCGTGGCAGCCAGCTACAAGTGAAGAGAGTGGATGCAACAGGTTGTGGGCCAGTCGAAACAGTCACCATTGAACCACATGTTGAGGTGAAACTGGAAAACATAGGTGAGTCAAAACAGAAAGTTGCACCGGGAATTTATGTGAAACCTGAGGCCAAAAATTTCCCAGTTGCTGATGCTTTTATGGGGGAAGACATTATCATTCAAAGTGTTCAAGAGAGCGTCAGGGAGACATGGATGTAATGGTAATGGTTTAATTAAGATTGACCAACAGTTGAAGCTGTCAAAATATAGGCTATGGTTTTGCCTGCCCCCTGACCTTTTCAAGAAGACAGGATACCAGAAATACATTGGTGTGTCTGAGAAGGATGCGGCGGTTGACGAGGATAACACCATCAAGGGTGTTGACCAGGACAGTGTTAAGGCCACCGACAAAGCTGCTGCCAAGGATTCGAGCAAGGCTGCCCGGAGGCGCCCTAAGAAAATTTGGAATGCGAAAGCTTTGAATGTGCTTTCCAAGTTTGAGCAATATGTTGTGCGCATCGATTCTGTTTGACCTGAGGAATGTGATAGGACTCAAGTGCCGCTTGCCTTGTTGTTTCCGGACATGTGGAACTCTTGTGTGTAGTATGAGTAGCCTCCCGTAGTTCATTCTGTGTGGAGGATCTTGCTATAAAGAAAATACTTGGAGACAAATAAAACAATACTGAAGACAATCAATGGCTGAAGAAGATATATATATCACAAACGGAACTCAGTACAAGTGAAGATATGAGAGAAGCTCTGGAGGAAACAAACGTCAGTCCTGACAACTGTAGTGGACTTCTGCACTAGCTCCACAAGTTGGAACTGAACCAAATCTGAGACAGCAAACTGATGCAGGGGTTGCTGCAGATTTGGAATAGAAAGAACATAATCTGGAGCGGAAGTTGGAGGTAGATCTGGAGCAGAAGTTGAGGGCAGATCTTGGAGCAGAAGTTGGGACAGATCTGAAGCTAAAAGAAGGCAGATCTGGAGCAGAAATTGGAGCAGATCTGATGCAGAAAGGAGGGCAGAACTGAAGCAGAAAGGAAGGCTGTTCTGGAGCAGAAAAGAGGGCAGATCTGGAGCTGAAAGGGGGACAGATCTGGAGCAGAAAGGAGGACAGATCTGGAGCAGAAAGGAGGGGCGGATCTGGGGCAGAAAAGAGGGCAAATCTGGAGCATTTTGGGAAGGCGAATTTGGAGATGTAAGATGGCGTTGGATACCATGCTCTTGAAGGAATTGAGTGAATTCATGGGAAATGAATTCACCACCATTCACTACGAGCAATCCCAATAGACTTTCCTGTTTGGTTCATAACCAAGCGAGCCCAAGTAGCAAAGAAAGAAAAAGTGTCGGATTTCTCTTTCATGAAAAACACCCATTGATAGCGAGAGTAATCATCCACGATTAAGAAGAAATAATGTGAACCATTGAGGGAAGGAACAGGAGATTGGCCACTAATATCGAGGTGAATTAGACGCAAAATCTCACTGGCTCGAGAAGTGGAATGAGAAGGAAAAAGAGTTCGGCTTTGTTTACCTAATTGACAGGGATGACAAATATCTTTAGCTCGCGATAATTTAGGTAGGCCATCAACTAGATGATCCCGAGACATTTCATATAAAGAGTCATAAGACAAATGTCCCAGACGATAATGCCATAATCGTTCTGTGTCAGTTGGATCTTTTAGGGTAGCATTACCGTAAAGCCGATGAAACTCAGAACCGCAATGGGAGGGAGTCGCAAGAAATTGATTTATAAAGTACAGACCATTAGGTTGAGCATCACCTCGAGCTAGAAGGAGTCCCGAGGACTCATCTATGATGTCAACATGCATCTTTGTAAATAGCACTGTGCGACCAAGGAGGCAAAGTTGATGAACAGAAAGAAGATTGACCCCTAATTGGGGGACATAAAACACTTGATCCAATTGAGCAAGATTGGGACCTTTGTCAGTATCAAAAGTTATTGAACCAACACCATGAATAGTAGCAACAGAGTTATTGCCACAACGAACTCCCCCTGTTGCCGGTTGGCGAGAAATGAAGAGATCAGGATGAGGGGTCATATGATGAGTGGCTCTACTATCCACAATCCAAGAAGATTTAGAGCCACATGGAAGAGTATGAAAAGCTGACCCAGATAAGGGAGAGGAGGAGTCAAGCTCGGTGATATGGATCAAGGCTTGAGAAGTGAAGTCTAGAGAATCTCCGGTGGACCAGTCAGACAGACCTTCAGGAGTTATAAAGGGAGGAGATGGAGTGAAGTGATTAGTGACATGGCCCTGGGGTCTCCAGAGACCAGTGTTCGAAGGAGGCGGAGGAGGACCACCCCTAGGACGCCAACGAGGTGGCTGAGGAGTCGTGGTAGGGGGCTGTGGAGTCCAACGGGGTGGTTGAGGAGTCGTGGTAGGGAGCTGAGGAGTCCAACGGGGTGGTTGAGGAGTCATGGTGGGAGGCTGAGGAAGAAGGCCTTTGGCTTTGGAGCGACATTCATCGTCAATATGCCCAACTCTCTGGCAATGCTGACAAAACCTATTCTTTTTGGGAAGAGAGTGCCAGGCGGGTTTACTACTAGAGGGGTTAGGAGTAGGAGAGGGCTTTCCGGAGCTAGGTTGATCTTTTGGAATCCCGGAGAGAAGAGCCCCCTGTGAAGCAGGAATGCTATGTTTTTGGTGGACCTGAGAGTAAAGACGAGCATAACGCAAAAGTTGACATTCAAACTCGTAAAAAGTAGGAAGAGAAGGTTGAGAAATGATTTGTTGCATAAAACTGAAATACTTAGGCGGAAGTTTATTTAAAAAGAAAGTAACTTGGTCATCCTCGGATTTGGGAGGACCAGTTGTGGCAAATTCAGCAACTAACCGCCGGTAATCTGCTAGTTTAACCTTGAGATCATCGTTAGCAAGAATCTGGAATTGTTGGAGATCATGGTCAAGATTGATGCGACGAGTACGATCTCGAGCTGCATAGCGGTCAGTGAGATGTGCCCATCGCTCAGAGGCAAGATCAAAATGCTGTAATTGAGAGTGAAATTCAGGTAAAAGACCTTGCATAATTTCAACAATGGCAGTGGCATTACGATGTCGCCATGAACGAACTACCTGAGGAGGATAAACATGAGGATCAGGTGGCGATTCGGTACCTTGAACGAGTTCCCATAGGTCTTGAGAATCAAGCACATGGCGCATAAGATTTGACCATGTGGTATAATTAGACCCGTTAAAACGAGTCATATCAGTGAAAGCATGTTTGGCTGTTGTAGAGACAGGGTGAGGGGAAGAAATAGAATGATAGGGAGAAGCAACCGGTGGAGGTAGAAGAGAATTTGGAATAGTAGCAGAGTGAGAAGAAGGGAGAGGTGGCATCACCAGAGGAATAAAAGAATTTGGAAAAGGTCCTGAGGGGGAGGGATGAATATGAGAGGCGGGATAAGACATGAGAGGTGAAAAAGAGGCAGCGGGAGAGATAGAGGGAAATAAACTATAGGAATCCAGTGGCATGGGAGGAGGAGGATGAGAAACCACTGGAGGAAAGATGGCAGCGGAAGAGATGAGAGGGATGGGAGGGAGGGAGGAATGTGAACCGAAAGCAAACTCATTGTCAGACGCATTTCTCCTTTCTCGTCTGCGAGTGTTCACATGCATGTATGGATCTGTGTCCTCATGATTACTTGTTCCTATGCCTTGCATAACAGAAGGAGTTGCACTAAGGGAATAGGGCATCATACCTTGCACTGATTCTTGTGGAATAGGCATTGTCGAATAATCCAATGTTCTCATGCCGGCCTGTCCTCTTTCGTCAAGGGATACTTGTTCTTCGTTGGCACCGAACTTGAGATGTTGCTCAGCTTCTTCCGAGTTGAATAGAGGTCCTTGTTGACGTATTGGAGAGAACCGTGGAGAGGTAGAGGCACGAGGTGTGCGGGTGCCTGCTTCAAGTTCCTTCCATTTCTAGAATTCAGCAAATTCTTTAAAGAGTTTGGAGAGGTATTCATCACCTTCAATCCTAGCAGACTCTCTCTCGATATATGTTGAAGGTGATGGTTGAATAGAGGTTGATTCAGGCTGAGATCGCTTCGGGGAAGAGGGAGAAGACATCTTCAGGTGATGACTTATCTTCCAAGCTTTCCAGATCAAGGCTCAGGTGTTGATTGGCACACCTGGCTCTGATACCATATAAAGAAAATACTTGGAGACAAATAAAACAATACTGAAGACAATCAATGGCTGAAGAAGATATATATATCACAAACGGAACTCAGTACAAGTGAAGATATGAGAGAAGCTCTGGAGGAAACAAACGTCAGTCCTGACAACTGTAGTGGACTTCTGCACTAGCTCCACAAGTTGGAACTGAACCAAATTTGAGACAGCAAACTGATGCAGGGGTTGCTGCAGATTTGGAATAGAAAGAACATAATCTGGAGCGGAAGTTGGAGGTAGATCTGGAGCAGAAGTTGAGGGCAGATCTTGGAGCAGAAGTTGGGACATATCTGAAGCTAAAAGAAGGCAGATCTGGAGCAGATCTGATGCAGAAAGGAGGGCAGAACTGAAGCAGAAAGGAAGGTTGTTCTGGAGCAGAAAAGAGGGCAGATCTGGAGCTGAAAGGGGAACAGATCTGGAGCAGAAAGGAGGACAGATCTGGAGCAGAAAGGAGGGGCAGATCTGGGGCAGAAAAGAGGGCAAATCTGGAGCAGAAAGGAGGACAGCAGAGGAGGCAGCCAGGAGGCAGAAGTTGAGGCAGCAGAGGAGGCAGCCAGGAGGCAGAAGTGGCTCAGGGTGTGCAGGAACCTCTGGAGCTGGAAGAGAGAATGTGTTAAATACCTAGCCCCCCCCCCCCTTTAAATAGGAAGGGGCTTTAAGTCGGTCAACCAACAGGTTGACCGACCTGGTCAGATTTGACCGACCAGGTCAATTTGGTCGGCCAGATCTGGTCAGGCCAGAAAAAAAACTTTTTTAATAATTTTTTATTTTGTTTAACCTCTGAACCGGGGCTTTTGACAGTTCTTTGGTTGTGGATTTTGCCTCCGATTCAGGGTTTCTTTGACAGGATTTGGAGAGGCACCAGTGGTGTTTGTACCTGTTTATCTTGTCCTAGAGAATTGGAGATTGCCTGGCTTAACACTTGCCTCATGAAGTTGGCGAGAGCATGAAGGTGAATGCATGTGTGAAGGAACAAGAATGGAAGGTGAGACTAGGAGTATTACCAGCTGCAGGATGTGGGTCTTCAATGGCTTGCTGGATTGTGATTTGGAGTACCTCGAAGTGAGGTGGTGTTTATAGTAGAAAGAGGGCCCGAACTCTCCCAGGCAAGGTGTAATTCAACCTAGCATCTTGCTACTTTGAGGCTTCCATCCAAGGTTCCTTGGTCATCTCATTACTACCCTATGCCACACCCCAGACCCCTTCCTCCCTACCCCCTCCCCCCCCAAAAAAGAAGAAAGGCTAGCTTTTCCATAGTAGCAACAAAGGTGACGTTTTTAGTTTAGATCTAGCAACTCCAGATGTGTAGTGTGCCAGCTACAAAGCTTTTCCACACCCCCTCCTTAACTGGAGGATGGCCTCTACTCCATACGTTAACTTGAAAAGTGTAAATCCTGTAGCTAGCATATGTGTGGTGCAATATGCTCTAAAGTGCCTCTTGTCCAAGTGTGGCAATATATATTGGCAAGCTAGGAGGAGAGGCATTTGCATGGGTTTGCTGCTACTGAGCATGTATTTGACAAGCTGTTGTTGAACACCGAGAGAACTCGTGTGCACGTGCAAGCACAACTGAATCAAGGCAAGGACAGACTAGGCTGGCACGGTAGGTCATGTCTGCCTCCAGTGAAGGGCGGGTACCCAGTTGTAGAGGCATAATTGGGTTCCACATGCTTGGGTGTGTTAGATTGGAGAATCCTGTGTCCTGTGTGGAGAATCTGGCGATAACCTCAACAGCTGCATTTCGGGCGAAAGAGGGTCGCTGGAACAAGGCTGAGGAAGAGGGTGGGCAGGTGGGCTGCCTTGAAGGCTCTACATACATTATACATACATACATACATATACATATACATATAATGATGCTCATTGGTCTGCTGCAAATTAATGTGCTGAACGTGCACGATAGGGGCTGCTGCTGTGTGAGGGGCTGACTCAGAGCTCACCCAAATGTGCAAGAACTGACGTGCACATGTGAGCACTGAAAAGGCTGATGTCTAAATCTGCTTGAGTCAGGGGGTCTGAACTGTATTGATGGCTCATTAAGTGAAGATATTTTTGTTTTGTTTTGAGAGCTGGCTTTCTGTGTGTGGCACTTACATTCACCAGACTTCTGATGGAGAACTCTTTCCCCCCACCTTATGCGGGGGAAACTAACCTTGTGGCCTACCAAGTTCAATAAATCTAATTTAATTCAAAGCGCTTGTACACACACCTAGAACACATCTAGGTGCCTATTCGGCAGAGCATCCTTTTTATAGGCAGCAGTGATCTGATCTGACCAGGCTGCAGTCTTGCTGATTAGACCGGGTCGGATGGTCCAGGTCTTACACCTGGCCGCTGCCAGCCCGGCTTGTCTATCAACCCACACTAGGCCATATGTGTATGTATGTACATACGTCAGGAACTCTGGTTCTTGGAAAGAAAGGACTAGAGTTAGTGGGAATATATATATATGTTTATATCAATGCCAATTAATATATATATATCTATAACTTGAGATCTATCAAAGCCTAAACCTAATGGAAGAGCCCCCTAAACCTAATCGCGTCCGCCGCTGACGACCTCATCCGCCGACCTCCATCATGCGAGGATGCCTCGTGTTGCATGCTTGCCATGAGATAGAGCCTTTGATGCAGTGCAAGTTCACAAGACTGAAGCTATGGCATGGTAGAAGACCACAAAGCTAGGATCATTGAGGCTACGGAGAGCTTCCTTCCAGGACAAGGCTTCTACTCTCCTATGTCGAGGGGGTGACTGCACAACTTTTGTGAGAACAGATGATAGGGAATCTTGGGTGATGGAGAGTGAGGAGCTCGACGATCGCAATAACCATAAATGAAAGGGCTGATTTTTTGGTGGACTGGAGAATGTCCCATCACACATATGCTCATAGACTGCTTGGTCAGAAACTGCGCAATGGATTGTGAGCCAATGGTTCCATAGTACGCAATAGAGATGAGAAAATCAAACAACAGGAAGAGAGAGGTTGATGATGTGCGAAGAATCAATCTTTCTTTCCTCCCTCTATCCCTCTGTAACATGTGGGGATCTATTGTCTAATGCGCTGTGCGGAAGTGTATTGAATGTGTATGCAAATACATGAATGCGTACAAAGAGATCACAACGAGGACTCCATGTCTTTGGTGCACCGTAAACAGTGCTATTTATAACTTATATATGCTGGCAAAACTGCCTAAAAGATTGACTGTACATGACTGCAAACTGCGTACAAAATGGATACAAATCAACGTATCATGCTGCTGCTATATGGAGACTGCTACTCGATGGATGAGCCCCAAACGTATGCTGGAAACCTCCATCCTGACTGGCTGAACGTATGCAATGCTGAACTAGGGCCAAACGGTCTGGATCTGCAGGTCTTTGACGGCTGGAACTGAGGCACATCACTGCTGGAGATGTTCCAGGGCAGGGCAGCACCTAGGCGATGAGTAATAGAGGCTAGATGATGGGCTGTCTGCAGGGGAAAATGAGAGTGAAAGGAGGCGCTTCTGAGGGCAGCAGCTGACTGAAATATCCCCCCTCGAATGATGAAGAATGGCCTTGCTTTTATAGTTTCCTGGAAGCACTCCTGTCTCACATATACAGGGCCGACCTGATCTAGAAAAAAAGACAAATTTAGCATAATCCCGACACTGCTCCTTCCCTCCTTCGACCCCATTACTGCCAGAACTTCTTCAGATCTTTCCGAGGGGTTCATGATGCTTTGATACCAATGTAACATGCAGGGATCTACTAATGCGTTGTGCAGGAGCGTACTGAATGCGTACGCAAATGTATGAATGCGTACAAAGACATCACAACGAGAACTCCATGTCTTTGGTGCCTTGTAAACAATGCTATTTATAACTTATAAATGCTGGAAAAATGCCTAAAAGACCGACAAACTGCTGGTATATGGAGCCTGCTACGTGATGGATGAGCCCCAAATGTACACTAAAAGAGCGGACATCATGAACATTCTTAGGAGTAGGCCAGTTTCAGATTACCTCAACCTTCTTGGGATCCACAGAGATGCCTTGAGCGGAAATAACATGTCCCAAATATTCGAGTTGGGTCTTGAAGAACTCACTCTTCTCAATGTTGACGTAGAGAGAATTTGCGCGGAGAACTTCAAAAACTTGGTGAAGATGTTGTTTATGCTCATGTAGGGATCTGCTGAAAACGAGGATGTCATCGAGGTAAACGATGACGAACTTATCGAGGAAAGGCTTGAAGATGTCGTTCATTAATGTCATGAATGTGACCAGGGCATTGTTTAACCCAAAAGGCATGACCAAACATTCATAGTGTCCATACTTTGTTCGAAAAGCTGTCTTGTACTCATCGCCTTCTCGGATGCGAATTTGATGATAACCTGAACGAAGATCAGTCTTTGAGAATTGTCTTGCATGTAGAAGTTGATCGAAGAGATCATCGATGCGAGGCAATGGATACTTATTTTTGATAGTGAGCTTGTTGAGGGCTCGGTAGTCGATGCAGAGGCGCATTGACTTATTCTTTTTTTCCACAAGTAGTACAGGAGATCTGAAAGGGCTGCGATTGGGCCGAATGTGACCTTTGTCGAGTAGTTCGGTGACCTGTCTTTGGATTTCTTCATTTTGAGTGTAAGAAACCCGATAAGGAGGTTTCGACGGTGGATTATTGCCGGGAATAAGTTCGATTGGGTGATCCACTGGTCGTCGAGGTGGTAACTGCTTTGGCAATTCCTGTGGAAAAATATCTAGGTAAGACTGGAAAAAAGGTTGGTTGAGGTATTCAGGAGGATCCTTTGTTGGTGTCTCCTCGACTGCCATAACCAACAGAAGTGAAGTCTTTACTTGATGTTTACGAACCCACTTCTTTACTTGTAGGGCAGAGGCAACTGGGGTTGAAGGACAGTCCCTAGAACCAGTTAGCTCAATAAGTTTTCCCTGGTGGACAAACTGGATAGTATGGCTGCGAAAACTGATTGATGGATCATAGTCATAGAGCCACTGTTGTCCGAGTATGACATCGTACCGAGAAAGAGGCATGATGTCGAAGTTCAACTTGTCCGTATAATGTTGGATGCGAAAAGACAAGTTTTTGATCCTGGTGTTGCACAAGAAAGTTGTTCCATTTGCGAGTTCAATCTGATAGTCCATGAGACTAGGACTGGTGGTCAACCGAAGTTTGTCGACCATAGAACTAGCTAGGAAATTATGAGAACAGCCACTGTCGATGAGGATAGTGACCGTTGTTCCACGAATAGATCCTTGAACACAAAGTACTTGAGTGGCCAGGGAAGGTTCGGGGTTGCTGGCAAGGCTCAAGTGGATGGTATTTGCCATTCGATCAGCTTTGCCTTTCTTGTCTTGTGCTGGGGTAGCATCTTCTCTTTGGGAAGTGCTAGGTTCCATATTGGAATTTTGCTTTGGTCGCTTGGGACAATCGAACCATCTATGGTCGCCTGTACAGATTGTACAAAGTCCTTTTGTGCTGGAGTTGTTCTTCTTGTCAGTGGCCGCACCTTTATGTTGGGGATGTCGGTAATGATTTTGTGAAGAAGAAGAGGCGCGATCCTTGGAGGAGTGCTTCTGTTGGAATCCAGCATATGATTTCTGAGTCTTCTGGGGATCTTGAGACTGTCGCTGACCTTGATTACCAGAGTTTTTTCGAAACCTGGTGTTATCTTGAGGGCGAGCACCTTTGGCCATAGTAGAGTTCTGTGTGCGATTAGCACTCTGCTTCCCTGTGTTTTGAAAATCTGTAATACGCTCTGCGTAAGCAATAGCGCCATGTGTGGTGGTGATGTTTGCTTTAAGGACATCAATGCGTAACGAGGGATTTAGGCCTGAGATGAAAGCATGAAGGCGATCATCTTCAGTTAAACCATCAATCTCCAGCACCAATGTGGTGAACTGAGAGATGTAGGAAGACAGGGAGCCCGTTTGCTCCAACTGTCAGAGTTTTGAACGTGCTTGGAAGTCCGCATTGGCAGGTATGAATTGCTTACGGAGCACGTGTTCAAAACGTTCCCATGTTAACACACTTTTGCCGTCCTTTAAGCGTCTTTGCCACCATAGAAAAGCTGTATCCTTGAGGAGGAAGGCCGCCAAGTCGATCTTTTTGCCTTCAGTGAGGTCAACAGTATCAAAATACATGCGCATTTTTGCGAGCCATTGGTCAACTGTTCGGCGATTGCGTTGACCAGTGTAGGCTTCCGGAAGTTTGATGTCAAGTCTTTTAGTTTTGGAAGCTTGAAGTAAACGGTAGAGGGCACATAGTTCAGTGTTTTCTACCTCTGGTGGGAATGAATCCGCATAGTCGTCTGGTTGCGTCACGTCATCCTCTGTATGTGTGGTACTGCGACTCTTGAAGTTGTTGAACTTTCTGGACCAAGTCGGAGATGCTGTCTTGAAGCTGGGAAATTTGAAGTTGCAATAGTGATTCGCCTTGTACGTTGACTTCAGGGGTCTTTTTTGGACTTGAGTCTTTGATCTTTGGAGAGGCTTCACGCGATCGTTGCGACATATCGAAGATCCTTGTGAGAAAAGCGCGAACTTGCGCTCTAGTTTGTACCATTCTTGGAAGAGGATTCGGGCTGCTTCCTGAGGTTGCTCATGTTAGAGGGGGCAGGCGAGGCAGGATGGAACCACCCGTGGAAATCTGGTAAGGGAGGTCCTGTCTGAGGTAACACTGGTGATGCCGAAAGTGGTGTTATCGCTCGTGAGAGGACAGGAGTAGGTTGCAGAGTCCACGGATCTGAGAAGGGATAAGGAGCTACTGTCGGAAGTGGAGGATATCCAGGAGAAGGAGTGCCTTCGGAGTGTAAATACTGTCTTGGGGAAGGTACAACCTGTATAGGAGGATATCTGGGAGTTGAAGGAGGTGGAGAGTACCCTGGAGATGCCGAAGGTGAGGGGTAAAATTCTCTCCAAAGATGGACAGCAAACTCTTGAGGAATATCGGGTTCAAGGTATCTTCGTGTCTCGTGGAACACAACCTGGACTGTGCTGAGGAAGTAATGTAACTGAGGTGCCTCACGCAGAAGATATAGGATGTGGTCCAAATCACTAGGAGGGCATGTGACACAGAAAACCCAAGATGCAAAAGCTCCGAAATGGGCTGGTTGTGCAATCTGAACACGATATTGTGTGGTAGATGATGCCTGAGGTGTCCTTGAAATGCCGGGTGAATTACCAGGGGTTTCCATGCTTTAAGGGAGATTCTTTCATTTGCTGTAATTTGTTAATGACAAGAGAATCCTTAAAAGTAGAATGGAAAGACTCCACCTGGCAATGATTTAATCTGCCAAATTGTTGCGTAGAAGAGGCCTGCAAATCGCTGTCCGGAGATCCATGTTACAGTGGTTTGCGAGGAGCGGATCGAGGCTTGTTTGGTCCGGGCTGTTAACCGGCTGTCTTCATCGCGAGAGGAGGCTGCAACTGTTGCTGATTTGGCAGGAAAAGATGGCGAAACAAGGGGGGGGGCTGCAGGCTGTCAATGGCAAAAATTGGTTGCAGTTCCCAGGGCTGGATTTCGCAGATAAGGCGGTGCTGTCACTGATTTCACGCTGCAGGCTGGCAGGGAATAGCAGGTAACCAGGGCCGCAAATGGGCAAGGCTAGGCTACCTATGGCGAGGGGGCTGACAGCGAAATGGCGATGCAGGGCTGGCAGCGAAAATGGCGAGGCAGGGGCTGGCAGCGTGATCGCGCATGCAGGGGCTGGCAGCGAGCAGGGGCTGGCAGCGAAGCCTGATTGACGAAAAATCTGTAGGCGTTGAAAAGGTACGTCCCTTTTGTTTTTTGGTTCGTTTGGGCTGCCTACATGGGGTGGTTGCCCAAAAATTAAAGGGTGGGTGACCCTTGGGTAATCTAGGGTAGACCTAAAGTTTGGGGCTGGGTTTTTGTCTTTTTTAACTCCTTTAGGTCCCCTTTTATAAGTGCTTGGTGCCTAAAAGGTGTGCCTATTCGAAGGGGTGTGACCCTTGGAATAGGTGCACCTTTTCATGAAGGGGTGTGTCCCTGTTTTTAAAAGGGGTGTCCCTACATGAATAGGTGTGTCCTTTTGTCCACGATGGGGTGTGTCCCTTGGGTGAGGAGTCGAGACTCTTCATCAAAAGGTGTGTCCGAAGGTGGAAAAGGTGCGTCCCTTGGTTTTGGGACAGCCCAAGCACCTGAAAAGACACGATTTTTGTCGTGTCCATTTACATCAACTCGTGATGTGTGGGAGATGGAGAGGCCATAGATGACTTTAGGCAACGTTAGCGCGAAAAATTTTTACGCTCATCCTCTCCATCTCTTTCATGCACAATGTGCACGGATATCCTTCTAGTGGAAAAGATGTATAAGATCGGCGCTAGAAGGTGGGGGGCATTTCCTACAGGCAGGAGCGAATTTTGCTCTGATACCACTGTAAGAAATCCTAGATTTATTATATTTAGAAATGTGCTAAGGAACAGTAAGGAGACTGAGATAGCAGAGAACAAGGAATAATTGTATTGCTTGAATGTCTGTAGGGTAGATGTTGTGTGTCATCCATACAATTGGGCCTCTCTTATATAGAGAGTGAAGAGTCACACATGAAAAGGTGTGTACTCCAAAGGGTATGTGCATGAAGAGGTGTGTACCCCTTGTGAAGGGTGTGACCCTTGATGAGAGGGTACATTACAATAGAAATGTCTCTTCAATAGGATGTCTCTTGTGAAGGGTCGTGCCTCATTAGGAAGTGTCCCGTCGAAAGGGCAAGTGTCCCGTCGAAAAGGCATACCCTTCCACAAGTGTCCATTCATCAAACCATCCATAAGTCTAGAAATAGAGAAAGGAATACGTCACAGATCGTGACAGTGCGAATGTGTACAAAGAGATCACAATGAGAACTCATAAATGCTAGTAAAACTGCCTAAAAGATTGATTGTAATTGACTACAAACTGCATACAAAATGGATACGAATATACATATGATGCTGGTGATATATGGAGACTGCTATGCAATGGATGAGCCCAAAACATATCCTGGAAATGTCCCTCATGACTGGCTAAACGGGCTGCATCTGTAGGTCTCTGACGGTTGGAACTGAGGCGCATCACTGTTGGAGATGTTCTTGGGGCAGGCAGCACCTAGGCGATGAGTAATAGAGGCTAGATATGGTGGACTGTCTGCAGGGAGAGGGTAACTGACTGAAATCTCCCCACTGAATGATGAAGAATGTCCTTGCTTTTATAGTTTCTTGGAAGCACTCTTGTCTCACATGTTCAAGGCCGCGATCTAGAAAAAAATACAAATTCCCTTCCCTTGCCGACATCCCCTTATTGCCCAGATCTGTCTGATGGGACCATGATACTCTGATACCAATGTAACATGCAAGGATCTAATGCCTAATGCATTGTGTGGAAGCATACTGATTGTGTAATGCAAATGCATGCAAAGAGATCACAACGAGAACTCCATGTCTTCGGTGCATTGTAAATAATGCTATTTATAACTTATAACTGTTGGCAAAACTGCCTAAAGACTGACTGTACATGACTCCAAACTGTGTACAAAATGGAAACGAATCAACATATCATACTACTGCTATATGAAGACTGCTTCGTGATGGATGAGCCCCAAACGTATGCTGGAAACCTCCCTCATGACTGGCTGAAGGTAGGTTATGCTGAACGAGGCCCAACTGGACTGGATCTGTAGGTCTTTAACTGCTAGAACTGAGTTACATCACTACTGGAGATGTTCCTGGGGCAGGTCAGTACCCAGGCAATGAGGAATAGAAGCTAGATGGCGGGCTGTCTACAAGGTAAATGAGGTTGGAAGGAGGCACTTCTAAGGGCAGAAGCTGATTGAAATCTCCCCCCAAATGATGAAGATTAGACTTGCTTTTATAGTTTCTTGGAAGCACTTATGTCTCACATTTTCAGGGCCGACCTGATCTAGACAAAATACAAAATTTGCATAACCCGACCATGCTCCTTTCCTTGCCGACATCATCCCCTTTACTGCTGGGAATCCCTCGAACCTTCTTCAGATTTGTCCGAGGGGACCTTGATGCTCTGATACCAATGTAACATGTAGGGATCTATTGTCTAATGTGCTGTGGGGAAGCGTACTGAATGCATATGCAAATGCATGAATGCGTACAAAGAGATCACAACAAGAACTCATAAATGCTGGTAAAACTGCCTAAAAGATTGATTGTACATGACTGCAAGCTACATACAAAATGGATACGAATCAACGCATCATGCTGCTGTTATATGGAGATTGCTACGCGATGGATGAGCCCCAAACGAATATTGGGAACCTTCCTCATGACTGGCTGAAGGTAGGCGATGCTGAACCAGGGCCAAATGGGCTGGATCTGTAGGTCTTTGATGGCTGGAACTGAGGTGCATCACAGGTGGAGATGTTCTTGGGGTAGGGCAGCACCTAGGCGATGAGTACTAGAGGCTAGATGGCGGGCTGTCAGGAGGGAAAAGAAGGCTGGAACGAGGTGCTTCTAAGGGCAGCAGCTGGCTGAAATCTCCCCCCCAAATGATGAAGAATAGCCTTGCTTTTATAGTTTTTTGGAGCACGCCTGTCTCACATTCTCAGAGCCCACCTTATCTAGACAAAAATACAAATTTAGCATACTCCCGACCATGCTCCTTCCCTTGCCGACATTATCCCCACTCTCCTCTCCGCATACGGATGTACCTCTTTGCACTGCTCCGAAAAAAATCCCACAAGTTTGTCCATTGCTTGAACATTTCCTGTTATACTCCTTTGATTAAAGAGTTTGGACCATGCCTGTGCGAATATGCTGATTTCAGGCCCCGATCATGCTTGATACCAATTGTTACGAACCACGTTTTCACAATGTGCTGTTTAAGTCTGATTACAGGGAAATCTTAGACTCTATGGCAGATTTGCAGGCCCTCCTAAAGCTTTGGTGTTGTAGTAAGCGCCCCCGTGACCTCTATGCCGAAAATTTATTTCCCTATCATGTTCTTTGTCCTACATTAGGCAATCTAGGTAAGTGTCTAGGGCATAGCCTATGTGCTCTCTTGGCTGGTTCCTATAGGATGATGAGAGTACAATGACATCATGGAAGGGTGGGAGTTGGGATGTGACCTTACGAATGGTTACAACTCATTAAATGTGTCCTTTCAATTCTCCCTGAGACCTAGATTCAGCCTTTGACCTCAGGTACTAGACTTTCTAATGTTCTTTGACCCCTCTCCTTACACTCTAATAATTCTAGTCCCTTCTTTTCCCTAGGTAGTGACCTACAACTTAACAAAGCTTCCCACTTACATATCTCACTCATTATGACTCCGATTTCAGAGCCGTTTGGACCGATGTTCTTCTCTCAATTAATCCCAATGATTAACATACTAATTTGAGTAATACAGGGTACTCATGCCGTAACACTCTGATACCGAGGTAACATGCGAGGATCTATTGTCTATGTGCTGGACTGAAATCTCCTCCCCAAATGATGAAGCATGGCCTTGCTTTTGTAGTTTCCTAGAAGCACGTCTGTCTCACATTTTCAGGGCCTACCTGATCTAGAAAAAACAAATTTAGCAGAATCCTGACCATGCTCCTTCCCTTGCCAACATGATCCCTTTACTGCCAGGAATCCCTCAAACCTTCTTCATATCTGTCCAAGGGGACCATGATTGTCTGATATCAATGTAACCTGCGGAGATCTACAATCTAATGCGTTGTACGGAAGTGTACTGAATGCGTATGCAAATGCATGAATGTCTGCAAAGAGATCACAGCGAGAACTCCAGAATGCTATTATAACTTATAAATGCTGGCAAAGCTGGCTAAAAGATTGACTGTACATGATTGCAAACTGTGTAAAAAATGGATACGAAACAACATATCATGTTGTTGCTATATGGAGATTGCTACGCACTAAATTTATGGTGGAAACCTCCCTCATGATTGGGGGCTGAAGGTAGGCGATGCTGAACCATGGCCAAACGGGCTGGATTTGCAGGTCTTTGACGGTAGGAGGTGAAGTCCATCACTGTTGGAGATGTTGCTAGGCTAGCGCAACACCTAGGCGATGAGTAACAGAGGTTAGATGGCGGGCTGTTTGCAAGGAAAAGGAGGGTGGAAGGAGGTGCTTCTGAGTGCAGCAGGTGATTGAAATCTCCCCCCCCGAGTGGTGAAGAATGGCCTTGCTTTTATAGTTTTCTGATCTAGACAAAAGTACAAATTTAGCATAATCTTGACCATGCTACCTCCCTTGCCTAGGAATGCCTCAAACATTCATCAGACCTGTTCGAGGGCACCGTGATGCTCTTATACCATTGCAACAAGCGGGGATCTATTGTCTAATGCGTTGTGCGGACGTTTACTATATGCGTATGCAAATGCATGAATGCGTACAAAGAGATCACAACGAGAACTCCATTATTGCATGTTATCCCAAGTTGCAATGGTGCCATGTGTCACATGAGTGGTCCATTGGGGGTAAGCATTGCAAACTGCATACAAAATCTGTACGGATCAACATATCATGCTGCTGCTATATGGAGACTGCCATGCGATAGATGAGCCCCAAACGTATGCCAGTAACTTCCCTCGTGATTGACTGAAATCTCCACCCCGAATGATGAAGAATGGCCTTGCTTTTATAATTTTTGGGAAGCACTGTCGTCTCATATTCTCAAGGCCGATCTGATCTAGACAAAAATTCAAAGTTAGCATAATCTTGATCATGCTCCTTCCCTTGTCGACATCATGCCCTTTACTGCTAGGAATCCCTCGAACCTTCTTCAGATCTGTGTGAGGGGACTATGATGCTCTAATCCCAATGCGGGGATCTACTGTGTAATGCGCTTGTGCAAACGCATATTGAATGTGAATGCAAATGCATGAATGCGTACCAAGAGATCACAATGAGAACTCCATGTCTTTGGTGCATTCTAAACAATGCTATTTATGACTAATAAATGTTGGCAAAACTGCCTAAAAGATTGATTGTACATAACTGCAAACTACGTACAAAATGGATATGGTTCAATGCTAGAAACCTCGATGATGTGACTCGATGAAGATAGGGAGGAGGTGAGAGCAAATGGCACTTCAATCTCGCCATCCAAACAGGCGCTTCAATCCGAGCCCTTGATCTTGCATCTTCATCTCCACCATCCAAAATGTGCCTAGGCCTCCAAATAGCCACCTCCATCTTGGCCATTGATCTTAAATCTAGATCAAGGGTGCACATGAAAAGGCACCTTTTCCCTCTTAATGAGGCCTCCACAAAGTCAAACCTTGCCCTCCCCTTGTTAGATCTTGTCACTTGGAGGCCACCAAAGCCATTTTAGGCCTTTGATCCATCCACCACCCATCTCCATCCAAAGGCTAAGGTTTATCAATTTCAAACCGTGTCAGTTGAGTAAATGCTAAGGGGCCCTTAGCCGATGGGTTACCATTGTGGTTCACTTGTAATTAACTTAATCCATTTCTTAATCAATTCCTCGTGAGGCTCTTTTGAGACCCCAATTCTCCCCTAATGCTTTTCAATTGCATCAACTATTGGGTGCCCCATGCTTGCTCAGCATCCATTTGATCTACCTGCAAATCCATCTCTATTCCCTCTCTATTTGCCGTTCTTCTTGAGTTGTGAGCTTGAGTTAGTTGCTAATGCCTCATTTTAAGGTTGTAGCACCTTGTATTAATTAAAGCTTTTGCACCATTTCTTGACATTTTGTATCTTCGCATTTGTTATATAATTGATAACCTCTGAAATATTCTATATTGTAGCAATTGTATGTCTTAAGTTGTCTCTTTCCACTCCTTTTTCTGAAAAATACTCTCATAAGCTCAAAAATGAATTTCATCATGAAACTCTTACTATAGCAAATAGCTTCACTCACACTCAATGAGGCTCTAACAGAAGCTCATAGGGTCTTGTAAAGCTTTAATACCATGACAACAATGAAGGTGGAGTTGGGGGTACACAAGAATCAACTCACACACACTAAACATGAAACGTGGAGGGGGAGAGAGAAACCACTTGACTAACTACACACTCCTTTGTATCATGAATAAAAATGAATATATATATAATACCTCTTGGGTATAAGGGCTATTCATGTCCATATAGTCTGTAAGGACTCTTCTCCTCTATGCATTTGTAAATGCACAAGTGGATGTTGAGATTCCTCTCCAAATTCTTCAATTTAGTTTGCTAATGGTGGTTAGACAGATGGGGCTGCCTAAAAATTTTCTACACAACTAAGGATTTCTATTTAGAGAATTAGCATACTATGAGAACTTTAAGTTTCTTTCCATGGGAGTGTTTTTCTTCTTATTGAATAACGAAGGGGGAAGTAAATTTATAGCTTCTGAGTTAAAAGATAACATTATCTACAATTGACTATTGTAGTGGTTGCCAAGCTCGGTTCCTCCATGGTTGGAGGTTGGAGACATTGCCTTGGCAAGGAGAGGAAATGATCACTTCTTGGAAGCTTGTATTGAACTTAAATTTTATGTGGAGAGTAAAGCATTTCAGCTTCCATGGCTACACTGCATTACAAGGGATTTAAATATATGGATAGTTGAGAGGGAAAATGATGAATGCATGCATTGGAATTGTTCCTTAACTTTATTAAGTAATTTTAAAGTTGTGAGGTAGTTACCATCTAAAATAACAATGAAGATGATATCATTCCATCAAAATGGCAACTAGTGAACAAGGAATCTGCAAGTGAAAAGGAATTTTAA
Organism: Dipteris shenzhenensis; assembly: GCF_047967505.1. Classification (NCBI taxonomy): domain Eukaryota; kingdom Viridiplantae; phylum Streptophyta; class Polypodiopsida; order Gleicheniales; family Dipteridaceae; genus Dipteris; species Dipteris shenzhenensis. The sequence continues at coordinate 7,115,219 of NC_141617.1, read as the reverse complement.
TATTATTAAATGTTGTGGTTTTCCATCTTTTGCTACGGAATATAAATTTTGAATTTCTTTCTTGTAGACATAAGATCAACAACTCTTACAATTATCGACGACTAATTTTGCAATTCAATATTCAAATTTTGGTGACTAAAGTAATTAATATTCTTTGAGTCATTAGTGTATTGACATTTTGTGATAAATTTCATGGTTGTTACATTAATCTAGAAAAATGATATTAGGTTTCTTAGTGATGAGTGCACCCTTGATTGCTTTTTTTTGGGACACAAAGTATAGTATTATCAAAGAATTGAAGGTTTGTGGCCTATAGGATTCCAACTAGGGGTTTTCCTTATTGTATTCTTTGTGGGGCTCCTCAAAACATTGTTTATCATTTACACCTCAATCGTTGTCTTTCCATGCTTCCTAATTTTTCAAACCAGCTAATCACTAATTGTTGCCAAGTTATGCATATGGCAAGATGCAATGTAATATGGCCTTTCTTTATTCATTGATGCAAAAGTCGAAAAGCTTGGTCTTGACAATGAGCAAGTTGCATGAGGGAGGAAAGAAATGACATAGAGTGGAAGCAATGTTGAATATGCCCAATGTGAGAAGATGAGAGTTTCTCCAAACCAGGACAAATGTAGAAATCAGAGGGGATGAAAGCAATTTGACAAGCACATTTTAGCTTGGTCTTTACATGAAGTAGTTTGTGGTGTTGAGGAAACAAATTGGAAGTGATATAGCCCATGCTTGATACAAAAAAAATAGTTTTTCTAAACCAAGACATATGTAAAACGCAGATGATATGCAAGTAATTCAATGTTCACATCATGTAAAATTACATATAGAATATGAATGAAGAATAGAGAGTACACTGCAAATTGGGGAAGGAAAAAAAAATCTTTCAATATTGAAGTAGTACAGATGATGGCTCCATCCACCTGTGCACTCCCATAGTGGAGCTTAGATGGCAATCTAGACAGATGCTTGGTGAGGGGCTATTTGGTGGAAGATCTCAATTGGATGACTTTGTAAGAAAACAATACAACCTCTGTGCTCAATAGATAACAGGATCTCGTACGCAAGAGAGAAAAGTAGATAGTATGGAGAATCAAAATTTTGATTATTATAGAACTGATACAATAGATGGCGCTACCTCCCAGCCGTGCGCTCCTGTGAGAAGCTTTGATGGCATGCTAGAAACAGTAGAGGACGGAGGCTGGATGCTAAGGAATCAGGGTTGCTGTAGCCAGTGATAAAATGGGCTTCACGGGCTTGCTCTTGTATAGCCACCAGTCGTAGTCGGTTAGACCCAATTGGGTGACCGACCCAGTTTGCCCAAAATGGCCGACTGGGGGTCGGTCCCAAAATAGGCCACCGACCACACGATAGAACCGGTGCGCAAAATAGAGCAACTGACCTACGGAACTCGTTTGGCCCAGAGCCATCCGGGATCATCTGGGGCTCCAAACGGGCCCCGCAACCCGAGAGTGGGCTACCCCAGGAAATGCTCCGTCTACCCTCAGTGTGGTCAATCATGGGATGCCTTCCCGCACTTGCATGTAGCCTAGTTGGCAGTGTGCCAACTCCGTCCAGCCATCAGGCCACACATGGCCCCCATCTGGTGTCCAAACTAGGACCTACCGGATAACCGAGCTACTCAAATGCCTTCTCCTCATATGGGGGGCTTACAAGTAGAGTCAGCTTGTTCCTGCGTAGTTACACGAGAGTGAAGCATTTATATCTAACACCACCCCTCAATGTCCACCCGCAAGTGAACTTACTTTTTCGGTCCAATGCCAAGTCGATGAAGATGCCTCTCTAGCAAGTCTCTTCCAAGAGCCTTCGTGAAGATGTCCGCGGCATTCTCTGTAGTCGGACAGTACACCAAGTCGACCTCTCCATCCATGATGAGCTCATGTACAAAGTGATATTAAATCTCAATGTGTTTTGTACGAGCGTGGAACACAGGGTTCTTTGTAATCGTCATGCAACTCTGATTGTCACATGATAACTGCGTAGGCTTGTTCTGCACTGCACCCATGTCCCCCAAAATCCTCCTCAACCAAACTGCCTCACAAGAAGCAAAGCATGCTGATTTGTACTCAGCCTCGGTAGAAGAAAGAGCAACTGTGGGTTGCTTCTTGTTGACCCATGACACAGCTCCAGATCCAAGTGAGAAACAGTAACCTGTCACTGATCTCCTGCTTTCCACATCTCTTGCCCAATCCGAGTCACAGAATCCGGTCAAGATGTTGCCCTTGGTACATGTGATGCTATAATCAAGTGTGCCTTTGATGTATTTCAACACCCGCATCCCTGCCCTCCAATGGTTCTCCCGGGGCTTATTGGAAAACCTACTTAATTAGCACACCAGTTGCAAAGTTGATGTCCTGCCGCGTGTTGCACAAGTAAATCAAACTGCCCACAAGCCTTCTGTACTTCGCTTCATCCACCAGTGGTGATGAATCCTCGTTTAAGAGCTTCACGTCAACCTCCATAGGGGTACCAACTATCTTGCACTTAGCCATGCCAAATGCCTTCAGTATCTCTCCAGCATACTTTAGCTGTGAAATGAAGATCTGTTTTGGCTCTTGCCAAACTTCAATCCCCAAATAGAAATGCATCAGTCCAAGGTCTATCATTTCAAACTCTCTTCCTAGCAAATGCTTTGTCTGTGAGATCTTCTCTTCATGGTTCCCTGTTATGACAAGGTCGTCCACATAAAGGACCACGATCATACACCTGCCTCCTTCTCTGAAGATATACAAATTTGCATCAGATGGGCTCCTCCTGAACCCGTTTTGCAGAAAGTAGGCATCAATTCGCTGGTACCACGCTCGTGGGGCTTGTTTCAGCTCTGTAAAGTGCCTTCTTTAGTTTACAGACTTTACCTTCTAAACTGGGGATCACAACATCTGGTGGTTGTTCCACATATACCTCCTCCTTGAGATCTCCATTCAGAAAGGCGGATTTTACATCCATCTGAAACACGGGCTGGAGGTTCTCTGCCGTCCAAAAGCTACTTTACCCACTTCGGGAATGGCCATTGTCGTTGTGGTTATGCAGGCTCTTCTTCCTCTTCTTTATCTTGAATCCTCCCATGGGGGAGTTCAGTCTGCTGTTGGTGGTTTTACTGGATGGATATCCTGGTCGTGGTTGTCTGGGAAGGAAGCATCCTCCTCCAATTGATGCGACTGTTCTGAGAAGACCACATCGCGACTTACTATTACCTTCTTGGTAACAGGGTTATAGAGACGGTAACCCTTCGCCTCTTCACTGTAGCCCAAGAAAATACACTTCCGCAATTCCCATTTGGTCTTGTTAGCATAAGGGACATGCACAAAACAATCACATCCAAAAACTCTGAAATGTGCAGCTGAAGGTTTCTTACAAGATCTTGGTCATCTACTCATAAAGGTGGACCAAAGAACCTTTGCCTCACACACTCAAACACACTCTTACACTTGGTTAAAATGAAATACTAAACACACCACACATCAAACCTATATGAGTCACTATGATCCCTTCTTTCCTAGCCTAGTCGGCGAGGATTCATCCTTCCTCAAGTTGCTTGCCAACTTAGAATTGGATCACTCTACCTACCTTACTCTCCTTTCCACAATATGAGTCGATATAATTGCAATGATTTTGCCTACTTCTTGGATCTTGGCCACTAGTCAGCTGCCTTCCAAGTGGAACTGCTTGGATACTGCTTCCATTGATTGGCCTGCGAGGCTTGACTTTGTGTACTTGCTTCATTGCCACTGCCTCTCATTGGGTTGCTTAGATTAGGTTCTATCCTTCTATTTGCTGCCACTTGTATTTGCTCGTTCTTCGCTCCTTGTTTCCTTGGACTTGCTAGCAATTACTCAAATTCCTACTTCCACGTGTCCTGGGTACTGTTGCTTAGCTTGGTCACCTGCCTGATCACATTTAACGTGAACTTTAATTCAAACCATGTCATCACCAGAAGTGTATCTAGCCTATCATCATCAAATGAAGGTGGCCAAGAAGGAGTTTGTATCCTTGTCCTGCAAAGACTTTTCCAAACATGCATTGATGAAGAGACTCTAAGGGAAGGAGTAGGAAGATTAGGGATCTCCTTGGCAATTAGAAGTGAGGCAAGAGAAGGCTATCTTGCCATGTGTGAAGGTGGGTTCCAAGGCTCAATATTAGTAGCTATATTCATCAAAATGAGGCCCACTGTCTCTACAAGTGTATTTGCGATACTAGAGCTTCTAGTGTGCCTAGTCTATGTACTCAAGGGGTTCACCTCACAAAATTTTAGTGTACGACATGCATTCAAAAGGAGGGATATTTTAATTCAAAATTTTGAAAACAAATAATAGGATTACAATAGCAGGAGGGGTTTTTAAATTCAATTTTAGAAAAAATTCACTTAGTTCATAGATAGAGGGGTGTTTTTATTAGGGGTAAAGTTTTAGTTGAGGGTTTCTTGTAATACCCCTTGAACACATGTGATACATAGGGTCTCTTAGTAGTTCACCCCTCGAGTCTTTGTATCATGCTTCAGTCACTCGACCACTCCCAAGGTAGAGCCTCATGTTCTTGGTAAAATGCCTGATCCTCTTGCACCTAGGTTGGCTCCCTCATCCTCATCTTCTAGGTTATTGAATGGTTCAAATGGTCCAAAGGTACAGCCTCTTGTTCCCAATAAACTGCATGATCCTCCTGCACTTGGGTTGGCTCCCTCATCCCCATCTCCTGGGTGCCTGAATGGTTTGAATGGCCATGGATTCTCACCTGGAGGACTTATTTGTTGTAGCATAGTGAGAAATTGTTCCCACTTGGCCATCTGAGTCTTCCATGTTGCATTCTCCTTTTGGAGATCTTCTCGGCCTTCATACAACATCTGGAGTGCAGCAACCTGGTTCTAGAGCTAGGAATTTGAAACTTCTACTCAATAACATGGATCTTGACCTTGACAAGATTGGTTTCGAGCTTACACATGACCTCTACCCCACTTTGCTACAGATCATTTAATTCTTCAGCCTACTCTTGGAACTATGCAGTCAGCTTGTCATGAGCATTTTACAAGGCATCATGTGACCTTGCCTTAGTCTCCAACTGGTCAATATAGATCTACTCCAGCTCCTTAGTATATCTACTCTATTCAGGCATATCATACTTTACTATAGAGGGTGGAAGCCATGTTTTCATGCATTACATCACAATATGAATGACCTTCACTACATCATCTTGGGCATCCCACCATGCTTCTTGTACAGTGTCTTGATTGATCTAATGAGGCCAATGCCACAGCCGAGTTGGTTGGGAATGCTCCAAATCCTCGAGGGTAAGCTTCTTGCTCAAGGGATCCACCAATCGAGGGGAAATAAGATATTCGACGTACTTACCCTTGCTTGACCCACTTTGGAAGCAGGAAGGTGGTAGGAGACAAGTGTGGTAGAGCAAAGGCGACAGGTCGAGGAGGTAGGAGATCCTTCAAGAAACAACCATGATAGAGAAATGATGGACGGAATCGAGATTTGTGTTTTTTTGGTTGTACACAACGTTGGTATATGCATGGCTATATTCATCCATACGAAAGTCATTATATTCATCCGTATTGCCCGATGGATATACCGATGAAGATACCACCATAGATATCGATGTTTTGTGTAAAAAGAATTAGTTTTTCTTTGCTTTGACCTATGGGTGGTGGATGTGTGCAGATGGATAGGGAGGATGGCAAACAAATAGGGTTTAGGGTTTCAAGTTTAGGGTTTAGGGTTTATGTCTTAGGGTTTAGGGTTTAGAGTTTAGCGTTGAGGGTTCAAGGTTTTGGGTTTAGGGCTTAGGATTTATGTCCAAGGGTTTAGGCTTTGGGGTTTTTAATTTAGGGTTTTGACTTTTGGGTTTTGGGCCTATGTCTTAGGGTTTATGGTTTAGGAATTAGGGTTTTGGGTTTAGGGTTTTAAATTTAGGGTTTAGGGTTTATAGCCTAGGGTTTAGCGATGCATCGCTATAACTTCTTTGTTGCTTCTATAGCTCATCCTCTCAGTTGTGGTGAAGGGTTCTTTATTGGATGATGTTAGGAAATAAATTTAAATGATCGGTGGCATTATGAGTTATACTTGTTATTATCACATCATCTCATATTTAAGTTACTTTAGAATGGATTGTAAGTCTTGAATCTCTGATTGGCATTGTTTGAAATAGATGGAACTCTAAAAAAGAGATATCCTATTCAAGCATAAAAAAGGCTAGGGTGGACTCCATTGAAGCTGTGTGCTTGTTTGAGATATGCACTTTCCCTCCAGTATTTTAACAATTCAGGTAGACTTGCTTGTACACATAGTGGAGGAGGTTGCCATCGCAGGATGCCATTGTAGGAACCGTTCATAGTCATTACTTGTTTTTCCTTGAGTGGTTTATGAAAACTCTAAAGGGGTTTTCTTGACAAAAAGCAAGACTCAAGGGAAGTCTGGTAGAGGGTTTTGTCTTTTGCAAGCATCAATTGTATACATCACCGAGTTTCTTACATCCATGGATCCTGATATGCCATTCCCTTGGCATAACAGGAGGATGATAGAGAGAGTATGAGGATGAGATTTAGGGCATTGCATAGGGGGAAAGCTTATCCAAAAGACCTTGCACCTCTCCCCAAAGACATGTCATGAGATTGGCTACAAGAAGCTCTTCATTATGCTAAGGAGAATGGGGAAGTAATCTGCAACATCCAATTATGAATTTGCAAAATGTATGAAACGATTTGATTGGTGGATCTCAATGATTCGTGGTTCTAAATTAGCACAACTGAGGCATATGCAGAATGTGTTGAGAGTTCACGCTCAACATCATGTGATCATGTGTGCATAGCACCATCACGTGATCATATGTACATAGCACTAACCTTATAGAGTGCTATAAAGGAAAGGGTTAGATCCCCTAACCCTAACCCTAAAAGGGTTTGTATATATTCTATTTTTTCAACTAATTCTAGTGTACAGTTAGTCAGTCATTTGTGGTGTGCTCTCTAGCTGTGCCCTCTCTCCTCATCTCCACTCTTCTCCTCTCCCCTCTTCATATTTTGTCATGGTATCAGAGCTTCCTTGTCTTCCGTTGAGACATTGAGTTTCTTGAGAGTGTGAGAGAGATTGTGAGATTGAGAGTTCTCTTGAGTGATTGTGAATCATTCCATTCACTTCCGTTGAGAGAAAATTTCTGTTCATTTTGGAAGAAATTCCGTTCGTTCATTGAGTGTCCATTCCTTTGAAAGATTTCATTTCTTGAGAAAGAGAGTATTCCTTGTTTGTGAGAGGGAGAGCTTCCAAAAGCTGTGAAAGACTATTTTGATTTTGAGGGAGAGACAAAAAGAATTCTGAGAATCTCTCTATCCTACTTCGAGAAAGAGAGCTTTGGAGGGAGATTTACCCTCAAGCAGCTCGAAGGTATCTCCATTGAGCAGATGAGGCTCCACATGCACCTACAGGTATGATTAAGGCCATCGAGCCTTCTACATACGGGCCTTACCTACAACGAGCTCAACACAGCTCTCGCGGGCGCCTCCAACGAGCTGCATCTAACAGCCCATAGTGCTCCTCCAGCAAGCGACTTAGCTCTTGGCAACTCCACTGGCCACGACGACTCATAGCTCCCACGGCTGCCTCCAGCGACACTCCACACAGAGCACGCCAGCCTCCACAACCACCAGTCGCTCCTATGCCAACGCCATCGTAGCTCCTTACGAGCCTATCCTCCGAGCCTCCTGTGCAAGGTGCTAGAAACTGCGAGCCTTCCTTCATCGGCTACTCCAACGGCGAGCCACAAAGGTTGCCTCTACTACAACGCACACAGCTAGGGCTCCCTCGAGTGATTCGTCTCCTTTGATAGCGCTCATCCAAGGTTAGCTCCAAGCTCATGGACTCCCAAGCTCCAGAGCAAAGCTCCTTACTCAATACTAGCGCCTCCACACACAGAGCTCACGGGCTCCACAGCTAGCCTCACGCCTCGAACAGCTCCGTCAGCAGCCTCACGCCTCGAACAGCTCCGTCACTCCAACGGCCTCCAGCAAGCTCCTGTGCCAACTCCTCTCGCTACGAACAGTTGAGTCTTCCCCATCGCACTCCAACGACCTCTACGGCCGTTAACAGGATCCATCGAGCTCCTATCGATGTCCATCAATGACCATCGCCAACGATTTGATAACAGAATCTACGAAGATTTCGATGAATCTTTAAAAGATTCCGGCAACCCACGATCTACCACGTCATCTACCTTATCACAAAGGTAGCCACTTGTTTGACACGTGGTAGCATTTTTGACCAGGGGCTAAGCCACTCTAACCGTGGGTCAATTTCTTCTTTTGTGTGGATAGGGTTAGTTAATATCTTACCACATCGCATCTACAGAACTATTTGCCATGTCAGCAGCCTCGTGAGGCAGCCACATCTTATCCACAATGCCACGTCACCATCGGAGCCACATCATCACGTCATCCTACCACATCATTCTGCCATGTCATTCTGCCATGTCACCTACCATGTCATCACTGACACATCATCAGTGCCACATCAGCATTGCCACATCACCCTGCTGACATCATCTGTGCCACCTCAGCACTGCCACCTCAGCAGTCCAATCAGCACTGGCACAGTCCCTTGCCAGGCACACTGTGCACACACTGCATGTGCACACTCCTGCCACCTCAGCACAGAGCTTCACTGGCACACCTCTTGCTAAGCACATTGCCACATCATCACTGCATGTGACTCACAGTGACACATCATCATTGAGCACCATTTGCACTCCTTTTGCCCCTCCACCTAGATCAAGTCATATCTCTTGATCCAGGAAGAATTTGAGGGTTCTCCAAAAAGGAAAGTCGCTCGATTTTTCATGCTCTACGCGCTCGTTACATCACATGCACATTTTGGCACAAGTTACACTCACATTTGAGCTTCGCCGACAAAACCACTTCCTTCACGCACATTTGCCTCTACATCGACGCATCTGACCCAGCACTTAAAAAGAACAAAGGAAAAGGAATTATTTGCTGCTCTTTCATCGATCGATGGTTGGTTTAGATCTAGATCAGAGTAGAGTAGATCACCATAGAGGGGACGCTTTGAATTTCCCCAAGTTGCCAATCTAAGCCATGCCCGAAATTCCCGACTAGTACCTACTCAGAGTCAGTCCATACGCTCACATCCGATTTCACATCATTACATTACCTAAAACCTTACGTTCATCAGTTCAGTGAGCAGACTTCAGAGTTCAGAGGCATTGCAGATTGATTCAGTGGGTAGATAGCACTTGATTTCACACACACATGCCACCATTGTAAAGCCTATTTGGCTATCTCACGGCATCGTGCACATCATTTTTCAGCCTTGTAAAGCCTCTGGGCTATTCCCGGCATCATTGCCACAAGCCTTGTAACACAGATCAGATCTTATATACTGCAGTTCTATCTTCACCGACGGTACAGAGATTTCACTTGGCATCTTCAGTGTATTTGCATTTGATTCATACAGAGTTTTCCAGGACACTTTTGAGTACATTGTTTGCACCATGTCGACTAGCAACCTCAATCTGGAGGCATCTGCTAAGTTAGAAAACTCCAATTACGGTACATGGAAATACCGAATGGAGACCATTCTTGTGCTTCAGGAAAAATGGGAGTATGTCGATGGATCTACACCTAGACCATTGGCCGATCCAGCCACCAGTAGCTCTACTCCATCTATTGTCACAGCACCAGCAACGGGATCTACATCGGGATCTACATCTACACAAACAGTTTCCGCACCAGTAGCAGATCCTGCCATTGCCCGAGCTCAAGCAGAATGGGATAAGAAAGACAAGTATGCCTATCACCTGATCAAGCAGAATGTGCAAGATGTCATGCTAGGACAGCTCAACACAGTTAAGACATCAAAAGAAGCATGGGATATGTTCGCAGCTCTCTACGAGTCCAAGAACACATCCAGGATTCTCACCCTGAGAAACCAGATCAACCAGAGTTTCCGCAATAGCAGTGAAACCGGTCATGCTTATGTACTCCGCATCAAAGACTACAACAATCAACTTGCAGCAGCAGGAGAGACTATGAATCCCGCAGAAATGGTTCAAGTAATCCTGAATGGACTAGGAGAAGGATATGAGAATCTAGTCCAGAGTATTGCCATCCAAGTATTGCCATCCAACGGCAAATTCCAACACTGGAAGAACTTCAGTCAGTTCTACTTGGTGAAGAACTCAGGACTCAGGCCATTCAAGCACGTAAAGGTCATTCTAATGATCAGGCATTCACAGCTTCAGACAGAAGCAGAGGCAAAGGCAGAAACAGAGGTAGATCATATCAGAAAAGTGGTCATCATCAACAAAGTCAAAATCAGCATCAGCATCAGCAACATCAAAATCAGCAAAGAGGAAATCATTCCAACCGAGGAAGATTTCAAGGATGAGGGAATGCATCCACCAATGTGTCAAACATCCAGTGCAACTACTGTCACAAGTTTGGACACTATGAAAGAGATTGCCGCAAGAAGCAGTATGACCAAGGCGGTCAATCCAGCAGTAATCGAGGGAATTCCCGAGGAAGAACAAATCATCGTGGTGGACATTCTAGTCACAGTCATTTTGCAAATGAACATGGCAATATGTTTCTTGCAAATGAGGAATTGCATCAGACTGATACAATGCACCAAGACACTGATTTCAACCCCAAAGAGGATTTCAGCTATCAAGTCGACCAAGTGGAACAGGATCCTTAGTACATCGACAGCGGTGCATCATCTCATATGACAAATCATCAGGAATGGTTCACAGAAATGAAGCCATTAGAAGGTCAAAAGAATGTCATCTACACAGCAGACAATACACCGAATCCGGTTCAAGGGACAGGTGTTATCCCTATGAACAATTTCACTGGTACAAAAGGATAAGTCAAAGATGTGCTCTATGTTCAAAAGCTCAGCAAGAACCTTTTGTCAGTAGGTCAAATGACGGAACACAACTACAAAGTCATCTTCGACGGTGATGAATGCACTATCAGAGACAAATCCAAAAGAGGTCAGCTAGTAGCAAAAGGTGTCAAGGAAGGACGCTTATACAGGATGCTAGCTACAGTACCAGATAAGCATGCCATGTCAACTCAAATGCAACAGATGCCACTATCTGCAAAATGGCACAAGAGATTTGGTCATGTCAACTTCAAGTACTTGTTAGACCTCAGGAATCAAAATATGGCAATTGGGATTCCGAAGCTACAGTTTCTTGGAAAAGTTTGTGAAGCATGCTGCTTCGCAAACAAAAGCGAACCAACTTTGTCAGAAGTACCTCTCGTGCACGAGGTATTCTTGATTTGATTCATACAGATGTATGGGGTTATGCCCAGACCCGCAGCATCAATGGTTCACTTTATTACTTGACCTTCATCGACGACTACAGCAGATATTGTTGGGTCTACTTTCTGAAAGAGAAATCTGAAGTGTTTGCCAGATTTCAAGAATTCAAAGCCATGGTAGAAAACCAAACAGGCAGAAAGATCAAGGTCATGAGATCAGACAGAGGAGGTGAATACATGTCTTCAGCATTCATGAACTTTTGCAAAAATCACGGCATTCGAAGACAATTCACATGTGCAGATACTCCTCAGCAAAATGCAAGAGCTGAAAGGAAGAATGGGACTTTAGCAGACAGTGCTAGAGCAATGCTTAGTGAAAAGCATCTTCCGAATCAGTATTGGGCAGAAGCAATAGCTACAGCTAACTATTTGCTTAATCGGCTTCCTACCGAACCGATACAAGGTATGACTCCTTATGAAGCATTCACTGGACACAAGCCACGCATTGGGCATCTCTGCATATTTGGTTGCATAGCATATGCCCACATACATGATGATCATCGCAGGAAATTGGATGCGAAGTCACACAAATGCATCATGGTTGGCTACAGTGAAGAAAGCAAAGCATACAAATTGTATGATCCCATCAACCGCAAAGTCATTATCTCCAGAGATGTAATCTTCGATGAGGAATCAGAATGGAAAACCTCACCTACACAGGAGATAGAAGCATCGACTTCACAGTCATCTATAGAACAGGTTGATGAAGAAGAGCAAGAAAACACCTATTTCATTAATTTTGGACTTTTTGTGTTGTTTTTGGACGAAGCCCAAAAATCCTTCCCAAATGAAAACTTTACTTTATGAAAATATCCTTTCCAAATCAAAATTTTACTTTCTAAAAAGTTTCTTCCCAAATCAAAAGTTCACTTTGTGGCACTGTCATATTCACATAAAAATATTGTTTTTTCAATCTATACTTTTGCACCAACATGCAAGAATTTGAAATAATCCTATATTAGAAATTCTAGCTATATCTAAGTTATTTGTTAATTTAATTATTTTTAATATTTTTCCTTGACGTTTTTCCTTCCCAAATCAAAAGTTCACTTTGTGGCTCTATCATATTCACATACAAATATTGTTTTTTCAATCTATACTTTTACACCAACATGCAAGAATTTGAAATAATCCTATATTAGAAATTCTAGCTATATCTAAGTTATTTGTTAATTTAATTATTTTAAATATTTTTCCTTGACGTTTTTCATTGACATGATAAATTTATAAATCCATGAAAGGAGACTTAAATATTTCATGAAAATAACATTGTCACTCGGCAATATGCACAAAATTTAACAAAACTTTTAATAAATAGAAAGAAGACATGATGCCATAAGACCAAAGAGGGATAATAGCAATTGTAGCTTTATGTATATGATTACATTGAGAGACGTTGCTCTTAGCTACAGTCTTTATATCCAAAATGATATAGATTGAACATATGTTTACAATTTAAATTGTTGCTCTTAAAGAGCCTCAATTCGTGCCATCTGCATAATTTGACACCCCATTGTCTTATTGCTCAATGTCACGACAGTCCCTTGCCAGTTGCCATCTGCATAATTTGACCTAGGCTTGTCTTGCCAAGCCTTGCCCCTTGGGTGCATTGACTCCCCATTGTCTTATTGCTCAATGCGATAGTCCCTTGCCAGGTGCCATCTGCATTAACTCCTTGTTGTCTTGCCAAGCCTTGACCCTTGGGTGACATCCAGTGCAAAATACAGGTGCCATCTGCATTAACTCCCACAAGTTATCTTGCCAAGCCTTGCCCCTTGGGTGCATTGACTCCCCATTGTCTTATTGCTCAATGTGATAGTCCCTTGCCAGGTGCCATCTGCATTAACTCCCTATTGTCTTGGCAAGCCTTGACCCTTGGGTGACATCCAGTGTGCATATTTTGACTCTCATTTGACATACGAGGTGATGACTCTGATTATAATTGTCTTGGATTGGCTCCTTGCCTAGTACCCAAATAAAATCCTTCTGAATCAATGGACTTCAATACAAAGCTTTAATCATGGACATTCTTCATTTGCGCTATCTCCTTCTACTTCCTCCATGGCGAGCATCCTTAAAAATTCGTGTATATGCAAAATAGTTTGCTGTGGTATTTTTATTTTTCCTTCTACCTCATATCCCATGTGCTTCTTTGATTTCTTTGCCCTTGAATGCCAAGACACTATGATTGTCTCTGTCGAAACTTGAGAGACTGCTTCATCATTTGGGACCCACTCCTTCATTATACAATTAGTATATAATGTGTTGTTATCCATATTCTCCTTCCTGCCCTTTGGCTCATACCATACCGCTGTAAATGTTGTAGCTCTCCCTTGGTCATCTCTTTGCACATCAACTACTTTTGCAACCCAAAACTTCACATTCTCATATTCATCATCCGATGGCCGAACCACAACAAAACAATCAACCTCTATATCTACTTGTGGCATAAACTCTCTCTTCTTCGGTCCACAATATGGACGTGGGAGTAATGATACAAAATCATTTTCAAAGACTGGAGCTGGGCGCAAATCGTTATGAACATTTGGCCAAAACATATTGCATTCTTCCTTGACATCCTTTGAGCCTCGCATTCTCTCAAGGTCCTTTATTAAATTTCGTGTCTTGTTAATTACAGTGGTAGTGTGTTCTCTCCAAGCAGGCTTCGAATCAGGATATCTCTGGAGCATTTCCTCTTTGTATGTAATAAATGCTTTTAATCCATCTATTTCACAATTAGACCTCTCATTAAATTCTTGTATAGGAGCCCATGTTGGATACCTTTCCTTGCTGGGAATTGAAGTTAAGAGACTGTAAGGTTCTTCAGGTTCCCATTTTGTATCATGAGAATACTGTTGCCATTGCATTACGGGTTTTTCATCTTTAAAAAAAAAACGAAAGTAGTGTGGATTGGTATGACCTGTCAATGCATCACCACCCGTTTGTATGAAAGGTAGAATGAAGCTCTTCCAATCATACATTCTTTCGAGCCTCTCACATACTGTACTTTCCTTACGACCACCAACTTGCCTGCCACATCTTCTTACCAAGTCATCTATTGTCTCCACATCCTTGCATTTAAGCTCCCTTGAGACTGTGCTAAAAACCTGATCGATATCCTCATGTGTATGCCCAACATACAAAAATCCACATTCAACCTCATTGAAGATTCGATGAGCAACTAGCATGGAGCAGAAGGCAAACATAAGTACATTCTTATTTTCTTGCCAGCAATTATCAGCTTGTATTCTCAAAGTCGGTGGCAGGCGACCTTTTTCTGCATGTACATTGCGAATTGCCTTCATAATAGATGTTACAACTTGATTGCTATCATGTAGATGCAAGGAATCAATCCATATATCTGCAAAGAACTTAATTCCATGCACTAACACTCCACATAGATGTGTCTTTAGAAAGTGCTTTCCTTGTAATTTAGGTGGAGTGGCAACAAAACGAGGCAATGTTGTTGTATACTGATCCATGCCATCTACAATAAGACACATGTAGTCATCAGGATGCGAAATAGCTTGCTCCTTCCAAAATGCATATTTTTGTCTGGAATGTCGAATAAGGTCATGATGAGATTTTCGATTTTTTTTGTATAATTCCCTTTGATTTGGACATGTTGCACTCTCAATCGCTCGCTTTAAATCATCACAGACATTGCACTTTGACATTTTTTGCCTCCTTGGGATTTTAACATATCCAAAGTTCTTCTTCCAAAGAGTATACAAAGTATGAGAAGAAGCTACAGCATCCCCTCTTTGCCTTTGCTTTTCTGCAATAGAGTCAAATACTTCGAGCTTTGTCAAGCCCATTGGAAGGTGCATTTCAGTGATCGCGTCACCGTTAGGGAGTTTGGTAGATATATGGGGTTGAGGCAAAGCATTTTCATGTATGAAGTCTTGTAAAATTGCTGCTGCCCTGACAGTTGAGATTCTTGATTTGGACCTTCCTCTATTACCGTGAATGCTAAATTTGTTGCCGCCCTTTGCCTTGGTGACTAAATCCCAATATGTACCATGGGATAATCCAGTAATATTGCGATATGCCTTATTGCAAATCCTTTTTCCATTTACGAGAGGTTTTACCTTTTGTCTTGAACTTAGCCTTTTATTGCCATTCTGAAGAAAGCAAGAGAGACTTGTGAGAAGGTATTCATTTCTTTCGCTTCCCCTTCTTTGCCACACGTGTCCTCTACATTCCCTGATGTCTGCAAGATCAATGAAGCGCATACATCTTCGCTTGCAACATAGATATCCCAATGCATTTAACATGTTCTCCTCCTTCATTACTCTCTTCCTCTTTGGTTGCTTTTGTGGATCTGCCTGGATTCTCTTTCTCTTCATGCATATGTATGACCGTTTTCGTTCCTCGTACACATTGTTATCTGTATTTATGCACTTCTTCTCCTCACATTTGTTTGTAACCAAGCATCCATGATTGGTCGTTGCATCCTTGTTCATATCACAATCAAAGTTAAATACTGAATAATCCTCTGTTGATCTCATCCTCATTTTTAACATACTCTTAGGACCATTCAATGAATTCAATATTCTACGAGAGTATTGAGAACCTTGAAACTCTTCCACTCCTGAGAGAACATCACTCATTGGGACATCTTGCATGGCTTTCACAAATCCACAACCTTGATTGACACCAGGTTTGTTAATATGCATGAACTCATCCACACTTGACAAGACATCGCTATTGAAACCTTTGCCCTTCTCACTGTGCAAGAATTCATCCACCCCAGATAAGGCTTCGCTTCTAAAATCATTTTGTTTCTTGGAACCAATGAACTCATCCACTCCAGATAAGATGTCACTTCTATAATTGAGTATATTGAAATCATCCACATTTGAAGTGATAGAGCCTGGCACATGGGCACGCTTTTTAGGTCCTTTGATATTGTAGTATGCGTTGTCTTTATCATTGAAAACCACATGCCTCTTTCTCATGTTTAAAAATTGCATGCTCCATCTCATATTCTTGCCTACCTCATAGTAGGGATCACATAAGGATGTTATGTTATCAACCATACCATCATCAGTGACTTTTAGAATCCTCATCTGTGCAAATGACCATTGCTTCACTTGTTCAAATCCCAATACTTCACCTTCTGCTACAATCTTATTTGCAAATGATCTCATTTGTAAAATGTCCCCTATAGTAAAATCCAAGGTGGTGCACTTTGTATTCTTGATAATGTCTGTTGCATAAGTCTCATCTTTGTCCCATGCTATAAATGATTTGTTGGATGTATTGTAGGGCATAACATCTCCAAGTGTTTCCATATCTCCACATTTATACTTTAGCTCAACATGTGCGCTAAGAATCTTTGATACAGTAACTGCTACCTTATCTTCGCCAAGTCTTCGAAAGTGGCAAAGTGAATTGGGATCACTATCATGGATTGTAGCAAATGCAACTACTTCTCTTTTGCTACATAAAATCACATCCATCCCTGGAACAAAATCTATAGCCATCTCCTTTGTGAGAGTCCTTCGCAAGCAAGCTGCAGTGGCAACAATTACATAAATATTAGTCTCTTTTTAATAATCTACTTATTTATTATAATTTTTAATTAGTACTTAATTTATTAGTGGGAGAAGTTATCCGATCAAGTACTCATCAGATGGACATGCCAAGTTATCCTTTGCATGGTCAATCAAGCATTAAATACTATTTTTGCTCTAGTGTCATGCACATCCGTAAAAAAACATGAGCCTACTAGGTACGTTATCCAATCAAACACTAATGGGATGCGGGTGCCACTTTGCATGTAAGTCAATTCCACCTAGTTGAGGTGTACAAAAAGTGTTGTGCCCATCGGATATGCTTTGCATGGTCCATCGATCATTAAATACTATTTTTGCTCCTATCATGCACATCCATAAAAAAAACACGCTGCTAGGTGTGTTATCCGATCAAGTACTTATGCGATGGGAATGCCACTTTGCATGTAAGTCAATTCCACCTAGTTGAAGGTGTGTGCAAAGTATTGTGCCCATCCAATATGCTTTGCATTGTCGATCAAGCATAACACACTATTTCTGCCTTACTGTCATGCACAACCATATAAAAACACGGCCATAGGTGTGTTATTCAAATAAGTACTTATTAGATGGGGGCTCCACTTTGCACGCAAGTCCGTTTTAACTACATTGAGGTGCGTGCAAAGTATTGTCACCATCGGATATGATTTGCATGGTCGATCACGCATTATACACCATTTTTTCCCTAATGATATGCACATTCGCACAAAAACACGCCATTAGGTGTGTTATCTGACCAAGTACTTATCGGATGGGTGTGCCTCATTGAGAACATTTCAATACCACCTAGTTTGAGGCGTAAAAAAAGTTTTGTGCCCATTGGATATCCTTTGCATGGTCAATCGAGCATCAAATACTATTTTTACTCTAGTGTCATGCACATCCGTCAAAAAACACGCTGCTAGGTATGTTATATGATCAAGCACTTATGGGATGGGCGTGCCACTTTGCATGTAAGTTGATTCTACCTAGTTGAAGGTGTGTGCAAAGTATTGTGCCCATCGGATATGCTTTGCATTGTCGATCCAGCATAAAACACCGTTTTTGTCTTAGTGTCATGCACATTCGTCAAAAAACGCAGTCCTAGATGTGTTATTCAAACTAGTACTTATCGGATGGGGGCTCCAGTTTGCACGCAAGTCTGTTTCAACTAGGTTGAGGTGTGTGCAAAGTATTGTCACCATCAGATATGATTTGCATGGTCGATCACGCATTATACACCGTTTTTTCCCTAGTGGTATGCACATCCGCAAAAAAACACGCCCTTAGGTATGTTATCTAACCAAGTACTTATCGGATGGGTGTACCTCTTTGACAACATTTTAATACCACCTAGGTTGAGGTATAAGAAAAGTATTATGCCCATCGGATATGCTTTGCATGGTGGATCGAGCATTAAATACCATTTTTGCCTTAGTGCCATGCACATTCGTAAAAAAACACGCTGCTAGGTGTGTTATCCGATCAAGAACTTATGCAATGGGAATGCCACTTTGCATGTGAGTCAATTACACCTAGTTGAAGATGTGTGCAAATTATCGTGGCCATCT
This sequence comes from Dipteris shenzhenensis, assembly GCF_047967505.1. Lineage (NCBI taxonomy): Eukaryota > Viridiplantae > Streptophyta > Polypodiopsida > Gleicheniales > Dipteridaceae > Dipteris > Dipteris shenzhenensis. The sequence continues at coordinate 7,096,743 of NC_141617.1, read as the reverse complement.
GATATGATTTGCATGGTTGATCGAGCATTAAATACCATTTTTGCCTTAGTGCCATGCACATCCGTAAAAAAACACGCTGCTAGGTGTGTTATCTGATCAAGCACTTATGCGATGGGCATGCCACTTTGCATGTAAGTCAATTACACCTAGTTGAAGGTGTGTGCAAAGTATTGTGTTCATCGGATATGCTTTGTATTGTCGATCGAGCATAACACACCGTTTCTGCCTTAGTGTCATGCACAACCATATAAAAATACGGCCATAGGTGTGATATTCAAATAAGTACTTATCAGATGGGGGATCCACTTTGCACGCAAGTTCGTTTCAACTACGTTGAGGTGCATGCAACGTATTGTCACCATCGAATATGATTTGCATGGTCGATCACGCATTATACACCATTTTTTTCCTAATGATATGCACATCCGCAAAAAAACACGCCATTAGGTGTGTTATTTGACCAAGTACTTATCGGATGGGTGTGCCTCATTGAGAACATTTCAATACCACCTAGGTTGAGGCGTACGAAAAGTTTTGTGCCCATCGGATATCCTTTGCATGGTCTATCGAGCATTAAATACTATTTTTACTCTAGTGTCATGCACATCCGTCAAAAAACACGTTTCTAGGTATGTTATAGGATCAAGCACTTATGGGATGGGCATGCCACTTTGCATGTAAGTCGATTCTAGCTAGTTGAAGGTGTGTGCAAAGTATCGTGCCCATCGGATATGCTTTGCATGGTCGATCGAGCATTAAATACCATTTTTGCCTTAGTGCCATGCACATCCGTAAAAAAACACGCTGCTAGGTGTGTTATCTGATCAAGCACTTATGCGATGGGCGTGCCACTTTGCATGTAAGTCAATTACACCTAGTTGAAGGTGTGTGCAAAGTATTGTATTCATCGGATATGCTTTGCATTGTCGATCAAGCATAACACACCGTTTTTGCCTTAGTGTCATGCACAACCATATAAAAACACGGCCATAGGTGTGTTATTCAAATAAGTACTTATCAGATGGGGGCTCCACTTTGCACGCAAGTCCGTTTTAACTACATTGAGGTGCGTGCAAAGTATTGTCACCATCGGATATGATTTGCATGGTCGATCACGCATTATACACCATTTTTTTCCTAATGATATGCACATCCGCAAAAATACACGCCATTAGGTGTGTTATCTGACCAAGTACTTATCGAATAGGTGTGCCTCATTGAGAACATTTCAATACCACCTAGGTTAAGGCGTAAGAAACGTTTTGTGTCCATCGGATATGCTTTGCATGGTCGATCGAGCATTAAATACTATTTTTGCTCTAGTGTCATGCACATCCGTCAAAAAACACGTTGCTAGGTATGTAATCCAATCAAGCACTTATGGGATGCGCGTGCCGCTTTGCATATAAGTCTATTCCACCTAGTTGAAGGTGTGTGCAAAGTATCGTGCCCATCGGATATGCTTTGCATGGTGGATCGAGCATTAAATACCATTTTTGCCTTAGTGCCATGCACATCCGTAAAAAAACACGCTACTAGGTGTGTTATCTGACCAATTACTTATCGGATGGGTGTGCCTCATTGCGAACATTTCAATACCACCTAGGTTGAGGCATACGAAAAGTTTTGTGCCCATCGGATATGCTTTGCATGGTCGATCGAGCATTAAATACTATTTTTGCTCTAGTGTCATGCACATCCGTCAAAAAACACGCTTCTAGGTATGTTATCCGATCAAGAACTTATGGGATGGGCGTGCCACTTTGCATGTAAGTCGATTTCACCTAGTTGAAGGTGTGTGCAAAGTATTGTGCCCATCGGATATGCTTTGCATTGTCGATCAAGCATAAAACACCGTTTTTATCTTAGTGTCATGCACATTCGTAAAAAAACGCAGTCCTAGATGTGTTATTCAAACTAGTACTTATCGGATAAGAGCTCCAATTTGCATGCAAGTCCGTTTCCACTAGGTTGAGGTGTGTGCAAAGTATTGTCACCATCGGATATGATTTGCATGGTTGATCACGCATTATACACCGTTTTTTTCCTAGTGGTATGCACATCCGCAAAAAAACACGCCCTTAGGTATGTTATCTGACCAAGTACTTATCGGATGGGTGTGCCTCTTTGACAACATTTTAATACCACCTAGGTTGAGGTATGAGAAAAGTATTATGCCCATCGGATATGATTTGCATGGTCGATCGAGCAGTAAATACCATTTTTGCCTTAGTGCCATGCACATCCGTAAAAAAACACGCTCCTAGGTGTGTTATCCGATCAAGCACTTATGCGATGGGAATGCCACTTTGCATGTAAGTCAATTCCACCTAGTTGAAAGTGTGTGAAAAGTATTGTGCCCATCAGATATCCTTTGCATGGTCAATCGAGTATTAAATACTATTTTTACTCGTGTCATGCACTTCCGTCAAAAAACACGCTGCTAGGTATGTTATCCAATCAAGCACTTATGGGATGGGTGTGCCACTTTGCATGTAAGTCGATTCCACCTAGTTGAAGGTGTGTGCAAAGTATTGTGCCCATCGGATATGCTTTGCATTGTCGATCAAGCATAAGACACTGTTTTTGCCTTGGTGTCATGCACAACCATGAAAAAACACGGTCCTAGGTGTATTATTCAAACTAGTACTTATCGGATAAGGGCTCCAATTTGCATGCAAGTCCGTTTCCACTAGGTTGAGGTGTAAAGTATTGTCACCATCGGATATGATTTGCATGGTTGATCACGCATTATACACTGTTTTTTCCCTAGTGGTATGCACATCCGCAAAAAAACACGCCCTTAGGTATGTTATCTGACCAAGTACTTATCGGATGGGTGTGCCTCTTTGACAACATTTTAATACGACCTAAGTTGAAGTATAGGAAAAGTATTATACCCATTGGATATGCTTTGCATGGTCGATCGAGCATTAAATACCATGTTTGCCTTAGTGCCATGCACATCCGTAAAAAAACACGCTGCTAGGTGTGTTATCCGATCAAGCACTTATGCGATGGGAATGCCACTTTGCATGTAAGTCAATTCCACCTAGTTGAAGGATCGTGCCAATCGCGGATATGCTTTGCATGGTCGATCGAGCATTAAATACCATTTTTGCCTTAGTGCCATGCACATCCGTTAAAAAACACACTTCTACGTTTGTTATCTGATCAAGCACTTATGCGATGGGCGTGCCACTTTTCATGTAAGTCAATTCCACCTAGTTGAAGGTGTGTGCAAAGTATTGTGCCCATCGGATATGCTTTGCATGGTCGATCGACCATTAAATACTATTTTTGCTCTAGTTTCATGCACATCCGTAAAAAAACACGCTGATAGGTATGTTATCCAATCAAGCACTTATGGGATGGGCGTGCCACTTTGCATGTAAGTCAATTCCACCTAGTTAAAGGTATGTGCAAAGTATTGTGCCCATCGGATATGCTTTGCATGGTTGATCGAGCATTAAATACCATTTTTGCCTTAGTGCCATGCACATCCGTAAAAAAATACGCTGCTAGGTGTGTTATCTGATCAAGCACTTATGCGATGGGCGTGCCACTTTGCATGTAAGTTAATTCCACCTAGTTGAAGGTGTGTGCAAAGTATTATGCCCATCGGATATGCTTTGCATTGTCGATCAAGCATAACACACTGTTTTTGCCTTAGTGTCATGCACAACCATATAAAAACACGGCCATAGGTGTGTTATTCAAATAAATACTTATCAGATGAGGCCTCCACTTTGCACGCAAGTCCGTTTTAACTACGTTGAGGTGCGTGCAAAGTATTGTCACCATCGAATATGATTTACATGGTCGATCACGCATTATACACCGTTTTTTCCCTAGTGGCATGCACATTCGCAAAAAAACACGCCCTTAGGTATGTTATCTGACCAAGTACTTATCAGATGGGTGTGCCTCTTTGACAACATTTTAATACAACCTAAGTTGAGGTATAGGTAAAGTATTATGCCCATCGGATATGCTTTGCATGGTCGATCGAGCATTAAATTCCATTTTTGCCTTAGTGCCATGCACATCCGTAAAAAAACACGCTGCTAGGTGTGTTATCCGATCAAGCACTTATGCGATGGGAATGCCACTTTGCATGTAAGTCAATTCCACTTAGTTGAAGGTGTGTGCAAAGTATCGTGCCCATCGAATATGCTTTGCATGGTCGATCGAGCATTAAATTCCATTTTTGCCTTAGTGCCATGCACATCCGTAAAAAAACACGCTGCTAGGTGTGTTATCTGATCAAGCGCTTATGCGATGGGCGTGCCACTTTGCATGTAAGTCAATTCCACCTAGTTAAAGGTATGTGCAAAGTATTGTGCCCATCGGATATGCTTTGCATGGTGGATCAAGCATTAAATACCATTTTTGCCTTAGTGCCATGCACATCCGTAAAAAAACACGCTGCTAGGTGTGTTATCTGATCAAGCACTTATGCGATGGGCGTGCCACTTTGCATGTAAGTTAATTCCACCTAGTTGAAGGTGTATGCAAAGTATTGTGCCCATCGGATATGCTTTGCATTGTCGATCAAGCATAACACACTGTTTTTGCCTTAGTGTCATGCACAACCATATAAAAACACGGCCATAGGTGTGTTATTCAAATAAATACTTATCAGATGGGGCCTCCACTTTGCACGCAAGTCCTTTTTAACTATGTTGAGGTGCGTGCAAAGTATTGTCACCATCGGATATGATTTACATGGTCGATCACGCATTATACACCGTTTTTTCCCTAGTGGTATGCACATTCGCAAAAAAACACGCTCTTAGGTATGTTATCTGACCAAGTACTTATCGGATGGGTGTGCCTCTTTGACAACATTTTAATACAACCTAAGTTGAGGTATAGGTAAAGTATTATGCCCATCGGATATGCTTTGCATGGTCGATCGAGCATTAAATTCCATTTTTGCCTTAGTGCCATGCACATCCGTAAAAAAACACGCTGCTAGGTGTGTTATCCGATCAAGCACTTATGCGATGGGAATGCCACTTTGCATGTAAGTCAATTCCACTTAGTTGAAGGTGTGTGCAAAGTATCGTGCCCATCGGATATGCTTTGCATGGTCGATCGAGCATTAAATTCCATTTTTGCCTTAGTGCCATGCACATCCGTAAAAAAACACGCTGCTAGGTGTGTTATCCGATCAACACTTATGCGATGGGAATGCCACTTTGCATGTAAGTCAATTCCACTTAGTTGAAGGTGTGTGCAAAGTATCGTGCCCATCGGATATGCTTTGCATGGTCGATCGAGCATTAAATTCAATTTTTGCCTTAGTGCCATGCACATCCGTAAAAAAACACGCTGCTAGGTGTGTTATCTGATCAAGCACTTATGCGATGGGAATGCCACTTTGCATGTAAGTCAATTCCACTTAGTTGAAGGTGTGTGCAAAGTATCGTGCCCATCGGATATGCTTTGCATGGTCGATCGAGCATTAAATTCCATTTTTGCCTTAGTGCCATGCACATCCGTAAAAAAACACGCTGCTAGGTGTGTTATCTGATCAAGCACTTATGCGATGGGCATGCCACTTTGCATGTAAGTCAATTCCACCTAGTTAAAGGTATGTGCAAAGTATTGTGCCAATCGGATATGCTTTGCATTGTCGATCGAGCATAACACACTGTTTTTGCCTTAGTGTCATGCACAACCATATAAAAACACGGCCATAGGTGTGTTATTCAAATAAATACTTATCAGATGGGGCCTCCACTTTGCACGCAAGTCCGTTTTAACTACGTTGAGGTGCGTGCAAAGTATTGTCACCATCGGATATGATTTGCATGGTCGATCACGCATTATACATCATTTTTTTCCTAATGACATGCACATTCACAAAAAAACACGCCATTAGGTGTGTTATCTGACCAAGTACTTATCGGATGGGTGTGTCTCATTGAGAACATTTCAATACCACCTAGGTTGAGGCGTACGAAAAGTTTTGTGCCCATCGGATATCCTTTGCATGGTCTATCGAGCATTAAATTCTATTTTTACTCTAGTGTCATGCACATCCGTCAAAAAACACGTTTCTAGGTATGTTATAGGATCAAGCACTTATGGGACGGGCATGCCACTTTGCATGTAAGTCGATTCTACCTAGTTGAAGGTGTGTGCAAAGTATTGTGCCCATCGGATATGATTTGCATTGTCGATCAAGCATAAAACACCGTTTTTATCTTAGTGTCATGCACATTCGTAAAAAAACGCAGTCCTAGATGTGTTATTCAAACTAGTACTTATCGGATGGGGACTCTAGTTTGCACGCAAGTCCGTTTCAACTAGTTTGAGGTGTGTGCAAAGTATTGTCACCTTCGGATATGATTTGCATGGTTGATCAAGCATAACACACCGTTTTTGCCTTAGTGTCCTGCACAATCATATAAAAACACGGCCATAGGTGTGTTATTCAAATAAGTACTTATCAGATGGGGGCTCCACTTTGAACGCAAGTCCGTTTTAAGTACATTGAGGTGCGTGCAAAGTATTGTCACCATCGGATATGATTTGCATGGTCGATCACGCATTATACACCATTTTTTCCCTAGTGGTATGCACATCCGCAAAAAAACACGCCCTTGGGTATGTTATCTGACCAAGTACTTATCGGATGGATGTGCCTCTTTGACAACATTTTAATAACAATTAGGTTTAGGTATAGGAAAAGTATTATGCCCATCGGATATGCTTTGCATGGTCGATCGAGCATTAAATACCATTTTTGCCTTAGTGCCATGCACATCCGTAAAAAAACACGCTGCTAGGTGTGTTATCCGATCAAGCACTTATGCGATGGGAATGCCACTTTGCATGTAAGTCAATTCCACCTAGTTGAAGGTGTGTGCAAAGTATCGTGCCCATCGGATATGCTTTGCATGGTCGATCGAGCATTAAATTCCATTTTTGCCTTAGTGCCATGCACATTCGTAAAAAAACACACTGCTAGGTGTGTTATCTGATCAAGCACTTATGCGATGGGCGTGCCACTTTGCATGTAAGTCAATTACACCTAGTTGAAGGTGTGTGCAAAGTATCGTGCCCATCGGATATGCTTTGCATTGTCGATCAAGCATAACACACCGTTTTTGCCTTAGTGTCATGCACAACCATATAAAAACACGGCCATAGGTGTGTTATTCAAATAAATATTTATCATATGGGGGCTCCACTTTGCACGCAAGTCCGTTTTAACTACGTTGAGGTGCGTGCAAAGTATTGTCACCATCGGATATGATTTGCATGGTCGATCACGCATTATACATCATTTTTTCCTAATGACATGCACATTCACAAAAAACACGCCATTAGGTGTGTTATCTGACCAAGTACTTATCGGATGGGTGTGCCTCATTGAGAACATTTCAATACCACCTAGGTTGAGGCGTACGAAAAGTTTTGTGCCCATCGGATATCCTTTGCATGGTCTATCGAGCATTAAATACTATTTTTACTCTAGTGTCATGCACATCCGTCAAAAAACACGTTTCTAGGTATGTTATAGGATCAAGCACTTATGGGATGGGCATGCCACTTTGCATGTAAGTCGATTCTACCTAGTTGAAGATGTGTGCAAAGTATTGTGCCCATCGGATATGCTTTGCATTGTCGATCAAGCATAAAACACCATTATTGCCTTAGTGTCATGCATAATCGTCAAAAAACACGATCGTAGGTGTATTTTTCAAACAAGTACTTATCGGATGGGGATGCCACTTTGCACACAAGTCAATACTGCCTAGGTTGAGGAACGTGTAAAGTCTTGTGTCCATTGGATATGCTTTGCATAGTCTATCTCACATGATACACCATTTTGTTCCTAGTGTTATGCACAATCGTCATAAAATACATAGGAGGTGTGTTATCCGAACAAGTACTTATGAGATGGGTGCACCACTTTGTATGCAAGTCAATAAGACCTAGGTTGAGGAGTGTACAAAGTTTTGTGCCCATTGGAGAAATGTAGATGCGATAATATTAGAAAATTCTCGGTATATGTATATGTGTGTGTGTGTGTGGCAAACAATTTTGGCACAAAGTAAACACCTAGTGCACAAATTATGCACTTCATACCTTGAGTAAATAAGCTTGTTGATGAGGATAAATATACCCTTGAATAAAAGCACAGTTGTTGTATGACCATAATAGGATCGCTTTGACACCTGTGATTTTGCCCATATGTAAGTTTACAAATAGTATAAAAAATCATGTAATAATATATTAATAGTTTGCAAATGTGTATAGCAAGTGAGTAATGGGAAGTGGAAGTGGGAATGAGGAGGGAGGAGTGGAATAGGATAGGGAAGTAATAAGGGTGTATGATAATTAGTATAAAAAATAGTATAATAATATATTAATAGTTTTTAAATGGCAAGTGAGTAATGGGAAGTGGAAGTGAGAGTGGGGAGGGAAGAATGGAATGGGAGAGGGGAAGGTAATAGGGGAGTAGGCTAATAAGGGAGTGAAATGAGTGAGGAAGTTAATAGGGGATGAAAAAGAGGAGGGTGAGATGGGGAAATATGGGATTTTGGAAAATGGACGTGGTGGAAATGTGGGATGGGAGTGGTGGCAATGGGGAGGAAGAAGAAATGGATGGATGGGAGGAGGGCTAATGGATGAGGGATGGGGTTCAATAGGAGAGGGGAGTAATGGGAGCCAATGGGAGAGGAGATAAATGAAAAGCCAATAGGAGAGAGGGGAGGAATGGAAAGCCAATAGGAGAGGAGGAGGAAAACCTAATTTTTCTTATATATAGTCTTCCTTCATTCATTCTTTCTCCCCTCATTTCATTCAAGCAAGAAAGCAAGGACGATCAAGAGAGCAAGGAAGGAAGAGCAAGAAAGCAAGAAAGAGCAAACTTACAAACTGTTTCCAGGTACTTGCAAACTTTTTTTTCTAGTTTCTTTTTTAAAATTTGAAGAGAGAGAAATTAGAGAGAGAAAGGTTCAGGGGAGGGGAGGGAGGAGGAAGGGAGGGGAGGAAGAGGGTGGGACGGGAGGGAGGAGGAAGGGAGGGGAAGAAGGGGCGAAGAGGGAGGTGGGTGTGAGGGAACGGGGTGGGAGGGGAGCTGGCGCGGCGGGTGGGAGGGAAGCGGGTGGGTGCAGAGGGGGCTGAGAGGAGGAGGGGGGAGTGGCTGAGAGGGGGAGGGGGGGCGCAGCTGAGAGGAGGGGGGAGCGGCTGAGAGGGGGAGGGAGGGGGGCGCGGCTGAGGGGGGGAGGGGGGGGAGGGTGAAGAGGGGGGGCTGGCGGCCGCGGCCGCCAACTAAGGAGGGTGAGGGAGCGGCTGAAGGGGGGGAGGAGGGAGGGGGGGAGGGGGGGAGGAGGGGGAGGGGGGGGCGCGGTGAAGAGGGGGGGCTGGCGGCCGCGGCCGCCAGCCCGGGAGGGTGGGGGAGCGGCTGAGGTGGGGAAGGGGGGGTGGGGGAGGGGTTGCGAAAGGGGGGGGGCGGATGAAGAGGGGGGAGAGGGGGAGGGAGGGGGGCGCAGCTGAGGGGGGGAGGGGGGGGGGAGGGTGAAGAGGGGGGCTGGCGGCCGCGGCCGCCAGCCAGGGAGGGTGAGGGAGCGGCTGAAGGGGGGGAGGAGGGAGGGGGGGCGCGGCTGAGAGGGGGAGGGGGGGGGCGCGGTGGGGGGGCGGGTGAAGAGGGGGGGACTGGGTGAGAGGAGGGGGGGGGGGGCTGGCGGCCGCGGCCGCCAGCCAGGGAGGGTGGGTTCCGAAAGGGGGGGGGAGAGCGAAGAGAGGGGGGCTGGGTGAGAGGAGGGGGGGGGGCTGGCGGCCGCGGCCGCCCCAGGGAGAGAGGAGAGGGGGTTGCGAAGGGGTTGGGTGAGAGGAGAGGGGGGGGGGGCTGGGTGAGAGGAGGGGGGGGGGCTGGCGGCCGCGGCCGCCAGCCAGGGAGGGTGGTGAAGGGGGATGGGTGGGTCGTGAAGGGGGGGGAGGGGGGAGGGTGAAGACCCCCCCTGGGTGAGAGGGGGGGAGGGGGTTGGCGGCCGCGGCCGCCAGCCAGGGAGGGTCAAGGGGGGGGATGGGTGGGTTGCGAAGGGGGGGCGGGAGTGTGAGGGGGGGGGGTGGGTGAGAGGAGGGGGGGGGCTGGCGGCCGCGGCCGCCAGCCTAGGGAGAGAGGAAGGAGAGGGGGGGGGGCTGGGTGAGAGGAGGGGGGGGGGGCTGGCGGCCGCGGCCGCCAGCCAGGGAGCGTGAAGGGGGGGGATGGGTGGGTTGGGAAGGGGGGGGGGAGGGTGAAGAGGGGGAGGGGCTGGGTGAGAGGAGGGGGGGGAGGGGTGGGTGAGAGGAGGGGGGGGGGGGCTGGCGGCCGCGGCCGCCAGCCTAGGGAGAGAGGAAGGAGAAGGGGGGGGGGGCTGGGTGAGAGGAGGGGGGGGGCTGGCGGCCGCGGCCGCCAGCCAGGGAGCGTGAAGGGGGGGGGATGGGTGGGTTGGGAAGGGGGGGGGAGGGTGAAGAGGGGGAGGGGCTGGGTCAGAGGAGGGGGGGGGGGCTGGCGGCCGCGGCCGCCAGCCCAGGGAGAGAGGAGAGGGGGGGGGGCTGGGTGAGAGGAGGGGGGAGAGAGGAGAGGGGGGGGGGGCTAGCGGCCGCGGCCGCCAGCCAGGGAGGGTGAAGGAGGGGGATGGGTGGGTTGCGAAGGGGGGGGGGTGGGTGAGAGGAGGGGGGGGGGCTGGCGGCCGCGGCCGCCAGCCCAGGGAGTGAGGAGAGGGGGGGGCTGGCGGCCATCCCCAGGGAGGGCGGAGGGGGAGCTGGGTGAGAGGAGGGGGGGGTCGCCAAGGAAGGAGGGAGGGGGGGCCAAAGGGAGAGTGGGGAAGAGGGTGGAAAGGTTGGGGGGGTCGCCAAGGGGGGTGGGGAAAAGGGAGGAAGGTTAAAAGGGGGTAGGGGGAAAAAGGGGTAGGGGAGGAAGAGGTTAGGCGACGGGAGAGGGGAAGGGTAGCAAGAGGGGAGGGGGATTTTGGGGAAGGAGGGAGAGCGGAGGGAAGGGAGGAGTTTTGGCGGCGGAGGGAGGGGAGGGGAGGGAAGGAGGTTGGAGGAGA